>NC_087459.1:29092511-29692511 GCF_036321535.1 Camelus dromedarius | reverse complement strand
CCACACAAACACCAACCCACCATCAAGGCTGGAGGAGCCACAGTGAGGCTTCAGTTAGAACCCGTAAGACAGGTTTTTTAAAATAGACTTATTTAATTAATTTATTTATGGGAGGTAGGTTTGTTTGTATATTTATTTAAGAGAGGTGCTGGGGATTGAACCCAGGACCTCATGCATGCCAAGCACACACTCTACCCCTGAGTTGCACCCTCCCCCGCCCCCATAGACAGTTGTAAGCAAGCACCTTTCAATAAACCAGCAAGACGCTAATGTGAGTACCTGGGAGGAAGGCGGACCCAGCTTCCCTGAAAGCCTACTGCACTGTATCAGGTGCCCAACACCATTCGGTGCTTATGGCACGTACCTTGTTTCACAGGCATTTTTTATCTCCTCTGGCTGGGATGGTTTTTCTAGGGCTAAACAGGGAATCTAATGTTAACTCTGGACCCATGCAGAGACTGGGCAAACAGTATGTATTTCCTTCTTCTGTCTCTATCCCCTCCGTGATGTCCAGTAGGCTACTTGCCAGACAACTCAACACAGAGTAGTCATTCAATAAACGTTTGTCGAAAGAAACCTTGTAGACCATGTAGGCTAAACTTGACCCCAACAAAGGAGTCCCCGCCAACGACCCAGAAAGACTGCCATCTGGCATTTGCACAGACCGTAACACAGCACTTACTGCTTTGTGAAGAGGCCTCGTTTATTCCCTCCTTAGACAGTCCGCAGTGCTACCAAGTGCCCTGCCGAGTAATAGCGAGCAGCTGACATCACAACTAAAGTTCTCTAAGCACTTCCCCTGCGCACCCTTCCCGGCACTTTCCGCAGCAAGACAGTGGCAAAACCGGATTGGAACCCAGGCCTCCCGCACCCAGGCTCCTGGCCACCTCGCTAGTCTATTCGCGGGATCCTGTACTGCGCTCTGGGCACAAAAGAGTCCCTTGTGCACAGCAGCCTCAGAACTGAGAATTTACCGTCTCACTTCCTGAGCAAATCTCTCCGACGTCGCACCACCGCTACCAGACCCCAGGCCGCCGCTGGAGCCCGCGGCCCGTGCCTCCACCGGTCTGGCATCTCTTTGGTCTGACCTTCAAAAAGGCCCCGCTCTTGCCTGCTCCTGTCTCTGCACGTGCTGCGACACACGTTCCCTCTCCCCATCTAGAACCTTCCAGAGCCACTTCACATTTGGCTTTCTCTGGCCTACAAGGAGCTCCCTTTTCAGTCTGGCGCTTTCCTTAGCGTGCTGCCCTGTTTCTATAGATTGCCTCCCGTCCCTGCGCGTCCCTGCGCACTGCTGGGCTCCTAGCAGAGATGACTGTTTCTCCAGTACCCCTCTCCTCCTTAAGTATCTATTGTGCTCAATAATGAGTAAGGCTAGTATATAAGGCCTGGTGCTCATCTTCCTTTAGAAATTATCTGAAAATTAATATCAAATTCGAATGCAAAACTGATGGACTTTAAAGAATCAAGCCTCATCAAAAGAAGAAAATGCTTATTTCTTCTTCCTATTTTTCAACAGGTATATATTCCTCCAAAAAAAACAAAAAAGCAGCGTTAGCTACGCTACATTTGTGTGGTAACACACCGGGGTAAAGTATGTTCTCTTATATTTGTTTATAGAAAATAATGATTCTTTACATTAGGAGCCCCTTTGTGCTTTAACAAACTATCAGAGACTCTGAACTGGGTTCATTTAAGTGTATTTCAGAGCCGAGGCTACAGCAGGCGGGAGAGTCTGATGTGATGCAGAAACAAACGGCTGTAAGGGAAGTTAGCCCCAGCGGTCACTACTTACCCAGCACAGGCTGCGTCCGGGGCACGCCAGCAGGAGGGGAGGGACCCTATGCTGCACACAGTCGTTCAGGGACCTGGGCTGACACGGGCTCCCCCGTGTGATGCACAGTTCAGGGTGCTCCACGTGGGAGGAATCGCAGCGACTCACAGTTCCCGCACCAGAACCAACCACGCGGCCCCACCTGACTGCCGGGAGCCGGGAAGTGCCGGAGAGCCCAGGGACAGTCATTGAGCGGCGCTGTTTCTGCCACAGAGGCAGCTCAGCAAGGCACACATAGCATCCTATCATCCATGTCAACGAGAGGTGGGTGGCGAGAGGGCGAAAGGGGAACACAAAAACCTCTGGAAGAATACAGGAGAAACTAGCAATGCAACAGTAATCGTGCTGCCGCCCTGGAAGCAAGCTGGCCGGCAAGGGACAGGGAGAGGGGGCGGCATTTTCAATGAAGACCCTTTTATATTATATGCATGCGTTATCTATTTGAAAACTCAAATAATGCTTAGGCTGTGATTTATATACTTCAAAGTAATGGGTTGGTTTTTTTTCTGAATAAAGTCCGATCTATTCTAACATAAGAAGCATCAAATCCTTGACTCCTACTGCCTGAAATTAAGCACCTGGAATAACACCGACATAATCACATCCCTTTGTAAAGCCTTGCTGAGCAACTTGGCCTGGCTTCTCTCTGTCCTAAACATAAACATCACTACCATGCAGGCGATGGGAAAAGTACTTCAGTTGATCACAAGTCTGCTTTGGGAAATAATTTTCCTTTTATTTTGATTTAGGCACCATTTTCAAAAGTGAACCTCCTTTTCGAAAATGAAAATGTATTTTTTTTTTGTACTGTTAAGCAGAATCCTACACAAAAAACAGTAAACAAAGTCTCCTGGGTTCCCCAAAGGAGAACAGCACTGCTGTCTCAGAAGCACTAAAACAGGGAACGCACTGAGAGCTGATCTCCAAAATCACAGTTAGCACCCTCCAGTCACGCTGAAGTCCTCCCCGCGTCAGCCGTGCCAGGGCCCTGCCTCTGGGGCTGGGGACAAGGTAACCCCACAGCACACCTGCTCCACTCACGCAGTTGTTTTAAACCCAAGTAGGACCTGCTGACATTCAGCTGATGAAGTAAGCTATAAATAATGCAGTAAGTAAACAGGTCAAGTCTCCAAAAAGAATTCCATAATTCATTTCAATTTTAATATCAAAAACAGGCCTTAAAAAAAGCAGGCTTATATGATCCCATTCATAATGCTCTACATACCAGAGAATTTCCAAGAGAAATAGCACTCTATCAAGGTTATGTCATATCTTTACGGGTTTTACTTCTAAATTTATGCTAAGCATATTACATAGCTACTTTTTAACTCGACCAAGTTGGTACTTAAATAGCTTGTGATTCTCTCTCAAGTGCTACAATATACCGTCCACATTTATATTTTACTGGAAAATCAGCTACCACGCATTTCTTTCAAATACCAAAATTGCGCTTTCTAAACTGAATGTGTTTGGGTGTACCAAAGGCATTTTCCTAAGCAGGTTTTTTTCTGCCAACAACTTGTGCTGTTCTGTAAGGTTATAAGCACTATCATTTAACCTTCCTTTAGCTTCCAAATAGGTTTATTCAACCAATATTAATGACTTCCAAAAATGTATCTTGAATTTTTTTCTACACCGCTGAAGTAAACCAAATAACCAAAGTGTGCCAAGCCTACCACGGGTCTTGTATATTCACTATTAAACCTACATAATGAACTAGTAATTATGAAATTGCCAGTACTGCAACACATGAGACCAAATCCAATGTAAGTTTCGGACAAAAAACAAAAATGAAAAGAAACTTTAGATTGCACTGTGTTATGCTTAAACTGAAAACAGACGGCATTAATGTGTGGGTATGCAAACAAATTCCAGGACTTTCAAGTCAGAGGCAGCCATGATACCATATATCACTGATCCTAAGACACATTTTTTCATATTTTAACATCTCCGAAATCGTCAAGTAAATCATGTTGTAGTGCAATTACTGGTGTTTCTTTTTCAGTGGGACATAAAACAATGGTGTGACTTTCAACCAAAGTCATCTTAGATTCACTGAAATATGACAATGTTAATAATAGCCAGCACTTAATATTTACTGTGTACCAGACACTGTGTGTGGATTATTTTATTTATTTTATTTAATACCCACAACACTCTGAAGTAGCTCCAATTATTTTCCCCATTTTTATAGCTGAGGAAACTAAGAGATGAGGTTACTTGTCTGAAGGCACAGGTTGGCTCCAGCCTAGCTCTTAACCACCCCTCCTCACTGACTCCCCCTCAGAGGGAAGAGTTTTGGGGTCCCAGAGAGCCAACAATTCCTCAGAGCAGGGGTTCAAGCTCAGCCAAGCATCTTATAAGCACTTTTAAATTTTTTTAGGAATACAGGAGTAAAACTGCAGAGCTCCAAATAGCAAGCACAGACACTGATTCAAAGCCTTTTTTACAAGGAAAGATTGCTAATCATCTTTCTTAAAAAATATATATACTCTTGCATAAAAAACATTTTTTTCTCTTTTTATACATCCTGAATTCAATTTGCCAACAATTAACATGTATTTTTGTTTCTCAAAAATACTGTATTTTCTCTAGAGAAATGGTATAAGGATATATTCCCATACTCTGTACCTAAATTGTTTTTAAATTAGTATTGAAATAGTCCCAAATAAAACAACACTATACAACAAGCCAGAAACACTCCCTACTACAAACCAACAGTGAAATTTGTTGGGGTAAGTTCACATATAAAGCTACCATTCCTAACTCTTGGCAAAAATGTTTGGCACTTTTACAAAAACACATCTTTTAATTCACACTACTACAAAGAGGGCATTCTTCTTTTTCAGAAGTTCATTAAATGGTATTGTCTACGTATTTGTTGGCTGCCTTCCTAGCATCTATTTCCCTGTTACCTCAAATGTCCCCGTCCTAAGTTTTGGGTGAGACTGACACCACTGCTGGATTCCAAGATGGACCCTAATTCCCATCATCCTAGCCAGTGGTTGGTTCAGAGGTGGACATGTGACCCAAATTAGGCCAATCAGACAAGAGGACTCAACTCCAGCACTTCTACTCCAGGGATAAGCAATCCAGGAAGTGTTCTCTTAACATCTGCTGCTTAAAGCTAGGAGCCCATAGTCATGGGAGCTGCTGGGAGCCAGCTTTTACCTTCTGAACACAAAGGGAAGAGACAGGCAAGAACAGTCCGAGCTCACAGCAGTGAGAAATGGGAAAACCAAGTCCTTGCCATGCCACTGGAACTACTTTTGAACTTTTCAGTTAATCTGTTGAAGAAAATCCTTTCTATTAAACTGATTTAAGCTAGGTTTTCTGCTACTTACATCTGAAAGCATCCTGTTTTTTAAAACTAATTAAAAAATTAGCATCAGGAAGTATGTTACTGTAAATACAAGACAGAAGCAAAAATGTGAAACTGGCTGAAGGAAGGAGACAGGGTAAAATTCTATGAACACCCCATGAACCCAGCTTGAGCATTTAACTATCTTTACTAGCTAAGAAAGAGACAATCAGATCGTGGCCTGATGTGCGCACGCCCAACCCCCGCCAAGACTACAGGGAGCATTAAGGGTCTGGACAGGAAAGGCTCTGACTACTGCTCACGGAGTTTAGTAAGCACCCATGGGGAGACCAGCGAAAAGGGAGGAAAATGTGCCTTTGCTGAAAGAAGCCCTTTCTGCTTCAAATTGCAATCCCAAGGGACCAAGAGATTTGAAGAGAGGAAACAGGATAAAGAGAGGGAGGGAGGTGGTAGACTTGGCAGGAGATAAGACTGTAAGGGGGGGGGGGGGGGGCAAAAGAATCCTGACTCTCTCCGAACACTCTGGTTAGGTATTCTCAGCCTGACAACAGGAAACGTCATTCAAGATGAAACTGCAAAGCAACCCACGGGCAAATAACAAATTAATGACGTCCCTCCATCCAACCAGTTATTTCCAACAGCCCTGAGGGAGAGGTGTAGGAGAAGGCCGGGAAACCACACAAGAAGATGGGCCAAATTCTAGACTTGAGAACATTTCAACTTTGGTTCAAACTCCTGGAATTTTCCAAAGCCCAGGAGCAGACTAGGTTTTAGGGTGTCATATGGTCACAGAAGCCCCAAGTCCAGCTGACAACAGCCTATGACTGCCCAGTCCCCAGTCCCTATCTCAGACTGTGGCCAAAAAGCAGCAGCCTACAAACACTGCCTCCAAGAGGGTGTCCTCTGGTGCCCAACTCAGATGTGGCCATGGAACCCAATCAACAGAAAGGTCATTAATTCTCTCAATCAGCAAGCGTTTGTGAACACCTGTGTGTGCCAAGCAATGTTCAGCAGGAACACAGACATAAACAAGACAGCAAGGCCGGGGGCTTCATGAAACTTACATACTAGGAGGAGAGACAGAAAATCCAGTCGACTGGACAGTTAGATGTTATGCCAACACCAAACAAAAATATCATGAAGTGATGAGTGCTGTGAAGAAAGGAGGGCAGGCTGCTGTGACAGTGAGTGAGGGACCTACTTTGATGGGATGGTCCGGAAAGGTCTTCCTGAGGAGGGGACACTTAGAGACTGTGAGAGCTGAATGACAAGTAGCCAGTCATGGAAAAATCACGGGAAGAGCAATCAAGCATTCCATGAAGGAGGAGGGGGAGGAGGAGAAGAAAAGAAAGAAAACCAAAGGAATAATTCATGCAAAATCCCTAAAGCAGGAACAAGCTTGCCCTGTTTTAGGACTGGGTGGCTGCAGCCTAGCGAACAAGGAGACAAAGACGTGGAGGAGGCCAGAGAGGCAGACAGGGCAGGATCAATCACAGAGGAAGTTTGATTTTAATCTGAGTAGGAAGCCACTGGAAGGCTTTAAGGAAGGGAATGACATGATCTGATTTATGCTCTGAAAAGATTTTGAGATGGCGAACAGATTAGTGATGGCTAGGGGTCCCAGGAACAGGAACAGGGTGGCTACGAAGTCTAGAAAGCACAAAGGGCAGCACAGTGCAGTCCTCATCTTGACTGTGGTGGTGGTTATACAAATCTACACATGGGATAAAACTGCACAGGACTCCACGCGTGCACGCGCGCGCACACAGTGCACACGTAACTGGTGGAATCTGAATAAGCCCTGTGGGTTGTACCAATGTCGACTGTCAATTTCCTTGTTTTGATTTTATACCACAGTTATGCAGGATGTTAAAAAAGGGAGCGGCGAATTGAAGGGCACAAGGACCTCTCCATACATTTCTTTGCAATTTCCTGTGAATCTCCACTTCAGAATTTAAAGTGAAAAATCTATTGCCTATTTGAAAGTTTCTGAGAGAGCAGATCTAAAAAGTTCTCATCAAAAAAAAAAATCTTGTAACTATGGAAGGTGATGGATGTTAACTAGACATACTGTGGGGGTCATTTCACGATGTGTACAAATAGCAAATCCTTATGGGCGGGATAGTACAGCTCAGTGGGAGAACGCACACTTAGCATATACGAGGTCATGGGTTCGATTCCCAGTACCTCCATTAAATAAAAAATAATAAAAAAAAAAATCTAATTACCCCACCCCCAAAAAACAAAAAAAGTTAAAAAAAGAAAATCTTAAAAAAAATTTATATTGCACACCTGAAACTAATATGGTGTTATATGTCAATTATACCTCAATTTAAGTAAGCAAATAAATAAGAAAGCTAAAACCATGACTAACTCATATTTAAACAAATCCTAAGATAATACTCATAGTATTTGACTCACGAAATGTAAGTCACTTTATTTGAGGCTTTAGGGAGAACAAATGTGTTTATAAAAGATTAAATAGATAAAACACACATGGTGATTGTGTGAAAAGTATGCATCTATTTCTTTTGGGAACAAAAATATTGAATTTAGGTTTGTAATATATTAGTCTATATGATTCTCTTTTAATATTAATACAATACCAGTTATTTGCAAAGAAAACAAGTCTGAATCAACGCAGGCGATCTCAGTAAGGATACCTAGTATTTATGCAGACAAAATATTACATAAGTAATATATTAGAAATTATTCATAGAAACAAATTTTTAAGGTTTTAACTCAAATTAATTTTTTAAAAAACTTTTTTATGCTATGTTCAAATATAGACCTAGTTTTTTTTATCTAAACATATATTTGCTAGTGGCTGAGGGTGGCCCCAGCAATCTGAATTTTAATAACTCATGGGTGATTCTGACACACACTAGGGTAGGTCATTCATTCTCCACAGGTCAATACTGCCCTAAAAGGGTGTGAAAATTGTTTCTTGGGAGACGAAAAACCTTTGAGGACAAGAAAGAAGAGAACCAAGGAGGACACTAAGGTTTCTGGTCTGAGAAACTGACTGGTTGATAACGTCACTAAGATGGCACAGACTAGGGTCAGAGCATCTTGGGGAATGACTGGGGGGGGATGATAAAATCTTGAGCTATCCCAAGGCAACCCACGTGCTGTTCCTGCACAAGAGAATGTAACGTGTTCTGGACTGTGAAGACTATGTGTTTCCCATTCTTCACTCTTTCTATTAAATATTATCTTCAATTTGGTTTCTTGATCTCTCTCCACCATTGTACACAATTAAACTTGTCACTGGGCATCCCTAAATCATCGGACCAAGAGAAGCTCCATGTTACCTTGACAAAGACAACCGGCTATCCTCACCAACGGTCCTGGGGCTGAAGCTGGAGGCAGCGAGCACAGGATCAGAAGTCAGGGAGCTGCACTGGCCAGAAGAAAGGGCAACGTCGGCAAATCTCTTTCTGTCTCCTCTTGAGAATTTGCCAAAGTGAGGACTTTTATAATGAATCCTTTAGCATCTTTGAAACAGAGGAGCAACTAATACTGCAGCCGGATGCTTTTGATTACAAGTACCATTTAAACAAACAAGAGCAAGCATCAGCTGTCCCAGCAAGAGATGATGGCAGCTTGGACTTGGATGGCGACAATGGACACAAAGAAGACAAAAACCTGTCTAATTTTGTGAGTGTGGTTTCTCCTCCCTAAAGCCTGACAAGAGTAAAATCAATGTCCCATGAATACACATGGGCCTCCCCTGCACATGACTATTGATTATTGTAAAGCAAACGAATTTATTACAGTTGGACTAAGTGTGCTTCTGGGAAGTTTTGCATCGGCACATGAAATGATTACCCATTTAGGACAAGAGAAACTCTCCTTTCTCTTCTGTAAAATGTGTTTTTAAAGATTAAAACAAATTGCAGCCTATTTTTTTAACCTAGAAATAAAAACACATTTAAAAAAAAAAAAAAAACCTTTTTGAGGCTGGCTTGTATCTTGCCTGAAATGAGGAAATGTGTATGAGGACACTTTGGAAACACTGAAACACCATACAGGTGTAAGGCATTACTATTACTGATGTGTACGAACACGCATCAAGCCATTATCAGATCCATGATGCATGGGTAATATATGTAAAAATAGCATACAGTAAAACTTAGGATTTTTATCCCAAAGATCTAAGAGAACAAAAAAGCAACAAGTTACATGTGGTTACAACTTTTTCTACTCTTACAGAGTCAGATATCAGTTTTTTTTAGGCACAACTAAAATTAACAAACAGGCCTTTTAAAAGATTCAAAATAAACATACTGAATATAAATACGTGGGGGAAAACACTAAACTATTACTACTGGCTTATGCAAGTTAGCGTTTTTACCCCACTTTGGGGAGGAGGTTATTTTACAAAAATAGGTCAGAGATAACCCCAAATGACATTACAAATAAATGATATGAACCAGCACTATTATTCAGAATCAAGACCCTAGCCTTGCAAAGAACTCTCTACAGAAAGTAGGTCTAAGGAGGATTAGGTTTCTGAATCTGGAAAGAATTCATCAGGCTGGAGTAAGTTTTTAGTATCATGCTAGAAAAAGGGATTTGTTGGGGGTAGGGGGAGGTGGTTTTTAATCTGCTTGTTTTGGGGGAGTGTCTCAGGATCAGAATGAACATATTCTCAATAAGTTTGTTCAGAACTACAAAGTATGCAATTTATTTTACTCTCTGAAACCCTGGAACCTTCCCGGTGAGGAAACACACGTAATTATGGGTCTGTGCCCTTGGATGCCATGTGAGCCCTTCAGAACACATTTGGCACAATTACTTTGAATTTTCAGAACACTGACATTTGAAAATAATCACTATTAGCAGTTAATGTACTAGTTGCTCTAAGAAACTCTTCTATTAAGAGCTGTAGATTCTTTTTTTGTTTTTAACATTTTTAATTTCAAAAAGCAATACACACTCAAGGTTGGGGAAGGGAAGTGGGGAGATGAAACAGCAAAAGGAATACAGTGCAATGAAGTCTCTCTTTTCTGGACCCCCAAGCCCTGCGGCTCCTCCCCTGAGGAAATCACAATCAATATTCTCAACACCGTCCTTCCAGTGGTATCTACACAAACACGTCTATAAATTCCCCTTTCATTTTTGTTTTATTACTCAAATAGTACACCCAGTTTCCACTCTTGTGAACCATGCTTTTTCCCCACTCAATAACACACCTCGGAGACTATTCCCTATCAGGATATAAAACACTATCTTATTCTTTTAAACAGCTACACATTCCTGGGGACATACCATACTTTATTTAACTTGTTCTCTACAAATGCATATTTAAGTTGTTTTCAGTCTTTTATAATTTCAAACAATCTTGCAACAATTTTGACATACGGCTTTACATAAATGTGTAAATGTACCTGTAAGAAAAATTCCTAAGGGCAGAACTGTTAGGCCAAAGGGTATATATATATATATATATATATATATATATATATATATATATGTGTGTATATATATATATTCATTATCTGACAGCAGCAAACTGCCCTCCTTACTCTATTGTATTCATTTACATTCTCAACCAACAGTTTCTGCTTTTCTACACTTTGGTCATCATGACATTTTCAAACTCTAGTCTCTGCCAATCTGCTAGAAGTAAAGCTGTTTCACACTTAGTTTTAATTGGTATTTTGTTTGGGATGAATAGGGTGAGTGTCTTTCCCCATGTTTGAAATTCATGTTCGTTCTTTTCAGTGAATTATCCACATCCTTTGCCAACTAGGTTACTGGTCTTTTTCTAATTGATTCTGAGAGCTCTTTATATATTAAGGAAGCTAGACTTTCATTTTCACATAAATTGCAAATTGTTTTTCCTAGCTTGTCTTTGCCTATTGATTTTTTTCCATTTTATTTTTCCACGGAGAAATTTTCTATCCAACTAGTTTACTAAAGTTTTCTTATGCTTTATAATTGTTTTTCAGCTGATTCTTTTAGGCTTTTAAAGATATAAAATCCCATCACCTGCAATGATGGGAATTTTGCTTTCTGCTTCCACTGTCTTTCTCTGGTTAATAACAATTGTGACAGTGTATATCCCTGTGTTGGTGCTGATTTTAGTGGGAATGCTTCCAAGGTTTCACAATTTAAAATGATGCTGGCTCTGGCTTGTGACAGTATTTCTGTAAGGAACTTTCTCAATGCATAGAGAATTTAACAATTCATTCTTGAGTATTATTTTTCCATATTTATCAAGAGGGTCTATAGACTGTCTCTGGTGTCAAAGTAAATCATTAGCTTTAGCACTTACGTGGTTATTTAGGAATAAGAAATACCAGGCAGCTACGGCTTTGTATTTACACTGTGCTACCCCATAAATAATTCATAACTACTCATCAAAACACTTCATCCGTATCAAAGAAGGCAGGTACTTCACATTACAGATGGGAAGACTGAGTCACAGAAGGATAATTCCACCCACCCCCTTTCTTCATCGCGACACTTTTGTGAGTTAGAAATAAAATTCAGACCTGATTCCCAATCCGATGTTTAAGCCACAAGAAAGCACCAAAGCCTTTAGAGAATTTAGTGGATGCCCAACATACAAAAAAGAAAGCAGGCTACAGCCCACTGCTGCACAATACTCTCTTCCAGACTCCTGAAGGCAACCTCCAAGTTGGAGCTTAAAACATCTGAAATGCATCACCCAGCAGCCAGCATAATAGGTTCATGCTCAGTGATACATGATGTTGCTGACATTCCTCAGCCAATTAGAATTCCTTTCAGCTGCAATGGAGGTGAACACAGCTGGAATTACAGAGTGGGGTGCTTCACCAGACGCACTGATTGTACATTAGTTAAGCCTTGTTTTAAAACAATAAAAGGATTTTTTTTTTCCCTTCAAGCTAGAAATATGGAAACATCTCACTTCGTTTAAATATCTAAGTGGATTAAATTTCATCTGTAGACACAACAGTAATTCTAACATTTAAAAAAGAAGATGTGCCTGTTCCTCATGGCTATGAGCTTTTGTTTTTTCGACATAGCTCTACAGTTCTTCTTTAGCTAGAATGGCCTTAGGGACTTCGGTCAGCTAGAGAGAGTGTAGCGGGCAACAAGCCAGTTTCAGTGAGGGGCTTTCAATAAAATTCACTTACAAAAAAAAGCCAACTAGTCATTTAAGTTGTTCAAACCCCACACCAAACCCGTGTATTTTTTATTTGCTATTTGTTTAAAAATATTTAACTTCTGAAAAAGTTTTGAAATTACACAAAATTGATTTTCAATGAGAATCCTCAAAGTTAGGGCTTCTTACCCAGAAAATCAGAGCATGGCAAAGATATCAGATTATTTCATCCACTTCAGAAGGTTTTTTGAACTTCCTTTTTGCTCTTAGCACTCAATAAAATGCACAATTCAGCTATTTTAACTTTTAACCAGTGCCCACAAACATGTTACAAAACAGCCAGTCTAGTTAACTGGATCACTGAGCTGATGTTGAAATATTATGGGTCTGTCTTTCTTTTCTTTCCTTTTTTAATTCATGAGAAAATGCTTCTTCACAAGTGACTCAGCCCCCAGGACCTCCCTTCTCACCCAATGTTCCACATTAGAACCAGACAATGTGACTGAACAGAGAAAAGGAAAATTTGTAGAAGAGAAGGAAAAACTTGAAGTTCAGACACGATTTTCATGGTTGCCAAAATAGGAGTTTTGAACTGACAGAGAAATTGGGCTTGAGGTAAAAAATTCAGGTTTGAGAAATCGCAACTATGATAAAAATTCAGATAGAAATAAAGCATATGAAATAGTTCACTTCTCAAGCCAGTTAGGTGGGTCAAGATTTTTTTTAACGGATTTGAGAAAAAAAGGTTTTTCTTCAGACAACACAGATGTGACCAAATCACCAATAAAATCAGTAAGAGAACCTGTATTTGGCAGAATGTGACTGCTTTTAAAGTGTAACTGCAGGGAGGGGGGGATAGCTCAAATGGCAGCCTGCATTGCTCAGCACGCATGAGGTCCCAGGTTCAATCCCGGGTACATCCCCCAAGAATAAATAAATTGACCTAATTACCTCCCCCCCAAAATAAAAAATAAATCAAGTATAAC
The DNA here is from genome assembly GCF_036321535.1 of Camelus dromedarius. Taxonomy (NCBI): domain Eukaryota; kingdom Metazoa; phylum Chordata; class Mammalia; order Artiodactyla; family Camelidae; genus Camelus; species Camelus dromedarius. Next base: position 29,679,270 of record NC_087459.1, on the reverse strand, counting down.
TGCAGTTTAAGCTTTGCAGCAGCATTTAAAGTAGCCCATCCCACACCCTTAGATAATTCAGCTCCAAGTGCCCTGACTGTACATTCATACGCAGGCTCTAAGGAAAATGTTCGGCAAATTCAGACACAGAGCGTGGGTAAACACTGATGACTTATTCCCACTTACCTCAGTTCCAGTTGTTAAAAGCAGCTTTTTGCCTGCCTTACATAAGTCAGGTTCTTTGCTGATACCAAGTGACACGGGCAACATCTTCAGATTTCTTAAACTTTATTAAAGTAAGTGTTGCCAATCAGTGAGGTCACTTGTTATTGATCAATTAAAGTTCTCTTTTTTAAATTTTTTTTTGGGGTGGGGGGATTAGGTTTATTTATTTATTCTTCTTTATTGGAGATACTAGGGATTGAACCCAGAACCTCATGCATGCTACTCTACCACTTAAGCTATACCCTACCCCCTGATCAATTAAAGTTCTTAACAGCTATTACTACAACTATTTCCCTCCATGCTGGATCATTTGGATGCTCCAAAAAGAGTCAACCTTAAAGTCCATGTGCTAGCACTTTAAAAATAGCTTCCATTTCCAGATGCTATGGAGAAAGGTCTCTACTTGGAATTAGAATTTTTCTCCCTTCATGATACACCGCCACGCTCCAAAAGATATAAAACCACAAGGAGATCTGAGAGTATTTCAAGCACAAAAAAAAAAAAGTAGAGGCATTTGGGATTTCAACGAACTGGTTAACATTAGAATAAAATTTAATTTGTTTGAAGAGCACCGTGGAACCCTGAGAGCTCCAAATTCCATTCTTTCACCAGAGTGGCCTAAATAACGGATCTGGGATTCATTTGTGCACCACAGAAGAACAAAGTTTTTGCAAATCCTGCTTGAATTTAAAATAAAAATGTTTCCAAAGTGTTTGATTTGCCAGTGAACTCTAAAATGTCTGCAAGGTAATGCTCTTCAACAAAGAGCCCTTAATTTTGCACATATTACACCCAAACCTGCCGAAACCATTTAAAGACTATTTTTCTGTTAAAATACCATGACGACATTCATTAAAATCATATTCTTTTCAATAGAAAGCCTCAAACATTTTTCTGCTGTTTAAGCCAGGTTTCCAAAGCCACGCAACATGCTACCCAATAGTTTTCAAAAACAAAAAGGATTCCAGAGGAAAGGGGGGAAAATCATAAATGTAATCAATACACATATGTAATGTTTGGCATAAATCGAACAGGAGTGCTGTGTTTTTACACAAATTCTGACTATCAGGACTGAGACTTAATAAAAGAAAGCACAAGCAAATGGTAATTTGAAAGAAGTAGGTAGCCAAACTGATAGAGCCTTGAGAAGGAAAGGAATGTTAATGGAGTCAAAATCTCATTTGATATATTAGGAAACTGAGACCCAGAAAGGTTAAGTAATTTGTTCCATATCATGCAGTTAGTGGTAGAACTTAGCCGAGTGAAGTCTTCTTGTTCTAAATCTGATGTCCTATTCACCACCAAATACAAGTGTGGACCCCAAAGTTCTAAATGCTCTTTTATAACTCCAGTGTGTAGTATTCACAGACTGGTTAAAATATCCCTCGTTTTCAATAATCATTTTTTCAAATATCACACAGGGAAATAAACTCTAAAACCTGTCACAAAATTACTCATCTTTTGAAAGATGGCTACAGAACATGCCCAAAGTGAAGAGATTTCAAACTTCCCCTGACAAGCTCAAAGATGAGGCCAAAACCTATTCTATTCTCAACAAAATAACCTAGTTCCAATGTTTCCATGTAAATGAATGTTCATCAGACAAGTGGCATCAAGTGTGTCTGCAATCAGTGCTAAATTCTCAACCTCGCTGCAGGGAGGACCACACTCACAGGTCCCCTAAGACCATCAATAACATCAACTGGGGGAAAGGGAAAAGGTGTTTTGGAAAGAACGCTCATCACTTGATACTTCAAATATCGAACACCAACCAAAAACTCTTTAAAGGATTTCTGCATCTATGACATATAAATCCCTGAGTCCAAAAATAATTTGGGAGGAAGGATAAACCAAGCCCCTCCCCACAATTAGGCTTGATTAACATATATACACCTGACACAAATGTTGTAATTAAAACCCAGTCCTTCTCAAACATTAATCACAACTCCACCAAAACTAAAAAAATCAGTTACTTCTGCCTTTAACAAGAAAAGTGAAACCAATCTGATGTCAATTATAGATTACATTATAATTGAGAACCAAATTAAAGTTGTCAGTAATTAAAGTTTTACAAGCATTACAAAGTCAAAAACGTCGCTTTTATGTAACCATAAAAATAATAATGTATACGCTGTACCCACATAGTAAGAGTGTTTCCTACCATCTCTGGAATAAAGAAGTATGTTCCTCCAGAAACAAAGATTCCTAGGATATACCTGTTACTTACAAAACGAGAGTCTGGGTTTGGGTCCAGATCCTTACCTGACCTGACATCGTTATACAAAAAAATTTTAACCCTTTCCTTGAAACAAACAAACAAATGGATCATGAAACAACTAAGGACTCTTAAAGGAAATTTTAGTTTGAAAAAAATCACCCATTGTTGTTTTCGTAGATTTTAACCAATGATTTAGGGCCATGTATTTACCATAAAGTGTCCAAAATGCTCATTCTCTTTGTGAAAGAATCTGACCAGACTGACTTTGGAGTCATCATCAGACCAGTCACTGAAAAGAAAAATCCAGGGGAAAACCCCTGACAGGGATTAGCCTGAACTTTTAATTTCCTTTCCAGAGCTGGAAATATTCATGTTTGGAAAGTCCCCCAGCAGAGCCGTATTTGCAACACGACAATCTGTTCTCAGGTATGAATTTAAACCGGGAGCCAGGGCAGCAGCCCCGCTGTACTGAGGAGAGTGAGAAAGGGCAGATGAGGGTGCAGACCGGTCCAGGGTCTCCCGAGCCCGCCCGCGAGGGGCGCCGCGGGCGGACACAGTAGCAGCTACACATCCAAACCACTACGTCGCAGGCCCAGAGCAGGGCTTCGCGCTCACCCTTGAAGGTGGCACTACAGAGCTACCTAGGAGACACGGGCATTTCATTGAAGACTAAATGAGAGTTTATCAAGGAGCTCGCGTTACTGCAGCTGCCAAACCCTCCAAAGTGTGTGCGTGGGGTTTGGGGGGGCGGGAGTTAAGGATGTTGGTGCGGGTGGAGGGGGTGCCGGTAAAGTGCCATGCAGAGCAGAAAAGAATTGAAGCAGCACAGTCAAGAGTAGATAGTGATCTGGCCTGGGAAAGGAAGTGGACTAGACTGAAGAGGTCTGGACCAGAGGGGAAGTGAGGAGCACAGGACCGGGAGAAGCTACAAGATAGGATTGAGGAATTCGAAGCTGAAGGAAAGGGTGGAGGCCGCGAGACAGAAGCAAGGGGGCGGGGCCGGGAGATAAGCGAGGGCGGGACTAGGTAGAAAATAAGGGGCGGGGTTTAGGGGGAAAGTGAGGGGCGGGGTTGGACAGAAGAAAGGGGCGGGGCCACAAAGGAGAGAAGCAAGGGGGCACGTGAGGGGGTGGTAGAAAGAGGAAAGCAAGAGAGCGGATGGGGGAGGGGTTGGGGGGACCAGGAGGGGAGAAGCGAGGGGGCAGGTGGGGGGAGAGACAGGGAAGCGACAGAGGAGGGAAGGTGGTGAGGGGCGGGACCAAGAGGGAAAAGAGAGGGGGCAGGTGAGAGGAGAGGGAAGAAATCGAGGGAGGAAGGGGTTGAGAAGCGGGGGGCGGGGCCAGGAGGGGAAAAGCGAGGGACGAGGGGAGGAGAGGGAGGGGAGCGAGGACGAAGGAGGGGATGAAAAACGGAGGGGGTCCAGGAGGGGAGAAGTGAGGGGGCGGGGCCAGGAGGGGGAAGCAAGGGGCCTGGGGGAGGAGAGAGAAGGGAGAGGATGGAGGGAATGAAACGGAGGGAGGCCAGGAGGGGAGAAGCGAGGGGGCAGGTGGGAGGGAAAGGAGGGAATGGGGGGGGCGGGGAGAAGCGAGGGGGCGGGGCCGGGGAGAAGCGAGGGGGCGGGGCCGGGAGGGAGAAACGAGGGGCACTGGCCGAGGGGGGCGACGAGGTCCTGGGACAACGGCCGGTGTGGGGGAGGTCTATTTCCCCAGGGAGCTCTGCGGGAAATTCCGAGGCTACCCAGGGGCCGAGGCTACCCAGGGGTGCGAGTGGGCGCTGGGGGGGCGGCGGGGGCCTCCCGCCGGCCGTACCTGTCAGACGGATCTTGATGCTGGAGCCGTTCCTGCGCGTCCCGGGGTTCGACATCTCCCGCCAATGATCGGGCAGCCGCGGATCCAGCGCCGCCGTCCCCCGGCCCGGCCCGGCCCGGCCCCGCCGCCGCCGCCTCAAGGTTACGGCTCCGGGCTGGGCGCCGGGGTCCGAGCCGGGACACAAACTCCGCGGCCCAGGCGTCCGGGCGGCGGACGGATGGTCGAGCCGGGGGATCGGCCCTCGACCCGGCCCCCCCGACCTTCGCTCGCTCCCAGCCGACCCCAGTCCGGAGTCGCCGCCACCGCCGCCGCTGCCGCCACCACCTCAGAGCCGGACGCCCGCCGCCCTCGCCGCTTCCGCTGCCGCCGCCGCCGCCGCCGCCTCCCGGAGCCGCGCGCGCTCCCGCAGCCGTGCCGGCCCGGCCCTGCGCGCGCCCGGGCCGTGCGCCCCCGCGCCTGCGTGCGTGCGCGTGCCCGCGAGGCACAGCGGGGCGGGGCGCGCCGCGAGGCCACCTCGCCCGCGCAGCCTCGGGCGCGCGGGATTCCAAGCCGCTGGCCCCGGCTTCCCGCATCCTTCGGGCGGGGAGGCGGGAGGAGATCGGGGGCTGGGGCGGCCCGTGGAGTCGCGGCGGCCGGGAGCGAGCACCGGGTCCGCCCCGGGGCGGGCGGGACGGCGGGGCCCGACCACGGTCTTCCTCGGTCTCCGCCACATTCTCTGAGGGAACCGGTTTGCAGATGCGGACGTTGAGGTTGAGAGAACCGTATCGATTTTCCAGGTCTCTCACTCAAGGTGGGGCATACATGAAACCGTAGTCACTACAGCGAGCACTTCTCACGAATAGGCGTGGAGTCCCGGTTTATTTATTTACTTTTGGTAAAGAGCGTCTAGATAATGCAATTTCAAGGGAGGGACTTCTCAAAGAGACAAAGTCCCCTAGGTGTGTTTGGGCAACTAGTGTGCTCTGTTGACTCGTAACAAAGTGGCCAGTCTCGCAGGAAGTACCATACATGGGCAAGGTAAACAAGATGCGAGCGACGGATAGAGGTAGATGTTTATCACTATCCAACCTGCATACAGTTTAGCCAGACAGAAAGGCAGCTTTGTGGCCTGTTTCCCTGCCTTCCGCCAACACTTCCCCTTCTCCCTGAGTTGCACGGTAGTGCTCATGCTTTCTCTAGCAAACAAACTCCTCCATTTGTTAACCTATTACAGAGGAAATACTATGTTAACAGAGAGGAAAGGCTGAATTTGTTTATCAACCTTGTTTTTGACCAACTACCTAATTCTTTGAATGCCTTTATTTGGTTTGTGTCCTAAGGAAACCAGGCTCAGAGCCCTTACAGCCAGGGACCTTTCTTGGGGTCACAGTCTTTGGAATAGAGCCTTCTTCCTGGTGCCCCTTGACATGCTCACCTGCTGAGGCTGAGCTCAAGCAGACTCCCTCCTGGGCTGGGTTCAAGGCTGCCTCTCCCAGCCTCAAGTCAGTGGCACAAAAGGACAGGCCTAGATCATTTCTATGGCCCCTTGCAGCTCAGACTTTCAATGACTCTAGTGAAATGTCCAAGAATACAAGCTATGTTTAAGCAACAGAGCAGTAGATCCAGAATCCAGCTCTGTTTCTCTTTGTAGGCAGTTGTCACTGAGTTTCTGGGTCTGAGTAAATCCATTTAGAGCCTCTAATGCCTCAGGTAATCCCCAGTCTTCTTTCAGTCCAGTCAGTGTTTTTTCCCCCACTTCATTCCCATATTCAAGAAATCTGTTCTTTGTAAACCAGACTAAACATTTCTCTGCTTACCTGAGTGCTGGCCCCTGGTCTTACCCCACCAGTTTCTGACCTACAAGCTTCTCACTTCTTAACCTCATTGTTGTCTTACCTTCCCAGGTATCTGGGCCTTTTCTTGATTGTTTCCTCAACACCTGAGTCAGAAGGTCACTTATGGAGGTTACTGACTTGCATTTCATTTACTCATTAACAAGTAATTGCTGTTGTCATTTAACTAGATAACGGTGTCTTTCCACAAAACCTTCACTAGAACCTTCCTCAATGGATGCCGGTGTTTTTATTCATCAGCAAACATCGGCCACCTACTATGTGGCTAGGGCCAAGGAACACATAAGTCGGAACTATAGCATTTCCGAGGCTGGGTTGATTGGATGAAACAGATGAGAACTGACAATGATACAGTGATGGAGATGTTCACAGAGGGCTAGAACATAGATTTCAGGATAATTCTGCCCGGGAGGAGAGAGATGGGGAGAGCTTAGAAGAGTCCCAGAAGATCTTGTTCTAGGGCTTTAAAGGCAAGTTTAAGTTCAAGTTTGCTGGGCAAAGAGGTGGGGAAGGGCATTGGAGACAGCAAACAGCTTGTGCAGAGGCGTGAAAGTGAATGCATTTTTCTGCGCAGATTTCAGTGTCAGTTTCAATTTCAGTCACGTGGCTGCTAGATCTTCTCTCCTTACACCCTACTCCATTAAATGTTGATAAAGATAAAAGATATCTGTCCACTTAAAAGTCACCCGCCACAATTTTGTGCTAAGTCTGTAGGCCAACCCTTATATTGAACTTAACATGTACCTTGATAGCCTTTTTTCATTGTGTATCAAATTTGTCAAAAATTCTATCAGCCCTCTGTTTCCATGAGTCCTACATCTGGATTCAGCCAATCTCTGATTGAAAATATATGGGCGAAAAAATTCCAGAAAGTTCCCAAAGCAAAACTTAAATTTGCCCCATGTACCAGCAACTATTTACATAGCATTTACACTGTATTCCATTTTGTAAGTAATCTAGAGATGACTTCAAGGAGGCTGTGCACAGGGTATACGCAAATAGAATGCCATTTTATATAGGGGCTTGAGTATCCGAGGATTTGGGTATCCGAAAGAAGACCCATCACCCACAGATAGGGGAGGATGGCTCTGTCTTCTAAAGATATCTTAATAGATGGGAAATGTCCAACAATTCTGCTGAGGCAGAGATGAAAATTCAGTGAGTCTCTTCAAGGATCTTCTTTGCAGTGACTTTACAAAAAGCAGTTTTGACCCTGCTTTTGGTGGAGGATTTGGCAGCTGATTTTATTGCCCCCAGATGTATCACTTTCCTGAGTCAGTGTTACTGGGCATTTGAAACGTTTTCCAGTGGGAGGAAAAAAAGTCTCTTTGGATCTGACTGCAGCAGGCCTTGGCCTCTTTTGGAGACCCAGCTTCTTTGAGAATCTGATGCAAACAGTGGAGCCTTTCACCAGAAAAAAATCATATGTGCAGATACCAAATTTTGCATCCCGTTTCAGTGGGTTCTTGATCCGCTGAAACCCATCTGTGGATCCAATAAGGTCTCAGCAAATTACATTGGGAATATCCCATATGTATGTGTTCAGGAGCCAGCAGAGTGGTAGCCCCTTTTGAAGGCAATGGGTGTCCTGAAAATAGGGTAGCCATGACCCACACAGATCCACACTTGACCCTGGCTTCACCCCATTACCAGCTGGTGCCAGAGCAGGTTAGTGAAATTTGCTTTGCTCATCTATAGAATGGAGATAAAAATACCTCTCACTCAAAGTTATTGTGAGACAAATCTTGGATGTAGATTTAGCAGTCTAATACAGCAGGCTCTCAGTAAATGGTAGTTCTTATTAGTACATGTAAAATGCATGTGCTAGTCTTTGCTCCAAAACCTACTGGTTCTGTTACCCCAGGGAAATCTGGAATATTGTGCAGAGAATCCCTGGTGGGAGTAGCTGGTTATTCCAAATGCCTCTTGAGAGCACATGTCCGTCTCTGAGCTGGTGCCTCTGAGGCCAGTGGCTAGATCAGATTAGGCTTTACGTTCTGTCATAGAGCTAGGATCTAAGATGCTTTGGCTTTTTACCTAAACATCAAGTTTTTAAAATAACTGGATGTACAAAATGGTGACTAATTAGCTCATTCATTTGTTCTTGTATGTTCAGAAGCCTTTAGGAGCTTTCTCTAAATTACAACTTAACCTCCATACAAGTCTTAGTATGTTATTATCATTGGTAAGGTTTATTACCTGGGGTTTTTTTAACTGAAATTTTTATTGAGATAATTGTAGATTCACATGCAGTTTTAAGAAATACAGAGAGATCCTTTGTACATTTTGCCTAGTTTCCCCCAAAGGTAACATTTACAAAAGCATAGTATAATATCACAACCAGGATACTGACATTGATACAGTCTAATATTCAGATTTATTTATCCCAGTTTTACTTATACTGATATGTGTGTGTGTTTGTATTAAGTTCTATACAGTTTTAACATCTGTGTTGTTTCAAATATCCACCACCATGGTCAAAATACTGAACAGTTCCAGTGCCCTCACGTTGCCCTTTTATACCCACATCTTTTGTCCCACTCTCAATACCTAGCAATTGTTAATCTGTCTTCCATTTTTAAATGTTTTCAATTATAAAATGTTACATACATGGAATCATCCAGAATATAGTCTTTGGAGATAGCAGTGTAATTCCCTAGAGAGCCATCTACATAGTTACATGTACCAATAGTTCCTTCCTTTGTATTACTAAGTAGCGTTCCACAGCATGGATGTATCACAGTTTGTTTAACCGGTCACCCTTTGAAGGTCACTTCGGTTAACTCCAATTTTTGGCTGTTACAAATAAACTACTATGAACATTTGTGTGTACTGGTATTTATGTGAACATGATTTTTCATTTTGCTGGGATACATACCCCACAGTACAATTGTTGAGTCATATGGAAATTACATGTTTAATTTCATAAACTGCCAAACTGTTTTCCAGAGTGGCTGTAGCATTTCATTTTCCTCCCAGCAATGTTTCTCAGCATCCTTGCCAGCATTTGGTGTTATTTTTTCATTTAGTCATCCTGATAGGTGTGTAGTTGTGTGTCTAATAACTGTGGGATTGAGATACAGATTATTTCTTCACATACAGGCAGCCAAGTAGTTAGGGAAAATTCCAGAAAAATAATTCTAAAGTTAAATATAAGTAAATAAAGATCATAGCTGAACCCCACAGTCTATGTTCAGAAACAGCTAAGGTTATGAGCAAAAATGAGAAAATAATTGTACTGCTATTATTCATTTAAAAATGTAGTTTCATTTATAGAGTAGTTCCCATTTAAATAAGCAGTGTTTTAAGTAATTAAATTGATTATCCTAATCAAAGTAAGGCACTATTAGGAATATCAGCTCAATTTTTTAAATGCAGACATGACAGTTTGATTGTAAAACAAAATAAACAAAAGCTTGATTGTCTAAGCTTCTGGTCTGCTACTCCTTCAAGATTTGACAATTTCTATTGGTCCAGAAAAATAAGATGAAAAAATTCTCTAAATTTGGTATCTCATCTATAATATATAAGCAACAATAACCAGAGAAATCAACACAGCAAAGGAAATTCTAAGACTCTGAATCGTTGTTTACTGGCTAAATATTTTTGTTCATCTTCTAACAAGGTTGGAGGAAGCTCTACTATATTCGAGGCCAATGATTCTCACAAGTATGGTCACCAGAGCAGCAGTATCACGTGGGGACTGTTAGGAATGCAAATTCTCAGGTAACACACGACTTACTGCAGCAGAAATTCAGGCGGTGAGCCTGACAGTCTGTGTTTGAACAAGCCCTCCAGGTGAGTCTGATGCACGTATGTACGTGCGTTTGAGAGCCACGTGGAGGAGGTGGGGAGGGGGTGGGGAAGAACCACTGTGAAAGGCACACAGTTACCTTTCTATGGTCCTAATTAAAGGGGGAGAACAGTGATACACAAAATCCCAAACCAGAGTATTTTGGCCAGAATGTTCAAAACAACTCTAGGTAACACAAGCGAAAATGAGATCTATTAGAAAAACTTCAGGGGTCATAAAATCCTTGCTCGAGCTTACGATAGACAATGGGCAGTGGTCAACACATCTCAACAGCGAAGGAGCAGACTCCTTCATCAGACGCAGCATGGCCAGGATGCCACCCCAGCTCCCCTAGGCATGAATGCCATCTGTCCTTCCATCTCAAGACATAAGCTCTAAAGGGAGTTCTCAATTGGTTGACGTTATAACCAAGCGCTGTGTCCCGGCTGTCTGGGGACAGTGAGAAGGAAAAACGCAGCCCCTTTCACTTGTGTGGTGGAAACGGGGCCACAGCCTCCTGCCCACTACCCAGTAGGTCTTTTCTCCCTAATAGGAAGAGAACTGAACAGACCCCACGCGGCGAATGTCTGTTTCGGGAACATGATGGGGGAAGGATGAACATTTCCAGCATTTGATTAAACTGATATCCTCAATTTAGAGTTCCGTTTTTGATGCTCCAAGCTCACACTGACTCGTATGAAGATGGGGGCAGCCTACCAAGAGGAAGGGCTGAAGGAAGTCTGTGGCTTAAAACAACCTGGAAAATTCATGAATCACACATGCTTGCACTAATTATCAAAAAAAAAAGAGCTGTAGTAAGTGTCTGTCTGTGGTAAATATTAACCACAGTTTCTGCTGGCAAGGAGGTGACCCAATTCCCCAGTCCTCCAGATGCTCTGGACCAGTAACCCAGTCATTGCTGTGTGCGTTCTGCTCAGTGTTTAAATCAACTCCTCCAGAGAGGTGGTGTGGCTCCCACTGTCCCCTGATTGGGCAAAAATAGAATCAAGTGCAGAAGAAGTGACAAGATTCCCCCAGTACCCAGAAAGGGGCGGGAGCCATACCTCATTATTTAAAGGCAAAATATAAACAAATTAAGTTAATTTGGGGTTCTGGTTTGTGTGAGGGAGAGATGCTGTATAATTATTAGCTTCTATTCCTGCTTCACAAATGTGATAAAGATTTTCAAGGACAGCTATTTCAAATCCAGGTTCATCCCTTGTCGGGTGCCTGTCACAGAATTATAGTGTGCTGCAAGCCACTACTCTGTCCCTCAGGCTGGCATCAATCTTTCGTCTGCCCAGGATCTCCCTGGATGAAAGGGGCTTAGCCCACAGAATAGCTGTAAGACTTCTCTTTTTTTCTTCACTGAAAGTTTTAGAAAACACTATTTTTGTCAGAGAAATGCAAATCAAAACTACAATGAGATATCACCTCACACCAGTCAGAATGGCCATCATTAAGAAGTCCACAAACAATAAATGCCGGAGAGAGTGTGGAGAAAAGGGAACCCTCCTACACTATCGGTGGGAATGTAAATTGGTGCAGCCACTATGGAGGACAGTATGGAGGTTCCTTAAAAAACTGAAAATAGACTTACCATATGATCCAGCAATCCCACTCCTGGGCATATATCTGGAGAAAAACATAATTCAAAAAGACACATGCACCCCAATATTCATAGCAGCACTATTTACAATAGACAAGACATGGAAACAACCCAAATGTCCTTTGACAAATGACTGGATAAATATGATGTGATATATATATATACAATGGAATACTACTCAATAAAAAGAGAATAAAATAATGCCATTTGCAGCAACATGGATGGACCTGGAGATCATCATTCTAAGTAAAGTAAGCCAGGAAGAGAAAGAAAAATACCATATGATATCACTTATATGTGGAATCTAAAAAAAAGGACACAAACAGACTTATTTACAAAGCAGAAACAGACTCACAGACGTAGAGAACAAACTTATGGTTACCAGGGGTTAAAGCGGGTGGGAAGGGACACATTGGGGAATTTGAAAATTGCACCTCCTGGGGAGGGATGGCAATGTTAGCTGTCTTGACTGTGGCGGTGATTTCACTGGTGCACACATCTATCAAAACTCATCAAAGTGTACCTCTGAAGTATGTGTAGTTTACGGTACAGGAACCAGACCACAATAAAGGTGTTAGAAAAGCAAAACAGTTTTTTGTCATTTGTATGCACCAATTTACAATATTAGTTCACTTTTCCTCTTTATTCGACTGTAGAATTTTAAGCAAACATTAAGACCTTCAGTGTACCAGATAATGTGATGTGCAAGGTAAATTTTCTTTTGCTGTTAAAAACCATTTTTATTGTAAAATATGACACAGAAAAGTGAACCTCCTACATAGTCACCACTAGGTGAAGAAAGAACATTGTCAGGCCCCGGAAGACACCTGAATTCACCCTGCAGATCCCAGTCTCTCCCAGCGCCCCACCCAGGTAACCACTCTCCTGACTCTAACGGTAATCATTTCTTTGTTTTTATTCATAGTTTTATCAGTTCAGTATGAAATCCTGAGCATACAGGGGTTTTTTTTGTGTGTGTGTGCCTATTTTTGACCTCATAAATGGAATCGTACAATATGTATCTTTTGCATCTGGTTTTTCTATTCAACATCATGTTTTTGAGATTCATGCTTATATTGTGCTGTAGCTAGTAGATCATTTATCTTTACTGTTTGTATAGGATTCTATTGTCTGATGATATTTCCATTTATTTATCCATTCATGGACATTTGGGTTGTTCTAATTTGGGGCTAATATGAACACCAAGTTGCATTTTGACTAATACGAACATTGCATTAAATTGCACTTTCTGGTTACTAGTTTGCTATTGCTTTGGCTATTTGAAAGCCCTTTCACGAAGTGCATATTCAAGGTTGGGGAGGTTGTCCATTTTCCTTTGGGATTTTCTGTTTTTCATACGAATTTATAGGCATTCTTTTTGTAGTCTGGATATGAGCTCTCCATCAGTTTTCTTTTTTCCAATCTTTTTTTGTTGTGGCAAAATACCCATAATATATAATTTACCATCTTAACCACTTTTGTCATAGCCTTGTGCTGCATCACTGTCTTCCATCTCCAGAGCTCTTTTCATCTTATAAAACTGAAACAGTATCCATTAAACAATCACTCCTTTATTTCCTCTCTTTCTCCAGCCCCAACACCCACCATTTTACTTTCTGTCTCTCTGAATTTTGACTATTCTAGTTACTTCATGTAAGTGAAATTATACAACATTTGTCCTTTTGTAATTGGCCTCAAAATTCAAATGTTATAGCATGTGTCACAATTTCCTTCCTTTTTAAGGTTGAATCATATTCCTTTGTATGGATGGACCACACTTGGTTTATCCATTCATCCAGCCATTGACACTTGGGTTGCTTCCAACCTTTAGCTACTGTGAATAATGCTGCTATGAATATGAGCATACAAATATCTCTTCAAGACCCTTTTTTCAATTCTTCTGCATAGATACCCAGAAGTGGAAGTGCTGGATCATATGGTGATTCTGTATTTAATTTTTAAGGAACTGCCATACTGTTTTCCATAACGGCTGTACCATGTTATACGCCTACCAGCAGTGCACGAGGGTTTCAATTTCTCCACATCCTGGCCATCACTTGTTATTTTCTGGGTTTTTGATAGTAGCCACCCTCGTGGGTGTAAAGTGGTATCTCATTGTGGTTTTGATTGATATTCCCCTGGTGACTCATGACATTTCACATCTTTTCATGCGCTTCTTGGTCATTCATACATCTTCTTTGGAGAAATGTCTATTCAAGTCCTTTGCCCATTTTTTCATTGGGTTATTTGGCAAGGGATTTTTGAAAGGTCAATTAGGTATGGCCCCTGCATTTTGAGGCTCATGGCTAGTAGCGGAGACCATCACACATGCGAATGCTTCAAACGTGGTATAAATGAGACAGAAGAGCCAAACTGAAGGCTTCCCTTTCTCGAGGGCACCACTATGTTGTTGATGTCAGTGGGGAAAGAGAAAGGTCAGTGGCTTCACCTGGAATGCGCGTGGAAGGAGACTTGCCTGCTGAACGCTTTTGCCTTGTATTTTAAGGTGCAAGTTTCTAAAGAGGTTCCAGAACCGTTGGTGATTAACTCAGGAGCATCATCAATTTAAATATACTTGGGAGGTATACTTGGTAACTTTATTTCTCTTAAGACAGCCCCCAACCTTTGCTTTTTAAAAGGTTTGAGCAGTTTCCATGACAAGCCACCTCTCTTTCTGCTGTGAATTTTCATCTTAGGTTGTCACTTAGAGGTATGATCAATTTAGACGTCGCAATTTGCTCTGAGAGCAAAGTCTGAGCGCAGGACAAGGCTGTCTGTCATGCCTCTCTTTCCTAAGTGAGAGGCCCTGGAATCAGATGAGAAAACAGCTTTGTTTTCACTGAGGAGAGTACTTGCTGCGAAGGAGACAGACTGTCCTTACTGCAGCTGAGTTTATGGTTTATGGTTGGATTCTCCACTCATTGATGAGAATTAAGAGACTGGAATGTTATCCTAAATAAGCCACATTGCATCTGAATGGAATTTTTTGATGACAATGGGCTGGTCTGAGAATGCTTCCGCTGGAAAAGAAGTTGGGCTGAGTACCATGAGAGCTGTTTCCTGGAACCCATCTGTCTAACGCATCCTTTCCCTGAGGAGTTTCCACGCCCTGAATGCAACCCCTTGCAGAATACTTCCTATGTATGTCGGAGGGATAAGGGGTGAGGGGAAACGGTGCCCCCAGTGAATGACTTAGGAAAGATATGGACCTGCCAGTTGCCTGGAATATGGTATTTGGGTAGCACTAGGCTGTTTTGCCAAAGAGCTATTTCTCTTCTTATCGGGAAGACTTGACCTGGGAGTCAGGGTCAGAAAGAATTGCAGCTTTCACCCTTGGTTACTCTGGTTAGAAGTCAGCGAGGGGAGGGTGTAGCTCACAGGAAGAATGGGTTCAATCCCCAGTACCTCCATGTTAAAAATGTTTTTTTAGTTAAAGAAAAAAAAAAAACAAAAGCAAGCTCCTGAGGTTTTGATGGGAGGCGTGTGCTTGCAGTTGGAGAAGCCCTGTCTCCAGTACCCCAGGGTAATCAGGGTGGCTGTACTCCTTGGAAATCCTTCTAGAAGTCCCATAAAAATCACTGTCAAGCCTCCTCTGGATTCTGTTTTCTTCATCACCCAAACATTTCTTTCCTCACCTTTCCTCAAAAATTGAGACTTGCCACAGATTGTTTAACAATCATCAGCGTTTCCTTCCCTCAAAATGCATAGAGAACTAAACACCCAAGGCACATAAGAACCAGGATAAACCCCAGAGCAGTTCAGTCCCTGGCAGTCTCCACCTTAGGCATATGACCTGCAGTGGGTTTGGTATCAGCAGGATGGGTTTAAATACTCCCGTTTGCTGACTGTGGGATCCTGGGAGATCCCCTTACATCTCCAGGCTTCAACTTCTCATCTATAAAATAGGTATAATACCAACATCATACTGTTATTACAAGAACTACCAGGGTGGAAGATGATGCCTGTAAAACTACTTTGTAAAGGTGTCATACAAATGATTGTTCCCAATCGAGGGATATTTCTATCTAAACCTGCAAGCTTCCAAAGAAGGACTTTGGTTTCCTTCACATGCTTATTTAACTGAATGTGTAGTGACTAGGACTCGATAAATACTAAAAGTTCCCCTAATTTTTAATAATTCTTAAATGTTGTGATTCTCTGTACCACCCCCCTCAAAAAAAGAAAAACAATCACTTTTAAGATTTTCTAAACAATCACATTTCTCAAAGACAAGCCCATCAGGGACTTGGAATAATTTCCCCATTTATGATTCACCCAAACTGAGTAAAAGGGTGTTTACTTTGGAGGAAAGACACTCACACATGAAAGCATCTTTTTATTACTGGTAACTCCCAAGTCGTTTGTCAGACTTTGATTGTATGTCGTTATGCTTCAGGAATTTAGGACTCCAATCCATACTCATGCAATACACTGAGCTTACACAATTCTAATGTCTTTGAGGGTTTTTTAAAAAATTATTACTAAAAACCACCAGTGACAAAATTGGGACTCCTCTCTACTCTCTCTCCCAGCCACAGGTTAGCAGTTTGGGGAGGTCCCCCAGAATTTTCTTCTATACATGTGCTACCAGATATATTCTATTCTTACAAATAATAATCCATATACACTGATATTTCTTGATTTACCACCAACTTAAGACATCATCTTGTCCATCAACACATGAATGGATAAAGAAGATGTGGTATACACACACACTGGAATACTATTCAGCCACAAAAAAGAATGAAACTTTGCCCTTTGCAGTAACATGGGTGGACTTGGAGGGTATTATGCTAAGTGAAATAAGTTAGACAGAGAAAAACAAAAACTGTATGATGCCACTTATAAGTGGAATCTAAAAAACACAATAAGCCAATGAATATAACAAAAAAGCAGCAGACTCACAGATATAAAGAACTAACTAGTGGTTACCAGTGTGTGTGGGGGAAGGGCAGATCGGAGTGGGGATTAGGAGGTACAAACTATGGGGTACAACACAGGCCACAGGGATGTGTTGTTGCACACCACAGGGAATGTAGCCAATATTTTGTAATAACTGAACATCGAAAGTAACCTTAGAAATTGTATAAAAAATTAAAAAGTTTTTAACAAAAGACTTCATTTTGACTCCCTGTTGTGAAAGATGAGTTCAGTAGCTAACACATCCCTCCTCCTGCCTCCAGTTTTGTAATCATTATTTTCAGTTCTAATTGTACATGATTAATTTTTTGAACTTGTCCTTGCTCTCTATCAGCCTGGAACGCGTGATCCCCCCCACGTTAGATGAAGCTATTGGTACCTGACCTTCTACCCCACCTCTCTACACTACCCCCTGCATCTTTTGTCAGCTGAACTTTGACAGTGTCAAGGACAAGAACATTCACAATCCTTTCTGCATGCGGAGCTGACTTCCCTGTTTCTTCTGGTGGTTTCATGAGTTGATTGTTTCAGAATCAAGATCAAAATCTCACCACATTTTTTTTGCTTCACCTTTGGCCACGAGTGTCTTACACAGTGTTCCCCCCTGTTGTTTTTAATTGCTTTACTTTCTTCCTATTGATGAGAAAGGAAAAGACTTGGGTTTTCTTCAACGTGTCATTAACATCACCTGGCTTCTTAGTCATTCTGTCTATTATGTGGATCTATTTCATTCCTCTTGCTGAAGATATTCCACCTGGAGTTCTCTGCCTTTCTCTTCTAATATGGAACAAACAACTTTCCAACTTCACTCCACAACTCTTACCCTGGGAATCCTTTTAATTGGAACTCTGGGCTGGTTTCACCATTTCTTGTACCTTATGTCTTTCTCTTTGTTTGCGAGGGGTAGGGAGTAGAGTGTTTTCATCCTTTTTCTGATAGGAGTACATCCTCAAATCACTTTCTTAGAAAGTATTTGAAAGGTAATCCTTCTGGGTTTCTATCTGAAAATATGATTATGCCTTATATGGTTCTAGAATTCTCAATTCTAGAAGGAATCGATGTCTCGATGGAAGACAGTGATGCAGCACAAGGCTACGATAAAAGCGGTTAAGATGGTAAACTATATATTATGTGTATTTTGCCACAACAAAAATTTGAAAGCATTGTTCCATGACCTTCTAGCATTGTGTCCCCAGAGAGAAACATCGTGTTAGTTTGATTCTCATCCTTCTGACGGTAACTTTTTTCCCTCTGGAAATTTTTAGGACCTTCTGTTTAATCTTGGTGTTCTGAAATTTTACAAAAGCATGGAACGTAGGCATTGATCTTTTTCTTATTTTTTCTGCTTGACACCCAGTGAGCCCTTCAGCCTAGAGATTCCTCCAGTTCTGGTAAGTTTTCTTTCATGATTTCTTTGGTAATGTCTTTCCCTGTACTTTCTCTTTTGTCTTTTTTTGGAACTCCAGGTACTCAGGTGATGCGCCTCCTGAATTCATCCTCTTATTTTTCTCCCAACTTTTTCATCTCTTTGTAACGTTCTGGCCTGTATTCTGAAAGATTTCTTTACCTTTATCTTCAGGCTCTTCTCTTGAATTTTTTTTCCCTGGCAATCATTTAATTTCTCAGGTTGTTCCCGTTTCATAGCATCTTCTTGTTTTATGGCTACTGCATCTATCTTCTCAAATCTATTGAGAATATAGAGATTTAATTGCCCCTACCTTCTCTGAATTCTGTGTCTTCTGGGGACGGATGTTGTTTCATGCACCTTGGCCTTTCTCTTTCGTCATGCTGGTTTCTTCTTGTGCCTGATCATGCAAAATTAAGAGTGGGGGCCTAGGTTAATTTTTCTGAACAAATGAGTCAGATTTCTTGTGTATATATATATATATATGTGTTGCCATTAGGATTCTTCCACAACTGGATGAGCTGACTGGGTGCGATAAAAAGTTCTCTTGACCAGCAGGTAAAAAGAAAGTCAGTCTGATTCTTGATCTTTTGTATGCAACTTGTTTTTACTCTCTGGACATTTGTAGGATCCTCTCTTTCACCAGAGTTTTAAAATTTCACCATAATGTGCTTTGGCATAGGCTAATTTCCATCCATCTTTCTGGACCCCTCACTAGATCCTTTTAGTTTGGAAATGTTTTCTTCTGCTTTGGGAAATACTCTTGAATTATTTTCTTTGATCATTTTCTTTCCTCTGTTTTTTTCATTCTTTACTTCTGGAATACCTCTATTCAGATTTTGGACCTCTTGGATTCCAAGATTTATATAATCTTTTCTATTTTTTTATCTTCATCATTTTGGTCCACTTTATGGGAGATTTCCTCAACTTCATCTTCCAACCCTACTGTTGAGTTATTTTCATTTCTACTATGTATTTTTAATTTCTAAGAGTGCTTTTGGTTCTTGGGCTTTTTTTTATTATTAAAGTATAGTCGATTTATGTACAGCATGGTAATTCAGTTATACAGATTTTCCATATTCTTTTTCACTATAGCTTACTACAAAAAAATATGAAATGCTTCACAGATTTCCCTGTCATCCTCACACAGAGGCCATGCTAGTCTTCTCTGTATCGTTCCAATTTTAGTATATATGCTGCCGAAGCAAGTATCTGGGGTTTTTTTTTGAAGTAGCATCCTATTTTTGCTTCTTGGAAGCAGTATCTTGATCTCTTGAGTATATTAATGATACTAGGATTGGTTAATTTTTTCTTTGCATGGCTTTTCTTCCAAATCTCCCACAAGCGCCATTTGTTTTTGCCTCTATTATGTCAGAGGTCTTCCTCAAATGTCCAGTGATTCTTGGCAGCCTCTGGCCTGTTCATTTAAGAGTGAGGTACTAAAAAGCTAATCAGAAGCTCTGAGATCCTGGGATAATCTGACAGGGTTGTTTCCCTGTGGAGTTCACAATGTTAGCATCTTTAGGTCTTTCCTCTTGGGGTGGTCGGATTTCCCAGAGGAGAATCTTCTAGTCTCCCACCTGGAGGGTACACACCTGGCTGGCAGCATTCTATTTACCCAGTGGGGTGTAGGGGTGAGGGGAGGGGGCTTACCATTCCCCGTGTGAGTTACTTAATCCCCAGGCACTCAGCGTGATAAATCTGCTTTTAACCTTGCCCAGTGTATCTTAATACAGAGATCTTTTTGACCCAATGGAGAAAACTTCCAGTTTACTGCCAGGGTGGGGAAGGGGCAGGGGATTAACCTCCTGGAGTAAGAGGATATGATGGCTTCTTTTCTCTTAACTTGTTATTGTTCTGAAGTCTTTTTATTTTTAACTTTTAAATTTAAAAAATGGGGGGTAGGTAATTAGGTTTATTTATTTTCAATTTTTTTTTAAGTGGAGGCACTGGGGATTGAATGTAGGACCTCGTGCATGCTAAGCACGCACCCTACCACTGAGCTATACTCTCTCCTCCCTAACTTTTAACTATGGAGAGCTTCAAATGTCCACATTGGGGGAAAAAAACAGAACAGTACAATAACTACCTGTACCATGGATGGACCTATCACTAGCCCTACCAGCCATCATCAGAGTAATTTGTTTCAAAGTAATATCTTCAAAAAGATAACGGCAGTGGAACACAAAGATTTTGTGTCTGGTCGTTCAAAACGTCACTGCATCTGCCGTCATTCCGTGCTTGTCTCAAAAAATGACACTTAAAATTAACATAGCTTTAACATTAAACGTAAAAAATTAATACTTCCTTAATATCGAACTTCAGTTCAGTGTTCAAGTTTCCAAACGTCAGATGCGTTTTATTTATTTCTACACTTGCTGTAATCAGAATACAAATAAGTACACACATTCTGGACGGTCAATGTGTCTTAAGTCTCTTAACTTACAGTTTCCCCCTGTGGGCGACTCTTAATTTGGAATTTATTAGATAAAGAAACTGAGTGGTTTGTCCTGCAGAGTTTCTCAGCCTGGATTCGCTGACTGCCTGTCTGCAGTGCAGGCTGACGTTTTGCCCTGTCGTCTGGACATCCTGTAAATTGGTAGTTGGACCTAGATGTTTAACTCCTTCTAATGCTCTCTCTTCAGGCCTACTGCTGCTTTCTTCTATCTCCTCCATTCTGCCACTGAGTCCATTCAGTAAAGCTTTAGTTTGTAATTGCATTTTTCATTTCTAAAATTTCCATTTGGTTCTTCTTTCTCTCTCCCGGGTTCTTCGCTGAGACGTCACTGACTCCAGGCTGTTATCACAATGAGGTCTTTTAAAATGCAAGCACGTGGTAGGGTGGTAGGCGGTGGTAGCCAGCCTCCAAGGTGACTCCCAGCGATCCCTGTCTCCTGGTCTCCACACACCTGCGCAGCCCCTCCCACATTCTACTAGGGTCAGTCTGTATAACCCACAGCACATGGCAGGGTGATGGCACATCCCTTCTGAGATGAGGTGATCAAGGGCAGTGGCTTCTGTCTTGGGCACTCTCTCTACCATGCACACACCCTCAGATCACTTGCTCTGGAGGAAGCAAGCTGCACTGTGTCAGGTTGGACTTGAGGCCCTGCTTTTTCTTTTACTTAAAAATGCAGAACCAATGAGATAACCTCATGAGCTACAGTTTCTTTATTTGGAAATCGATGAGCATTTTTGTCCCACCTACCTCTTGGGTTGTTATGAGCCTCACATAAAATAAAACACAAAAACATACAACTATTCATTTATGTAATCCCACACCCTTATCTTACAGATGAAAACCTGAAGCCCAAAGGAATGAAAAGAATTGACAGATAAGGCATGAAAGAACAGAGGATTTAGAAAATGAGCCCAGACTGGAATCCAGAGCCGAGACTTTAAGCCCAGTTCTCTTCCCTGCTGTGCCTCAAGGATTGTGGGCTAGTATCGTCAAACAGACACTGTTCCAGAGAGACAGTAGATAAATTATGATGTGTACGCAGTTAACCAAGAGAATGACATTTCTTCTATGATACGTAACAAATATGGGATAAATGCAAGAGGATCAGAGATTTTCCAGTTCAGCTTTTACATCATAAAATTGACAGAGCCAGCTACTCCTTGTTTCTATTGCTCTGCCAGTTACCCCAACACGCCGAGCCCCAGCACGTGGGCCCCCAGCCAGAGGGTGACTAACACCACTTCTTTGCACCCAAACCATGTATAATAGGCAAGTAGCTCCTTCTTTGAAAACTTTGCTGGACAAGTTGGTATCAGTATCTTTAAACCACAAACACTCCTTTGTTGTGCAATTTCAGTAAAGAATATTTGGAGAGAAAAGAAGCTAGCAATTTGAAGACAGAAAAGAGCTAGTTTGAGCCAGCAAGGTCAGACCATAAAGGTAACCATGACCTCAACAGGGTTTCAAACTTCTTTTTTAAATTAAGATGTTTTTTCTCAAAGAAGTATTTTTGCAAACCACCTCCCCCATTTCTGCTTTCTCCTCACCCCTCACTCTGCTGATAGGGGAAACAGTGATGGGGAAAAAATTGATATTTTAAAAAGTTGAAAAAGAATCTGATCCCAATCAGGTTAAAAAAAATTAAAATGCACATTGACTCAAACTGGAAGGAAAACACAAATATGAAAATAGTTGTGTTGGAGTGGTAGGATCATTTTTTTGCCCATTCTTAGTTTTGTTTGTAATTTTTCAAAATATGTTTATATATATATAATATATAAGCCATTACATACATACTTGTAATGTATTTTATATATAATTTATACTTTTTGCATTATATTTTTAACATAAAAATTCTGGTTTGGTACAATGCCTATCTTGTCAGACTGGGATTAAATAGGTTTTGCGGATTGAAATCCTAACTAGTTACCGTTCAGTGTTTCACTCTTCATGTGGGTCAGTTAAGATACTCTCAAGTTGTGAGCAACAGAAACAATCTCTGGCTACTTGAACAAAAAAAGAGAATCCATGGGAGAAACACAAGCGAGTGTAATGGACCAAAGGGCAGCCTTCAAGAAGCAGGAAGCCACTGAGAAGACCCGCTCCCCTGCGTAAGCAAACACTTGCCAATTGTTTCCTCTGGGCCCAATCCCTGGGTGTCAGACTCAAAGTTCTCAGAGAGTGAGATTCCTCTTGGGCAAAGATGTGCCCAGCTAGGATATTCTGAGCTGATGAACAAAAGAGGGAGTTAAAAGGAATCTCCTAGGTCCCTTCCCTTCCCTTCCCTGGTGGGAGAGAACACTTTGGGGATCCCGTCCCACCAACACAGCCCTCAGCCGCGGGCAGAGTGTCACCACAGATGGAGATGAGGATGCCGACTGGAAGGCCCAGCCTCCACTCAATCATAGGTGTGTTCTCACCACCAAATGAGAAGCGTGTTTCAGCTGTATTTTGGGTGGACACCCACACCTTCCTCCTTCCCTATCAGGGACCAGCAAAGACATGCTCTGGGCATGACATTTCGGTGGGATGCTTTAGAGCAAAATAGAACTTCATCTCATCTCTACACTCACATTATACAAAGCAAGTCTAGCCCTCCTTTACATACACATCCCACTCCCATTACCGCATCACCTTGCACTGTACTTCTAGGTCCTTCCCATCCCAGTCTCTCTCCTTTCAACTACTGCCCGCACAGCCTTCCTTGAAGGATGTTCTGTATTAACAGGCATTACATGAAAAAGAGAAGGGAAGGGGGACCACAGTCAAGCAAATCTAAGAGACACCGGTTAAACCAAGTCTGCACGGCAGAGTTCGTCTAGGTAGCTGTAGACCACTCTACTCTGTTTTGCAGATCCTCCCTGAAGCCCTTAAAGGGCAACCACGAAACCACATGTTCTTAGGAGCTGGATTCTACGTGGCTTTAAGGTGTAAGTGGTTTAACTGCTTTTTAATCGATGGAGGTGAAAGGGTGGGAAGTTTTATTAACATTCATTTTAAAAAGCTTTACACCTGTGGTGCACTGAGAGAAAGGGGCTCTTAGAGAAGTGCCTCCTAGGGTTTAGTCCCTGGTTTGGAGGTTTCAGAGCTTTGGTATGTTTTTGTTAAGTGCTTTAAGAATTCATGATCTTGGTCCAGGGCCGGTAATGTTGTGCCAGTTTCTTCTTCCTTTGGGGGAGAAGAGACACGGTTATACCTCCAGGCTCCTGGCACATTAGTACTGCACAGTTGACTTCTTAACATCTTCCATGGATTAGAATTTGCTCTAAGTCAGCCTGAGGCTCCCCAGAGGAGAGACTGAAGGAGAGAAACATTGAACTGTTTCTCAGGCTGGACCTTAAATGCAGTTTGTGTGCATAGTGAAACATACATACCATAAAAGTTACCATCTTTCACCATTAACTGAACTATTCAGTGGCATTAAGGACACTCACATTGCTTCGCGACCCCCACCATGCATCTCCAGAACATTTTCATCTTTTCAAACCAAAACTCTGTACCCGTTAAACAATAGCTCTCCACTCCCCTCTTGCTCCCAGCCCCTGGCAACCACCATTCCACTTGCCATCTCTATGAGGTCCCTCGTGTAAGTGGAATCACACAGTATTGGTTCATTTGTGTCTGGCTTACTTTTAAAAGCAGTTTTGATACATGGAACATTAGAGTGAGTAAGAAGACAGAGGGTACAGCTATCACTTCTGGATCAGAAGTCGTGGACTTGCAGCCCTTGGAGGAGCCCTAGGGATCTGACTTCACTTAAAGGGACGAGTTTCCTAATTATGAAGTTTTCTTAGGAATCTTTAACTCAGAAGATGCTAATCGCTGTTTTGGGTCTTCTCTGCTTCGAGAGCAATCTCTCAGTCCCATACTGAGACTAGCTGCCTCCGTTAGGAAGAGCCACCAACCTGGTCGTATTTATTGTATGGATTTTGGTCATGATTCAAGCTGGACACCCAACAGAGTAAACCCCTAATTGTCCCCAAAATTAAAAACAGAACTACCATACAATTCAGCAGTTCCACGCCTGGTTATTTATCCAAAGAAAATGAACACACTAATTCAGAAAGATACACGCACACCTATGTTCATTGCAGCACTATTTACAATAGCCAATATGGAAGCAACCTAAGTGCCCATCGATTGATGAATGGATAAAGAAAATGTGATATATAAACAATGGAACATTACTCAGCCATAAAAAGAATGAAATCATGCCATTTGTGACAACATGGATGGACCTAGAGGGTATTGGGCCAAGTGAAGTCAGAGAAAGACAAATACTGTATGATTTCACTTACATGTGGAATCTAAAAAACAAAACAAATGAACAAACCCAACAGAAATAGAGACACAGGTACAGAGAACAAATAGGTGGTTGCTGGGGGCGGGTGGGTGGAGATGAGATAAATAGGTGAGGGAGATTAATACAAACTTGCAGTTAAAAAATAAATGTGTCATGGTATGAAATGTACAGTGTGGGGACTAGTCAATAACTATGTAATATCTTTGTATGGTAACCACACTTGCCTCGATCATTTTGACATGTGTAGAAATATCAAATTACTATACTGTGCATCAAGAACTAACAGTGTTATAGGTTAATTATACTTTTAAAATAAAGTCATAGAGAAAGACATCAGATTTACGGCTACGAGAGGTGAGAGGGTAGAGGGTGGGGGAACTGGATGAAGGTATTCAAAAAGGTACAAACTTCTAGTTATAAGATAAATAGGTACTAGGGATGTAACAGAAATGATTAATATAATTAACACTGCTGTATCTTATCTATAAAAGTTGTTAAGAGAGTAAATCCTAACAGTTCTTTTGTCAGAAGAAAAAAGAATTTTTTTACTGTATTTCTTTTACTTTGTGTCTGTGAGATGACGGGTGAGATGCTAACCTAACTGTAGTAATCACTTCATGATGCATGTAAGTCAAATCATTATGCTGTACGCCTTAAACTTACGCAGTGCTGTGTGTCAATTATAGCTCAATAAAACTGAAAGAAGGAAAAACCACACTGGGACACTACTTCATACCCATTTTAAGTGGCTGTGATTTAAAATAAACCCCAGAAAACAAGCATGGGCAAGGATGTTGAGAAGTGGGGACCTTTGTGTGTTGCGAGTGGCAATGTAAAATAGTGCGCCCACTCTGGGGGACAGGATGGAGGTTCCTCAAAAATCAAAAACAGATTTACTGTATGATATGACAATTCCAACTTGGGGTATACCCAAAAAAATTAAAAGCAGGAATTCTAACATTTCTATTCCCTTATTCATAGCGGTGTTATTCACAATACCCAAAAGGACAACCCAAGTGTCCACTGATGGATGAATAAACAAAATGTAGTATATCCATACAACAAAGTATTACTTAGGCTTAAAAAGGATGGAAATGTTGACACGTGCTACAACACAGATGAACCCTGAGGACATGATGCTGAGTGAAATAAGCCAGTCACAAAAAGGACAAATACCGTATGATTCCACTTCTGAGGTACTTAATATTCCAATTCACAGAGAAGGAGAGTGAAATGGTGGTTACCAGGGCCTGGGGGGTGGTAGTGGGATGGGGCGGTTATTGTTTAATGGGGATAGAGTTTTGGTTTGGAAAGATGAAAAAGTTCTAGAGATGGACGGTGGTGATGGTTGTATGACTGTGTGAATGTACTTCATGCCAGAGAACTGTACACTTAACAATGGTTTAAATGGTAAGTTTTATGTTACATATGTTTTACTACCATAAAAAGTGTTTCGGAAGTATCTAATGCTATCTGACCATTATCCCCTGCTCCTGCAGGAAACTCGGAGCCTTTTGTAGACTTCATCCCCAAACACCATATTCTGGAAAGAGACAGAAGGAAGTAGCAAAGCGGTTTTTCAAAAGCTGGGTCTGCCTTCGTTGTTTGTATTTCTCAGTAAAAAGTCACTTTAGCATCAATGTCCTTCCCTCCCGCTCCCCCAAAGGAGCCAAGTAAGGAAAAAAACAAAAACAAGAGTGAAATTCTACACCAGAGGCAGCAGGACAAGATTCTGTGGGACTAGAGCAGTTTCCAAGAGTCCGGATAACATGGAGGGGGAGTAACTTGGGGCTAAGTCAAGAGAGAAGCCCGCCTGTCCGTCACCCACCTCATGGGAACAGCTCAGGTACCTGCCAGGTGATCACCTGCAGAGATGGTTCACCAGGAGGGCTGGGCGGTCTCTGATGCTCTGGCCACTTACCTCACAGAAGTGTCTCTCAATAATGTTTGAAGCAGTCAGGGCAACCTGATAGTTCTCGTGGAGTTGCAAAGCCTCAATTCTGTCAACCCCACCAAGTCCTTCTATCAGAAGACACATGTGTTCCTTCTGAGAAATCTTCTCTGCTGCCTGCAGGCCAGATAAGACGGAGACTCTGGGCCAAAGCTCTTAGGAGGTGGGGCTTCATTCCAGTAGAATCAGACCAAGCTACCCATTTCACATTGGGCAACGGCAGTTTTACTTTTTCCAGATTGAGTTAAAATTGCACTATCTTCCTCTCATTCTGGATATTTATCATATAACTATTGAGGTTTATCTTCATTACACAGAATACAGTATCTCCTTTGCTGTATATGCCACCATCCATAAATCTAACACCACCACTATCCAGTAGGTAACCTTCTAATTAGTGGAAATTGCTTCTAATACAGAGGAAATGATCTTCAAGTAATGCTATGTAAATGCAGAAGTTCTTGCCCTGCACTCCCTGGAAAGCCTTGAGAGGTCAAGCAGGAGACCCTTGATAAGGGAAGCCACACCATGGCAACTGATGAAGTTCATGGGAACAAATAATGTGACTGGATTTAATCTAACACTGACCATTGGATTTATCATCCAGGGCTATTCACAAACACAACATTTGTACATACAAAACCTCAAGAGTATCTCAAGAGATGCAAAAAAAGCAATGATAAAATTCAACATCCATTCATGATAAAAGCCTCTCACTGAAGTGGGTATAGAGGGAATGTATCTCAACATAATAAAAGCTATGACAAATCTACAGCCAACATAATACTCAATGGTGAATTTTCCACTAAAATCTGGAACAAGACAAACATGCCCAGCCTCACCACTTCCATTCAACATAGTACTGGAAGCCCTAGCCACAGCAATCAGACAAGAAAAAGAAATAAAAGGGATCCAAATTGAAAGGGAATTATATGTAGATGACATGATATATAGAAAACCCTAAAGATTCCACACAAAAACTCCTAGAACTGATAAAAAATTTAACCAGGTAGCAGGATACAACATCAAACATACAGAAACCTGTTGCATTTCTTTATACTAACAATTAAATAGCAGAAAGGGAAAGTCAAAAAAAAAAAAACCCCAAATCACATCAAAAATAAAATAAAATACTCAGGAATAAACCTGACCAAAGAAGTGAAAAACCTATATGCTGAGAACTATAAAACATTGTTCAGTAAATAGCATATTTTGGGGAAGTGGAGAGAGATAAAGACAAAACTTTGGCATCCGATGGGACCGTGCTCGCTATTTTGTGAGTAGTAATTTAAAAACCTCCTGTGGGTCAAATGAAATATTGTTTAGGCCATAGTGTTTATCTGATGAGAATTTGCACTTTTGTCTAAGCCTTGATACTCTCTAGTCCTGTCTGTAGGTCCAAAACGAATTCTTGGCTTTGAGTGAAGAAACTGAGGCAGGAACCAACGTGATAGGTCAGCCTCAAAGAAAACTGAGAAGTCGGGGATGACCCAGGGCAGTAGGAGCCTGGGGAAGGATTGTGGAGTTTGACAGAACAGATGGCCCCAAAGTGACTTCAAAGAACCTCATCCACTCTGATGCCCATTTGAAGTTTTTTCCTTTTCATCTTGATCTTTCTCACTGTCCTGTGTGCCACTATCTGATACAGGGGCTTCACTGGTCCATTAGAAGTGATTCGCCCAGACTCTCCCCAGAAAAACAATCCCAAGTGTTTAATTCAAATGAATCAGATGAAGTTAAATTTCTTTAGCCCACAAGTGTGCTTTCACAAATTTTTTATGTCCAGTTTTGCCTACTGGCTGCTAAGTCTCTACTCTTTATCTGTGATTCGCTCAAAGTCTTAGTGTCTAAATGGGCTGTTTCTAATCCGTTCTTGACTCAGGTCAGTTCTTTCTGAGACAGTTACATGAAAAGGATGCTTAAAGTGAGCTTTTAAAAAGGAGTCCCCTGGTGTTAACTTTGAAACTTTTCAAAAGACTTAGTCACATCTAAAAAGACCTTAACGTAATGAATATAACCAGCCTCTAAGATGGCCCTGGGTGATCCCTGCCCTCTTGGTATTCATGTTGAAATGGGCTGATCTGTGTAACCAACAGGATGTTGTTGAAACAACCTCCTTAATAGGTCTTAACAGACACTGGGGCTTCCTCCCTCCTTTCTGCGTTTACTTGCCTCAGAGGAAGCTACCATGTTGGAGAATACTCCAGCAGTCCCAGGGAATCCATGTGGGGAGAGTAACTTGCCAGGCATGTGAGTGAGTCATCTTGGAAGCCGATCCTCCAGCCTGCATCAAGCCTTCAGATGAGACTGCAGCCCCGGTTTCACAAACCAGAAATATCCAGCTAAGCCGCTCTTGGGTTCCTAACCCCAGAAACTACGTGAGACAATACTTGTTTGTTTTAAGCCACTAAGGGGTAATTTGTTATGCAGTATACAACTGACACAAATAGTGTGACAATATTGGCTTAACTTGCCTTTATTTTAGAAATAAGACTTTTCTAGAATTCTAATTCAAGGCTTTGTAGTCCATTATCCCAGCCACATACTTGAATGGAAAAAGAATTCTAGGATGGCCCCTCAGGGTCTATTCCTGCTAACTTCTTGCTGCTCCTGCAATTATGTCCCATGTTTTAGCCTTCTCAAAGAGAGCCAGCCATGTGGCCCACTGACTTTTTCTTTTCTTGCTTCAAACCTTTGATTGGTTTCTCTGTCTCACTCAGTAAGTCAAAGTTCCCACAGACCTTCTGTGATCTGGCCCCTGGATACCTTGAGCCTGTCTTCTACCACACCTTCTGTCCCTTTGCTCTGCTCTGGCCACACCCCCTCCTTGCCTTTTTTAGGTTCCTAGAGGGATGTTCCCCAGATACCCACAAGACACACTCACTTCTTTCACATCTTTGCTTAAGTGTTCTTCCTCAATCAGGTTTCCCCTAACTACTGCGTATAAGAGACCACCATCCCCTCCCCACTCGAAGCCCCTTTATCAGGAAACACCCCTTTATCAGATGTGCT
Organism: Camelus dromedarius; assembly: GCF_036321535.1. NCBI lineage: Eukaryota > Metazoa > Chordata > Mammalia > Artiodactyla > Camelidae > Camelus > Camelus dromedarius. The sequence continues at coordinate 29,649,754 of NC_087459.1, read as the reverse complement.
ACCAGTAACTCTCCACCTGACGTGTCTGTTCCCCTCCCCACCAATACATCAACTCTTTTGGAGCAAGCACTTTGTCATTTCCTAAGCATCTAATACCAGTACTGGGCATTAAAACACTTATCTGAGAAAATGAAGGTGATGGACCTTCTTTGAAAGGCCTCTTGTTTTGTTATCTGTAGGATGTGTGGACAGAGGGAGGGGGTTGGGGAACGGAGAGGAAAGAGAATCCCTACTTCGGTTTTAAGAACCAAATTAAACATCTTCATTTGGAGACTGCTATTTGGAAACCAACCTGTTCAGAACAGCTCACCTGGAGGATAAAAGAGAAGACGTCGAGGATGATGATAACAATTTTGGTGTCTTGGATGGTGAGCAGATTTATCAGTGGCTCCAAGACTCCAGACTGGACAAGCTGGATCAGCTGGTCCACAGTGCCCCCTGTTGTGAAGTTAGCCACTGTCCAGACAGCCTCTTTCTGGACTTTAAATTCTCCCTGCAGAAAGAGAACATTTACATTCCTGACAGACCCTGAAGAACTCAAATACAGTGATGCCAACGTGGTTCAGTTTCTAGGTTAGCTGGTGACAGGCAGGACCATATGTGTAATTTACACAGACCCCCTTGGCAACTTGCCTTTAGTTCTTGAGAAGACAGCATCTTTCAGAAGCTGGGAGGGAGGAAAGGCAGGCTCATATATGGTCTTAGAGGGAGGTTCTGAGTTCAAACAGACTCATTTCCTTAAGTCAGTTTGTAGAAAAAATACAACTAACATAAGCCAATGCAGGGAATCAATCTTGCTTAGAAATCACATGGGGAATTTTTAGGTTAGAGTGAACTACGCCTACAGTTCTAGTCTTTCTGCCCCAGTAAAACTTTGGACAAGACGTTCCAGAGTCACAAACCTGAGCACAGCCTGGAGGTGACAGAGAAAATCCCCTGAACTATCACTCAATGCATCCCTTACATTTATAAAACACAGTTCACCCAGAGAGATGGGAGTCATTTATCATGAATTCTTCTATCCCTGGTCAGGAGGAGTTATTCCCATCTTGTGGCTAGGGAAAACTGTGACCTCGGTTTAAAACAAAATTAAAAATTAAAACAACTTATGGCTCCAAGCAAGTTATATTTCAAAAGGCACAATTCAAAGTAAAATTACTCCTTGATTCCTGACTAGTGTTTCTGATTAGAACGTGTACAGACTCACAAACACAGGATAGCAAGTCCGTCTTACAGACTGGGAGATGCCATGACATGGGCTGTCCGCCTGGCCTAGTTTTTCCTACCTAGTGCACACCTGGGAACCCACCTGTCAACCAGAGAGAGAGCAGGACATCGCCAGTCCCTCCTCTGCCCCCAGTCTAAGGCAACCACTCCTGGCTTGTTTCCCAAGCAGATGGTTTCAACGTAGCTCATTCACCAAAAGATGATAAAAAGAAATGCTACGATAGTAGTCGTCCTGAGGAGAGGAAGTGGGACTCAGGAGGAAGAAGGAAGCGTTATTGCTTTTCTGGATTTGCTGTGTATGTCACCGCTTTAATCAATGCGACCTTTACACTGCAAAGGCCGTCTTTCTTCAGGGCATCGTATCGCCGTCACCCGGTATGCTCCTCCCCCTAGATCAAAACCAAGCCTCCTCCTTCGTTTGCCAAAGAGTAGACAGCACATTATTTTAACACTAAAGATAAGCCAGTCTTTACCAGCTCCAGATTTTTCTGGATACTTGAACTGTGGCGTCCCCTTTTCATTGAGCAAGGCTCATTGAGTCCTCTAAAATTTTAATGAGATGTCCCAAATGAGACGCCCCTTCCTTTTTTCAAGGACAGTTAGGAAACCAGTGTTTCCTAGGTTTGTCATAATCTCCCTCCATTGGCTTCTCAGCCTGCATCTAAGTACCTGAAGGAGCTCAACATAGGGCCCACCTGAAAGTAGCCTTGTGTCACGGACACCACGTGTGCCACTTACGTTTTTTAGCAGAGCCACCAAGGGAGGCAGGGCACCGCAAGTAATCAGCTGCTGGATGTGCTGGCGGGGCCCCGCCGCCACGTTGCTCAGGGCCCAGGCTGCCTCCTTCTGAATGGAGGACCTGGGGTGCAACAGGAGCTGGGGCAGCACGCTCAGTACACCTGCGTCAATGGCCAGCTGGGTCTGGTGGTCCGTTCCTGTGACGATGTTCCCCACAGTGCGGAGAGAGGGCGTCTGGAAGAACAAGGCAAGAAGTGTAACCAAGTATTGCAAATGCATCCCAGCGGAAGGTGCCCATTGCACCAGGCTTTGTGCCCTCCCAAACACCCGTCATGCTATGCTGATGGCACTCTGGAAGCCTGAGATCAGTGATTATACCCCTGATCCTTATTAATTCAATACATCCTTGGCTGTTTTCATAGTTTAAAGGTATTTGGGGGCAGAGTGAGTATAGCTCAGTGTGTGTGCTTAGCATGCACGAGGTCCCGGGTTCAATCCCCAGCACCTCCATTGAAAAAAAAAAAAGGTATTTGCCAGGCTCCCAGTAGTTCCAGCTCAAGTGGGATAGACGTCAAGGGATGCTTTTATCGAGAAATGATGCTAGCCTTTTCCTATCCTTACACTGGGAAACTTGTTTAATTAATCATATGTATAATGTAATAATTTCTACTGAATTTGCATTTAGCATGAATATCAAGTTCCTGTCGTATATTTAATTGGAGGTAATGAAATTCCAGTGGCTTTTCTGGTGTATTCCCCAACCCCCTCTTAATCACTCCGTAGGTCCCCAGGATGGGTCTATGATCGGGCTCAAGACAACTGTTCTAGGAGGGCTGACTGGATTTATTGTTTTCTTTCTCTGCAATGTAGTGGCAGCCCTAGCTCAGCTCATCAACAGTTCTAGAGTTTTCCTAGCCTATCATGCTACGTATCTGCCACCCAGGTGAGAGGTGGAGGTAGTTCTATAGGCCAATCACAGCCTTGTCAGGGCTGTTCCAAGTGGGCTCCAGACCCCCGGGACAAGTGACTTCTGCAAGATGTTGTCTTCACACCCTCCACGCCCCCAACAACACCCCCACACTAAACTTAACTTCCGAGGAAAACTATGCTAATCTCAGTACAGAAGATCACTAAGGCTGCATAATATACAGGACTAGACATAGAAATTTAAAGGGATACCCAAATTTCAAACTACATTTTCAAGAATTATATAAGTGATCTATGTCTCAGAGTAAATTATTTGACCTTGATTTTATTGACTTTCCACCTATATCTGAAGTAATCTAAGAGAACAAAGTGGTGAGAGGATACGGAGAAATTTTCCTTTATACTTGAGTAAGAAATTCAAATGTTTACGAGCTTCACCTTAACACACAAACACCCCAGCTTGTTAACACCTACATGCAAAGACCAGTAGAAGGAAAGGCCACAAAAGAATAGTTCATTGGGAGGAAGGATTATAAGCAATTTTAATTGGTGCTTTTCTATATTTTCTAGTTCTCAGATCAAGAAAAAGTAAGTTACTTAATACCCACTAGGATTTTGGGTCAAAATAGATTCAGGTCTTTGGCTAGAGAGTAACAGAGATCAGGGAAGTGCAGGTGACAAGCTTGGTTCAAGGACAAGGAGAAACACCAACTGTGGAAGAGCTGGGTCGGGGGCAGAACAAAACTGCTCGAGTGAAGATGACCCCCAGACTCTAATCTGAAGACCCACACAGAGAGTGACGAGACCTAGGAAACATACCAGGACATTGAGTTCTGAGCTGGCCATGAGCTCCACCAGCCTGGGCAGGACCCCGGTGTCAACCACTTGGCCGATGCGCTCATCGCAGCCTTCAGTGAGGTAAGACAGAGCCCAGCAGGTGTCCGAGAGAACCTCACTGTCTTGGTGCTGCAGGAGGTGGAAGAGGGCAGGCAACATTTGCTTCACTGAGTTATCGCAAGGGTACGGGTTCTTGTTCCGGCACAGGTTGGACAGGGTCCACGCGATGTTCCGCAGAAATGTGACCTGTAACAGGGAGACTGCTTCCAGCACTGGGTGCAAAGAAGGACAAGTGCAGATGGCCATGTGTCCTTGCCATCTTTGATCAATGTTATTGACCTGCATGAACCAAACCGTGTCAGCTTCAAACAGGAATTTGTTCTACGTAATGAATCTACCAGGGACACAGAGAATGAGCTTTGTTTCATATTCAAAAGTCAGATGGAGGTTTCCTTAGATTCTTCAAAATGTCCTTCCCCATCGGAGTCAGTTGATGACCTAAGTTCATTTTTCATTGACAAAACTAAGATCAAGCAGGAGTTACTTGGTCTTCCCACCTGCCTATAATTGTACCACATTTCTCATCTTCTATTTGACAACCAGTCTTCCTATCCTGCATCTGAATCCCATCACGTTTTGCCTCTCAAGATTCTGTCCCCAGGATCACCGCTCTCCCCTGGATCACTCCCACCAGTATAGAAACACACTCTGCGACCTTCGACCCCTATCCTTGGCACCTCTCCAGCCAGTACATCCCCCATTTCCCAACTTTGGGAACTTGTTACCTCACTAGGCAACCCCTTTTAAAGACACTCACTGGTACATTTGATGAAGCCAGGGCCAGCAGATATGGGATGGCATTGCTGGAGATAACATTGTCTCTGAATTCCGGGCCATCACCTACAAATAGATAAGAACATGACACTCAGAGAGGGAACAAAGAGAATCCTGGGGTGGATGACTAATCCTTTCAAAGTCTGTGTGAAGGGTGAGAGGCCAGAACTCATTTCTGGGTTGGTAAGTAGACAGCAGTGCCATGAACTTGATCCTGCGTCTCCAACGTGTTGGTTGAATAGACGGCCTGACATGAAAAGCAGGTACCACGCAGCAGGAATTGCTATAAACAGAGTTTCTGCAGACCTAAAGGAGCCAGTCAGCTGGGCACCACTTTAAACGGTGGCGCCATTTCACAGCATGGTTCTCAGGAGACAAAGGCCACTGCAGACCAGACTAACTTCCCAGAAGACTAGCATGGAGCAGTAACTTCCGAATGCAACTCAGAACAAAGTCTAGGAGATGGATAGATGCTGGCCATCAGCTGTCTGCTGCTTTGGCTGGAACACCCACTTTAGACCCTGAAAGTCTCGGCTTGTAATTGTTCACGCGTCCGGCAAGGTGCAAGTGAAACTACACCACCCAGTTTGGCCTGTTCCTTGCTGTACCAAGCAAAGCGAAAGGCGAAATCTCTGTAATAGGTGCTTTATTTCTGCAAGCATTTAAAAAGCAGGCTTATTTTATATTCTGGGTTTGCTAATCCCATTATCGGAAGTCCTCGGAGGTCTCATCATACTGTTTGTTTCTGCTGACTCAGTCATGGTGGATTGTTGGTTCTCTGAACTTGAAATTGCTAATATCTGGCTGCTCTTAGTTTGCCAAAACCCCAAGGGGCCCAGCTGAATTTACTTCCCCCAGAGAACATTGCATTTATATTCAGCCAGGGATCCTGGAGCTTCCAGCCCTGCAGCATTAACCCCCCAGTTTCCACTTTCCTGGACCACGCGGGGAATTAAGCATCAAGTCCCAAATCCATGAGGCCAATCTTAGGTTTGTATTTTCAGGGGAGGCTTTTATCCTAAAGAAACTTTTTTTTTTTTTAATGTTCCTTTGGCAAATATCACTGGAGGTAGAATTCTTCTAGGGTCCTAGGTCATGCAAGGGTCTGTCATAAAATCCCCACTTTGCATGAACCAAAGACTTGTCTTTTGTTCCTGAAGCCACTAAGACCTGAGACTGCAGGACCTTGGTCTTGGCAGGTGTCACCAGGTAGCCTGCAGCTTCAGAACAGACCACATTGTCTGGTTTCAGCTTCCATTTTTAGCCTTTGAACTTGACTGAATTTTTGAAAATCCCATTCTACTTTTCCCAGCATTTCTAGGTATTTATTTTTATTTTATTTTATTTTTTTAATGGAGGTAATAAGGATTGAACCCAGGACCTCATGCACGCTAAGCACACACTCTACCACCGACCTAAAGCTCTACCCTCATTTCTAGGAATTTACACTTAGAGTGCCTAATCTGCAATACTACCCAGAGACCTCCCGTCGCACCACGCACCAGGCCCGCTGTTTCCTTGTCCTGAGGGGAGAGCCTCACCTGCTATATTACCAAGGGCCCACACTGCCTGTTCACACACAGTCATATGAGGGGAAGACAGGAGCTCAACCAAGGGCTGGACGGCCCCTCCTTCCACAACAGCGCGAGTCAGCTCTGAGGTCCCTGAAGCGATGTTGGTGAGAGCCCAGGCTGCTTCGAACTGCAAGCAGGGGTGCGGTGATGACTTCAGGAACTCCACCAGCCTGGGAATGAGCCCAGCTTCAACCATCAGCCTCAGAGGAGGGTTCTTTTCCCGGGACAGCATCTTCCTTTGCAGTGCAAGAGTGAAAAACAAACACGTCCGGTCAGGTGGGTACGAAAAACCTCCTTTATGGATGCTTTTGGCCTTCCTAAGTATCAAAACAAAGGGCTGGGCCAGAGCTACTTAATATCCTGGCGTTTAGCCTCTAGCACTGTGCAGTGATGGCGCAATGTTCTCCCCTTTAGTTATCTATGATCCGCGATGTCTGTAGAGGCCAATTTAAATTAAGCAATTCATCTCTGACAACACTTGCATATCTTAAGCTGTTCTCAAGGACAGCGCAGAGGAGCAACTTGGTCTCACTTTTGGATGACCTAGCCTTTCTTACCTTGTGTGGGCATTTTGCCACTGCCAAGAAACCGAACAGGCCACTGGAACCCATTTCTAGCTATGAATCTGTCAACAAGAGAAGTCTGTTTGGTGATACCTGGCTGCCTGAGTGGCCTGGAAACACAGTTCTGGATCTGAGGCATTCACACCATTGATTATTTCTTGCAGGGTGAGGCTGACCTGCAAGGAGAGACACATCCAAGTCAGAGTCTCTGCCAAGGGAACCCCAGAGGCCATCCCGTGCAGCCATCTGTCTGATGAGGAGAAGCCGGCTTGAACAGTATGTACCCATCTGCATGCTGCTCTGTATCAGGGGAGGGAAGAGCATCTGGTGGTCTCATAGGGCTCAGATTTGTGGGTCATTCCCCGTGCTCTGGGGGAGGGGTAATTCCCATCATTACTGGGATCCCCAGCGCCTTTATAATCCCATGCAGTAAGAACATGCTAGCGAATGTCAGCAAAAATGGCAGAGGAAGGACCTCAAAATTCTCTCCCCCATAAAACCAACAAGAAAACTGAAAAATAATCAGAATCAACTTTTTTAGAACTCTGGAAACTGACCAAAGGCTTGCAACAATTATTTTTATCCGAGTCAAAAAGGGTATATTCATGAAAAATGTCTAAATCTCAGTAAGAACAACGAGGATTGTGGGGTTCTGCCTTGTCTTATTCCCACCCCTCCTCCCCTAGCTCCATGGCAGCCTTGAAAACCAACAGCCCAGCAGCTGCTAGAGGAGGCCGAACAGGTTAGTTCTCCTTTAAAGCCTCATCCTCAGAGAATTATTATTTGACCCATCTGGTGGTTTCCTGGGAGACCTCATTTGTAAGAGTCTATTTTGTTTGAGTCAGAGCTCACACAATGCAAAAAGTCTTTTCCCTGAAGGTATTTGTTAAAAACAATTAGAGGAAGTTGTTCAACTTCACAGCTGCTTAGGTTTGGGGGTGTGTGTTAGATAACAGGTGGGGGCACAATAGACTGACCAAAAAAAAGGACAAAACTGTGAATAACATGTTCATTGGGACTTTGAAAGCTCCAACATACTCCTGAAAATCTAGAAGTTCATATGCATGTACAGGGCTGTACACATGCTCACAGGAAACTGAGAAGGCGCTGAGGTCTCACCTCTGGCTGACTCTGAGGCTCTGTGCAAGTGAAGATGAAGGTTTAGGACAGGACTGTCAACCGTCTGAGTGTTGAAGGCATGCCCCAGCATACACACAGAACCCCTTGGCAATGACTGGGTGAATTTTTGCTTCCAAATGTTTAAGGGAATCTCTGTCCAATCATTAGCTGACCACTAAGCTAACTGAGCAGAGAAGTCAGTGACTATACATGACAAAGAATACAGACTTCACAAAAATCAATTCAGAAGTCACTGAGCAAACAAACAATGAGAAACAACAACAAACCCTGGGCAAGGGGTGGGGGGATCTGATATCTAAAGTTGCTACATTATTTTAAATGACTAGTTGTCAAAGAAATTACAAGACATGCAAAGTATGGCATATACACAAGAAGAAAAAAAAAAAAAGGCAATCAATAGCAACTGTCTCTGGGGAACCAGACATTGGATTTACTAAACAAAGACTTTATGTTCCAAGAACTAAGGCAAACTACGTCTAAGAACTAAAGGAAAGTCTTCGAATGATGTCTCACCAGAGCCAACTAGAAATTTTGGAATTGGAAAATACAGCAACAAAATGAAAAGTTCATTCAAGTGGCTCAAGAGCATCTCTGAGCACACAGAATAAACCCAGTCAGTGAACTTGAAGACAGGTCAGTTGAGATTATCCAGCCTGAAGAAGATAAAGAATTGGTTCTTGGCCTTTTAGCTAAGATCAAATGTCGTATCTGTTCTTACCAGCTTAATATCTGATACAGCCTCCCTCCGAGGACAATAAATTAAACGGATTTTTGGAACTAGGAGATGGAATAGGAGCTTGCTCCATCCACTCCATGCGTTGACCTGGGATTGCAGTACGCCCAGGAATAGTGCGCCCCCTTCAGGGGAACAAAGATTGTTTAAAAAAAAAAAAAAAGGAAAAAGATGAAGACAAAAATGAACAGATCCTTATATATCAAGCATATCAACGTATGCATAATAGGATGGAAAGGAGAGAAAGGGGCAGAAAGTATATTTGAAGAAATGATTTCCAAAAACACCCCAAATTTGATGAAGTTCATCTACACATCTGAGAAGCTTAATGAACTCCAAATAGGAAAAAATCCAACTGCAATGGAGTAAAATTAAAAACCAACATTAGAAGAAAATTTGGGAAGTACACAGATTTGTGAAAATTAAACAACTCCTAAACCAACAGGTCAAAAGGAGAAAATCAAAAGGGAAATTAGAAAATACTTTGAGATGAATGCAACAAACATACAATATACCAAAGCTGAGGACAATATACCGAAACTGAGGAGGTGCAGCTAAAGCAGAGCTACAAGGGAAATATATAGTCATAAATGCATGTATTTAGAGAGATCTCAAATCCATAATCTAACTTCACACTTAAAAATAGAGAAATAAAACAGAAAATTAAACCCAAAACAATTAGAAGGAAGGAAATATTAAATACTAGAGTGGAAATAAATGAAACAGAATGGAAAAATACAGAAGAAAAAAAATCAATGAAACAAGTTGACTCAAAAGAGCAACATAAATGGCAAATCTTTAGCTAGACTGATGAACGGAAAAATAGAGAAGACTCAAGTTATTAAAACCAAGAATAAAACTGGGGACATTACTACTGAATTTATAGAACTAATAATATTAGAGACTATATGAACAAAGTATGCCAACAAATTAGATAACCTAGATGAATGGGACAAATTCCTGGAAACACAAACTACCAAAAGTGACTCAATAAGAAACAGAAAATCTAAATAGACCTGTAATAAGAAACTGAAATATTAATTTTTAATGAAAACTTCCACAAAGAGAAGCCCAGGCACAGCAGGTTTCACTGGTGAATTTTCACAAACATTTAAAGAAAAAATAACATTTAAAAAAATTAATAAAAATAAATCCCTCACAAATTCTTCCCCCAAAAAAGAAGAGAGAGGAACTTTCTAATAGTAATTAATTCTATGAGTCTAGTATTACCCCAATATCAAACCAGACAAAGATACCACAGAGGAAGTACAGAACAGTATTGGATTAAAATGAATATGGATTAAAATGCTAAACCAATTCTAAAAGAACAAAAGGCATCAACCCATGAACAGAATTATACATCACGACCAATTGTGATTTAACGCAGGAATTCAAGTGTGATTCAATCTATGAAAATCAATGACGTATACCATATTAATAGAATATACGGGGGGGGGGGAGGGCATGATCATCTCCACAAATGCAGGGAAAGCGTTTGACAAGATCCAGCACCCTTCCATGATTAAAACAATATTCAACACAAACTAGGAATAAAAGAGAACTTCCTCAACCTAACAAAGGCATCTAAAAAAAACCCACAGCTAGTGTCATACTTAATGATAAATGACTGAAAACGTCTCCCCTAAGGTCAGAAACAAGATAGGATGTCCACTCTTGTCACTTTCATTCAGCACAGTACTGGAAGCTCAAGACAGGCTAATTAGGCAAGAAGAAGGAATAAAAAGGCATCCAGATTGAAAAAAAAAAGTAAAACTATCCCCATGTACAGTTAACATAATCTTGGACAGAGAAAATCTATATCCAATCTACACACACAAACACAATTTGGAGGTAATAAATGAGGTTCAGCAGGAGTAATGTACAAAAGTCCATTGTATTTCTATATACTACCAATGAACAATCTAAAATTGAAATTAAGAAAATTTTATTTTAATTAAGAAAATAATTTTTATTTTATAAAAATTTGTATTTTTATTCAATAGCATAAAAAAGAATAAAATACTTAGGAATGACTTTAACAGAAGAAGCACAATACTTATATGCTGAAAACTATTTTAAAAAATTACAGAAGACCTAAACAAATTGAAAAAATTCTCTGTTCATAAATTCAAAGACTTAACATTGTAAGATGACAATACTCCACAAAGTTGGCCTAGAGTCAAAGCACCCGCCATCAAAATCTGAGCTCCATTTACTGAAAAAATTGACAAGCCAATTTTAAAATCCATATGGAAAGGCAGGGAATCCCAAAGAGCCAAAATAATCTTCAGGGGGGGGGGGACAAAATTGGAGAACCCACACTCCCCAATTTCAAAACCTATAGTAATCGAATCTGTTCTGCTGGCGTAAGGATAGACATATATCAATGCTAGCCCATTCAGAGTCCACAAATAAACGCTCACATTTACGGTCAGCTGAAGTTTGACAAGGATGTTAAGACCATTCACTGGGGAAAGAATAGTGTTTACAGCAATGGGACAACTGGATATCCACGTGCAAAACAGTGAAGTTGGCCCCTTACACCATTTACAAAAATTAACTCAAAATGGATCCAAAAACCTAAACATAAGAGCTAAAACTGTAAAATTCTCAGAAGAAAACATAGGCATAAATCTTTTTGACCTTGGATTAGGCAATGGATTTTTCAGATGACACCTAAAGCACAAGGAAACCAAAGAAAAAAGTAGATAAACTGGACTGTTTCAAAATTTAAACATTTAAACATTTGCATTTCAAAGATTCTATCATGAAAGTAAAAAGACAACCCATAGAACGGGAGAAAATATTTGCAAATCATGTATCTGGTAAGGGTCTAGTATGCAGAATATATAAAGAACTCTCACAACTCAGTAAAAAGAGAAATTACTTGATTTTAGAAGTGGGCAAAGGAGTTGAATAGACATTTCTCCACAGGGGAGATATACAGCAGCCACTAAGCACATTAAAAAATGCTCTTCATCATTTAGCTTTAGGAAAACATGTCATTTACAACAATACAACCCTTCACATCCTCTAGATGGCTCTAGTCCAGAAATGGACGATAAGAAGTATTGGCAAATAAAATAATTAAAAAATTTTTTAAATTAAAAAAGGGAAATGTTGGGGGTATAGCTCAGTGGTAGAGCGTGTGCTTAGTATGCACAAAGTCCTGGGTTCAATCCCCAGTACCTCCATTAAAAAAATAAAAATTAAAAAAAAAAAGAAGTGTTGGTAAGAATGTTAGCATGTACAACAGTACAGCTGCTTGAGAGATAAGTTTGGTAGCTATTTGTTTCCTATCGCTACTGTAAAAATTACCACAAATTTAGTGGCTTAAAACAGACTTATAGTCTTACGGTTCTAGAAGTCAAAAGTTCATGATCAGTTTCACTGGACTCAAGTCAAAATGTAGGCAGAGCTGTTTCTTTCTGGAGGCTCTGAAGGGAAAGTCCTTTTTTCTTGCCTTTTTCAGCTCCTGGTGGGGCTGCCTGTGTTCCTTGGTCTGTGACACCTCCCTCCCCCTTCCCTCCTCCTTCAAAGCACAGCACGTTCATCTCTTCTTCTGCTCTGCCTTGTCCTTCATCCATCTTCTAAGGACCAATGTGATTACATCGGGCCCATCCAGAGAGTCCAGGATAATCCCCCCACCTCCAGACCCTTCATCTAACCACATTTACAAAGTCCCTTCTGTCATATAAGGTAACATTCACAGGTTCCGGGGTGAGGACACGGAGATATTTAGGGGGGCCATTATTCAGCTCACCACAAGCAGTTCCTCAAAAGAGTTAAGCCCAGAATTATCTTATGACCCAGCAATTCTACTCCAAGGTATACTCCTGACAATTGAAAATATGTCCAGACAAATGTTCATAGCAGCATTATTCATGATAGCTAAGAAGTGGAAACAGTGAATGGATAAACAAAGTGTGGTCTATCTATACAATGAAATATTATTCACCTACAAAACGAATGAAGTACTGACACATGCTACAACATGGGTGAACCTTGAAAACGTTATGTTAAGTGAAAGAAGCCAGACACAAAAAGCTACGTATTATGATTCCATTTACACAAAATACCCAGAATAAGTAAATCCACAGAGACAAAGGAGATTTGTGGTCACCAGAGGCTAAGGGGGAAGGAGGAGTGGGTAGGGGATTTCTACTGAGGTTATGAATATATTCTGAAATTAGCTAGTGGTGATGGTCACGCAACTTTGTGAACACATGAGAAACCACTGATAAAAGGGTGAATTCTGGGGTACTTGAATGTTTAAAAAGGAACATGCTAACAAGAATGAAAAAGTAAACTCTTCTCCTAGTTTTGTTTCAGATTTTCATCTTCCTTGGGTGGTGAAATCCTCAGGACTCCTATAGACAATCAAAACTAAGTAGAGAGAGGGGGTCAGAGTTCAACGGTAATCCAGAGGATGACCCTAGCCATTCTATTTGAGGCTCAGTAATGCATCATCAAGTCTGCTTGCCCAAACTGAACCAGAATCTGCCCTTCAAGAGCCCTACTTCTAGTCCTAATGCTCATGGATAGTTCAGGTGGGACACAGACATAACAGATCATAAAAGGCATGTAGATACAACGCTATTGGAGTTCTAAGAAGGAACACCTCCTGGTCAGGGAATTTTGGAAAGGATCCACCAAAACAGTACTGGCCTGGAAGTCAACCCAGGATTTGCCTTGAGTGAGGGTGGGGTGGATGGAGAGTGGAAGACATGACAGCATTCAAGTCCTAGGCAACACTTGACGTGTTGAGTGACTAGATGCCTCTACTGAGAGAGAAACTTCATGACCCCTCCATTTCCTGTTGCTGGTTGAATAGCAGCAAGAGAATTTTCAATTAGAAGCAGCACCTTCTCCAGCCCATTAGAATACAGACCCCATACTCACAGCCACAAGGTAACAACACTGTTTTCTGACGTCACCAGGTTAGCTCTAATCACGCTCTCTCTACAGCTTTCCTTCAAGAGCCTCCATTAGAGCTTGCAGGTTCTGAATCAAACATTTTCAAGGCAGAGAAACTTACAAAGGATGTGTTTTATACATGACTGCTCTACACGCCACGTCCCCGACGTACCCCTTTGTTCTGATGTTCAGAAGGGTCAGGGGAGACACTCGTGATGTTCCTCCTTTTCAAGGCCTGCTCATCCTTCTTGGCTTTTCGGAGCTCCAGGCTGACTGCTATCCTCTGCTGCCGCCTCATCTAATGAGGAAAACAAAGAATGGGAGCCCTTAGGGCTGGGAAGTCAGGTTGTCACACGTTTAGCCTTTGGAACACACTTCAAAGCACCTGATTTCGCTTTTGCAGATGCCACAGGCCGGAAGACTTCAGATCACACAGCTAGTAAATAGCTCGGTTCACCTCCTCTGCTTCCTCCTCCTCCAACACCACCTCTAGAAAAACAGTCCCTCTTCCTCTCAAAGTGAAGGAAGAGCATGTACACCCTTGGCAGGTCAGGATTCTCAGCTGTAGAGACGCCTGAGCCAAGCATCCCATTGCTCTGAATCTGAGCACATCTTCATGGGTGGTTAGTTCCAGAAGACGAGGCCTGTGCCCTCCTGCTCTGGGCACGCAGGTGGGGCTGGCAACTAGGAAGGAAGCCCCCGTGTCCCAGGTGTTCTTGACTGTTTTCACTATTGGGCATCAGCCTATAGGTCATTCAAGCTTCCATCCAGTCCCAAGACTTTTACTTGGACACCAGACTAAGGAAGATTGAAATTCTAAAAACAAACCAACCACCCTTTTCTTCTTATGTCAGGCAAAATTCAGACTTTATCATATTGAGAATCCTGGGGAAATGATCTGATCTTTATGGATAGACGAGTTTGGGGTCAAAAACTTTTCAAGATACATAGATGTTGGACACAGACCTAGAGCCAGAAAACATGGAGACCAAAGAAGGAGAGAATTCACGCATAGCATAGGCTCCCTGGTCCAGGCCCTGGTGCTCATTCCAGCAGCAAGAGAAGCCTGGAATTTTCCATTCTGAGTCCTATTTCTCTGCAAGGCATGCTTGTTGTTACCCGTACTGTCGACATCTTAGCTCTTTGGTAAGCCTCTTCGACACTTGGAGCTTCAGGTACGCCTCTATATGTGAGGCACTGCTATTATGCAGTCCCTAAGAGGTAGGTATCAGCCCTGTTTTATGGATGAAGAAACTGAAGACCTGAGTTAGTTTTCAGATCACATGGAGACCTTGATTTGAGTCTACAGTTGTCTGACTGTCTAGGTCCATGAGTTTCAACCCTCCCCACCGTCAATATATTATTATGAGATCTTCAAAGCATACAGAAAAGTTGCAAGAATTGTTCAGTGAATATCTGTGCACTTACCCGCAATGAACATCCTGCTAGACTTGCTTTGTCACCCCCCCACTTTCCCCCCTCTTTTTTTAAATGCATTTCGACCATGTGCTTTCTACTGCACTAGTCCTTGACAGCGTGAAGAAGCGGCTTCATACTCACAGACGCATCTTTGCCGCGATACTTGAATTTTCTCAGCCTCTCTTCTGGCGCTTCTAAAGTCGGCATATTGACTGGAAGCAGGAAACCACCTGGAGGCAGGGCAGTTCCAAAGAGATTTTTCAGAGCCCTGTGTGTGGTTAGTATGTTAAAGTCATCCTGGCTCCAAGCCCTTAAAGGGCCTACAGTGGAACGGAGACCAGACTCAGGAAGCCGGCTTCCATAGGCATCACCACACCAGCTTGTGGGAGCTCAGAGGGGACGAGCCCCAGGCTGCAGAGTAAGGGAAGCCTTTTAGAGGCAGTTTGGCTTCAACTGGGTTTTTGATGGCTAGGGAGGCTGGAAGGGATGCATAGAACCCTTCCGCGTAGCTGTGACCAAGGAGTTCTACACAGAACATAGGTACGGATGGCGAGGAGCCCAATCAGGCTATGACAGGAAGATGGCTTCTCCTCCCACACCCACCCCACCAGCACATTTGTTCAGGACTTTCTCAAGCCATGACCCACTCTAATTCTTCGGTAGACCTCCTCCACCCCAGATCAGGCCACCATCATCTTTCACCCCCATCTGTCAACTGCCTCCCAAATCTTCTCCCTGCTGCTTCCATCACCTTATTCCCATTTGTTCTCTACACAGAAGCCATGTGATCTTTTTAAAAAAAGACTTGGTCCACATCATTCCTCCCACTTTAAAACCCTCTACTGTCTGCCCATTGATTTTAGAAGAAAACTCAAATTCACTATGGCCCCCACCCTACGTGAGCTGGTCTCAGCCCACTTTCTCTAATAACTCTTTCCTAAGGATCTTCCCAGTCAGTCTGCTTTATCTTCTCCACAGCTTTTACCACCATCCAATATTTTCTTGTTTGTGCAACTTCCTCCCCCCACTCCCAATGACAGCGGGACCACGTGTGCCTTAGGTACGATTCCTCAGCCCCTTCACCATGTACAGCATCTAGTAAGTAGGTACTCAAATATTTGTTGCATGAGGGTCATGGGTGATAAGCTCACAGAGAGCTGGTCCTCATTTAGAGGAGGTTATTCAAATCAGGCCAAGTCTGGACTTTCTACAGGGCAGCAGGGAATGACCTTTCTTACAGGTGTACAATGAATGTCTGTTTCTAAGTATACAGGATGGGCTGGACTATATTATAGAAAAGAGCAAACTGGAGAAAGAAGACCAATAGGCTCTTCTTGAGTGTATAACAGCTGGAGATAATTTTGGTAGGAAAGACTTATTTAGACACATCAGTTTGGATGGGATGATGCAGACAACTTGGAGAATTCCGTAAGTGAGGAGACAGCCAAGAAGAGAGAAGGAATATACGTGAGAACAGAACAAGAATTGAGTCTTGGTGACACTCAAATTAGGACCCAAGAGACTGAAGAGCCAGCCAGAGACTACGAGAAAGGAGGAATTTGAGACAGAACAGAGGCACCACCAGTAACTGCAGCTACCAGGCCAGGGACGCATCCTTAAACCAAAGTACCACCAGCCCCAGCGAGATGGGAGAGCAGATCAGCTGAGCATCAGAGCAGACGATTCACTGTGGTGATGCCACCTTTTTTAAAGCTTCAGTCTCTTTAGAAGGTTAGGCAATAATGGGGGGGAGGGGACCTGCAAATTACTTCCTTGAATTGACCCATCACCCCCTCCCACCAGCACAGCCCCATCTGGAGAGGCAGAGAGTGACACAATGGGTCAAGAGAACCCTCACGAAGCTCTCCACCGTTCTCTTAACCAAGTCACGTTGACCACCTCCACCACCCAACCCCTGAGAGGAGAGGGGTCCCGGTGACAGCCACAGTCCTTTGATTGCTGGGTATTTACAGGAGAACCACCTCACCGAAGTTGGATTAGGACAATCTCGGGCTTTAGATTAATTCAGTAAAAAATTCAGGCTAGAGGGAGACTTACCTCCAGCAACAGATCAGAAGCCAGCACATCAGGAGAGGAGAGAAGGATATTACAGGACAATCTCAGCACCGGAATCTCAGGCCAGAGACTAACCCTATCCTAGCCTTTCATCGACCTTTAAGTCTTCTCAAATTCCGCCCCGTAAGGAAGAAAAGAGTTACTTTTTATGACCCAAAGGTACATCACTGCTATTCATCATGACACCCTTGGAAACAGCATCATGACACCCTTGGAAACACCTTGGAAACAGTTTTCCAGTGGCTGTCATCACCAAGGTCAAGAGATTGACCAGGTGGAATCCGAGATTTGGGTTTAAATGACAAGCTATACCTTACATCTCCAAGAGGTAAGATATATGCCAATTTATAAGTGAGGAGCAGGCTAGTCTTATGGGCCAATTTCAGCGAGCAATGGCCAAAACATGTTTATGACATGCCAGGAATGTTGGACACTTTGGATTCAGTGAAGCAATGTTAACAGTAAGGGAGAGACCGCTCCAGTTTTCCAAGTGGAGAAACCATCTCGACTCATTTCCCCAAGTTTCCGCAGCTGTTAAGCCTCAGAGCCAGGACTTCAGCCTAGGTCTGTCTGACTCCTATGTCATACTTTGGATCACTAAGCTTTGCAGCTGATAACATGTAACAAGGTTGGATTAGGAAACTCCAAGTCACCACCGTGGGTGGCACTTAGCACATGGGGTGAGATGTTGGAAAATAGGAAAGCAGGTTTAGGCAATGGAAACATTTGACTGCATGTTGCCACTCACCGTCAGTGGCCCTGACCAGCTCTGATCATGAGACTGTCTGAATGAATCTAAGAGGCTAGTTTGGTAAACAGCAAGGAAATGCTTTTGCTTCTGGGGAGACTCAAGGCAATGCCTAGTTCTAGGATCATTGCCATGGGAACTACACATCCCTCTGCCACATCCCAGAAGGTACAACCAGAAGGAAACTTGGACATGGATCTAGGGGCTCAGATGGCCACCACCTTCCTGCAAATCCAGTATCAAGTGGAAGGCCAGTATCAGATGGCCTAGGTAGAGAAACCTCGACTTCAGATCTGAGTCCTCCCTTCTCCCTGAAAGCAGTTAGAAAGTGACAGAGTTGGCCACACCACTTCATTTGGGGACATTCTGCAAAGCCAGCTGCAAAGCAAATCCTTCTGGCTTTCACAAGCTTCTCCAGTCACAGCTCAAAATGTGCTTCCTTCCCTCACAGTGCTATTTGTAGCATCCAGGAGGGCTGGCTACCCTGTCATCCTTTTACCAGTAGTACGAGACCGCCAAGTTGGAGGCTTTGAGTTATGCACCAAAATCAAAGTCAGCACCTCCCTAAGTCTGAGATCCAGAGAAAACCGAACTAGTTATTTAGGCTAACATCACCAACTTAGGGGCCGAAACACCCCCATCTCAGGCCAGCTCTGCTGCTCCCCACACACTATGAGACCCCTGTCCCAGGTGCCAGAAACCCAGCCAAGAAACCCTCCCTGGCCACGTCTTGCTAATGGCACTGACTCATTAAAGTCTTGTTTTTTCCTCTACTTTCCTAGATTTAGTCCAGCTTCGACGGTGAGCATCTTTCTTGAACCCAGAACTGTTTTAAATTAAGATACGTCTCATCACCCAAGAGCTGGCTTCTCTAGAGAATTTTTCTGATTTTAAATAAACACATACTCATGGTTTAAGAAAATTAAATACTTCAGAAGCCTAGTGAGCATTAACTCCCAAGAACCCTCCTTCAAGTTCACCTTTAAAAACCCACACGACCCTCTACACACCCCAGCGAGGAGCCGATTACAGGCACGCTTCTCCAACACTTCACCAGTTCCTGGACATCTTTAGATGTCGGTGTGTTCAGAGCTACATCACTAACAGCTGCTTCTTCAGACAAAGTGGGGTTTGTTTTACGCTAAAACCACCCACTGGGTTTGGAGTGAGGCGTGTTCTCAGGGGAGGACTGAGCTGACCTCCGCTCCAAGGTGTGTGGGGCAGCCAGCGGGCACCGATGGGGCTGGGGTGTGGCACCCGGGGTGGGGGGTCGCCAGTTCCAGGCCTCCCTGTCCTCAGCATTCTCTGCCACCCTGACGGCTTTACCAAATGGATAAGATATGTCCAGACACCTCATTTGAGGTAGGGAGACACACAGCCAGGACCCGCTCTGGGGCTCGATGCAGCCCCACACACCCCGCCAGCCCCCATCCGGACGCTGCAGAGTGAACGGCCCCCAACTACCACCGCCCATCCTCCCCCATCCTGAAAACAAGCCAAGCACCACTTAGCACAACTGCTGGAAACTGAGGCTGAGTCCAACAGGGAGAGGCCAGCCGAGGCTTCCTGGGAGCCACCCCTCCAGGCAGGCTGCCAGCTTTGGGGAGGACAAGGCCACAGCAGCCTCTCTGGGACCCCCCAAGCAGCTTCAGGGAGGGGGCGGCCTGGCACCCTCACACATGGAGATAAACCAGCACCCAGCCATCACTCACCTGGCAGGGAGCCGCCGCCTCCAGCCCGCTGGTGGGCCTTAAATGCTGTTAGCAGGCGGCAGGTGTTTGGGGCATTTGGGCCGTCCCCGCTGGGCTGGTTTCTGACCAATGTCAACGGTTCTTGGAATCACGTGGGGCACTCTGACTACCCTACCTCCTAGGACCCGGCCCAGAGACTGATTGAACTGGTCCACGGGGAGGCCCTGGCCTTCAGGTGAGGCTCACGTCCAAACGAGGTACAGCTGGGTGCCTCTGAGGTGCTACGGGCCTTCAGGCTCTGCAGCTGCTGCCTTGGAGACCCTCAGATGGACGATCAGGAGGCAAGGGCGGAGGCAGCATCACCCTCCAGGGAAGGGTTTGCATTCCGGGTGTTTAAGACTTCTGGGAGCTGGCTAGATTGAGGGGCCTCTTACTAAAATTGGAGGATTAGGCTTAAAGCTGCTGTTGAACCATTAACAAATGTTTATTCCCAAGGCAGACAAGAAGATTGGGTGGTGGTGAGAATGGGTCTGCTCTGGACTGAAACGGAAATAGGAACAAAATTTCATGTGTTTATGCCACAAGTATTTATTGAGTCCCCACTGTGTGCCAGGCCCTGACCCACAACAGTGAACAAGATGACCTGGTCCCCACCCTCCCATCAGGAGTAGAGATGGGTCTTCCCAGCAGAGTGGGAACAGGACAGCAATTGGGAAAACACAGGGCAGGGGAGGTCAGGGAGGACTTCCTGGAAGAGGTGATATTAGAGCCAAGTAATCAGGAGTTAGCTGGTGAAAAAGTGTGATAAAAATACTCCAGGCAGAGGGAACAGCATAGGAAAAGGCACAGAGGCAAGAAAAATGGCCATGGTTCCTTTGGGAACAGAGGCTTTTCAGGATTGCCAGGACAATGGTCTCAGCCACCAGGGCAAAGACAGCCTGAGGTACAGGGGAGGGGCAGAGGGAGCCATCCACTCCGGTCCAGGCAGGAGAGGGTTGCATTGTCTGTAGGAGATTTTAAGTCAATGATAAAACCAACTACATCTGTTTGCTTTTTGAGCCAGGAATTCTAAACAGTGTCAGCGGGCTGCCCCCGATCTTGTTGCTTTCTGAAAGTCTTTGGACTTTGTCCTGAGAGCAGCAGGCAACCCCTGAAAGCCCTGGCAGGGTATGTTCCTATTTGCATTATTTTTACTTTTTGATTATGAAAAGTTCCGAATTTGTAAAAGGAGAGAGAAGAGTCTGCACAAATCTTCAGGGACACCCAGGGTCCACAGTTCCCCACACCATCTTTCTTCCCCCAACTCCACCTTTTAAATTATGTAGTTATTGATTTTTGTTGGTGTGTTTTAAAGGAAATCTCAGACAGTGTATCATTTCACCCAGAAATACTCAGAATGGATCTCTAACAGATTTAAAAATCTCTAACAGACTTAGAAACTAAAACCAAAATACCACGGTCACCCCCACCAAAAGCAACAAGCACTCTAAGGTGTCACTTCAGAATATTTAGGCTAGACTTTGAGGATGGGTAGGAGGTGGATCCTTCCTGGGCTGGGGCTGGAGGGCAGAAGAGCGTATGGTGTCCGGCAGTGAGAGTGGGGAAAGAGGGTCTGACCCCAGGATGCCCTGGTTACCAGAGGGGAGGGGTGTGGAGAAGCCAGGGTTCTGAGTGGGGGAAGTGTGGAGTTCTGGGTTGGACCCTCACATCCAGGTGCCCAGAGAACATCAGGATGGGGGTGCAGCAAAGGCCAGTCAGTTCAGAGCTGGAATGGGACCCAGTGACCTACTGGAGGCAGTGGTGGGTGACAATGACAGAGATATAAGTTAGAGCTGTGGTTTCAAACTAAGGTGGCTGGTAAGGGATGGTGTCAGAAAAGAGAGGGGTTCAGGATGACTTACAGGAGCCCTGACCCTGGCAGGATCCAAGGAGGCCAGTGGGATCTCCCCAGGCCCCCTGTTCTGCCCAAGGCATTTGAGACAACCCAGCTGTCTCCACCTCCCCTGGGATGCAGGCCAATGGCAACCCTCTTGCCTCAGCCTAAGCCTCTTCCAGCTTTTCCACACACACACAGCTGGGCAGAACCTTTAAACACTTAGGTTATACCGCTTTGCTGCCCGAATGCTCCAGTGCTCCCCAAAATCCCTACAATTGCCTGTGAGGCCCCTTGTACTCTGCCTTGTTCCTTCTGACCTCGCTCCCACCACTGTCCCACTCAAGCCACCCCGGCCTCCTTACTGTCCCGCAAACACACCAGACCCACGCTGGCCTCAGGGCCTTTGCACCTGGTGTTCCCTGTGCCTCCCTCGCTTCCTTCAGGTCTCAGGTTTTAGAGCCCATTTCTGGTTACCCTGACTAAAATCAAACCTCACCCCAACCTTGCCATCCCACCTGACTCGCTTCATTTGATCTTTCTCCCAGGTAGCACTTGCTGACGTCTGAAATGCAACGCATCCATTCCTTGCTTGTTGATTTTCCATCCCTACCCTGGAATAGAACATAAGCTCTAACAGGGAAGGGGCATTGTCTGACTCCCTGCTTTATCCCCACTACCAGGGAGAGTCATTGCCCACTATATTTGTTGAATGCAGAAGTGGGCTGCTGGCCCCAAAGCCAGGCTCATCCCCTGCCCCGCTACTGTGTTCCGGGTGTCCCTCCTCCATCACTCAGTATGTAGTCAGGATGTACCGCGGATGCACTCAACACCCTTCCCAAGCCAAGCATCAAACCAGCATCCTTTGAATAACTCTAATCAGCTCACTACACAGAGCCCACAGCTGCTACTTGGAGGACTCGGGCAAATAGCAGGAAGAACACTTCAGATGGACTCCGAGTCCTCATACGGAGGTCACTCCATCCGCCCCACTCCTTAGCCCCAATCATGGGCAAGGACCACATAGTTCATCCAGGCTGGAAATCTGACTTCAGTCTCCCCCATTCCATCCCCTTCCTCCACCAACCCCACCCTCCTCTACACCCCACTCCTCCCAACTTCTGCTTGGGGCTGACCGCTGGGGACCACTTGCCCACTGGTCTGGCGGCAGGTTGTCACAATACCTTTCCAACAGACTTTTATGTGAAATTCTTGAGGTTGAATTACCTGATGGGTTTGTTTACCTGATTCATTTAACCTGCCCTGACTCCTCTGATGTAGCAGGAACTCCCAGTTCCATTACACAGAATGGGACACCCAGGATGCTGGCATTGATGTGACTTGCCCGAGGACAGGATGGGAAGGGTGGGTCTGTGTGGCCCCATCTTTGCCTCAGTTTTCTACTGCCTGTGCCAGGATCATGCCTGGCTCCTTCCTTTCTTCCTCCCTCCTCTTTCTCTCTTTCTTTTTTTTTAATGGAAGTAAAATATTTTAAAATAAAATTGACCATTTTAACAATTTCTGAGTATACAGAGTGGCATTAAGTTGTGTAACCATCACTACCATCCATCTCCAGAACTCTACACCTCCCCAAACTGAAGGTCTGTCTCCATTAAATACTCACTCCCCCACCCCCTCGTCCCTGACTCCCACTCCTCTACTTTCTGTCTCTGTGAATGTGGCTACTACAGGGACCTCATAGAAATGGGATCACACAGTATTTGTCCTTTGGGGACGGGCTTATTTCACTCAGCATCACGTCCTCAAGGTCCAATCATGTTGCAGCCTGTATTGGAATTTCCTTCCTTCTGATTTCTCTCTTTAAAACAAGAACACGTTTTTCATGTTTTTGTAGTAGCATCAACACTGTTATTTACAGTGGCCTCCCAAGTGGTCGGGGACGGGGAGAGGTCCTCCCTGGGTAGGCAGAGTATTTACATTTGACATTGTTTATAAAGGCCAGGCAGGGTGGTAGTGAAAGCAGACTGATTTCTTATCCATTTTCATTATCATTATTATTATTGTTATTATTATTAAAGTACAGTCAGTTACAATGTGTCAATTTCTGGTGGACAGCACAATGTCCCAGTCATGCATATTCATACATATATTCATTTTTGTATTCTTTTTCATTAAAGGTTATTACAAGATACTGAAAATAGTTCCCTGTACCATACCGAAGAAATTTGTCTTTTATCTATTTTTATATATAGTGGTTAACATTTGCAAATCTCCAACTCCTAAATTTACCCCTCCTCTATGGTCAGTGCACTCCCTTGTTGCCCACGACCCTCGCCAATTGCTCCCCCATTCCCCCAACTCAGCCCATTACTGGTTATTTATAAATGTCTATTCATTATATTATTAATGTAAAAAGGGTTTTTAAAAGACCCCAGAATTGGAGAGTTGATGTCACAGTTCCTCAGGGGACTCAGGGAAGCTTTTGTCCTTGAGGTCCATCTTTGGGAATCCACAGCTCCTGACAAATGCAGCTGTCAACGTCTTGGCCTCTGTGCCTACAAGCTTGTGTGTGTGTGTGTGTGTGTGTGTGTCTGTGTGGGTGTCTGTGTGTGTGTACACATGGGTCAGAAAGTCCTCAGGTCTTGAGGGGACTTTAACTTCCCAGGATGCTGCCCCTTAAGGAGTTCATTTCGGATTCTTGTAAGATGCTATTTGGCCCAGAACCAGGAGATGAGGAGGAAAGGAATTATTAAGGAAAGAAAAATAGTGGGGCGGGAAGACAGAAAAAGGGAACCAAACTGATCATTTATCAGGTCTGAGGCTCTCCAGGAAAATCAGGCCCGAGTCCTCTCACATAGAAGTTATTTACTAAAAGTGTGTTCTGTTTTGTGGGCTGATACAGCACCATGGTTCCCAAGTTTCTCATCCACCTGGTTGTCCTAAGCATTTGCTTTTCTGGGGGTGAATGTTCTCCTACTGGGGCCTTTGAATAGCAGAAGCACAAATTGCGCCCAGAGTCCAGGCTTGTGTGTGGCTTTCTCCTGACAACACGTGACTTCAGGAGCTGGGGTCCCTGCTGCCGAGGATCTTGGAGCTCACAGCTGTCATCACTCGAGCATCCAGGCTCTAACAATCACCTCAGGGCCTTTGGTCTACCATCATCACCTCACCTGTGTGACAAGTGGGTGAGATGGATATTATCATCATCCCAGACAAGGGAGTGAGGTAGGTACTCAAAGACAGCACTGTGTGTTCAGCATGATGCTCCTACTCTCTGTGATGGCTCCGTGGGGGACATGCTGTCCTCACAGAGTGCAGGAGAATAAAGCCAAGGTTCATTCTCGCCCAGTCTGTGGCCTCAGAGGGAGCACCATAAATACATGTTGAATGGATGGATAGATGAGTGAATGGACGGATGGATGGATGAATGGCTAATGATGACAGATGGATGAATGGATGGATGGATGGATGATGAATGATGATGATGGATGAATGAATGGATGCATGGATCAATGATGGATAAGTGGTTGGATGATGGTTGAATGGATGGATGGACGGATGGATGGATGGATGGATGAGAGATTATCCAGCTGAGCTGAGGTTTGAAGCCACCTGAGCTTTTTAGACACCAGGTTTTATTCGACCTTGGGAGAGTCACAGAAAGTAGAGACTCTCTCCTTTGGAAAAATAAGAATAAATACTTCTTGACAAAGAGGAATGATGTGAGGGATAAAAAGTGAAAATGATCTTTAGATATTTTGAGATAATAAAATGAAAACAGCTCTATAGGGCCAAATAAAATCAAATTGAGATATAGATCTACATGCAGGATGAAAGAGAAACACAGCTGGAGAAATCTATGTGCAGCAGCCTTGACCATCATGTCTCTGGGATTCCATAGAATTCACAGTTAATTAGGAAATCTCCAGTTGGCTTGGAATCAGAGACTTCTCAAGCTGGGCTTACAGAATTCTTTGGAGAATTCCTTGTCCAGGTCCCGCTTGTTTCTGCCCCAATTCCAGAGCAATGTGTTAGAGGCCCCACCTTCCATTTCAGAGCCCGCAGGGAAGTTTCCGGCAGTGCACTAATCAAGCCCTCCCCTCCCTGAGATGACCCTGCAGAATTCCAAGGGTCTCTGGGGCAAGGGGCTATTTCTGGGCCCAGGCTCTGTGACCATGTTTGGCCTTCAAGGAGCACACTGTGAACTTTCTCACCCCTGCCAAGCCTTCTTCCTGCAACCCTCCCGGGAGGGCACTGATCCCCCTTCATCCAAGGCAGCAAACAACAGCTGAGAATGCAGCCTCTGGGGCGGCCAGTAAGGACCCTCCAACCACCACCCCAGGGCCAAAAACCGGAGGGAAGCTCAGGAGACACACCCGACTGACATTTGTTACCTTTTCTCCCCTAAAAAAATAGTTTTGGATGCTAAAAATGGTCCTTCTCGTTGAAAAAAAAAAAAAAAACTTTCGGCAACACTGATACATTTAATGAAAGTTTAACAAAAACAATCACCTGAAATCCCACCGCTCAGAGCTAATGGGGCCCATCACCTGGCTGAGGATCCTTGGAGCATCTGTTCACACAGGTGCCATTTTGCAAAAATGGGCTCAAGCTGTTCTAGAACCTTTCTTTAAAAAAAGGTGGGGAGTGAGGGGTATAGCTCAGTGTTACATAGCATGAGCTTGGTGAGCACGAGGTCCTGGGTTCAACCCCCAGTGCCTCCGTTAAGGGAGAAGAAAAATAAAGTAGTCAATATCACTTTAAAAAAAAACCACCAACAATAACCCAACAGCACGCTGTGGAACTTGTTCCATGCCAATGAGTATGAATTTACATCGCCAGTTTAAAAAATAACCATTGTGCCTTTATTTAACTGTATTTAATTTCAGTTTATTTATGAATCCCCCAGGGATGAACATTTAGATTGCTTTCAACTTTTCATTCTCACAATTCATTTCATCATCCCAATAGCAGTCTCCTGCAGAATTTCCCCTTCTGCTCCCTTTTAAGGAAAGTCAGCACAGAGCTTCCTGAAGGAAGGAGGGAGGGGAGAGGGCGAGGGAGAGAGGAAAGGAGGAGGGAGGAGGGCAGAATGACAGCCTTTGGGCTTCTGAAGAGGTTCCCTCAAGGAGATGAGGTGGGAGCCTGGGTGGGCAGTGCCCGGTATGGGGCTGCTCCAGGTACGTAGGAGGTAGAATCTGGAAGCCTCAGGCTTGACTCAGCTGCTCTTCTGAGCAGAGGTTTCCGGAGCCCAGATACCCTGGAGGCAAGGGTCCAGCCTGTCCCCGCCCCAACAGCCTAACAATAACCTACAGATCCAAGCTCTGTGAAACGTGGAGTTGGGATGATCATAGAGGTGGCAGTGAGATGCTCCCATGGGGTGGGGGGGGAGGGGGGAGGCGGGGATCAGGCTGCCGAGGACATGACCCTACTGACACCCAAAGAAACTGGCGTGATCAGGAACACCAGGCATGATAAATATATTCCGACTCTGTCCCCACCCCTCCCAGCCAGCCCAAGCCAAGTTATCAGAACTCATGGTTCCAACACTTGACCTTATTCAAAGGAGCCCAATGTGCTCCAGGGAAGCTGCCCCAGGAGGTCAGCAGAGGTAGATGGAGACGGAATTTCTTGGGGTCTCCATTCTGAGTCACGCAGGGAAACCCTTAACATGTAGGCAGCCTATTACCACTGAAAAACAATTTAAAGACAAGCCATGGACCAGGAGAAAATATTTACCTAGCAAGTATCCAACAATAGCCTTGTATCTAGAATATATAAAGAGCTCTCAAAATTCAATAATAAGAAAACAAACTACCTGATGATTAAAAATGGACAAAAGAGCTGAACAGACACTTCACCAAAGAAGATATGTGGGTGGCAGATAAGCATGTGAAATGATGCTCAATGTCATTAGTTGATGATGATTAGTTATAAGTTTTAAGAAAGCATTTTTGAGTCCATAAACCCACTTGATCATTTCATGAATTCCATGGAGTTAGTAGTCAATATGACTCCGATTATTATTATTCCCATTTTACAGTGAAGATACGGAAACTCATAGAGGTTAAGTGACCTGCCCAAGTTTATGTCTGAGACTCAAAGCCATGGAACTCTTTCCATTCGGGAGGTCTCTGGGTTCTAAGAAGCAACATAGAAGCCAACACTTTTTATGCATTTGGACAAGTCATACTTCTCCTTTGAAGCAAAGAAAGAAGACCACACCCACCCACATACCCCCGCCATCCTGGATGGACAGACTGGCCTCGTAAGCAGGAACACGAAGGACAGGGCTTGCCCTAGCGGCGTGCAGTGAACATGTGGAGGGAGTGACCGCTGAACTCCAACAGCAGGAGCGCTCGTAGGCTGGGAAAGCCTCCCCTGTGGACCCTCCAGAGCTAATACTTTGTTTCAAAAGGGGGTCTGTCCCAGGAGGAGCTGGTTCCTGTCCAGGGCCCGGCACATGGCAGGGAATCTGTAGCTGTGGTTTCCTGACTGTGGATCTGGAAGGTCCAATTTACTTTGACTTGCCTTGACTGAGAAGTTAGATTCATCTGAGGTCCTGGCACTGACGGGCCATCCAAGGGCACTAAGACATGGTGGGAGTGGGGGTGGGGGGTGGTCCTCAGGCTGGCAGGACGGGCAGAGAGCCCAGGATCGATCAAGGTGCCACTCCTCCACCTTAATCTCCTCTGTCCTCCCCCGTCTGTCTCCCACTAGAGCCCTCGGCACAGTGTTTCCCCACTGGCAGCCGAGAAGCAGCAATGCAAACTCCTCAGAGGCCAAGAAAGTGTCTAGTCAATTGCACATCTTTGCTAGGGTCTAGCAAAGAACTTGGCCCAGAGCTCAAGGGACTGGGGAGAGGAAGGAAGAGGGGTAGGGGAGGGGAGAGACCAACACAGGGCTAGCTGGCCTGTTTCCTAAGGCGGATGCTTTCACCCTGTGTGTGTGCTACGTCCAGGGGTTTCTGGATGGAGATGCCAAGAACAGCTCCCATCTCGACTACCACCCAGAGTACTGTGCTCAGATTCCTTGTTCCCATCACATGACTCTGGCTTTCACTCATTCAGTGATCATCTAATAGATGCCAGGCACTTCACCTGTATGAATTCTTTTGATTTTCATAACAAACCTATTTGATATCCCCATTTTACAGACAAGGAAATTGAGGCATGGAGAGAATCAGGTTTCAGAGTCCACATTCTTGACCACCATACTCTACAGCCTCCCGGGAAGGAGACCAAGCCCCTGCCCTCACCTCGCTGATGTTCTGTGAAGGCAAGAGCCCAGGAATCATGTAGTCGCTCTATAGTGCATTGCTGGGTAGTGACAAGGGCTAGAAAGGAAAACAAAGCCACAACTCAGGCACTAACTTGCTGTGTGCTTCCTGGAAAATTGCTTCACCCCTCTGAGCTTCTGTTTTCTCACCTACTAAGAGTAGGTCATGACTCATCCGCCTTCCCCACCTGCCCCGGTTATTGGAAGGATCAAAATGAGCTCATGGACAAGGGAATCCTTTGTTTTGTTGTTGAACCAACGCCAACTCATGACTCTAGGGAATTTTTCCCTCTATAGAATTCAAGTCAGCTTGTCTAGAAAGACATCACTGGACATCCCGCACATATTTTTATGAGCCAGGTTATTCCCAGTCCAGTGCGATTCTTAGTGTATTTTTAAAGGCAGAGAGCAATGCAGGCACCCACCCACTCTTGGGTGGTAGCAGTCACTGGATAGTTACTTCCAGGGCCTTCCCCAGACCAAGCACACTTCCTGAAATGGAACTTTCTGGAATGTTGACCATTAAAAACTCCCCTGTGAGAAGCTCAAACCATGAGAGGCCAAGAGGGAGGTGCTGGATGCCCTAATTTGCTCCAGGTCCGTTTGCCACCCTTCACCACCCTGCCCTGTGTCCCAGGAGGCTGCCTCCCCACATCCCCGCGCTCCTGCTGGGTCTGGTTGTGCAGCAGCTGCGCCATCCCTTGAGGGCCACGCTCTTCCTACAGCCGTGTCCGGCGTGCGGTGGCTTTCTGGCCACCTCCCTGGGGCTGGAGGTGCCTCACACTGCACCACAGGTTTCCCACAACGCTGTTGCACCTTAGTCAATAGTCTCTTCATTCAACTCCAGGCAGGGACCCTGCTGGAGTGTGCTCTTTCCCGCTGGGGGATGGGCTGAAAAACTCCTGCTGGGGGTCATCCCTTCCCAGAGTCATCGCAGGGCAGTGTCTGGTTCTTCTCACTGGCCCCAGCTCATGAGCCAGAAGATGATCACGTGGGAACCAGCTGGAAGCAGCCCAGGACCCAGGCTGAGGGTGAGGCACTGCATTGCAAGGATGGGCTCCAGGCCCCCCGGCTGCTGGCTGCCAGGGAGGGCTCCCCACGTACCCTCTCCTGGTCTGGGCGCTGTCCTCAAAGGCCCCAGGGAGGGTAGGGTGTGGGGAGGCCTCCTCCCTGACTCAACCCAGAGAAGCTCCACTTTTATCTTTTACAAACCAGACTTCTGCACAAAGATCTGCCCATTAAATTCCTGCTGCTGGAGAGATTGCATACAACCCCATCGGGCGATCAGAATTCGAAGAGCGGCAGGTTGGCAGGAATAGAGCCTCTGCAGCACTGATGACAGCCATGCTTGGAGGCATGTCCGCCAAAATCTCATTCTACCTTTGGGGAAATAGAGGCCCCGCATGGGAGAAGTGAGGTTCATCCTTCGGTGTGAAGTATTCAGGCAAAGCAGGTGCTGCCGACATTCAATGTCATAATTACTTACCAATCTGATTCTTCACTGCCGAATCCCAGTTTTCAGAATACAGTAACATACTGTAGGGGGTCAGATGATAATAGCAAACACCTGGAAAATATTAATATGGACTACATAAAAGTTTCTTTGCGTTTACATAACTCTTCCCAGGCAAACCCAGAGAGACTAAAAAGGAAATCAACTCCACATTCAGGTGGGTTCCTTTCTTCTTTAAGATGAACTGAGGCATCAAACCTAAGTATAAAAGCTAAAACCATACAACTCTTAGAAGAAAACCCAGGGGCAAACCTTCATGACCTCGACTTTGGCAGTGGTTTCTTAAATATGACACCAAAAGCCCAGGTGACAGAAGTAAAAAATAGATAAATTGCACTTCATCAAAATTAACTTTTTGCATCAAAGGACACTATGAAGAAAGTGAAAAAGCTCACAGAACGGGAGAAAATTTTTGCAAATCATACATTTGACAAGGATCCAGTATCTAAAACATATAAAGAACTCTTACAGCTCAACAACAGAAAAACAACCTAATTTAAAAATAGGCTGACATTTTTTCCAAGGATATGCAAATGACCCACAAGTCCATGAAAAGGTGCTCAACATCATAGGTCATCAGGGAAATCTAAATAAAAGCCATAACCAGGTACCACTTCTCATCCAGTAGGATACCCATAACAAAAAAAAAAAAAAAAGGAAACTAACAAGTGTTAGTGAAGATATGGGGAGATTGGAACCCTTGTGAATTGCTGGTGGAAACGTGAAATGATTCAGCCGCTACAGAAACAGTTTGGTGACTCCTCAAAACACTAAACGTAGAATTACCAAATGACCCAGCAATTCCACTCCTGGGTAAATAGCCAAAAGAATTAAAAGCAAATATATGTGTGTGTGTGTGTGTGTGTTCACAGCAGCACTACTCCGTAGTCAAAAGGTGGGAGCAACCCAAATGTTCGTCAATGGACGGATGAATGGATAAAGAAACCGCAGTATATCCGTATGATGAATATGGTTCAACCAGAAAAAGGAGCAAAGTACTGATACATGCTGCCATGTGGATGAACTTTGAAAACATTACGCTAAGTGAAAGAAGCCAGACACAAAAGATCGTTATGTTGTATGGTTCTACTCATGTAAAATACCTCGAATAGGCAAAGCCATAAAGGCAGAAAGCAGATTGGTGATTGCCAGGGGCCAGAAGAGAAACTGTTTAATAGGTAGTAAGTTTCCTTTTGAGCTGATGAAAATGTTTTAAAACTCAATGGAGATGGTAGTTGCACAACACTGTGAATATCTTAAATGCCATTGAGTTACTCACTTAAAATGGTTACCTTTGTGCTGTGTTAATTTTTTCTCAATTAAAAAAAATAGTGAATTGGGGACCTGGAGGATGGAGATGGGGATGACAGCAGATTCTAGGGAGAAAGTCCCCCATGCAGTTTCTCCCTCCAGACCCAGAGACCATCTCTGAGCTTGAGAAGGGCAGAAAGGATTCTTAAGAGTCCAGACATCACATTGTATAGACGGGAAAGGTGAGCCCAGAGAGGACAAGGACTTGCTCAAGGCCATGAAAGCATGGAAGACCCTGGAAGAATTAGAGGTAGGGCTTTAGAATGCAAAGCTGGCTCTGCCAGCCATGGTGGGCTGGAGGGAGTCCACAGCCACTATCAGATGAGTGAAGTCCAAGCTCACATTTATGGCCTGAACAAGAGAATGGTCAAAGCCATCAACCAATTGTTATCTGCCTTCATCCACACTCAAGGCTTCAGATGAGCCCACCTGAGTCTTCCTCCTAGGGCATCAGCTTCCTCCGTGGTGCAGTGATAGCTTTAAGAGGAAAACTCACTAGCCAGCTGTTATATTTCGGCGCCCCTGGGCTAAGGTCATCAGTTTCCCCACAAGGGCAATGGCAGAAAGGCAAATGGCCTAGAGTCAGGGCACTCACTGATTCCCCTCAGGGACGGGGGCAGGGCAGTCAGGCCCTGGAAGGTGAAGCCAGCTGAGCCACTGGAGCCCTGGGGGGTTCTTTTCTTTTTTATATTTTGCTGGCTTGGACCTGTTGGGCAGGTATAAAAGGGAATGGCCCGCCTCTGCTGGGAACCCAGTCTCTTCCAGCGTGGTCTCAGGCGGGTACTACAGAGGATGCTGGGGGAGGTGGGAAGCAGGGAGGGAGTGCCGTGGAGGACTCATCTGAGGAAAGGGGGTGTAATGAGGAGAGATTAGCAAGGGAGGCAGGAGTGGGCATTTCTTGAGGAGCTGCAGGATGGGCATCTCATTCAATGCTCCATACCAGGAAGGAGGGAGCAGCCATGTTCCACAGTGAGACAGGAGTAGTGGGATTCAAACCCAGAGTATCTCCACTTCACTGCACCACCTCGTCTTCCACGAGGGGTGGAGGGATGCTGGATTCACACTGGGTTCAGTTCCCACCCTGCCTTTCTCACACTTTGTAATGCATCTCTCTCCTCTGAGAACCCTTCTAGCTTTTGCATTCCATGAGCTGAATTTTTTCTGATTTTTTTTTTTAATGGAGGTACTGGGGATTGAACCCAGGACCTCTTGTGTGCTAAGCATGCACTCTACCACGGTGCTGTTTCCCTCCCCACCATGGTTCGTGATTTTTTAAAAAATGGGTCTTGGTTACCAAAGATGCCTGGAAAGAGCTGTTGTCTTGCAGGGTTGGGAGTGGTTTGGATACAGGGGGACCCTGGAAGTGGGGTCACAACTGAGCAGGAGGCTGGGGGCCACTGAGAGGGGTGGCATAGCCTTCAGGGCTGTGCCTGGTGCCAGGTGTCTGTGCCCCAGGCCACCAGGCCAGGACAACAGCAATCACACCTTAGCCCGTGGTTCACGGCAAAACCACCATTAAAAAAAATACAAGCAGCCTAATTGGAGTAAACAAAGGGGAATATCTGGTCCTTCCTCCCCTATTAGAACAATTAAAAAGGACCCCAGCACTCAGACAGGAGTAGTTGTTGTGTTTTAATGACAAGTCGAATGCATTTTAATCTAACCTTGCTGATACCTGAATTCTCTTTTCATGTGGATTTTGGTCTCATCTCCCCAGTGACTTCCATCTGTGCTAAACAGAACCATGAAGATGAGATCGCACAAAGGCATTGCAATTGTGCCAGCAGGGACCACGAGTGACAAAAAGAAGTTTCTGTAGAGCAATGGTATCTTCCAGAAAGGGGATGGGAGAGGCCCAACGAGGCCACTGAGCTGCCCAAGGTGACTTTTGGCAGAGCTGAGTGACAGTCAGACAGTCAGGTCTCCTGGGTGCCATCAAAGACAGTCCAAAGCTATCAGCAGAAACCGAGGACTCCCAGCTCTGTACCCCGCAGAGACAGGACTCAGGGAGTATCAGGCAGCGTTCTTACCCTGGGCTCAGCGACCTTCAGCGGGAAAACAATTCCATCTTGCTTTGCACAATCTTTAACTGAAATGTACCATTTCCTCCCCTTTTTAACACAGGCAACACATCCCAGTTGTATTAGCAGTAACTCTGACTTTGTCAGCAGAAGTCACTGATAGTTTCATATCATATTACAATTGTTGCAGAGAGCTCGAAAGATTGTTAATTCTCACTGTTGCTTCAAAACTGCAGTGGTTATTAGACTGCCGTTAAATCGTGTTATTTGATACCTTAGTGGAGAAGCACATGTATTGCTGTACCATGCATGTTGAATATTGTGTTAATTATATTTCAGTGTCATTCGTTTCCTTGATGATCTTATTTATTTTATTACCTGAATTTAAAATTTTGTCCAATAGGATCACAGACATTACCAGGTGGACAAAGAGGTCTGTGGCCCATGAGAACATGGGACACCTATCCGCCCCTCTCCCCCTGCCACCCACTTCTTTCATTCCTATATTCTGTGGAATGAACCAGCTTTGGCTGGAGTTCAGGCTCCAACCAGAACTCTCTATGCTGGACCCTACAGCAAGATGAGGAGACAGTGTCAGGATTTGCCTCCACCACTTGCCTATCCTGGCGCTGCTCCTTTTAGAAATATCGGGGACCCTAGCAGGAGATGCGGGAGCTCCCCCGAGGATAGCTTGGTGGAATAGGGGTCTGGGGGCACAGTCGTGAGACCTTCCGTCTCCAGCTGTGTTGCTAAAAGGTGCAGGCTGTACTCCTGGCTGGAGAACAGCACTGCTGACAAAGAGGTTCAGGCCCACATCCTCCCCCTAAACCTCCAAGAAGGTTCTTTATCCTTAAGACAAATTGGACACCCCTGACTTCCCTCTTTGCTACCGTAATTCCCCAGTCCTCATCCTTCCTGGTGGTTTGGTGAATCATCTGGATTTGGAAACCAAGAGGCCCAGCCCGGACCCCAGGCTGTCCTTGTCCTAAGAGAGGGGATCATGGAACAGGGGCAATTATTATCTACGAAGGACTCGCTTAGCATGTGGTAAAGCCTGTGGACCTCTGCTCAGATTAGTGTTTTTAAATGCGTAAAATAAGCTACCTAGGGTGACAAAGGAAACCAATGGTATTAAAATACAGCGATCAAAATATTTTAAAAATCAGATCGTGATATAGCAATTAAAAGAGTACTTTTCTGTTAGTAGATTTCAATAACCACATATAACCAAGGATCTAATAAGACCATCATTTCAAAGTTGAGACGAGAGTAAGTAATATTTGGAGTCGCCTGCAGCCACGCCACAATGAAAGAATAGCTGTGATTTCTGCTGGGGACAAGTGCTGGTACTACAGTGGCTTGTGGCATCTGCTCGGACCTTAAGGAAAAGTGAAAACCAAGGGGTAATTGTTTCTCTTCCCATTTCATGATTAAAAGTCCTTGCTTTAACCTCTCCTGGCCCTCATTTTCTCCTGCATAAAATGAGCTTCCTGATCCCTACCTCACAGCCTTACTGTGAGGGGTGAAGGGACCACAGATGCAGAAATGTTTGGCAGTGGGTGGGGATACAAAACTCAAAGGAGTTATTAGCTTATTTGTTATTCTCAGTTATTAAGACCTAATAAAAGTGACATGAGAGAAGCAGCCCCATCTGTCTCCAGGATTTTGCCCTGGATCATACAACAGTCTTGGCAAACCATCCTCTCTTTCCCCTACAGCACCCAGGGAAGTCCTGGTTCCAACCCGTGGTTCCTTCCTGCTCCTCCCTCAGCCGAGCCACGATGCCTGGTGGGTACAGAGGTGAATGTGGGGACGATGTGGACCCAATGCTCTTCCTGACACCTCCAGATAAAGAGAGGATTGAAACCATGAACAAGCCCTATGACATCAAGAGGTCCTGCTGGGTCAAGGACGAGACAGAAGGCTTCATTGCTGGGGAGATCCAGTCTGAACAGAGTGACCAGGTCACCATGAAGATGGTCACAAACCAGGTGGGTGGTGAAGAATCCCCAGGATGAAACTGAGCTGTGGGAGAGGCAGACACCCAGGGCAGACACCCAGGCTCTGCTGTCCATGCTTCTGTTTGAGAGGCAGGGTGGCAGGAAGAGTAGAAGCCTCTTAGTCCCCAGTGCTGAGTTCAAGTTTAGACTCAATGACACTCAAGCTGTGGGGCACAGAGCAAGCTACTTTCCCTCTCTGAGCTTTGGCTCCCTGACAACAGAGATTCCAATGCGATAAGACGTGAAAGTGCTTTGTGTGCTCTAAAACGGCGCATGTGAGGGAGAGATTATCACGAGAATTACTTATCTTGAAAGCCCCAAACAGCTCTCATGTGGAATCTGTTTGCTAAGAGTGAGAGGAGCATCCCACCCCTCAGGAGCTGTAGTGTGTGCCCGGGATGGCTTGTGCAATGTGAGACAGGGCACCCTGGAGCACCCTGGCCAGCCTGGGTCCTGAGCTATAAATGGTGGCACTGAGCCCCTCACTGTGTGGCAGTGGCGGTGCTGGAGCCATCTTGTCCTGGCTTGTGAGGATCCAACGCTAAATATTCCAGGGCTTTGTAGCTAGTTGTTAAACCTTTGGCAGCTTTATTTCAGCTATGGTGGAAGTGTTTACATCCTGAGAATTGACAAATGGTACAAATCAGGGATTTTCCCCACCCCCGTACAGCTGGTTTACCAGCACACAACTCTCTGCTGGTCTGCATTATGTCTGACTTGAGAGAGTGGTTAGAAATTTTAGTTTATTAAACCCCTCCCCTGTGGCAGACTCCTGGGAAGGCACTGGACCTTTTGCTTAATCCTTTCAATAACCTTATGGAGTAGGATTTATGGACCTTATTTTGCAGACGATCAAAGATTTTAAAAATTTTAAGTAACTTGTCTACAGTCACAAAGATAGTAAGTGATGAACTCAGATTCAAATCTTGCTGAACCTGGGCTCAAATGCCCGCGCCCCCTCTAGAGCACCACGCCATCCCTCCACGGTGGGCTGCAAAGGGGCTATGTGAGTTCAGTCCTTGGTTAGTTGCACAAATAAGAGAACAGAGACCTTTCATGATCAGAACTTGCAACGTCTAAGCTTGACTGTGTACCCCACTTCCCTTTCAGAGGAGTGGAGTAGAAATGAGGCTCTAGCTGAGTTAAAGTGGGTTTGAACACAAAAGTCAAACTTAACTCTCAGGAGAAACATCCTTTTCAGAAGGGCAGGACACTTCTGATGGATGATGAGAGTGGAGCCCCAGAGGCTCCAGTTTGGGTGTGATTTAAGGACAACACTTAACTTCCATGGGCATCTGCAGGGGACACGCCATCCAGCCAGGGGTGGGACAGTAAGACTAACTCCTCTGGCTTCTAAGATAAAGGCACAGGGCTTCCTCTGTTGGGGCTGAAAGAGAAGTGTCTGCCCGTGGGCGAGGCTCAGAGATCTGGAAACTGCCAGAAATGGACTCTGAATGAAACTCAGCCTGACTTACCAGGGGTGTGGTGACCATTACTGGGTGGATCTTCCAGAACTGTCAAGATTTCAAATTATCTGCCTATTGGACTCATAAATTATTAAAGGTCCCAGAAATCCCAGTAGCTGTTCAAGCCTCACATCTCAGGCTGCAGACAGCTCAAAGATATTTATTTTCTGAATCACATGCCTTGAGCCTCGGTCCCAGATGCTTCCATTTAAGAGCTGGTGCTAGTTTTCATTTACAGAGGAAAATTGGGGTGCAGAGCCAGATGGGGCTGGCCTGCTCTGCAAGGAGCCCCAGACTCTTCACACTGTTATTATTTTCACCCTAAATATCTACTACTCATCATCTTTGTCTCTTTTTTTCTGTCTTGTTTGCTTTCAATTTTATTCTTCAGGGTGATGTGGTGGGAGCAGGGGAATACCTATTTTTATTTTTTGATTGAGGTATAATCAATTTACAATGTTGTGTTCATTTCTGGTGTACTGTATAGTGATTCTGCTATACATATATATTCCTTTTCATTATTTTTTTGATGGGGGGAGGTAATTAATTTTTTTTTAATGAAGGTACTGGGGATTGAACCCAGGACCTTGTGCCTGCTAAGCATGGGCTCTACCACCGAGCTATACCCTCCCCCTATATTCCTTTTCAGGTACTTTTTCATTATAGACTATTGTAAGGTATTGAATAAAGTTTCCTGTGCTATACAGTAGGACATTGTTGTTTATCTGTTTTATACATAGTAGTGTATATCTGCAAATCCAGAACTCCCAATTTATCCCTCCAAGCCCCTCTTTTTTTTTTTTAATGGAAAAGTTCATTGCTATTTAGAAACCACCACTGTTTCTCAAGGCAGAGAGCCAAGAGTCACATCTCTGCAAAGTGTCCCTGGGATCAGTGAGCAAGCTACTGGAATGGACTTGGCTGGAAGAGCCACACTGGAGGTGGAGCCTGGAGGTGCTCTGAATGGAGGGCGGGAACGTCAAGGTCTTTTTACATGATCCCACTTAAGTCCATATAGTTCTCCCAGCAACCAGCCAAGGAAGCCTGCTTCAGAGGGAAGATAGTTGGAGTCCCTCCCAGTCCCAGGCTAATGGGACAGGGCTGGGCCAGGAGTGGGCCCCTGATTCCAGCTTTTTGCAGGATGTCAGAGAGTGACTGGTACACTGTGCCAGATGCCACCATGGCTGTGACAGTACTATGTCCTAATGCATCTGCTGCTCTGTCTTGACCCACCCCCAAGACAGTCACCGTGAAGAAGGATGATATCCAGCAGATGAACCCACCCAAATTCTACCAGGTCAGGGACGTGGAGGACATGACCTTCCTGAACGAGGCCGGTGTCCTGGACAATCTGTGTCAATGTTACATCAACATGAAGATCTATGTGAGTGCCAGGGCTGGGGGTGGGGAGGAAAGGGGGGTGCACGGCAGATCTTCCACCTCTCTCCTGATGGGGAGGGGGTAGCTACTCAACCTTCCTCGGCAACCATACACATTATGTCTGGCACAAGGACAGAGGAACCACGTTTTGACATGTTAGAACTTCCACCTCAAGGCTTGGGCGTCTCAGCAATGGTACAATCTCCATGGGCAGCTCACACACCTTTTGTTCAGACTGTCCCCTTGTCAGTCTTCCTTCTGACCCCACCTCCACAAACTCTCCAATCAAAATATCATTTTCCCCTTAATGACCATATGTCCTTATTAGACACCCCTCTCTGTCCATCCATCCATCCTCCGCCCATCCATTCATCTCTCCTTTCCTTCCCTTCTTCCATCCTCCCTTTCTTCCTTGTGTCCATCTATCTGACCATTCAGTCATTCAACAAACACTGAGCCCTGTGCAAGGATGAGCAAAGGGGTTACCATGATGGAAATCCTGACCATCTTGGAAATCCCGAGACTTCCTGAAGGTGCTGGTGGTTAAATTCAAAATAAGATATAAGGAAGTTTTGGTGTTTGCCTCTCTCGATGTCTTTACTAAAAAGGGAAGAGGCGATCTGGTAGGAATCAGCAAGCAGAAGCCTAACTTCAAGGTCAGAGGCCGCTGGGGACTTCCCCTCCCTGGGTTACGGTGACAGCCAAGATGGCAGCTTCGTGCTTCCTCCCCTTGCGCAGCTTCAATACTGCTTCAGTTCCAGCCTCAGACCCTCAGCAGCACCAGAGCCCCACGCGGTGCTGGAAGATCTCTGGAAAGCTCTTGGTGATGGCTGGTAGGCCTGAAGGCTAGCAGGGCATTACTGGACCCCAATCTGGGAAGAGCCACACCCACTCCTGGCTGAGTATGGAGCTTGGCTGATGTCTGTGTGGGCTGGACGGCCAAGCTCAGGGCTGTGGCTTACTCGGGGCCCCTCTGGAGTCAAGCTCTTGCTCCCATGGCCACATCATGACTTTGGGCCAAGGCAGTACAGGCTCTGTGAATCGTGGCCTGAGGGACCAGGCCAAGGAGTCCCCTCTTAAATCCAAGCACCTCGCTTGAATCACTGATTGGAAACCTCAGGCAGGCAGGGCGGCTCCCAGGTCCCAGCTACTATCATCGAGTGTCCCTCCTGCAAGGGTGGCGGGGGACCTCTCCTTTTCATTCTGACCAAACAGGGACAGAACCAGCTTCCAGTCGCTATCTGCCCCACCCCCACACCCCAGACAGGGCTGGAAGGAAAGAGTGACTCAGTGGCTGAGTCCCAGGATGAGACACAATGTGTCATTCTCTCGACTCTACGTGGGTTCTCGTTCTCTTCTCTTTGCTTCTCTTTCTTTGCGTCGGTTTCTATATAATAAGGTTCCTTTGCGGGGAGGGGGAGCTGGGGGGAGCAAGGTAATTAGGTTTATTTATTTATTTAACTGGAGGTACTGGGGATTGAACCCAGGACCCTACGTATGCTAAGCACGTGCTCTACCACCGAGCTATATGCTTTCCCTAGTAAAGTTCCTTTTATAACACAATATATCACAGCTCTGCTAAGGAGAAGCTGGGGGGCGCGTATCCCCACTTGGACTAAAATGGAAAATTTTAAATTGACATGAAAAGAGGCAGTGTGGGGGCACCAGGGGGTCAGTGTGAGTGTCCAACAGGAGAACGGAGTTAACCATTTCCTGCTCTCAGAAAATTTCTTTCACTACCTCACTGGCTTTTCTGATTTTTTTAAAAAACGGGATTTCCTTACAAAATTGCTTTGGGGTGAAAAGAGAAGCTGGTGTCTTTTCTTAAAAGATGAAACCCAGTTGCCCACCGGTCGGGGACATTATCCACATGATGAGGACTCAGAAGCTGTTAAAACACCCCCAAAATCTCTGTGAACTCTCATGGAAAAAATCTCCCCAGTGTGCATTAAGTGGAAAAAGCAAGATATAAAACAGTACTATAGAATACTACCATTTGCTTTAATAACAAGGTGAGAGGGTAAGAATGTGTCTCTGGATTTGTTTGTGCATCAGAAACCCTGGAAGGGGGTGTTAGAAACCTACACAGAGCTTCTTTGCCGGAGGAGGGGGCAGTATTTGTCCATACAGTGACTGTGTTAGCAATTCAAATAATTAAACCAAAAGAAAACAAAACAGAAACATATGAAGGAGAAGGCTGGTTTTGCTTACTGAATAAAGACTCAGACATAGATTTTGCCCCCCTAGAGGGAACACCCCTGTAACTCTCCAGGTTGGCACTGACCTCCAACCAGGCTGTGATGGACCAGGGCCTGGAGGGAAGAGGGCATCAGGAGAAAGGGCCAGCTAGCCATCTTCCTTCCCTCCCACCAGACCTACTCAGGCTTGTTCTGTGTGACCATCAACCCCTACAAGTGGCTGCCCATCTACGGGTCCCGCGTGGCCAAGATGTACAAAGTCAAGACAGGCACGGAGATGCCATCTCACCTCTTTTCCATCTCGGACAACGCCTATCATGACATGCTCATGGGTGTGTTGGGGGGGGGGCTGCCGTGACAGCCCCGGCAGGGCAAGAAAAATTCTTTCACCGTTAGGTTTCCAAATGCATTAAAACCACATGCTACCCAAGGCCAACCCTGACCCCATGCCACCCCTTGAAATTTTTGTAAATGTCAAGCAGCAGTACCATGTGATACTAATACCAGGTACCAGTGTTTGGTGAGTGCATTTGCTAAGTACTGGCCCTACCTCATACCCCATCTCATTTAAGCATCGCAAAAACACAGGATGCCAAGCTAAATAACTTGCTTAGGACTCAAGTCAACCCTTAACCATCTCCTGTGTGCTCTCCACCGTATAGTACGAGGCCCTGTGAAATGGTATTTATTACTTTTTCTCTTTATGTTGCTTACAACTGGGTAGCTTTATGAGGCAGGGCTGATCGAAACGGAGTGGCTGATAACTTGCTGGCCCCTTCCACAAGGATGTGTGCTGCAGAGACAGGCGGATAGCCTCAGACCTCAAGGGATCCTAGGTCTTCGGCATTTAAGGGCTGCTGCAGCCACTCTCCAAACTGGGTGGGATGCAGGGAGATGCAGACTGTGTGCTTAGGGTGATATCAAATGTCGAGTTTCTAAGGGTTTTCTAATTACATCTTCCTGTGGCTGTTTTCGTCTCTACAGAACGTGAGAATCAATCTATGCTAATCACATAGTGTCCCTTCTGCCTCTCAGTCTATATACATATAATTAGGTCTGTGTCTTACACATGTAATTAAGCCTTCTCAGAATTAATTGGTGGGACTTTGTATGGAAACTTGCAGACAGCTAGTGGGCTTATCAGGGACCAGTAAGCCTGCACCTGCTAAACCCAGGGGGAGGCTCCAAGACCCCGAGTGCCCCCTCCCCAGCCCACCCTGTCTGTCCTGGCTGAGGAGTGAAATGTGACGATGCCCAGCCTATACTTCTTATTGCTTTGCTCCTCTGCGGCCAGTCCCCTCTTGGTACGTCACTTATCTGCTCCCGATTTCCACCTGCAGTGGAGAATCCAGTGCTGGCAAGACTGAGAACACGAAGAAGGTCACCCAGTACTTTGCCGAAATTAGAGGAACTGGCAAACAGTCCTCAGACAGGAAGGTAGGGCTGACCGTCAGACTGGGGGTCTCTCCTCCCCAGCCCACCCCGTCTTCAGGCACACATAGCAGAGCCCATGTGACTCTGCTCAGTGTTGGGGCCACTTTTCAGATGAGAAGACAGAGGCTTTGAAAGAAGCGACTTGGGTGGGGTCCCACAGGGAGAAGGTGGCTGCTGTCCTGAGCCTGACCCGAAAGACGGATTCTGATGCCCCCAGGCTGTGTCTACCCCAAGAAAGGCCAGTGCCAGAGCGCCCTGTGCTTGGCAGGGGAGGGAGGGGAGCACCAGCTCCTGGCTAAGCTGCTTCTGCAGGCCCTGGTAGCCCCATGGCACAGGGAGTATTAGCTGGGCCAGTGGCAGCGGTAAGAAGCCAACAAAGAGGAAAGGAGGCTTTGGAGGAAGACAGGGGCACCAAGGGAAGGGTTTTCAGGCTCATGAAGGAGTCTCTCCACCAAGAGCAAAGGGAGGAAACAACAGCTAAGAAAAGGCCTATCATCTGGCAGGTGCCCTCTGATGTCATGGGGACAGTCATCAGGCAGTGGCTCTTCTCCCAGCTCCCCTCCAGCCCTGATTTCCCCACCTCCCCAAGGCTGTTTCCCTCCTGGGTTCCTGGCACATCCTCCACTGTCATTTGAAGGCCTCAGGTCCCCAGGCAGCAGCTGATAGGCCAACCCACCTTGTGTTTCTCTCTGGGTCAGAGGTCCCTGGAGGATCAGATCATCCAGGCAAACCCTGTGCTGGAGGCTTTCGGGAATGCCAAGACCATAAGGAACAACAACTCCTCTCGCTTTGTAAGTGTGATGGGGGCAGCGGTAGCCCCAGGGGTGGCGAGACAGGCAGCATCACCCCATTCCAAGGAAGGAAGTCAGGGCTGATTGAAATGCCAATTGGATGAGGCAAGTCACAATGTCTCTGTCCCAGGGACCTCTATTGGTGTCTACGTTAAGCAGAACCTGGGGGGGAGGGTATAGTTCAAGTGGTAGGGTGCATGCTTAGCATGCATGAGGTCCTGGGTTCAATCCCCCTCTCTAAGAATAAATAAATAAACCTAATTACCTCCTCCCGAGAGCCCAGTTCACTGTCTAAGAACACAGTGATAGAGGGGCTGAAAAGTCAAAACAGGGAGTCAGAGATTGGCAGTGGCTGAAAGCTGTGGACCGCCCCCCTCTCAAGGGACCCTGGCTGCAGCATGGATGTAAGATTGCTGCTGTCCCCAGGGCTCTGGTGGACTCTGAAGCCAGTGCGGCTGTCAGGTGGGAGCTGGGGTCATAGAATGAGCCCAGCCGTGCCCTGCCTTTCCCTGCTGACTCCACATCTCCTACTGGGGCCTCTCACTGCCTGAGCCCCTGGGATGCATGCAGGGAGCTTAAGAAAACAGGGCTGGGTGGGGAGGAGGTGGGGACAGGTGAGGAGTATAGATGAGGGCAAATGGTGATGGAGATACAGAGACTCCTATTTCCTGGGAGTTAGTCCATGGTTCTGCCAAAGGTCAGGGAGAAAGATGCAGTGTCTCTCTGTAAGGCTGGCCAGATTCCCCCCATGCCTGCCTCTAAGCGGAACTTCCAAGGGCCAAGCCCCTCCTGCAGAGCCCTCCTCTCTCTAACAAATACGCCAAACCTGCAGGCTACCCTCTGACCCTAGATTTAGCTCCGAGACTGAGACCTGTGCACTTCCTTCTCTGCCCATCAGCGTGGGAAATCTATGGTTCCCCACACACAGCCACCTCTGGCCATTACATTCCGGCAGTGACCTCAGAATTCAGGCGGCCAGTCAGTGAGTGTCCACAGCCAAACCTGGGTCACAGGTGGGTCTGGAGCCACAGGGTTCCTCCCTCACGACCCTCCCCTTTCCTCTCTGCTCAGGGAACTACAGGCAAACTGGCTGGAGCTGACCTCCAGCGGGGAGTCAGGCTCCTTTGGGAGGGCTCCTGGGGGCAGGACCAGCAACATCACGTGCGGGGCGCAGGGAACGATGGAAATGCGGGGCCCTTGTGCAAACACTATTAAGCATTTCAGAACAGCAGCAGAGGAACAGCAAACTGAGTGTGGGCCCTTCTGAATGCAGCCTGTCTCATGCCCAGGAAGCTGGCCCTGCTTCCGTCTCCCCTCCATCCGGAGCCAGTCCCCCCAGCCCCCCGCCGAGGCCATGTGACTGGCTGTGGCTTTAAGGGGAGGGGAGCCCGGCACTCCAAGCAGAGTGGGCTGAATGTCGGGGCCTGTTTGCTTGTTCTTTTCCAGATCTCGTAGAGAAATCTCATGTCATCTTGCAGCAAGCAGCTGAGAGGAGCTATCACATCTTCCACTAGATTCTCTCAAACGAGAAGCCTGAACTTGTCGGTAAAGAGCTTTCTGTCTGTCTGATTGTCCCTTTGCTGGCTTTTCCTTGATTTCCAGTCATGGAAGAATTCCCACATGAGGAGGGTTTAGTGTCATCCCTGTGGTTCTGCACAAATCCCTTCGTTCAGAGTTATGTGATGAAGTTACAGTGAAATTTCTCTAAGTTCTACTCACATTGCATCATCACAACAGCTTTATGAGGCTTCTCTCCATTGTTGGCCAGTTTCACAGATGGGGATTTGGGACGTTTGCAACTCATGGCTGAACATGGACCTGGGACATAGGGCTTCAGACACCCCCTGGCCCCATGTCTTGCTCAGACAGCAGCAGAGAGGTCAGCCCAGGACCGTCATGTGTAACAGGCTTCCCTCTGAGTGGATGTAGCCCACTGAGTGCACAACTCGGCAAGCAGACTGTACTCACCCACTCAGCTGAATGCCCTTGTACAGGCACCAACCTACCCAACTGTCCATGGCAGACCTGCTCAGGAACTAAGGTCAGGGAAGGGATGAAGTCTCAGTCTTCCACACACACACCTCCTAGCCCAGCCAGAGACTAGGGCATTGAGTATCATTCCTGACTCACAGGTGGGCTTTATTCGTATTGGACACAGTGACTTTTTCATTAATAAATGGCATTTTGACATTGGAAGTCTTCACATAAAAACCCAATTTCCTGGTTTCTCTGGAATAGCAAAAGATCTGGTAGCTATGGGCCTGC
Organism: Camelus dromedarius; assembly: GCF_036321535.1. Taxonomy (NCBI): domain Eukaryota; kingdom Metazoa; phylum Chordata; class Mammalia; order Artiodactyla; family Camelidae; genus Camelus; species Camelus dromedarius. Next base: position 29,604,839 of record NC_087459.1, on the reverse strand, counting down.
CCTCCCATGTGGCACAAATCAGGACAGTGGAGTGGTGGTGGCCCCTCTGGATGGAGCCCAAGCTCTCCTGTTTGCCACACTCCCCACTAAGCCCTATTGCCTCCCTGACCTTGGAGCAGAGTGGCAGGCACCGTTTATCTTCCTTCTTGGGCTGTAGTTTTTCTAATAGTAGAGGGAAAAGGAAAGGAAAATATTTCTTACACCCAAGTCTCTTCCAAAAGTGAAAAAAACAGACCAAGAGGAGTACACATTTGAGGAAAAATAGAAGTTAACATTTTTCTCTGTAAAAGTAACAACATCCCATGTAGATGACATGCAAGTGATTTTTATTGTCTGCTGCAATCCTTGTGTTACCTTCTGCCTTTGAGTGTGACCTGCTCTTTATAGGAAGGAGGGAGAAAATATGCATTCATTTATTCCAAAAATATCTATCCATTGCCCAAGAGGTGCCAGGTACTGGGCCAAGTGACGGAGGTTACAACCATGTTCCTGAGACCTCCTTGCCACTCAGAAGTCCCTCACGTGCCCAGTTCAAGTTCCTCCATGACCCTAGGTGATCCCAGAAGATAGGGATCATGTCGTTTTCAGCTCTGTAACCCCTGTGATACCACCATCACGGCCCACACGTGAGAGGTGTTTAGAGATCTGGCTTAAAAGTAAAAGAGAAGAAAAACCACATGTCACCAAGCCCCTAACTCTTTTTCTTGTTCTTGGCAGAGAGCTTGCTGCTGGTCCTCAGTCCTAAGGAGTACCACTGGGTGAACCAGAGTGTCACCATGGTAGATAACATGGACGACGGGGACGATGACAGACTTGAGTGGGTGGATGTGGCTGGTGAAAGACAGGGAAACACTGGGACCCTGCATGCACGACCTCCAGAACTGGGGTCGGGGGGGAGGGTGGGGCACTCACAGCAGCAGCCCAGATTCTTCCCTGGAGATTTCGGGTGTTGCTGTTGGCATCTATCCCCAGCCTGTCATAGCAAGCAGAGTTTCTCCTTGCAGACTTGAACTAGAATTCTACAGGGACTCAGGGGGCCATCCACTCCACGTGACTTTTCTTCCTTCCCAGCTTGGCCAGACGTGACCCTCTAGGACCCTGAGTTCCCACTGCACTGTTTCTCCTCCTCTGTGACACCGAGCACCTGGGACCTCTGTTAGGAGTACTCTGTATGCTCTCCTCTTTGACAGCAGAATCGATTGCGGACGCATCTTTGCCTCCCCTTCTCCCAGACCAGACATAAAGTTGTAACAGTGGTAATGATAGAAATTTAACACTACTCCCCATTTATTATTCTGTGTCAAGCACCAGACTAAACATTTACACATCATTCTGGTTTATCCTTATGATCACCTACTGTCCCCATTTTGCAGATGACTAAACCGAAGCCAGAAGGTTAAATAAACACAGTGACTATCTTGCAGAGGATGTGGTGTGGGATCCTTGGAGGAAAACAGACCTCTCTCCGGTCAGGGTGTGTGTGACTGGCCTCCAGCGTCCACACCACGCGGTGGTGGCCTCCACTCTGTGGGACAGGAAGCTACAAGTTTCCTGGCTTTCTCCTCCCTGCAGGTAGCCTTTGATGTGCTGGGCTTCAGCACCGAGGAGAAAATCAGTGTGTACAGGCTGACTGGGGGAATCACACACTTTGGTAACGTGAAGTTCAAGCAGAAGCCCAGACAGGAACAGACTGAGGGGACACCACAGAGGGTAGGTGTGGGGCAGGGGCCGTGCAAGGAGGAGGCGGCAGGCGGGGGCTCAGGGCTCTCCACGGCTTCCTGCACATTTCAGAGACATGCTGTAAGCCAGGAACATTCCTTCCATGTCCAGACATCGAGATACTCAGAGAGACATGACAGAGTCGGGGACATGATTCTGGTCTCTATATATTGCTTTGCCACTTGACCTTGAGCAAGTGTGGAAACCCTCTCAGACCTCTGTTTTCTTTTTTTTTTTTTCTCATTTCTAGATTTTTTTTTAAATTTTGGGGGTTAATTAGGTTTTTCTTTGTTTAAATGGATGTATTGGGGAATGAACCCAGGACCTCGTGCATGTTAAGCATACACTGTACCCTCCCCCACCACACCAGATTTTTTTAAATTGAACTATAATTGATGTACAATACTATATAAATTACAGGTGTACAACATACTGATTCACAGTTTTTACAGCTTATACTCCATTTGTCGTTACTATAAAACACTGTATTCCCTGTGTTGTGCAATGTACCCTTGTAGCTTATTTTGTACCTAATAGTTTGTCCCTCTTACTCCCCTACCCCTGTCTTGCCCCTCCTCGCTTCCTTCTCCCCACTGGCAACCTCTGGTTTGTCCTGTATCTGTATCTGTGAGTCTACTTCTTTTTTGTTACATTCACTAGTTTGGCTTTTTTTAGATTCTATTTTTTAATTTTTTAATTTTTATGTTTTATTTTTTAGATTTTTTTTTAGACACTATTTTTTAGATTCCACATGTAAATGATATACAGTATTTCTCTTTTTCTGTCTGACTTATTTCACTTAACGTAATGCCCTTCAAGTCCACCCATGTTGCCGCAAATGGCAAAATTTCACCCTTTTTTATGGCTGAGTATTCCATCATGTATATATACGTATGTGGCCTTGACCTGAAGGCCTGCATCAGCCTCCTGGAGAAGGCACCCCACTTCTCGAAGGAGGGGCTTGGAGAGAGGTCAGGAACCTGACTGGGGCACGTCTCAGGAGGGGATTTCACTGGGATCTGTGGATTTAGGGGACTCAGCAATACAGCTGATGACCTTGGTCAGTCAGGAAAGCGGCTATTGGTTTGGGCATCAGGGCCACGAATTCATGATCTCAACAACCATAACAATACCGATTTCTGGCAAAACAGACAGTGCCGCTGCCCAGAGCAAACAGCCGGCTTGGGGGCGAGTTGCATGAGAAGAGCTCCCTGTTGAGGGCAACGAGACATCCAGCATCACCTGTGCCCATGAACTTCCAAAGAGGCTCTAAGATAAGGCCCAGAGGTGACAAATGTCATACACCATCTAGAACAAGAAAGTCCAAACATTTTGGCTTCTCATGTGCGTCCTTAGGTTCTCTGTGCTTGATGGAAGGATCTGAAAGGCGCCTTCCTCTTTGCCTCTCCAGCTGAGGCCATGGGGCAAAATGGGAACCAAGAATTAATGAATGTCCAATTACTTGGACCCATGGACCCCCCAGTTTTGGATGGACAGAGCCCCCCTTCCAGCAGGCAATAGCAGTGTGGGGGGATGTGTGCTCCTCAGGGAGGAGAGAACACACACCTCGTAGGAAGTTCTTCCCGTAGCTCAGGAACCCACTGGTCAAGGTTGGTCACTGACAGTGAGGGCTGAGCCTGGAGTAGGATCAGCCTACCTGGGTAGAAGATGAAGGGGTCAAGGAGGCGTGGTGTGGCCTGCAAACCAAGACATGCAAGAGAAGGTCCCAGCCTGGCAGAGAGTAGCTGGGGAGTCTTGGTTTGTGGGCAAAGCTCAGAGACGGGGTGCCCTAGACCAGCAACCTGCAAACACCCAAAGAAGCAATGGTAGGGTCTCATCTCCGACTGGGGCTCAGGGACAGCCCAGGACTCCAAGAAAGTCATCGGGACAAGAACTGAAGCCCCAGGAGATGGGCGTGGAAGGTTGGTCCCAGGAACCCAGAGCAGACAGAGACTGTAGGTGAAAGTTCTGGCTGTGGGACTTGAAAGGTAGAATCCGGGCCTGAAATGTAACCACTAGCATTTGCCTCCTTCTCTCCCCCCAGGTGGGTTACATCACAGGCTGGAAAAGAACAAAGACCCCCTGAATGAAACAGTCGTGGGCTTGTTCCAGAATCAACCCTGGGGATCCTGGCTTATCTCTTCAAAGAAGAGGAGGCTCCAGGTATGGTAACCCCTTGTCGGGTCCAGTCTACCTGTGCTAATGCCCTTTAGTGGCCAAAAGAAGAAAGAAGAAAACCACTCCTCTCTTATTCAACTCTTGTTGAATGAATGAATAAATGAATGAGTGAATGACAAGCTGCTTTAGACAGGCCCTGGATGATAGTGCAATCAAGAGATGCAGATGCATTTGGGAGCTTCCATCAACTGAATTCATCACTGGGTCCATACCACCTCTAGGTGGAGCCATACTGCTTTGGAAAAGTTGATGCCCAAATGCTCTGTGCTCATTTTCTGCTCCCTGCTCTCCTCTGTCTGAGGCAAACGCCAAGCCCAGCCCTGCCCACGGCCAGTCATGGTCATGGGGCCCAAAGGGGTGCACCCAGTGGGGCTGCCCCTCAGAGAGACAAGAACTACAGATCTCCTTGGGCTCAGACCACCAACATGCAATTCCATTGTGTCTCTATGTCCTAATTCACAGGCTTGGGTCTGCTGGAAACCATGAAAACTATGCTGTCTTAGTGAGGGTCTTTGCAAATTAAGGGTTTATCAAAGATATGAAGACAAACTGGGTTTCATAAAGCTGAGAAAGTTACAGGAAGGGATGTTAAAGTCCATCCAGGATAATGACCCAAAGTCCGCCTCCCGCCCCCAAGCCCTGCCTCAGCACCTCCCAGGATGCTCAGACAGGGGCAGGTCAGCTCCATGAGGGCAGGCAGTTTTGTGTGTTGTACTCACTGGTGTTTCCTTGGATGGAGTGTGACTCCTCCCAAGGTAGCCCTTCCCACCATGGTCACAGAGCCCTCCCTTAAATCAAGCAGAGCCCTGCCCCCAGTGGAACCCACTTGCCTGCCCTGGTTTTGATACCCAGGGTCCTGCAGGACAACCTGAGTTTTTACAGTCCCTCCAGGTCTTCTCTTCCTGGGTCCTTCAACCTTCCCAAGTGTCACAGGATTTCTTTTGTCACCTTCTAACACTCCACTCCTCACTGTCCAAGTCTTCGGGGTGCAGGGGTGGAGTGGGAAGTGTGATGAGGGCTCCTCCAGTTCGCGGCCCTCAGAACACACTCGTCCCCAGCTCCCTGGAGATGGGGTCTTCCCTTTGAATTTCAGCCCTCTGACCTCCCTCCAATCCACTGGCAAACAGAAATCACTGTCCAGGCTGATAAAGGGAGGGGTGTTAGTATTCTGTTGATGGATCCCTCTCCATCTTCATACGGGCCCATATTCCCCTTGAGACGGTTCCAAACTTGGCGCTCCCTAGGCAGCTCCAGAGGGAACCGCGTTTGGGTCCTTCTGTGCAGATGGACCAAAGGTGAAGATGCTGCCCTCTGGTGGTGGGGCCTCCAACGTCTGTGTGTGAATTTCCAGGGAGACACCCAACCACAAAATCTTGGAATTATGTTAGAATTTTAGGGCTCAAAGGGACATTCAGAGGGCATCTAGTCCAACTTTTGGCCAATTTGGGATTCCCTTCCATAATACCCCTGAAAAAACGTGATCCAACTTGTACTTGAACCTTCCCAGTTAAAAAAAAAAAAAGACATCCCATTGCAGTTTTAACTGACAATCACGGTTCAAAAATCCCACCCAGTATTGAGCTAGAGTATGTCTCCCTCTACTTTGCCCTTATTTTGATCTAATATTCATCTCTGTAATTACATAAAATAAGTCTCATTCTTATACTTTGAAGTCAAACAAATGAGTCCCACTTTCTCAGCAGTGTGACCTTGGGCAACTTGCTGTATCCCACCTCCTGTTTTCTCAGCTATTAAATGAGGAATGATAACAGCACCTGCCTCATAGGAATGTGAAGTTTAAACAAGAGAACTTGGCACAGAGCCCATTACGCATGACGCTGAGACACTTGCTGAGTATTTTCTAGCATTCTGTAAGATTTCAACACCAGGAAAGGGGAGGCTCTGCTGGGCTTTCAAGTCTAGCAGCTGACGGCAGCGACCTTCTTGCTGAAGAAATGCAAGGGGCATTCCCCAAGGTTTTAAAACCTCATCACTGTTTGCAGGAGGAGAGTCCCCTGAGGTCTCCCAACATTCAGAAAATTCCAGAGCCACTCCTCACTTTGCTGGGGAGGGAAGGGGGCCAGAGGTAGACAGGCTCAGTGGCTTGCCCAAGACCAGTCAGTTCATGGCAGAGATAGAAATAATTCCTTGTGGACTACACACTTCACTTACCAAATTAGGAAAACTTGGTATTCATAAGTATGCTTGTGTGTATGCTTGAAAGTATGGTATTTTGTGATAGTATGCTATTTATATACCATCTGAGGCTACCTTATGTCCCTAGACACATACACTGGTCCCATCCCTGCGCTATGGAAATGAACAGAGTGAGTGAGCAGCCTAGGAAAAATCTGCAGCATTTTTCAGTCCCTCTGCACTGAATTGTATAAGATCCTTTCTACAGGAAACTTCCCCCACCTTGGGACCAAACCCAGCAATTGGGACAACTAAAGCATAAGAACTATTAAGTGTTAACACAGAGTATGCATTTATGTTTTTGTCCTTTTGTTTACTTATAGCTTTTATAGACATTGATTCAGTAAGATTTCCAACAGTCTTTGTGGTGACTTGGTGAAGGGCAGTGAGTGACCCGTGGAAGACAGAAATGGAGACAGATTGGCAGTAAGTGTTCACTGTTACTCAACTAGTGGCACAAGCAAGATCCCATCTTCTTACTCTCCAAATTCACATTACAGATACTAAATCAAAGCTCGCCTGAGCAGAAGGAAATCCTTAGGCCTTTGCAAACACGTAACCTTTCCAACCTATGATCAGTTATGTTCCAAATGTGTCTATACAAGCCCTCCTCCTATTCACAACTAGGGGTAACCTCTGTATTCTTTGAAATCCCAGACCGTTTTTATTTATTCATAGTTTCATTCAACAAACATTAACTAGAAGCTTCCAGGTTCAAGGAACTGTGCAGTTCCTTGTATTTAAAACTATTTGTGAACTGGGCTCATTCTACTCTCTCAGTTCCTTGAGGACAGTGGAATCTTACCCAGCTCTTCTGTATATTGTACAAGATGCTTAACACAATACTTGGCACTTGCTAAATACACCCATTAAGTATTTGATGACTTGAAGCTTGACCAAAAGTCCATTTCAGCCCTATTCTAATTCCAATTGAATCAATAAAGCAAATAAAGTCACCCCATGGCAGTGTCCAACTGCTGTCTTCCTCCCACTTCCCATTTCTAAGTACCACCTTCCCTGGAATTAATTTTTTTAAAGGCAGAGTCCTCATAGTGGATACCAGATCAGGGTCATTACACCAAGTCTGAAAAACAAGCACTAAAAATAACTTGCCCTCCTTGGAATTCCAGCGGCTCTTACACCAGAACATGATGGGGTTCTGGGAGATGTTCTGGATCTAAGCATCAGGTCAGCCCTGCCACTGACTTATCTCGAAACCTTCCTCAAGTCTCAAAGTCCTCTGGTCCTGTTTCCTCAGTTACAGAACAAGGTGGTTTCACTTAGAGCCCCTCTGGAATTAAGATTCCACCATCTGGAATGATTTCTGTGAAGTGAAATGCATCAGACATTGAGCTTTGTTTAGGCTGAAAGGCAAAATAGTAACTCAAAAGATAGAACCAGTGATTAATATTAAATGTCTGTTAACTTCTCTGGGCTACGTTATTTCTTTCCTTGTTATTTATCATAGAGTCTGGTATTATTGATTTGTATGTGTTACTCTTATTTACCCTTAACTCCTTTAAAGAAGCAACTGTCCTTTATAAAGAGGTGGGATCTAAGGGAAATATCGTATTTCGACTCTGGGTACCAGCTCTACATACCTCCAAGATGAGTTCACCTAACTTGGAGACACACGAGGAATCTTTGCTTCCATGCACACTGTCCTTCCTTTGCCAAGATGTTGTCTCTCCGAGGGGGTTATTAACTTAAAATGATTTTTTCTGCACTCAATCTGTCCTCTATCTCTCAGGGACCAAAGACTTTGTAGCCACAGGATAAAGGAAAACCAACAGCTTCCAGGGCATTAGAGCTCCATGAACAGCTGGATGAACTGACCCCAGAGAGCACAGTGCGGTTCTGAAATCCAGAACTGGCCAAGTTCACATTGGTGAACATCACCTAACAGCCAAGGTTTGGGGTCAAACTTGTAACCCACCAGAGGCCCAGCAGAGCTGGTCCAGAACTTCTGTGGGTTCAAGGGCGGCAAGTCTGGCGGGAAGAGGGGTTCAGGGCACTGTCTTCCTGAGTTTGGGGGGCAGTTGCTGAACTTCCCCAACTCCTCTGTCCTATGGCGCCATCTGGGGAGCAGGGAACAAGTGATTCCGACCGAGGAAGAGTCGAGAAGGTTCCTCAGAGAGACTTCGCACAGAGGCAGACCGGCTCTGAGGGGACTCTACCAAGGGAGAAAGACGTAGGGGTTCGTCGGGTCCATGTGGCTCGAAAGGCGCCGAGTCTCAGTGATTCATTTCACGACAAAAGCCTTGTGAAAGCGCGAAGGCTCCACACTTCGATCCGTAAGTCTGAGGACGTTTCTCCAGAGGAGTAAGACGGCATCGCTGCCCCGCCGCCACCTTCCAGCGGTCTCCTGACGCGGACCTCTGAAGGGCCGCCGCCGCCCCTCAGACGCGCGACCCGCCCCCGCGGGGGCAGCTGGGGACCCCGGCCGCGCGCTCGAGTCTGCGCGTGCGCCGACCGGCCGCGCCGCCGCGCTGCGCAGGCGCCGTGGCCGTTTCCGGAATCTGTCAGCCGCTCCCTCTGGGCCTCGGTCCTCCGCCTGTGCCCGCCGGAGCCTGTTCGCGTCGACTGACCAGAGTCCGCGAATTCTCTGCTCCGAGCCCGTCCGGTCTGCCCCGACCCAGGTAAGGGGCAGCGGGGGCGACCTTCTGGCCCTGCCGGCCTCCCCTGGCCCGGCCTTGCACCGGACTGGAACTCGCGGGGGCGGTGAGGCGGGGGCTTAGGCCGCGGGGCCCGGAGGCTGAGGGGCGGGCCGGGTCCCCCCTCCCGGCCTCTTCAGGGGCGGGGAATCCGCGTTTTCCGCGGGGGCCCGCCGAGACCCTGGGGTCCCCAGATCGCTTTCTCCAGGCTTTCGATCCCAAAGCCTCCTCCGATGCCCAAATAAACGGTTGCTTCTCCTGCGCTTCCATTGTGGGCATTTATCAAAACCTCTAAAATCGTGGTAAACGGGATAATTTCCCCTTAGTCAAGCGCCACGAGAGACCCTTCATTTCTTTCTTTAGCATCTAGAATAGGGGCCCCACACACAGTAGGCGCCCCTGGAATGTTGGGCTCCTTTCTCTGGCAGCCCTCAATCCTTCGGCTTTTGGGAGACCTTCCCGAACTCGAGAAGAACCTTCCCCCAAGTTTTTAAAAAATCTGCCCCGACCCCCTCGCTTGAGTGCCATCTTTCGCTAAGTCACAATTGCACATAATCGATCGTACTCGCTCCGTGGCACCTTTTCGTGGCACCTTTCACTACAATAGGATCGCCCAGATTCTCATCCCGGCACCAGCGCTTTCTTAGATGACCCTGGGAAGATTGCTTCTCTGAGTCCCCGTTTCCTCATCTGCAGTAACAAGATTCTTAGAGTTATTCTGAGGATGAAGTGAGTTTATTTGCAGCAATTGCTTAAGATGGTTCCCGGCCCAGAGTAGGTGCTCAGTAACTATTAGCTATTCTTTGTGATTCTGGGCATTCTCTGTATATCTATCTTCCCTTCCTTCTCCCCTTTTCCCTCCAGATTTGAGGACCAGAAAAGTGCCAGATTTATTTATGTTTCTGGCCCCAACCTGGTATTTACTACACTGCTGGGAACATGGTAGGCACTTAATAAATTGTAGTTTAGAATCTTTTGACTGTAAAGCCATCTGTTCTCATACTGTGGCTTTGGAACCAGGAGGAAATGCTAATCTACTTTTATCTTCCTCAACTCGCCTAAATTACCTAAGTTATCCTAGTTCTACCCTCTTTTATCAATTTTATCTAACCTTGATTTCCCATAGGCCCTAGGTTTTTCAGATATTCTTAAAAGGGGTGGGGGTGCTGGGGAGAGTGGAAGGTACCAGTCAGGAGGGTATTTTTGCCCTGTTACAGAGTGTAAGTGGCTGCATCCTATCACAAAGTGTTCAGAGACCTTCCAAGGTTAATTCATCCACTTAACACAATTAAAGGAGGGGGTCATCTTGGGAAATTGAATCTCCTGCTGGGAGGGAGCATGTCAGTATTTTGATCTAGGTAAGTAACCCCATGCTGAAACAAGTTCTGTCTGAAGAGGTTTAAAATGGTCTGCCGGTGAGGCTGCTGCCTGGAGCTGGAACACGTCCCTGCACACTACAGAGGGTGTGGTGACCTTGGTACCTGGTATTGCTGGGCTGGGTAATGAGAGTAATTAGAAACTGGATGAATCACAGTCTTGAAAACCCAGCCGAAGTAGGGAAGTGAAATTCCCACTGTACTGATACTTTAAAGCTCCAGGGCCAAGAATTTAAAGCATATGTAGGTGTTTCCAAGTTCAGAGGGTACTAGCTGGGATGGTTCAAAAGCCTTGGGTCAAAGGAAGAAAGGGAACTAACCTACTGAGCATCTGTTTTGGCCGAGCTTGGAACTACATGCATTTATTATGTTATCTCATTTAATCCTCCTACCAACAGCCTTGGGATGTCAATGATATGTCCATTTTACAGCTAAAAAAAAATTAGTGTTAGCAGGAAAGGGAAACAGCTCAGTGGTAGAGCACATGCTTAGCATGCACGAGGTCCTGGGTTCAATCCCCAGTACCTCCATAAAAAAAATTTTTTTTAAATAAAGAGTTTTAGAGATATTGAATGACCTGCCCACACTTTCATAGCTAGTGTGTGTCAAAGTCAGGATTCAGACCCAGGTCCCCTTGGCTCCAGAGCCCATGACTAACCAAACATCAGGATGCCTCAAGTGATAAGTATAGAAAGGAGTTGGGGGTGGGGAGGTCCTGGAATCATACTGTGCTGTTATAAATACAGTGCTGGACATTAAAAGGTCATCAGGAGAAGTTTGTTAAATTTAAGGTCACCACCTTTTTGTCTGTCCATCTTTCTCCTCTCTACCCTCATGAAAACATAAGTTTTTAGATTTTGCTTAAATATGAATCACAGTTTAGAAGTTATAATTATCACCCTACGACAGAAGGTATCTTTCTCAGTACAAAATTCAAGCTGTCATTATTCTGCTTTCACTGAGTTTGATGAATACAGGCTGTGTTTACTGGTGCCTGATGAATTTGACAAACATGAGTGTTGTCTTGGCCTACAGACTTAAAATAGCCCCATGATTATAAAAGAAGTACAGGTCTGAGTGTATGTCCAAATATGGAACTTGAATGATACGACAAAATTAGAAACGCAGTTTTAGAAGTAATTATACCATTGAATGAATGTTTACCTCTTTTGAAGGCTTATAAGCCTGAGTTTTAGAATGGGAAAGCCTTTGCACCTTTTCTGTTTTAACTGTATGAGATATGTGCTTTTATTGCATGTGGATATTTACATTAAATTATTAATTTGCAGAGCAGTTTTGCTTTAACAAGTGAGCCTATAAAATGTGGCATTTAAAACTAAGTTGCTTTTTTTTTTTTTTAATTTTTTTAGGGGGAGGAAGGAATTAGGTTTATTTGTTTTTAGAGGAGGTACTGGGGATTGAACCCAGTACCTTCTGCATGCTAAGCACACGCTCTACTATTTGAGCTATTTTCCCTCCCTTAAACTGCTTTTAATTAAGGAGATGTATTGTGACATATGGTATTTTGAGTAACTTTAAGTAAAACCTTTTGTAATGGGTAAGCATCTGATAGAGAAAAAGAATCATGCAGTAGCATCTGGAAGTTTATTTTTAAAAAAACAAATTAGTCTCATTTGAATTCATTAAAATTTTTTATTTTATTTGTTTTTATTTGTGAGTTGTAGTTTGCTTTCTGAACATGTACAAGTTAAAAAAAATTAATGACCTGAATATCCTCAGTCTTAGAATAGAATGTGAAACACTGACATTTCTTATCAGATGTTTTATTTAAGGGTAAACGTACCTCTTTTTGACCTTTGGGTTCCTTTACAACAATTAGCGGAGACATTTCCTTTGCTTCCCACTGAGGTTGATTTCTGCTTTGTCTGCTGAACTTTCATTGTTCACTTCACAACCTTCCAGTGGCCCTTCCATCCACTTCCTGCTTGCATCAGAATTCCTGTCTCACATTTCAGTCTCCACCCTGGGTTGATGGACTTGTACTTAAGTGTATTGAAACTTCAGAGTTTTGTGAGTGCCTCTTAGAAATTATAATGGGGGGGAGCCACACTGGCTGGTTTTTTGAAAAAATTTCTCTTTCAAGTAATGGTTGCTTCTTCAGTGGATATAGATTTGGCTGCCTATAAAATAGAGAATTCGATTTGATTTTTAATTTAGCGATGTTTCACGATTCCTGCTTTTCATTTAATTACAATAAAAAGTTGAAAGAGTAATAAACACCTGCCCACTCTTTGCCTAGATATACCAGGTGTTAACATTTTGCCACATTTGCTTTTTTTTTTTTTTTTTTCTTTTTTTTTAATTGAAGTATAGTCAGTTTACAGTGTGTCAATTTCTGGTGTACAGCACAATGCTTCAGTCATACATGAATATACGTATATTCATTTTCATATTGTTTCTTACTGTAAGCTACTACAAGATACCAAATATAGTTCCCTGTGCTATACAGTGTAAACTTGCTCTTTATATCTGTACATGTTGTCCTGAATGATTGAAAATAAATTACAGAAGACGTCATGACACTTCATCCTGAAATACTCCATCATCTTTATCTCCTAAGAGTTAGGACATTCGCCTACCTAACAGCAAACCATTATCATAGTTAAGAAATCAAAAATAATTCCATATTGTTATATGATAGGTAGTCCAAACTCACATTTTCCCAGTTTTACAAAATACATCTTTTACGGCTGTTTTAAAAATTTAGATTTACAGTCGAGTTTTATTTATTGAATTTGGTGTTCATAGCTCCTTTAATCTGGAACAGCCACCACCCACCCCTCCATCCCACCACTGCCTTTTTTGAATAGTCCAGGCCACTTATTTCAAAGGATGGCACACATTCTGGTTTTAACTGTTGATTTCCCCTTTGTGTTATTTAACTAATTCCAGTCCCCTTTATTTCCTATCAACTGGAAATTAGGTCTAGATCTTGATTGAATTTAGAGTAAATGTGTTTGGCATATGTATTTTATAGGTAGGTTGGCCATTTTACCAGGTTTCTCCAGGGTAGTCCTGTGGCCTGTTTTCACAGCATAATTATTAATAGTGCCCCTTTTTGCTCTCTTAAAAGTATTCTGGTCTGGATAATAAATTAAGTGGTCACTATTTATAAGTGATGATGTGCACTTCAGGTCATCTCCCATCAGGAGGCCCATCAGATTAGATTGTCCCACTACTTATGACACTGAGATTGATCAGTTGGCTAAGGTGGTGACTGCCAGATTTTTTTTTTATTCTAAAGGCATGTTTTTCTCTTTGTAATTAGTAAGTAACCTGAGGGATGACCATATGAGACTGTGTGAATATCTTGTACCCCAACAGTCTTAGCCCAGAGTTTTAGAGTCCCTTGATGGCCCGTGACAGGATAAATTATACATTGGTGGTTACAATGCTAATTGTATTTAAATGATTAAGTTTTGACATTGATTCTTTTTTAAAGGGAGAATAATGTTTTATTTATCCCCAAACATTTTAAGACCCCCAGACAACTTAAATGTGGGTTGCCTACCATTTTAAATGCTTTTTTTCTGTTGCTCATTGCAGCTTTCTATCCCTTGAAAACACTAAGAATAATGTCCCTGCATCAGTTTTTACTAGAGCCAATCACCTGCCATGCCTGGAACAGGGATCGTACCCGTAAGTATGCTGGGAGCTTTGCTTCTTTATTTTGGTACCTTTGATAGCTTTTAGATGTAGGTACTTTTAGAGATCACATATTTCAGTGTCACATGTGAACAGGACTTAGGTATAGCTTCAGCACAAAACTAGGTCAGTCCTTTGGTTTACAGATTAGAGAAATCGAGGCTTAGGGTGTTGGAAGGACTTTGCAGTGGTTACACCCAAGTTAATCTCAGAGCCCTTGTCAGTGCTCAAGCCTTCTGGCTCTTCCTCCACGTCTTTTTCTGCAGTACCACCTGGAGGGCAGTTTATTTCAGACATCTTCCATTGCCCTAATAACCCAGTGTCTGGATGAGTTACACTCATCCAGCATTTAGTCAAAATATCAGAACTTAGAAATAAGCAGTTACAGAGGCATATGGTTTACTCCTGACATACTGAGAGCAGTATTACCTGGTTTTTGCTATGTTATTCATAATAAGCTTGAGTTTCCAGTTTTCTAGCTCCAGCAAACTAGGAATGGATGGAGACAAGCTTTTAGAAGTAGACACAGTACAGCAAGCAAAGTGCGGGCAATGTGACAAGAAGGCAAAAAAAAAATCGAAAACAGACAGAAATGTAGTATTATGCCCATGAATTATTCTTAAAAGTTAGATGTATATTCACTGTCTAAAATAACAGCTTTATTAAAATATAATTCACATATCATAAAATTCACCCTTTTAAAGTATACAATTCAGTAGATTTTAGCATATTAAACAGAATTATGCGCAATCACCACTATCTAGTTTAAGAATATTTCATCACTCCAAAAAGAAACCTGTACCCATTAGCATTCACTCTTGGTTTTCCTCAGAACTCCCAGTCCTGGGCAATTGCCAGTCTACTTTCTGTCTCCATGGATTCGCCTGTTCTGGACATTATGTATATGTGGAGTCATACACCATGTGACTTTTTGCATCTGGCTCTTTTTCATTGAGCATGACGTTTTTAAAGTTTATCCATGCTGTAGCATGTGTTAGTACTTGTTTCTTTTTTATGACTGAATCATATTGTATAGACAGTATTAACACATTTTGTTTATTCATCAGTTGGTAGAAATTTGAGTTGTTTCCACGTTTTTGGCTTTTGTGAGTAATGTGTCTGTGACCATTCCCATGCAAGTTTTTATGTGGTTATATGTTTTGATTCTCTTGAGTATATACCTAGGAGTTGAATTGCTGGGTCATATGGTAACTCTGTTGAACATTTGAGGAACTTGCAAACTGTCTTCCACAGGAGCCACACCATTTTATGCTCTCACTAGCGGTATATGAAGGTTCTAGTTTCTCTAACATACATCTTCATCAACACTTGTTATTGTCTACCTTTTTTATTATAGTCTTATATCCTACTGGGTATAAATAGTATCTCATTGTAGGTTTTTTTTTTTTTTTTTTTTAATAGAGGTACTGGAGATAGAACCCAGGACCTCACGTATGCTAAGCATGTACTCCACCACTGAGCTATTACCCTACCCTCCTCTTGGTAGTTTTAATTTGCATTTGCCTGATGACTGGTAATGCTGAGCATCTTTTCACATGCTTATTGGTTATTTATATATCTTCTTTGATGAAATGTCTGTTCAGATCCTTTGCCCATTTTTTAAATTGAATTGTCTTTATTATTGAGTTGTGAGAATTCTTTATATATTCCGGTTACAAGCCCCTTATCAGATATGTGATTTACAAAATCTCCCATTCTGTTTTTTTCTCTTCACTCTCTTGATGGTGTCCTTTGAAACACAAAAGTTTAATTTTTGATGAAACCCAACCTACCTATTTTTTTCTTTTGTTGCTTATTATATTTGCTGTTGTATCTAAGAAACCATTGCCTAATTTAAGATCACAAAAAGAGATACTCATGTTTCCTTCTAAGAGTCTTACAATTCTAGCTCTTGTATTTAGGTCTTGGATCAATTTTGAGTTAACTTTTGTGAATGGTGTGAGATAGGGGCCCAACTTCATCCTTTTGCAGGTGGATATCCAGTTGTCCCAACACCATTTATTGAAGGCTATTCTCTCCATTGAATTATCTTGGCACCCTTGTCAATCATCAGATGACTGTAAATGTGAAAGTTTATTGGACTCTCGCTTATATTCCTTTCATCTTTTTTTTGTTTGTATTTTTTTTAATTGAAATATAGACAGTTTACAATGTGTCCATTTCTGGTGTACATCATAATATTTCAGTCATATATATACATATATATTTGTTTTCATATTCTTTTTCATTATAGGTTGCTATAAAATATATGTATTCCTTTGATCTTTATGTTTATCCTAATGCCAGGACTACAGTGTCTTGAACTGTAGCTTTGTCATAGGTTTTGAAATTGGGAAATGTGAGTTCCAACTTTGTACTCCTTTCTCAACATTGTTTTGGCTCTTCTGGGTCCGTTGCATTTCCACATGAATTTTAGGATCAGATTATTAATTTCTGCAAAAAGAAAAAACCAGCTGGGATTTTGATAGGGATTGCTTTGAATAGATTCACTATCTTCTTAAAAGTAACTCAGATATGGTTTACTCTTATTTTTAAATAAATTCTTGGCACATGAACAGTATACCCCAGGTTATTGTTGTGTGAAGTGAAAACCTAGATATGAGCCTCTGTGTTGAGCGTGGCAGGATGGTGAATCTCCAGCTTCTGTTTTGTGATCATCTCACAAAGCTCCATTGCTTAGTTGCGTATGTATTGTCTTCACTTTCTCATATAAAAATAAGGTTTTGGAGTATTTCCAATTATTTTTAATAGAAATGCAAGTTATCATTGTCCTTATTTAAACTACTCGATAAACTCAGTATATTAAGACAATTTTTTGTGCTTAATTATAATTTGAAATTTATAATATTTTTCAAGTTTAAATTTGGATTTGGATTTTGAAATCCTATATGCATCCTAGAAATTTAGAGAAATACATAACTTGTTTCCAGAAAGCAGTTAAAGTCTTAGGAGTTTAGAGCTAGACATTGATCCAGTTCCACAGTTTCATCTGTAAAACAGATGTAGCTTTCCTAAAGAGTGAAGGAAGGGGGATATAATAGATGGGGGAACTATTAGATGATTGACATAAAGTTTGAGTCATAGATTTTTATTTCAAGAAATCAATTTTTTTTAAATGGATGAACTAGAAAGAAAAAATATAAGTTCAAAAAATCCATCATATGTGTGTATTCTTAACATTTTGGATTGGTCTAAGAGATTTCTCTTGAAAACAGTTTTATTTTGTGGTTTGTATTGCTTTATTGTAAAGGAAAACTAATATATTTTATCAGTAGAATCAAGGGTTTTTATTTTGATAAACTAGTAGTTCAAACCAGGGTTTATGATAGTGGTAATGAGAGCCTATGAGCTGTTTTCAGCGTTTCAGAAAGTCTAACAGAAGTTAAATATTTATTGTTAGTAATGATGTATAGGTGAACTAAGATATCAAATATCTTTACTGTAGACTAAAATTGTATCAGTTAAGTATAGTAACATTGTTTATTTGTTACTGGTTAGAATCTTTAATTGAGTTATATATCTCTAATAAATGAATTTTTAAATTTAGTTTTTCTACAAAACATTTTGAAATATGGGGTTCCAAGTAGAGGTAAAAATAATAAAGAAATTCTTCAGGGGTGAATATTGGGAACCGTTTTGCAGCTTTCCTGTTCCTTCCTTCAGTCTGTTTTTGAAATGCCTGTTGTAGCATATCCTTTTTTTTGGTGACAATTTCAAGTTCAGGTGTAAACGATTGACTTTTTCCTGCAGAGATTGCCCTTAGCCCCAATAATCACGAAGTCCACATCTATAAGAAGAACGGGAGCCAGTGGGTGAAGGCTCATGAACTCAAGGAGCACAACGGACACATCACAGGTAAAGGAAGACAACTGTGAAGTTAGTACGGTTTTTCCAAGGTTAGCACTTGTCTGTTTAAATAAGGAGCCTAATAAAGCAAGTCTGCTGTAATAAAGTTGTGCAGCATTTGCTAAGTTTTCTTTAGAAAATCTGAAAGTGTCGTAATAGTGATCTCAGTTTCTAAGTGCTTCTTTCAGCCCAGCTGGTACCCAGCACTTTACTAGTGTTTCGGAAAACACCAAACCTGCTCAAAGGACTAGAGAGCTTAGGTTAGATGAGACGTGAAAGCAAAAGCCAGGCAGCATGTCAGCTTGTGAAACTACAAGCCCAGCTGTGTTCCTAGGGGAACACAGTGTCTTCCAGAAGTTTTCCTGTGTGTTGTTTTTGAGGTGAGGAAGACATTCCAAAATATTGAAAAGGACAGAGAAATGTAACAAACACCCATATTCCTGCCACCTAGAATTAGCAGCTGTTTGTCTTTTTCCTTGTGCTAGAAAACAGGAAACAAAGATTTAATCATAAGGAGTACTATTCCAGATAATAATAAAGTCCCCTCTCACCACGAGCCCTGTGCCTCTCCTGCGGAAGGCAGTCTGTAATTTGATGTGACGTTGTCCCAGGCCTTTGTTGATACTTTCACATATGTGTGTGTCTGTGTATGGAAGCAGTCTTTAGTACCATTGGCTAGTATTTGTAAATACAGCATAAATGACATCATATGGTGGATCTCCTGAAGCTTGCTTTGGCTTTCCACGAAACATTGTTTCTGAGCTCTTTGTATCTAGATTAAGTTGAATCTTTTTAATCCCCTGGATAGCATTTCATACCTCATTGACTTGTTCCTTTGTTGAAGAAATTTAAGTTGTTTCCACTTTTTCCTTCTTACACTGAATTGAGCATCCCCGAGGAAATCTCGAAGACTAGATCTTAAAGCATTGGCTCTGAGACAGATTCCTAAGTGTACAGTAATTTTCATCTTTGACAAACACTGTCAATGATAAAAGCAGCAAGCAGAGCAGTGTTGAGTTTTATTAAGAAAATGTCAAAGGAGAAGGAAGTAAAGACAAATTTTACAGTGGTTTTCAGAATTTAATGAACCAAATCTTCATACTGAATTTCAAGAGAATGTATTGCTTTGTTGTTAAGTCACATCTGGCTGCTTTTTGAAAAATAACATATTAACTTATTGCTCTGTTCAGGAGGAACTCTTGTTCTTTGACCCTTACTACTATAGTTTCTTTTTCATCCTGTTTTCTGGCGGAGTGATTCAACGTCTTGCTTTAGACCATTTGGCCAAGCACATCAAAACTTACTCTCCATGAGTTTTCAGTTACAAGTTTCTCGCTGCTGTCTTGGGCTTCCTCTCTCCTCACAATGACTTGCACTTAAGTGGGCAGCACAGGGACTGATGGTAATTTTTTCCTTTTTAATTAGGACCCTGAAGTTTTGCCTCTATTCCCCAAACATACTGATTAGCTTAAAGATATCCTTCCCCACCAAGCAGAAGAAAAATGTAGCATGTTCTGACCGTCTGCACCCTTTACGTTGTACTCCCCAGCAAAAACTCATGGCCGTCCCTTTTTGCTTTTACCAGTGATTTATAGGTGATGCTGGTCGGGGGCCGACTGACCATGTTACCAAACCAGCTCCAAAGAGATGATTTCTATTTTTGTTGCTTTTGCTTTCCCATGACCTTATTTCTATTAGGTTTGACCTATTTTCTTTAAGTCCCTTTGCCAGTGGCGTTACAGCCTAAAAATAAGAACATGCATATTCTTAAATTGGAATTCTAGCATTAGGAAATACTTACAAATGAGTAAAGGCTAAGATGAAAGACCAAAGAAATAGCTCAAAAGTGAACTAGTTACTTAGTTATGTCCTTTTCCTCCCCTGCATCTCTTTTGGAATCCTTTGAACTTGGGCCTGTTTTCTGTCCAAATGCTCAAATGACATTTTTTTTTTTATCTGAAAAAACTGTTGTTGGAAAAATCTAAATATAACTCTGTGGCAGGAGACCAAGGATCAAACATAATTTCTCAGAGAGATCGTAACTACAGAAAAAGAAAGTTATTCTCTGAAGCTTTTTAGAAGAAAAGACTAGTCAGCACTACAGAGAAAATGTGACAAACATCAAAGGGATAGCAGAGTTCTGTTGTTTTCCTTTGAGTTTACTCTTTTGTGTTAAATGTTTGATCACTGTCTTCTTAAAAAACATTTTACTGTGGACAGTTTGAAACAGCACATAAAAGCAGAATAATGTGATGAGACCCTATAAACCCATCACTCAGATTCAGCGGTTGTCAGTTCACAGCCAGTCTTGTTCTCAACTCATTTTTCTTCTTCCTGTACTGTTTTCAGGTACATCCCAGGCATTGCATCATTTCATATTTCAGTTTGTATCTCTAAAAGATAAGGACTCTTTAATAATAACCAATACAATAGTCTTTTAATTGGCACCCTGATAAGGGCCACACGTGGCTGTGATTAGTTGATGTATCTCTGAAGTCTTTTGTTCATAGATTCCCTTCTCTTTCTTTTCCTTTGCAATTTATTTGTTAAGAAAATTGAGAAATCAGGTTGTCTTTTCTGTAGTGTTTTCCAGAGCTTGAGTTTTACTGATTGTAAGCCCACTGTGTTTTACACATTTCTCCGTTCTCTGTGTCTCCTGGAAATTGCTAGTCGAAGTTAGGTAGTAATAGGTTCTTTCATGAAGGAAGCAGCTAATGTCCAGTCGTCTGCGATATTAGCAGCTGTTGACGATCAGTGCCCGTGTCCGTTCATTTAGTAGTGGCTGCATCGTGGTGATGTTCTGAATCTTTCATTTCTTCTCTATTGGCTGAAATACATTTATGAAAGAGACATTTACCTTCATCTGCTGTTTGGTTATTCTGAGATATAGTTAGGACAGTAAAGACAGGATAGATGCTTGATTCCTTTCCTTTTCCTTTAGAGTATTCTGGTGGCAGGAAAACAAAAAAGATGCAACACTGAATTAGTAAGAGATGAGAATTTGTCTTTTACCATATATTTGCCCTTCCCAGCTCTCTTTTTAACAAGTGTATGTCTAAAAAGAGTTAAAAGCTAATGTCTAAAATAGTATGAGACTATGACTGTGGTTTTACAGCTTCCATATTTAAATGAAAGATGTAGCTATAGAAATAAACTCAGAACTATTAAAACCAAGCAGAAGGCAGTTCCTTGTATTTTTCTTAAAGAGTGAGGATATTTTTTAACCACCTCAGGAATTCTTATAAAATACATATGTGTCTAATTAGAGTGGTGCTTATATTGGAATACAGGATGAAATTTCAGATTGTCAAAATCATTACAAAATCACTGAATTTTGTCATTACCAGACAATATAATCTGGATGTTAGAGGACGTGTTAGTTTTCTGTTGCTGTGTAACAAATACTACCATCTTAACAACTTAAACCAAAACATGTTTATCATCTCACAGTTTTTGTGGATCAAGAATCTGGGTTTGACTTATCTAGGACCTCTGCTTAGATCTCACAAGCTATGATCAAGGCGGCAGCCGGGGTGGGTTCTCATCAGAGGCTCCACCAGGGAAGGACCCATTTCCAGGCTCCTTCAGGTTGTTGGCAGTAGAGTTGATTTCCTTGCAGCTGTAAGACTCATGGCAGCTTGCTTCTCCAAAGCCAGTAGTGGAGGAAGAGTGTGAGAGTCTCTAGCAAGAGGTGGGTACCACACTCCTAGGTAACGTTGTACACTGTCGTGTACGTGTCATCACCCTGCTGGCATTCCGCTGGTTAGAAGCAAGTCACAAGTCGTGCTCACACCCATGGGGAGCAGGTCACATGGAGTCGTGACACCACCAGGCAGGATCTTGGAGACCACTCTAGGGTCTGCCCCCCACAGTAGTTTCAGAGACATGCTTCATGTTGTCAAAAAGCTTGTAATCAAGTTAGGAAAACAAGACAGTCATAAAACTAACTATTTTGCATCACACATCTGGGAATTTATCATAAAGAGATCGTTTTAACCAGCACAAAAAAGTATATGCTTAAATACTACAATTTTAGATATTTTAATAAGTGGTTGGAAACTAACAAAACATTCAACAATGGGATGTTTGGGGAAATTATGATAAAAATCAGTGTTCTAAAATAATGTGTAACTACTGCTAATTTACTAAAAAAAAAAACAGGAGAAAATGTTTGCCGTGATAGCAGTATCCTTTGCGGGGTGAACGTGTGTGGATGTGAAGAACAGAAGCAGGGCTTTTTTGACTTTCCATGTGTCCCGTTATGATGTCTGTCTCATGACAATATGTGGGTTTGCTTTTGTAGTTAAAAATAAAATTTGAAATCTAATAAAGAGGTCTGCAAAGGTATCCTGTAATGAATGGATTTAAAAATCAAAACACACATCACTGATTACACTCCCCCATGTCTTTTTCCCTTCTGCAGTACAAATAATTGAGCTGACTGTCCCTGTAGGTGAATGAATGTATACATCCTTCACGCTACTAAAGTCGCCGTGATTTATGACCAATGGAGACTTTGCTTTAAATTCATCTTACTCTTTTAGTATAAATGTTAAGAATTTTTAGGGAGATACCTATAATAAAAATTTATGAGTAGTACTTCTATACTTCAGTGTTAATTTGTATTTATAGAAAATATCTCATCAATAACTATAAAATGACTGAGTCATAGCAGATTTTACTCTTGGTATGTAACAGACTGACCTTGACTTTGGAACCCTTCACAGAGGTACTGTGAAAAGTCTGATCAAATAAGAAAAAAATCTTACATTCAGATGCGTATTTAAGTCTCTTCCTAGTTTAGATGCAGAGATACTCAAGACTCAATTTCATAGAACTTGTATCATCTACAAAAGGTATTTCTGTTAGTGTAAATGACAGTGACCTTTAGAAGAATCAGTTTATATTTTTCACTCTCTATACTAAAGCCTATTTACCCTATATGTTGTTTTATTTGGATGTCACATAGCAGACGTTCAGCTAATACCATGGAATGAAATCTGTTACTAAATGAACAAAGGTACTTTCAGACCAAAATAAAATCTGATAAAGAGGGAAGGAAGAAGTCTTCAGCCCAGATAGTCTAAAGACAAGTGGGTGGAAGGAATGCTCCTGCTTGGTGGGTGACCCGTGCAATTATGAAACAGCTCTGTTCTTCCTGGCCCCCAGAGGACACTGAGTTATAGAACTTTGCAGAGAAACAGCCTTTGTATGTGAGGTGTGATTGGGAACAAAGTGGGGGAAGGGTTGGCTGGGGAGGAGGGTGCCCACCCGCCTCTGCCACGTCAGCTCTCCGGGGCAGGCAGAGCAGGTGACTCCTTGTCCCACTTGCAGGTATCGACTGGGCTCCCAAGAGCGACCGCATTGTCACCTGCGGGGCAGACCGCAATGCCTATGTCTGGAGTCAGAAAGATGGTGTCTGGAAGCCAACCCTGGTGATCCTGAGAATTAACCGTGCAGCCACCTTTGTCAAGTGGTCCCCACTAGAGAACAAGTTTGCTGTGGGCAGCGGAGCACGACTCATTTCTGTTTGTTACTTCGAATCTGAAAATGACTGGTGAGCAACATCTGAGTCTTTGATTTCTCTCTGTAGAGTCATACACTTGGACCGCTGTGTGCTCAGGGGCTTCTAGAGGCACTGGGTGAAGGTTTAACTCTAACTTCAGGTTTTCTTCATCTGGAGATTTTTTTTTTCCTTTGAAAGTCTCCATTCTCTCTGAGCATTTTTCCACCTTATGTGTACAATGAGTCAAACCTCACATCTCTCATATTAACATCAAGCTGTGGTTTCCATGTCTTGATCTCCTAACTTGTCTGTTCTTCAAGATGCTGCTACTCTTCTCATTCTGCACTGTCCAAATTGCTGTTTTCTTACTCAGATATATAAATTATAAACTTGAAAGATTCCCAGTGCCCTGAGGAAGAATTTTTTCTCCTGTCTCTATCCACCTAAAATATCTGGGATTCTTACAGATAACAATATTTTCCTTTCTGTAAAGTTTGCTGACCAAATCTGTGTCCTGGGGTGGTGTTTTACTTGTTTAAACTGTTGAAGTAAAATTGACAAGAATTTAGAAATATAACCAGCCTGTTGTACTTTATACTGTAAATCACTTGTGGCTGAGCCACAAGTCAAAATACAGGGGTTTATCTTGTGCTAAGTGACTTCCTTTAACTACTGCTTCCTGCTTTCCTTGTTAAGGAAACCACTGCTCTCCCTGCACAAGTTCAGAAAGGGTGATAAACACCCTTCAACGTGGAATTGTCATTTAGTGCAAAACTGGCAGTGTTTGTATTTGCACTAAAAATAGCAGAGCACACAGTGCACTTCATGTGTCACTGCTTTCTGCCAGAAGGGAAGGGAAGGGATTATCATATTACATTTTGTAATTTAGTAAATTCTCAGGAATTTTGAATTTGAAATAAATCTGTGGATTTGCAACAGGATTGAATTATGAATTGAAGATGTGTTTTTCTCTCAAGCATGTTTGAAAATAAAGCTCACAAAATGTTGCCTGCTAGAAATGTTTAGAAGGCTCACTGCACCAAATAGATGAGAAGCAGCTCTTCTTGGGTAGCCTTCAACTGCAGTGACTTTGGATTTTTATTCATTGAAAAATAGTCTCAAACTCAGGTAAATTGGGCTTTCCTGTGGTCCACGGTATTGTCATTTGAACGAGCCATGTGTTCAGGGGAATGTCTCAGTCATGGTACGGTATTTCATTGGGATATTTCATTCAGCTTCCAAAAGCCTTTAGTGTAAAATAACTGTTTTATAGAACAAGTCAGAATGTCGTATATTTTTCAGAAAGGCCCTTGAGAAAAAGATTCTATAGAAAGGTAATTTAGCATCCAAGGAAGGTCTTTCGGCTCAATATTAAGTCTCTCAGCTCCAGAACAGCAGAATATGATTGGCTTTTAAACAGCAGTTTAGGGGTAGAAATTGAATTAGGCCAGAATAATGACTGATCTTAAGACGTAAGCAAACACTTTGAGTGGAGCTAGAGAACTAGTTAGAGGCTCGTCTCCAGCAAGAGGTTCTGCTGTTGTCTTGGTTGTGATTTCTCTGTGAAAAATAAAAGTGTGTGCAGCTTCGCAGAGACTTAGAAAGGATATTAAGCTATTTTACAACCCAAACTTAACCCAAAATGAAATAATTCACTAAGTATTTGTGATAAAAATTCAAGTAATTTCAAACATCAATTTCTATCTCAAAGGTTAGAGTCACGAAATCTGAAACTCCATGGGAGACAGTACCAGAGTTAATCCATAAATATACTTACTAATGAGGATTCCTTGGAAGCTGGAAAAGTTCAGAACTGGCTGCTCTGATGAGAAGGTCAAGGCCTGAGAGACAGAAGAGCAAAGGGGCCGCTTATGGTTCTCTGTCCTCTCTTCTTGTAGAAACGCATCTTCTCTCTGGCAGGAGGCCCAGCGGCCACATGGGAACCATGTGTGGGTGTTTTCGCCTGACACACATTTGTAGGTCATTTGGGGACCATTGCTTGATGTGTGGATAAACTCACATGGATTTTCTCCTTTGATAGGTGGGTAAGCAAGCACATTAAAAAGCCAATCCGCTCCACAGTCCTCAGCCTGGACTGGCATCCCAACAACGTCTTGCTGGCGGCAGGATCATGTGACTTCAAATGCAGGTGGGGATGAATGAGAATTGGTAGACAGCCTTGTCTTTCAGCGAGTGTGTTTGAGGTTCCTTTTCTCTGTAAGGTACCCTGCTAGGCCCCACGAGGGACTCAGATGAAAGGGAAAGGAACTAAAGCAAGTGCAGAAATCACAAGGTAGAAAGAAGTGGACTTGGAGGGGCAGGCGGAGGGGATGCAAAGACGGGGCCAGGAAGTTTCCTCAGGCAGAACATCCTTGGTTGGAGCGCAGGTAGAGTGCCCC
The DNA here is from genome assembly GCF_036321535.1 of Camelus dromedarius. NCBI lineage: Eukaryota > Metazoa > Chordata > Mammalia > Artiodactyla > Camelidae > Camelus > Camelus dromedarius. Next base: position 29,579,278 of record NC_087459.1, on the reverse strand, counting down.
CCACCCCTGAGAGTTATTTCTCATTTCATAACCCAGGCGGCCAACTCGGCAAATTCCACAGTGAAACCAAGATTAACAAAACATAGCTGCACAGTGAGTGCACTGCTGAGCTGTATTGTGCTCTTCCTTTTCAGTTAAAGCTCTTCATTTGTCATTAGCATGAGGCTAAAAGAAACACAGCCGCTTTGCTAAGAGCTTTAAGGATCATACAGTGTAATTGCTTTTTAAAGCTGTTCTTTGTCAAGGCTTTTCCCCCCTTACCCAGAAGGAAAGCGAGTAAATGTTGCCTCATGTTGCCTGTCTGGTGGGTTGGGAGACAGGATGCCTATTTCTGGGGTAAGCTGGGTGGAGAAATTCCAGGAAACCTGGCTAGTGCTTCATATCCAAGAATACCCACGGGTTTTTGGGTTTGGGCTTTCTTTTAAAGGGTATATATGGGAATTTGGCTGTGGGATGAGGGTACAGCAGTGTCAAGGTACTTTTTGGGAAAAGATGGGTTCTTTTACTTCAGAACCAGTGTGTAACAGTAAAGATTTTTCCATCATTCAGGAGTGTTGTTGTTTGTGATGTGTTGCCCAGAGTCATTCTAGTTCCCTTAGAAGATAGAACTAAGTGGCACTTAACCCTGCCACCCAGATTGTCAGGCTGTGTCTAAAACCTGCCTGAACAGGTAGCTTACCATTCTTTTGTTAATATTAATTTCCAGAAATAAACGTTGCTTTGACCTGTGGTCCTGTGGGTAAAGGTCGTTCTGTTCGCACTCTCGAGCTGGCAGCTGAGAACCAGCGTTCTTTTCTGGCTTCCGATGACAACAGCAGTAGCCAGCCGATGCCGATTTAAAGTGCAGTGACTCTGAGGTCACATCAGCTAACTTACAGATAACTCGAGGTGTCCTCTGCTTCTCCGCTGTCCTCTTCCAGAGCTGCTGCGGCCATTGTCGTTTTAGGGGGAAAATATCCCAGATCATTTAGGGAGTCTTTAGGTTCAGAAGTTCTTAGAGAGAAGCTGTATAAAGAAATAGCACTGGAGGGCAAAGAAACTAAAAGGGCAGATTCCCAGCTGTTCTGTGTCCCTTCTGCTTCCCAACTATGGGTTGAAACATCCTTTCCCACAGCTCCACGGAATTAGAGATAGAAACTGACAGCCCGAGGCTGTAAAGGATGCACCTTCCTCCCAGACTAGACCTGTCCCAAAGGCTGGGCGGTGGGCCTGAGTGTGACACCAGGGAGAGCCTGCCCACTCGTCCGCACTGGCCTCCCTTGGCTTTCTCCTTGGATGTCCCTGTCTTTCTTTAAGTGAGTTAATGCCTTGGTTCATCGCAGCATGGCTAGCACTTTGCTCTCTCCCGCTGTTTGACTGTGTGGGCCTCCTGGAACGCTGCTGAGAATGATGGTGAGATAGGCAGGAGAGTACGCTGTGGTTTCTCAGAGGAGCCCGCCCTGGGCGAGGGAGGGTAGCGTGCACTCCAGGGGGAAGGGCTTTGGGGTCATCACATCTAGAACTGTGCCCCAGGGACAGTGCCTGACACGTTGTAGATGCCCCATGAATATCTGTTGATGGAGGATAGATTTGCCAAACTTGGGTTGACCTGTCCGCAGCCCTTAGAACCCTTCTGTGTCTTGAGAGGTTTATGTATCTGAATTTATCCATCGTCAGGTTTTGTGTTTTATGAGTCAGGATCTTTGCAGTTTGGACACCTTACAGCAGCTGCCTGTGGCTTATTTCTGTATACATGTATTTCCATTTACTTTTTCCTTCTCTCTCTGCCCTTGAACTGCAGAGTGTTTTCTGCCTACATTAAAGAAGTGGATGAAAAGCCAGCCAGTACCCCCTGGGGCAGCAAGATGCCTTTTGGTCAGCTGATGTCAGAATTTGGTGGCAGTGGCACCGGCGGCTGGGTGCACGGGGTCAGCTTCTCCGCCAGCGGGAGCCGCCTGGCCTGGGTCAGCCACGACAGCACCGTGTCCGTAGCCGATGCCTCCAAGAGCGTGCAGTGAGTATTTCCTTTGTTTGGAGTTGGGAAGTGGGTGGGATCTCTCACCAGCTGGCCCAAGGCTGCCCTCCCCTGGATGTAAGTGCAGGGCACAGACATAAAATTCCAAAGCAGAACTGCAAGGCAGCCTTAAAGTTAGAGGCACACATTTAGAGTGTCCGTTTGGGGACATTTTAAAGACTTAGGTCTCGCTTCCAGAAATACTTCTTAATGCAAGTACTGGTAGGGATTCCTTTGAAGGACCCTCTTGGTTTGCTACTGATAAAGAGTTCCTTCAGAACGTCAGTTTAGTCTGTTCCCAGAATTCCTTACAACACGTAAATGTCATCCAGCAGCCTTAGATTGCATGGGAGATATGTTCTCACCCTGTGCAGTCAGGGAACAGTGACTCCATGAATTTGGGGCTTCATTCAGTAACACCTCACACCCCGGTGCCAGTTCCCTGGTGTGTGTGGCAGAACCCAACTGCAGTGACTCACTGTGAGGGACGGGCCTGCCCGGCCGAGGGGAGCCAGGGCGTCCTGTCACACTTCAGAGCTGTGTTTGCTCATCGTGTGGTCGAGGAAGAGAGAAAATGACTGGAATCCTCCCAGCTTATGAATTTTGGTTCTTTCCCTGTGAATCCTTTTCCATTGGCAGCTGAAGGTTAATCCACCTGTGAAGGTTTCCTGACTTGCCACCCTGTGTGCCGGGAACCAGTCTCATCTCACTCCCTCTGCCCTGCAGTGATGAGGTGTCATTTCAGAGAGAATGTATTTTTCTTAATGGGATTAAATTGGTTTGTTTGGTTTTTTTCCCCAAATTTTTCTGACACCCCCCCCCATTATAAATGGTGCAGTCTTCCAGGAGATTTCCATAGGTAGACAGACACTTACATATTGTATCACTTTTACCTCAGATGGGGTTATGCTATAATTTTATACTCTAGTTTGCTTTTTGTCATTCAATAACCTTTGATGTCATGGCTATGCGACCTGTGTGCAGTTAATTGCAATGCATAATAGGCTCTGAGCATATGCTTATTGCAAGCCCCGTTCTACCCTCAGTGATTTATTACAGGGCTTTTCTGGTCCTGCAAGTCAGATTACATCCTCCACCCTTCTCCATCTCAGACATAACTATTTCATGTGGTAAGGGCCAGGTATGCTGCAGTAAAGCCTTAGGAAGAGGTGATAGGATTTTAACCCAAAACCAGTCATACTGGTGGGGCTGGGGGCAGCACAGGGGGGTCTCCTGAGACACAGTTTTCAAAATACATCATCTTTTATATGGAGCTATATGACCCTAATTCATCAACCAATGTGTTTGCCTGCCATGTCTGTGTGACCTTGGCCAGGTGTGAAGCAGATGACTGTGAGGTGTACGTGTGTGCATAGCACACACACACACAGCCCATTCCTCTGTGAACGCCTGGCTGGCCGACACTGTGTTGGGTTCATCGCTGGCCATAGCCCCTGCCCCTGTGCCTGGTAGGGCACAGAGACCAGCCTCTTGTAAATGTTCGTGGTCCCAGCCCTGTAGGAGCCCATGAGAGCACAGTGAGGGGAGGAGAGCAGAGAAGGGCGTTCAGTCCTGAGTGACCATGACAGTCAGCTCTAGGAGGTCAGAGAAAGGAGAAGCCACTTCAGGCAGAAGTGGTCCAGAAAGCTTCCGGGGGGGATGAAACTCGCGCTGAGCTCCACAGACAGGGGTGGGCTTTGGATAAGCAGGAGGAGCCCAAGGGTGCGTGGGTAAAGGGCAGGGGACCGAAGACCGGGACAGCAGGGGACCAGCACTCGCCAGGACCACGCTGTCGAGCAGTTTGTGGAGCACAGGCCGGAAAGCGCTGAAGGCCTCACTTCTGCAGGTTACTCAGGGCTGTCTCATGCTTGAGATTCCTGAAAGTCTGGGTCACAGGGCTCCTTTGAACATAAGTGTCTGTTTATATTCCTGAAGCCCCTGTGAGAATGGGTCCTTTGTCATCTGCTGTGTCTGAAGAATCCACGTGGTCCGTTCCATCTCAGGTTAACAAGTGTTCTTGTGTTCAGGGTCTCGACTCTAAAAACAGAGTTCCTGCCCCTCCTGAGTGTATCGTTCGTCTCGGAGAATAGCATCGTGGCTGCTGTAAGTGTTTCTCTTCATTTTTCCTCATGGTGCCCTGTATCTAATTCTCCAGAACAGGAGCAGTGCGAGCTCTGTGGCTGTGTGCACGAGCACAAAGCAGCACCGCCCTGGAGAAGAGACAGCTCGAGGGGCGCCTGTTCCACTGCGGGCTTGGTTGGTGGGCGGCGTACCCTGCAGGGCCTGACTGGTGCCTTGTTTCAGGGCCACGACTGCTGTCCAATGCTCTTTAACTACGATGACCGTGGCTGCTTGACCTTCGTCTCCAAGCTAGACATTCCAAAACAGAGCATCCAGCGCAACATGTCCGCCATGGAACGCTTCCGCAACATGGACAAGAGGGCCACGACTGAGGACCGCAACACAGCCTTGGAGACGCTGCACCAGAACAGCATCACGTGGGTGCCGCCGGCCCCCCACTTCCCACCCCCCCGGGTGCCCCCTGTCGCCACGGCCCTGACCTCTGTACATCACATGGGTGCTGCCGGCCCCCAGCCCCCTGGGCACCCCCTGTCGCCAAAGCGCTGACCTCTGTGCACAGGTGATCGGGTGACCAAATGCCTTTCCTCCCTCTTTGTTTCCTGACTGGGTACCCATGAAAATTCTGTGTACTTTGGGCCCAGACATCCCTTCAGGAACAAGAGTGGTGAGAAGTCTGCAGCTTCCTGACTGCAGGCTTTTATTTTCAACTTGTCACAGAGAGTGAGCCGCCCCCACATAGTCGTGCTGTCCCTGGAGGGTTGGACGGCACCAGCCACCCACGAGCAGAGGGCGCGCTCTACTGAAGGCTTGAGCGCCCGTCAGGCAGTCTCTTCCTGTGTCTTGCTTTCTCAGAAACTTGATTGAGGATGAAAGGAGACTTTCCTGAGTGTCATGTTCCTCTGGTAGTGAACACTCAGCGGGAAGACTAGTTATATCCTATTGGAAAGGGTAATTCTAGCTGTCTCAACCATGGATTTCAAGTACCACGGACAAGAGAGGAAGGTGATTTAATTAGGGAGACAGCATCACTGGGACAAAGCTGAAGAGCTTCTTGACTGTTCATCAGGCACATGTGATTAAATATGACCGTAGAATTGTGTTTCATCCCAAAAGCTTGATTTTTTTTTTCAATTTTGAGGAGAAATGCAGCGTATTCTTGATATTTTAAATTATTGTGTTCAGAGTTGGATACCATAGGATTTTTTCTTTGACTAGACCTTTTGTGTTGAGAGGCTTACACTGAGGTGATGATCACAGGAAGACTAGTGGAAACCTCCAGACTTAGAATTACTAACTGCAGGCCATGCTTTTCCTCATGCTTGTGGGAGAGGCCACTGGGCTGAAAATAGGCTGGAAATGTCTGTGCTTTATTGAAAAGTAATCACGAGAAGGCATGGAAGAACTTTTCTCCATACTTTTCAAGTTTCTCTGTCTTGAATGATTTTCAGAATTATTTTCTGTGAATTTCTCTTAAGCGTTTCCACAGACTGTGCTTCTGGAAGGAAACCACTCTCATCGCCTTTTTGAGGTTTTTAGGTTAAAAATAAAAAGACAGACTCTTGCAGGTTGACGTGACTACTTTTATTGGCAGATATTAAGTCCTCTCTGCCCTGGAACAGGGTCAGCAAACTTCTCCTGTAAGGAACCAGAGAATGAGTGTTTTAGGCTCTGAGGGGCTACCCAGTCCCTGTCCTGGTCCCTCACCCCACGGTGTGGCCTGCGGGCTGCGCGGGCAGTCCAGAGACGAACGAGCCCAGGTAGGCTTCAGTGAAACTTTATGGACATGGAAATGTGAATTTCATATCACTTTCCCATCATGAAATAATAGTCTTTTAAATTTTTTCCAACCACTTAAAATTGTAAAAGCCATTCTTTAGCTCATAGGCAGTACAGAAACAGGTGGTGTGTGCCATCCCTTCTTTAGCGGGAATGTTCTAGACACTTCAGAGGAGAAAGACAAACAGTGCCTGAGCTACGGAATTGATTTTCTTGAAAGAGTTTCAGATAACGTGGCGAAGCCAAGTTGTTTTATTAATCTGCCCTTCTGCTTTGCGTGGTTAGAATTTTGCGGTGTGTCTGAATATTGCCAATATTTACAATAATTAGTTTCAAATGCAAGGAGACCTCTTGGCTTATGTGCCCTGGCTGTCTTGGCAGGTGATTTGGGAGTCTTTGGAGCCAGTTGGATTTCAGACATGCTTCATCCTGCCTCTAGTGTTTTTCAAAAATTGTTTCCATTTCAGTCATAGCTGTGGTTGGGCTGGCTCCCTGCTCCCCAGGGTGCGTGCTGTGTGGCCTGGATGGTCCTGCTTCTCCATGTCACTCTAATTAGTGCTGGTTCTTAACTTTTCCCTCTTTTTAGTCTTGTCTTTTCTGGACATCTGGTAGTACAGTGCATGCATTTCCTGAGTCAGATTGCTGCAGACTCATGTGGAGGATGGACAGCTTATTCAGGAGGTGATAGGCTGCTCTTTCCTTAAGATGCTTTTATGCTTTTAGGAAGGTTGGAGCTCGCTTCCACCACATATCTTACAATCTCTCGTTTTTGCTTCTTTTCAGTCAAGTGTCTATTTATGAGGTGGACAAGCAAGATTGTCGCAAATTTTGCACTACTGGCATCGACGGAGCCATGACAATTTGGGATTTCAAGGTATTTTCTACCTTTCAGAACAAATCTGGTTTGTATTAAAACTCTTCCTGGGAGAAGACTTTCTCATTTCTTGGAACGACCGGTCAGATCCAGCGCACAGCACAAGTGCAGTGCATTCGGCTGCATTTCTCCTTAAAATCTGAACATTATTAGCAGGAGAAAAGCACACTCTCTCAGTGAGATGGAACACACCCGCTGGTGGTCCATTTCCTCACTGGAGAACAGTGGGGTGCTGTTTTTGTAGCAGGCCCCGTATTGGGTACCAGTCTAGTTTACTGCATAGGTTAAACATTCCCTGACTGCCTGCCAGGTGCCAGGCACGGTGTGGCCATTGAGGACACTGAGGGAAAGGAGCCCTGAGGGGCCTCTCTGGTGGAAGAGCGGGTTGGGGCGGGGGCCGGGGTGTGGTTCCAGAGGAGAAGCCAGTGCTCTGTCTCACATTGAGGAGTCGGGGAAACGCAGGGGAGACTGTACCAGGGCTGTGAAGGCAGTACGTGCAGACCAGCCGTTCGGGCAGTGGTGGGGCCTGCTGAAGCCCCAGCTGGAGCTAGAAAGGAGCCAGGGCGCGGTCAGGGTGCGGGAGCCGGGCTGTGCCCGCAGACAGACAGGCCTTTCTAGAGCCCACACAGGAAGCACCAGACTGTGAGGTGCGGGCAGCCTGGGCCACCGTGGGCTTCCATGAACAAAGGACACAGATGTGACCTCCAGCTGTGCTGGGGGGCATGGCCAGGAAGTTCTGGACTGGAGAGGTTTGGGGGCTGAATGGAAGGGCACTGTGACAGTGAGGGACAAGTCCCGGAGGACTCTGCACCCTGGCTTCGGGATTAGGCAGATGGTGGGTGGGTGAGGTAGGGAACCAAGGAGGGGCACAGGGGTCAGAGAGCCTGGCTCCTGTGTGCAGCTGTGAATGGATCCTCCAAAAGTTAACCATTTGCAGAATTTTGCCACTGCCTTGCAAAACCATGATGTTTTTTTCTCCCCCTGGGAGTCTCTCCCACACCCTTTTTACCTTCACCTGCTTTTAGGTCCTGGGCTTTGCGCACCTGTGTGATAGCTCCACCTGGGCAGTTACAGCTCCACTCTTTATTCTTTGATCCCTCCTGCCCAGTCCTTTTCTCTCCTTCTACGTGTGTGAGCTAGACGTCTCAGTGCCCTTTCCTCTGATCCGTCCACCTTTGAGCCCCTGCAGTGTTGTGCGCCAGGCTGGCTGCGTGTGGTTTACAATAACATAGGAGTGCCCATCATGAGGGCATCGAGAATGAAGGGCCGGCCATGTGCACAGATGGCCCTGGTCAGCACGGGCCAGTGTCACACATGATAATAAGCACACATGTGTCCTGAGAACAGGAGTGTGCCCAGAGCCTGTGGGCTGGGGCCATGGGGACAAGGGAGCAAGGGCCTGAAAGAGCCAGCAGGGGGAGCCCTGTCCTGGAGAGTTGCTGGCCAGAGGCGGGAGTCGGGGAGAGCATTTCTCAGAGGTGGGGGCCAGATTTGGGTGTCGGCTGCCCCTCAGCCAGGGAGGAGGGGGAGGAGTGGGGTGTCACGGGGAAGACGCCAGAATGGACGGATCTCAGTGACGATCTGTGTTCTTTCTGCCGTTCTGCAGACCCTAGAGTCTTCTATCCAGGGCCTCCGGATAATGTGAAGCTGAGCACGCCTCCCAGACCCAGCACGACAGACGGACAGGCTGTGAGGAGCAGCTCCACCGAGTGCATGACGGGAGGAGAGCCGGCCGCCAAGAAACACTGAAGACGCAGATGGCGCAAATATTGTGTGTTTTGTTTGAATATAATTGGTGAAAGTGTTGGTTTTTTAAAAGCAGCAGTGATTTGGGTTTTGTTTTTGCTTTTTTGTTTTGCTATTTCATTCCATTCTTGACCAAAGCTTCTCTTTAAGTAGTTTATTATGGAAAAGCGTCACACTAACTTAAAGGAAGGGGTGGGGGAGGTATGTAAATTGTCTGCTAAAAAATAAAAATACTGAATGTGTTTTTTGGTTTTGTCTCCTTACACTGTTTGCATTTTTAGGAGGAAAATATGGGCGAATTCTTTGTTGGGTTAGTCAGTTTTGGGGGTAGAATCTTAAGAGTCTTAGTTTCTTAAATCGAGCCCTCTTTACAGCCTTTAACCAGAAGAACCGTTTCTCAAATGCTGTCTTTTAGCCTTGCAGCCCTTCTGTGGAGACAGTGCATGTCCCAGCTTGTGTACTGGCGGCAGAGAAGCCGCCTCCGCCGGCAGCCAGGCCCGGATGGAGGCCTCAGCCCAGTGCCCCAGCAGGTGGGCGCCCGCAGCGGACATGTGCAGGGGAGGGTGCGGGGGGAGAAAAGGCACAGCCTTTTTGGTTTAAAGATTATTGGACCCAAACTAAGTTATCTTCATCATAATTGGACATGAACTTTGACATTGCAAAGCAGAGACTCTTGAGAGGTGCAAATATAGGTAAGTTGCCAGGAAAGTGAGTACAGAGCAGCCTGGAGGGTGGCCTTATTCTGGGTCTCTCAGGTCTGGGAGAGCAGGGGTCCGGACACAGCTCTAGTTTCAGGTCTAACAGCGCTTCTCAGGGAACATCATGGTGTTCTCAAAAGAGGAACTTCACCTTCTTGCTGACCCCTGGCCTCTTCCCAGTTTGCTACAGCATCCTTTCTGGACCCCCAGTGGCAGGAGCTCTTCTGTGTACATGTGTTTGTACCAGTGCATCGGCAAGGCGGTGGTCACAGAGCCAGGACAGACAAAAGCAGGCCAAGAAACAGGAATTAGCTGCAGATTTCTGTGCAGTTTCATGAAGTCACATGGTTTGGGGAGTAAGCCCAGAGGATTTTAGAGAAACAATGTATTCCATGAAAGAAACAATGTACTAACTTGGCCTCCAAGAACTTAGGCACAGAGTCATCTTTTTTCTTTTTTTAACTTGGGTCAACTCACACCCACGGAAGCTGGCCCCTCCCCATCCGGGCAGCCAAAGCCCTGCGGTGCTGCACCACAGCGCTGCGGTCTCACCGTGGGAGGGCCCTTCTCTCCCCGCCCTGCCTGTGAGGCTCAGACCAGGCCTCGGTCCAGTGACCACCAATTTGGAGGGTTCTGGGTGACCCCTGACTATTGCAGGACACGCTGGCCAAAGCCCTTGGATCGGAGGTTTTGGTGTCAGGTTACATTCTGCCCAGTTGTGTGATCTTGAGCAGTACAGTTAACATCTCTGAGCCTCGGTCTCTTCACTTGTAAAAAATGGGGGTAATAGAGGGTTAGTAAATTCTGTCACTCAGCCAAGGTTTGCTTTCAGGCTTGACAATGCCCTGCAGTCGGCCCCAGAGACCCTTAGTAACAGTGGGGCAGGGTGGGAGTGGTGTACCAAGGAGTCTGCAGGCTCTTCCCAGAATGTTATGCTGAGAAAACAGGTGAGTCTCAGAACCCAGATTAATTGCTCAGTCACGACCATACAGCTTGGCCCAACGGTCACACAAGGGTTTTCGTTCTCATGTGTGCCTGATGAAGCAGTGATGGGACGGCCTCGTACCCTCAGGTGCCTGCGATGGAGCTGAGGGACTAAAGCCACCCTGAACAGTGCACATCAGTGTCTAAATTGTTACAAAGCTACGTAGTTGGAGTTGTGTGTGTGTAATTGAAGTACTAGGTGTGGTAGGTAGATCACAGGCCCCACAAACATGTTCATATCCAATCCCCAGACCCTGTGAACTTTGTCAGTGGGATTAAGTTCAAGATCTTGAGATTGGGGGGAAGGGCAGAGCTCAGTGGCAGAGCACGTGGTTGGCTTTATACAAGGCTCTAGGTTCAATCCTCAGTGCGTCCATTAAAATAATAAATAAACCTTATTACCTACTCCCCTTAAAAAAAAAATGGATTTTGAGATTGGGGAGAGTATCCTAGATTATCCAGGTGGGCCCAGTGTCATCACAGGGTCCTTACATGAGGGAAGCAGGTAGGTGATGATAGAACACAGGTCAGAGTGTGAGGAGGCCCAGGAACTCGGGTCGCCTCTTAGAGCTGGAAAAAGGAACCTGGTTCTCCCCTGGAGCTTCCACGAGGAACAGCACCCTGCCACCACCAGCTGAGCCCACCGAGACCAGCTGCGGACTTCTGACCTCCAGACCATCAGGGAGGACACTTGTGTTATCTGAAGCCACCCAGTTTGTGGTAAGTTGCTCCCACAGGAAACTACTCCACTGGATCAATTCCGAAAACAGAAGGAAGTAGGGTCTAGAGCAGAGTTTTTCAAACTGAGGCCCAGAGCCCCTTCGTCAGTTGTAAAATCCTCGCTGGCACTTGGGGAGAAAACCACATTCTGCAGTGTGCGGAGTAAGTACCACTTTATGACACTTCTGTGTCAGATCCACGTGGGGGCGTGGAGAGGACACAACATGAGCGCTGTGGGTCGTGATCAAAAAGTCTGAAAGCCACTAAGGTGGAGCCTGTCCCCTGAGACGGGTTGCTGAGGAAGGATGTGGGGAGACAACCCGGCAGGAAGCGCCGGCGGGTGGGCACTAACTCCTCACAGCCACCCTGTGCGGTTGGGACAGTTGTTGCTGCATTTTGGAGATGACAAGACTCAAGTCCAGAGAGGGAGTGACAGCCTCCGTTGGACCCAGGGTGGTCTCCCCAGAGCCCCAGCGATACCCACTCTCTGCTGGGCGGGGGCAAGATGAGGAGAAGCCTAGCCCAGTTCTGTCACTGCGCCCAGGAGCAGGGGGATGTCATTGGTACCAAGGGGAGGGGACCCGTCTGGCGCTGCCTGTGGGGTTTCCTCATAGACCAAATTTCCCAGTTGAGTCCTGTGCCTTGGAAGTGGGTGTGACAGGCATTGGGTGGCAAGTCTTTGATATCGGGGAGAGACCCCATTTGGGGCCAGGCGCAGGCCGATACAGCAGGAGATGATGCTGGGCACCTCTGGGGAAGGTTTTCCTCCCTAGTGTCCCACTGCCTTGACCCGCCTGCCCATTCTGAAGTCCCTATGCCTGGAGCGTGGCTGCCATCTTGTGACCAGGAGGCAGGAAGGCCAGTGCAGTGAGGAGGAAGGAGCAGAAAGCCAGAAAGGACCTCAAGGGTCCTGAGACACTGCACCAGCCCCCAGCTGCCAGCCCTCCCCAAGTCAGTCAGCCCTGAAGAGTCAGCCTGGGAATGTGGCTGCCTTCCTGGGAATCCTGAGAAGGCAGAAAAGAAGGGACAGTGTAGCATCTTCATCCCAGGGCTGCACGGGGGAGGTACATGCCAGGAAGAAACAGCTCCCTGAGTTGTTCGGAGAATTCCAGATGAAGTTCCTCCACCCCCAGGGTCTCCCCACCCAAGGACTCATTCCACTTAAGGCTTAGAAAATTGTTCCCCAAGGGAGCCATTTCAAATAACACCCCCATGGCTTCCCAGTCTGCAGTGTGCTTCCCATCCATTGGGTCTTCCCACAATGACTGCAGGCCTGTGAGATGTTAGTCTACAGAGGCAGGAACCCAGGCGCTGCAAGGAGAGTGACCTGCCTGAAGTTACACTCCAGGTTACCGGGCAGAGCCAGAGCTGGGCTCAGGTTTCTCACCTGACGTGTTCCTTCCTTCTTCTTTCATTCAGCAGATACATACTGAGCTCCTCCTCCACGCCAGGCATGGCTCTAGGCCCCAGGCTGAATAATGCAAACTTGGTTTCTGCTTGCACTAAGCTTGAGTCTTCTTTTCATCAAATCAGCTCAGTTTCACAAGGAGGAAAAGGGAGTCCTCAGGTGTGCATACTTGTTAGGATGCTTTTGTGATAAGTAACAGAAAAACAACTCAAACCAGTTTAAAAATTAGATTCCTTGGCTCACATATCCAAAACCCCCGCAGGCAGGTTGGGCTCAGGCCGTCAGCCAGAGGCTGACCAGGGCTCTGCTCTGGTCGTTTCCTGGGCTTCCCTCTGTCACACTCCCCTGTGTCATCTGGCTTCCCTGTGGCTCTTCCACTTTCGTACTGGGAATCACACATGTCACCCAGAAGGCACTGCTTTCCCCTCCATCTTCATCAGAAGTCCTGGGCTTTCTCTGACCAGACCATCTTAGGTCACAAGTCCAGGACTGGGTAGGGGTAGGGTGGGGGGTGGGGGAACCATGAGCTGACTGGGTTAGAGCACTCAGGGGCCACCATCAGAGGTGGGGATCAGTCCCACCCAGGGTCACTCCCTAGGCATCTACAAAGCTGGGGAGGGTAAACAGTAGCCAGGAACACGGGTCACCAAACTGTGCTTGTCCCCATGGGAAGGAGGCTGCCAGTAGAGGCCGTCTGAAACTTTTTCCTGACTAAAGCCATCCCTTGGATCTGCCCAGGCTGGATGGGGCTCGAGGGTGGGGGGGTTGGTAACAGCCCCTCAGTGTCTCCTCAGAGCCAGCAAGGCTCGGGGTCTTACTAATCAAAGCTGAAGTTTACTGAACACTGTGTGCTCACCTCAAAATGCTCCTCACCCTTGGACACATTTAATCCTCCCAACCATCCCGGGGGGTGGAATTGTGTAATAGGATCTGGGGCTGGTGAGCACAGATCCTGTTGAGGTGGGGGTTGGGGTCAAAGTGACCTCAGGGACACTCATTCATGTCCTGCAGGGTAAAAAAGTTGGCCAGGTGCAGACAGGGTGGGACAGGTGTTCCAGGCAGAAAGAACAGCATGTGTCAAAGCCCAGAAACCTGACAGCGTGGGTGCCTGGCTCCGGACCTCCTGAGACTGGTGAAGACCCCACACTCCTCCGCTGATGTACTTAGTGCCTGGCGGACCAGATGAGCTGAATCCTGCGGTAAGGGGCCTGACGCATGAGAGGGTCACCTCCATCTGCCGGGCCACCTGGCCACATCTCCATGGATGGGGCAGGGGGCAGGGATGGAAAGACCCCTCGGGACCACCTGGCCCAAGACCCAGATTCAGGCGGCTGCAAGGCCGCCGCGTAACTTAAAGGCGAGAAGCGGCCTGCGGTGGAAAGAGGGGCAGGAAGTTGGCACCGAGAAGGTGCTGGACCAGCCGGGGTCAGAGCCCGTTTCGGAGTGAGGACACCGGTGGCGGGCCAGCTGCCGGGGCTACGCCTTACTGCCCACACCCGCACTCTGGCGCCCAGTGGGCATCAACTCGCGAACGAAGGTGTGGTTCCCGCGAGGCTGGGGCCCGAGGGTCCGACCCCGCGGTAGTGGGCGGCCGTGGGCGCTGCCCCGCTCTGGTTCCAGCCCAGTCAGGGCGCCCCGATCCGAGCCTCAGTTTCCCAGTACGCAAGGGGGCGAGGGGCGAGCGCCTGGATGCCCCGGGTCCGGCAGCCCTAACCCGGGGGGTGGGCGGAACCTGGGCACTCCCGGACGCCCAGGCCCCGCCCCGTCACAGCGGGGCTGAGCCGGGAGGCCCCGCCCCCCGCCCACGAGGAAGTGGCCGCGCAGCGCGGGGCCCAGAGCCGGTTCGGCGCGTCGACTGCCCAGAGTCCGCGGCCGCGGCGCCCCGAGGTGAGGGGGCGCAGGGGGCGGCCGTGAGGTGGGGAGTCGTGGTGGAGGGGCGCGGGGATGAGAAAGGGCGCGGGGAGGAGGCGCGTGCAGGTGGGGAGAACACGGTGGGGATCCCCCGAGGAGATGTGGGGGCGAAGGGAACTCGGGGATGAGAAAGGGCACGAGGGGCTCGCCTGGAGGTGAGCGGACGCGCGGGGCACCGTGTGCGGGCACCCTCCTCCCGGCCAGGGAAGCACGACGATCCCCGCACTCTGCGCCCTCGGGGCGCCCAGGCCTGCGCGTCCGCCTCCCCCTCCCCTGCCTCTTCTCCCGGCCTACCCTCTCCCTCCGCACCCCCAACTCTGCCCTGCCGTCGGTGTCCCCCGTTATTTAGGGCCGCGAGGGCCCCACGCCCAGGTCACTTCCCCTCCATCCTCCAGCCTTCCGGGTTGCTCCTGCCGGGAAATGAGCTGGCGCCCCCGCCCGCCTCGCCTCTCCCTCCCTCCCTCCCGGCCACCGCCCCCTCCACCAGCCCGCCTCTGGCCCCCGGAGCCAGACCCGAGGGGTCGGGTCCTGGGAGGGGTTGGCCGGGGTTGGGGACGCGCCCTCTGAGGTCTCGGGCGCTGGACCGGAGTGATCCGAACGGCCCCTCCCTCGCCGGCGGCGCGGGGACAGCGGCCAGGGCCGGGGCAGGGCCGGGGCAGGTCCGGGACCGTGATATAGTAATAACTGGCATGAAGCCTCGGGCGGTAGCCTAGTGCGGACGCGGAGGTTATGCCAGGCTGTTCCCAGGCTCCTCCAATCTGGCGGGCAGTGCTACCCAGTGGTTAAGAGAACCCAAGGCCGGTGAGGTCTCGGGGACAAGACGCTGGGAAGGGGGACAAGACGCTGGGAAGAGGGCCAGCTCTTTCCTTCACTGGCCACTGACCTTAGCAAGGCATCTAGGGGCCTCAACTTTGCTTCTCTGGAAAATGGGAAACTTTCAAGTTGCTAGGCTTAGATGTGATCATGTGTGTAAGACATTTGGCAATGTGCCAGGCGCACACACGATAAATGTTCAGTTACCGGCCTTGCTGCTATTGTAAGGCCTGCCAACATTTATCAAAGTGTCCAGGTGAACCTAACCTCTGAGATTTGGGGTCAGAATCCCAGGCTGTGCCGTTTAGGAGCTGGGTGACTTTGAGCAAAGCTTGGTTTTTGTCTGTTTCCTCCTGTACAAAACAAAGGTTAAAACAAATACCAGAAAACTTCTTACTTAGGCTTGTTTTAGGAGGTAAAAGAGAATGTATGTCAAAGTCCTGGACAAATTCTGAGCATTTATAGATGCCAAGTAAGTGAATTAATTACATGCGCTGTTTGTATGTAAGCGACATAGTGATGTTAACATGTTGGGATGAGATCTACTTCTCTTAACATATTTGTAGTCACCTGCATTTTTCTACCCCGTCATCATTATAAAGGGGGTTATTTTGAACATGTTTTCTTAAAAAAAATGTTGGCGGCTGCTTTATTAGCAACAAATTGAGTTTATGCCACCAAAGAGTGTTAACAATTTGTTAAGTTCCTGTTCATGTTATTCTATTGTTTGTTCCCACCCAGTTGGTTGGGTTGAATGTTATCACCAATGTGATAAATCTCTTCCGGAAGGCTGAGCACACTGGCAACAAATGAGAATTTCTCCATAGTCCTGCCAGCACTGAGTTTTATGTTTTGGGGTTTTGTTTTGCTTGGATTATTTTAGCTGGTGCTTTATGGTGCCTTGTGAGTCTTCTCAAGTTTCTTAACTTGACTTTGCCTGGTTTGTAAGGCCTCAGGAGCAGAGCTGGGGGGAAGGGGTTGGCTGGTCTGTTTGGGGTGACAAGGGCTGTTCCGCACACAACAGGAAGTTGAGTAACAGCTTAGCACGTGTGCAAAATGGCTTGCTAGCAGCTCCCTCAGGCGCCTGAGCTGGGTGGGGACTTCCCTGAGTGCCTATAGAGCAGAGATCCTCGCTCCAGGCAGCTCCTGCATGGTTTAGCCTCAAACACAGCCAAACCTCTGGAGTCAAAGAAGGCTTGGCTGGCAGAGCTTCTCTGAAAGCAAGAAAGAACGTACAGACGATGCCTCGTCCAGCCCCAGACTTTTCTGGATAGAGATGTGAGAGGAACGTTGGTTGAGGGCACCAAACCAGTAAAAAAGAGTTAGAATTTGAAGCCAGCCTGTGAGGAAGGGACACCAGGCCTGAGACCCTTAGCTTTGCCTGGCTTGTTTTGCTTTGGAAGGGAGCTGTAGTTCCCCTGAATCCTCAGAGAGGACCCTTTAGATGGAAGATTTCCATGCTTTTCTGCTCATTAACCCCATCAGGAAAAAACTTGAGCATATACTCCCCAATAAATATTTACAAACAGTTGACATGTGCCACTGAAATAATTCGCTATATTCCTTATAGACCACCTCCAAAATGTGAAGGAAAAAAAGAAGGATGTGATTCATTCATTCAACCACATTCAAGAAATATTTATTGGGGAGTGTATAGCTCAGTGGTAGGGTGCATGCTTAGCATGCATGAGGTCCTGGGTTCGATCCCCAGTACCTCCATTAAAAAGTATAATATAAAAAAAATCAAAAGACCTAATTACCTCCTCCCAAAGAAATAAGTAAAAAAATAAAATTAAAAAAAAATTTTTAAGAGGAAAAAAAAAAGAAACACTGAGCGCCTACTATGTGCCAGGCACTCTAATTGGCCCTGGGGATACCTCTGTGAACAAAAGAGATTCTCTGATCCCCATCCCCGGTGCATGGCACCCCCTGCATGGAGACCCATGCCCCACTTTGGAAACCCAAGGCCCCTCCCGGCCATCGTGCTCTCTGTGCCCTCGCACCCCCAGCCCTGGGTGATGCCCCGTCTATTCAGCCTGAGCACCCAGTGCCGGCCACAAGGGAAGTGCTCCTGGGAGCACAGAGATCCTGGCTCCAGGCTGGTGGGAAGGCGGCACGGTGGGGGTGGGGGGAGTAGGTACTGCACTGTCGGCACACTTGGGCAGGGCAGCCCTGGTTGTAATTTACTCAGCGGGGTGGCTGGCTGGCAGTGTTGGGCACCCCTAGCTACCCTTCCTGCCTTTGGTAGGGCGGAGGTTGTCCTGGGAATTATTAAGTCATAGCTCCTGTGACAAGGTGGCCTGGTGTGAAGGCTGCTTCCCTGAGTCTGTCCCACGGAATGATCCCTGAGCCAGGAGTTTAGAACCTGAGGCTGCAGTGGCTGCAGAAGCCACACCCCTCTCTGGGCTCCCACTTCCTCATTTGTAACTTGTGGGGGTGGGAAGTCAGAACTGAGGCTCTGCTGGTTTCAATTGCTTTGCAGAAGTTATGAAAAAGTTATAAAAAAGGGGAAACACATCTTCCTCTCTCCCACTCCTTTCACCCATCCCCCCTCCTCCCTTTAAGGTGTTGGTCAGTCAGTAGACTAGGGAGTACTTCTGTCTGAATTTATACTAAAGTGTGATTGGCTGATAGATGTGGTCTGAACCTCCCTCCCTACCTGTCCCACTGTGCTGTGGCCATCTTTAACAACTCTTCCCTCTCCAGTGTGGGGCTGCTGTCCTCAGCAGACCCAACCTCTCCATCTTCACAGCCTGGAACTCAGGAACATCACTAGATGGGCTTTTACAGCCCAGCCCACACATCTGAACACTTATTCACCAAGACCCTGTGAGGAGCAGAGATTCCTGGCCACATAGCGAGTCTGTGACAGTTGGAGTTGGGAAGTTGGATTCTGCTCCTGGCCAAGTCTAGGGTCCAGGGATCCTTTGGGTGGCAACTGTAGGGCTCCTTCCTTCTGGGCTACTTAGGCTGAAGGACGGGGTGGGGGTAGTTGGCCTACCCTGGAGCCCAGGGGCCAAGAAGAACCTGGCTGGCATTGGGAAGTGGGCTTCTGGCCTTGGCATGCTCTCCCCACCCTTGGTGACCTTGGGAGATGGGGGTGGGCAGATCAGCACAGCAGGATAGACAGGCCTGGTGCTGCCAGTCCCGAGTCTTGTCATCTGTGGACATGGGTGACCCTCTGCCCAGCCCAGATGTCCCGGAAGCGCTCGGGGAAGCCCCATCGGGCCTGCTGCCCTGGGCCCAGGGCTCTGAGGTGCCATTTCCGGGGCCTCTGCTTTACACAAAGAGGCCTTGTAAGGAGAGAGAGGCTGGGAGGCAGCTGCCGGGGGAGTGGTGTGCCTGTATGTGCAAGGCCGAGCACACATGTGCAGCTGGGAAAAATAGTGTGCTTGTGTGTGTACAAGGCCGCACGTGAGTACGTGTGTCCGCTTTCTCCTTCTCGGCAGATGTGGCCCGAGGTCCCTACTTGGTGCCGTGCTCTGGGCCCGGGGGACCAGATGCAGTCCCTGCCCTGGGCATGCATGTGTGTGCGCACATGACCGGGCAGCTTTAGGAACTGTCCAGGACTTCCTGCTGTAAATTAAAGCAGGTGGTTTGCGTCTGGGCTGAGCAGGAGGTGGGCAGGCCGGACAGGGCTCACCACATGGCTGGCTGGGGGGCAGGAAGCCAGGCCCGGTGGGTTCTGTGGTGCAACCTGGGGCAGATGGGTTGTGAGTCCCGGAGTCCCCGCTGTACAATGAATGGGCCACACTGCAGCCGGGCCCTGGAGCCTGGGCCTGGACCCATGCTGTTCCTCCCAGAGGGGCCTTGGTAGAGACCACCAGAGAAAGACCCCAGGGCCCCTGGCAGCTGTGTGGGTGACCCCGGCCTGAACACCAGCTTCCAGGCAGGCAGGGCTCAGGCCCCGGGCTGAGGAGCAGCCTTCCTGGGGTCCGTCCACCGGATGCAAGCCTGCCAGTCTGGTGGGGGAGGCAGCCGAGTTCCTGGTGACCGCCCCCTGTCCCTGGGAGCCGTGTGACTCTGGGCAGGTGGCTTCCCCCTGCTGACCCTCAGCCTCCACATCTGTGGTGCTGTGACCCCTGAGCGTTCCCATCGAGAACACAAGAGTGCTCAGAGCTGGTGGGAGAGGAGCACCCAGGAAATGCTGCATGGCTTTTTTTTTTTTTTTTTTTTTTTGGTTTACATTTTTAAAAACAGCTTACCCTCCTGGGCACTAATGGTCATGAACAATTGTGTTCATCAAATATTTACTGAGCACCTACTGTGTGACCAGCATTTAGGCCCTGGGGATAGAAACGTGAACAAGATAGTCAAAAATCAGGGGGAGAGAAAAACGGGCAGAATAAGTGTGCACAGTGTATGTGCGATACTGATCATCTGTGGAGAAAATAAACAGGGACAAGGGAGGGGAGTGCTGGGTGGGGCCCACGGCTGCCTGGTTCAGAAGGTGGGCCAGACACAGGCAGGCGTGAATGGCATTGGTGAGGGCTGGAGCCATGCCAGCCTCTGGAGCCATGCCAGAGCTCCAAAAGCGGAGGGAACAGCCAGGGTGAAGACCTGAGGCTCGTGTGCCCCAGGACCGGCCCCTGGTCTGGCTGGGAGGCCCACTCCTAACGGGTCAAGCATGCTGGGTGTCATCACGTCCATTAGGGACCAAGAGCTGACATTTCATGAACACCTACTACGTGCCAGGCGTAGTATATCATCTTACTTCACCCTCTACACCTTTGGGGGCAGGATTCTTATTCCCATTTTGCAGATGCAGCAAAAATGAAGTTCAGAGAGGGTGAGTAACATGCCCAGGGTCACAGCTGGTGAGCAGTGCTGCAGGGCTCCAACCCTGGGTCCCTGTGACTCTGGGAAGCTGAGTCATGGTGGGGGCTGGGGAGGGTGGGGTGGGGAGAGAATGGGTTTGAGGAAGTGGTGTTCACTTTGGGTCTTTACGGAGTAGGACTTTGCTGAATAGAACGGGGCGGGGGGGGGAGAGGTATTTGATGGCTCAGAGAGAATAACATGCCACTGTGAAATGTGGACAGAATTGGCCTCGAAGGCACATCAGGCTTGGCCTTCCCTGCAGCGGGAACAGCATGTGCAAAGGCCAGGAGGCCCGGCACGCTCCAGGCATGGAGACTGGCTGTGGGCTACAAGTTTAGCACAAAGAACAACAGCCAGTGAGAAAGTGGGTGGCCTGAGAGGGCAGTTGCTGGGAGGAGCCAGTCCAGGGCTGCGGGGCCGAAGTGAGCAGAGCTGGGTGAGGAGGGGTGAGAGTGAGAGGGAGGCTGCCCGTGATGGGCCTTGGGTGTGCACCTGCCCCACCTCGGGCCTAGGGGGCTCCTCTGAAGGTCAGTGGCCGGGGAGGAGGCGAGGGATGTGCTGGGGCTGAGCTGGGGTTGGGGAGGGCCAGCACATGCATGCTGGGCACCACTCTCGGGTTCTGAATTTGTTTCATTTCACCCTTACCCCATCCTTCTGGGCTGTTGGTGGGGTGGTTGGTAGGTGGGCCTTCACCTATAAGGAAACTGAGGCATGGATGATGAGTGAAGGCCTGTCTGGGACAGGGTCCCAGCACACCTGACTCGCTGTAGTGGTTTCACCGACACCCATTCCCCCAACTCCCCACCCCACCCTTTGTTTAGTTCTTGGAGCCTCTGAGACCTCCCATGAGAGCTGCCATTTTAGGAGGGGAGACTGAGGCCCCAGGAGGGAAACAAGGCACCAGGCCAGAATTGAGGCCAGAATTGGGAGGCCAGGGTGGCCGCTGCTGCTGTCCGGCAAGGCCGGCTGGCCAGTGGGGCCGGGCGGGGCTGACCTGGGTTCCCTCCCCATCTTGGGCACAGGAGCGGAGCGGCCATGGCCTATCACAGCTTCCTGGTGGAGCCCATCAGCTGCCACGCCTGGAACAAGGACCGCACCCGTGAGTGCCTCCCCCACCATGACACGAGAGGCTGTCCCCTGGCTCCACCCCTGGTCCTGAGTGCTTAGGAGGGAGGGGACCTGAGTAGGAGCACCCAGGCAAGCGGGCATAGGGAGTGGAGGCCAGAGTGCAGGTCATCACGCCAGGCCCTGCTGTGGGTGCCCGGACCCAGGTGGGCACGACAGCAGGGCCTGCGCTCAGGCTCAAAGGCCGGGAGAGGGCTTAGGGACAGGAAATGTCACCTGTGGTGGTGGGCAGCGTAATGAGCTCTGGAGAGACACACAGAATGAGGGGAAAGCGATGGAGGCAGAGGCACTGGTTTAGAAAAGATGGCGAGGGAAGGCCTTTGCTGGGGTGGGGTGGCATTTGCATGGAGACCCAGAGGAGGTGAGGGGTCCAGCCGAGGGGGCCAGGGCAGATGCAGAGGCCCAGAGGAGGGAGAGCCTGGTGTTCTCAGGAGCAGTAATGAGGCCGGGGCTGGAGCTGCGGAGCAGGGCAGCAGCGGGGGAGGGGAGAGCTCCCAGAGGACACAAGACTAGTCCAGGGGCACAGGGGGCGATGGCTGCAGGTGGAGGTTGGCTCCTGGGGAGATGACACAAGGGGGTCCAGCGGGGCCTCGGGGGCACCCCCCGAAGCAGAGGAGGAGAGCCTGTGAGGGTGGTCCAGGTAGGGGGAGTGGCGGGAAGAGTGGGGAGCCTGGGTGCACACTGCCCACGCCAGCCCGTCTCCCTGCAGAAATCGCCATCTGCCCCAACAACCATGAGGTGCACATCTACGAGAAGAGCGGGAACAAGTGGGTCCAGGTGCATGAGCTCAAGGAGCACAACGGGCAGGTGACAGGTAGGCCTGGCTGGCTGCAGTCACCCTCCTGAAAGGAGGTGGGGGGCGGAGCAGGGCTGGCCAGGGCCATCCACCTACTCACTGTTAGGACAGTTCGGGCTGCAAGTAACACAGCTCTGATTCAAAGTGGCTTAAGTTATAAAGGGATTACCTTGGTTCATGTTACTGAAAAACTCAAAGAGTTTGCAGGCTTTAGGAAAGGCTTGATCCAGCAGCTCAGCATTACCCATTTCTTTTATGCTTGATGGTAGGGGGAGAGCTGTAACACCCCCAGTGAGCTCTAGCTGCACCCCCAGGAGTAGCTCTCATCCGGATTGTGGCCTCTCAGCCCCTCCTGTGTGGACACTGTAGGGCCACCTCTGTATGAGTAACTGCAGCCTAGTGGCTCCTCCCCACCCTACAGGCATCGACTGGGCCCCCGAGAGTAACCGCATCGTGACCTGCGGCACAGACCGCAACGCCTACGTGTGGACGCTGAAGGGCCGCACGTGGAAGCCCACACTTGTCATCCTGCGCATCAACCGCGCCGCCCGCTGTGTGCGCTGGGCCCCCCAGGAGAACAAGTTCGCTGTGGGCAGTGGCTCCCGCGTCATCTCCATCTGCTATTTTGAGCAGGAAAATGACTGGTGGGTGCCTGGGCAGAACCCGAGTGGGCTGGAAGGACCCCAGGGCTGCAGACCAACAGGTACTGGGACTAGAAGGTCCCAGAAAGCACTGGACAGGGTGACAGTCCCTCTGTCCCTCCGCCCAGGTGGGTGTGCAAGCACATCAAGAAGCCCATCCGCTCCACCGTCCTCAGCCTGGACTGGCACCCCAACAACGTGCTCCTGGCCGCTGGCTCCTGCGACTTCAAGTGCCGGTGAGGGGGGTGGCTCTGACATCAACACAGGAACAAGGAACAAGGACTGGAGGGCGGGTGGAGGGGAGCCCTGTCATGGGTGCCCCACATCCCGCCTTCCAGACCAGTTCTGCTGCCAGCAGGGTGACCAGAGGCCTCAGTCAACCTTGTGAGGTTTTGTTCCTTGAAGGGTCATCCTGGGTCCTGTCTCCAGCCTCTGGGGAGTCTTCACAGGACTTGCCCCTAACACCTCTTCATGTCAGCAAGCTTTCTTTCTGCGGCCCTCCTGTCCTGCCTCATTAGAACCTCCTACCCCTTCAGCTTCCTGGCTTCTGTCTGGAGGAAAATGAGTGGGTGTACTTTTTCACACTGAGGTGTAAATGACTGATAGGCTGGAACAAGCCCTGCTTCAGTATCTCAAGGCCTGAAACACAGAGTCTCCAGTTGCCATTGGCTGCTTGTCACTTCTGGGCCCAGCACCCCAAGTCTCCCAAGGTCTCCAGCTCCCAGCTCCAGGCAGATGGCCTGGGTTTCTGAATCTCCCTTGGGAAACGAGGCCCCACCAGGCACTAGAGGCCCCAGGCACAGAGAGGATGACATTCTGATGAGGCTCATTGGTGGGTGGGGAGCTGGTTTGTTCCCACCCTGATCTATCAGGTGACCCCTGGCTGTCTGGGTTACTGTGTGAGAGTGGTGTGCAGGAGAGTTGACAGGAGTCGGGACAGGGTTGGTTCAAGGTGCAGCGCAGGAGGGAGGAGGGGCATCCTAGGGGCTGGTGTGGAGTGCAATGGCCAGCATGAGGGGGACCAGGACACCCCCTGGGGGCCGTGTCAGCCATGGATGGTCAGTCATCTGGTGAGGGCCCTGAGGACCCCAGGAGCCCTCAGGACTCCTAGCTGGGAGACCTTCTGGCCCTACTCCATTGCACAAAGTGGGCACCAAGGCCCAGACTTGTCAGAGTGTGAAGATGCTGGTCATGAAAAGCCGGCTCTGGCTTCACCAGGCCCGTTTGGGAGAGGGAGTCCTTTGTTGGGCCTGTCCCAAGCCCCTCAGTCACCTCCACTTTTTGCCTCCCCGGCAGGATCTTCTCAGCCTACATCAAGGAGGTGGAGGAGCGGCCAGCGCCTACCCCGTGGGGCTCCAAGATGCCCTTCGGGGAGCTGATGTTCGAGTCCAGCAGCAGCTGTGGCTGGGTGCACGGCGTCTGCTTTTCAGCCAGCGGTAGCCGTGTGGCCTGGGTCAGCCACGACAGCACCGTGTGCCTGGCTGATGCCGACAAGAAGATGGCGTGAGTACAGGCCACCCAGGTACAGGGCAACCATGGCACCGAGCAGGCAGGCCCAGGGTGGCTGATGTCCCTCTTTCACGCAGTGTTGCGACGCTGGCCTCGGAAACACTGCCGCTGCTGGCCCTCACCTTCATCACGGAGAACAGCCTGGTGGCAGCGGTAAGGAGGGAGGGGAGGGGAGCAGTGGCCAGTGTCAGCAGTCTTCCTCCCAGGGAGCCCCAAGGTGCCCAGGCAGCTCTCTCCTTGTCCCCCTCCCTCCCACCCATCCATCTCTGTTGGTCAGAGTAAGTTGGGTTACGCTGCAGTTACAAAACCCTCAGCTGCAGGGGCTTCACACAGTAAAGGTTTATTTCTTGCTCACTTTGAGTGTCCAGCGGGGGTGCTGTGACGGGGGCTCTGCTTGGTGTAGATGGAGGCTTGGTCTCCAACATACTCCCCCACTGCACAGAGTCAGGGGGGAGATGGGAACGTGCCCTGGACCCTAACGTTTCTGCTTACATTTTACCGGCCAGTGGAAATGGCAGGGCCACACCTCACTCAGAGAACCGGTACTGGTAAGGAGGGTGCAGTCTGGCCCTGCGTCCGGCAGAGCACCACTCTCCCGCCCTCCTCCTGCACACCTGACTGTCGAGTCTCTTTTCGGGCCTCAGCAAACCTCATGGGGTCCCTGAGGGGGATCCGGCATGCTCAGCCTAGAGCAACGTCCAGCTGTGGGCTGTCCCCTGGCTGGCATCGGTTTCCCAGTAGCTCTACCAAAGTCCAGAGCCACTAAATTCTTGGCCAGATGCCCATCAGCGCGCCTCCCCTTCGGCCTCGGTTTCCCTATGCGGAAGATGGGGGTGCTGCGCCTGCTCCAGGCTGGCACTCCAGTGCACCCAAATGCACCCCACCTGCCGCAGGGCCATGACTGCTTCCCAGTGCTATTTACCTATGACGGCGCCGCGGGGACGCTGAGCTTCGGTGGGCGGCTGGACGTGCCCAAGCAAAGCTCGCAGCGCGGCCTGACGGCCCGTGAGCGCTTCCAGAACCTCGACAAGAAGGCGAGCTCGGGGGGCAGCGCGGCGGCGGGCGCGGGCCTGGACTCGCTGCACAAGAACAGCGTCAGGTGAGCGCTGGCCGAGGGGCGGGGTGGGTGGGGCCTGGAGGGTGGGCTCCACCCACACCTCCCAGCGTCTGGGTGGGGCCCTGTCTTCAGAAGCTGGTCAGTTTCTTTAGGCTGCGCAAAAATAGCATCAGGTCGGGGCAGAGCAGCAGCCTCACTGCATTTTTAGGACAAGGCGGCCATGTGGGGCCGTCGTAGGGGTGGGGGCTGCGGTCTTCACGGACAGGGCCAGAGCCGAAGCGGGTCTAGTGCTAGAACCTGGCGGGCAAGGGCGGAACTGAGGGTCTCGCAGCAGCCTCTCTGAGGGTCCAGAGCGAGGGACCTCCCAAATCCTGCGAGCCCCCGGTGCCCACCCCACGGCCAGTCAGAGGAAGAAGTGTGGCAGGACTGGGCTGGGTAAATCCTGTGGCTGCCTGGTCCAGTGTCCTCAGACTGGGCCCCTCTGTCCAGCTTCCAAGTCTTCCCAGCCCCGTCTTTTGCTGCTTTTCCTCACCCTGCTGTGCTGCTGTCACTCCAGACACGTGTCCTCCAGGCCCTGCCCAGCCTGTGTGTCCCCTTTTGTGCTGTGCACCTTGCACAGTACTGCACGAGCCCCATCCTGTGTTACCTGTCACAGCCTGCCTCCCGGGCTCTCCTTGCTGGACACACATACCCAGGCTGCATGTCTTACTACAGAGGGCTCCCCCAGAAGTTGGGGAGCTCCTGGAGGACAGGGTGGGCTGGAGCCCAGCATGGGCACAGGCTGGGATCTGTAAAGCCCTCATCCTCTCTGCAGCCAGATCTCAGTGCTCAGCGGGGGTAAGGCCAAGTGCTCACAGTTCTGCACTACAGGCATGGACGGTGGCATGAGCATCTGGGACGTAAAGGTGAGGCTGGCCCCACCCCAGCTCCCCACAGGGCCCCTCCCCCACCACCCTGTCCTCGCTGGATGCCTCCAGCAGAGCACGTCATTAGGATGAGGTAGGGGAGGAGGGCAGCCCCCGGGCACCTTTAAGGCAGGGATTCAAACCCAGGTCTGTCTGACCCCAAAGACCAGGTTCTCTGTCCTGGGCAAGGCTGGGGCGGGGGCAAGTGTGGGCCAGGCCCCTGAGGGACAGCTGAGAGCCAGCCCGTCTGTTCTGCTTGTGCCCTTCCAGAGCTTGGAGTCAGCCTTGAAGGACCTTAAGATCAAATGACCTGTGAGGAGTCTGGCCCTCATCCCATCTGCTGAGGGAGGGGTCAGGGAGGCTAAGGGTCGCTTTGCTGAATGTTTCTAGGGTACCAGTTCAGGTCCCCACGGGGGCTGCTCCCTCAGGAGGGGAGAGGGGAGGGGTGGGGGGCTTTTCTTACCTATTGAAGAACAATTGCCTTTTTCTTAAGGAAATGCTTTCATTATTGTTAAAAAAAAAAAAAAAGTCCCCAAAGCACTCTGCTGGTCATGAATCGCTTCAGAATGTGGAGGTAATAAAAATGCAGCTGTAGACATGTTGGCCTGTGTGTCTGGAAGGAGACGGTAGTTTGGGCAAAGCGTTGATAGCTTATTTTTGTTTGCTGGCAAAATTGATCCTAAACCCAAGGGTCTTCCCCTAAAAGGTTCCTTACCCACCGGGGGCCAGCCTGGGGGACGCCAGGACCAGGTGTCTTTCCTGTCACTCACTCAGCAGTCAGATTCCTAAACAGGTGGTTGTCCATTCCAGGCGGGTTCTGGGCCTTAATGGAAACTTACTATTTCTCCATCTGATGTTTGCAGTTGGTTTTTAATAATTGCTCATCATTTTTTAGGATTTTTTTCCCCTGTTCCTATTTTACTCAGAAGGTATTTTTGCTTAATCACATGCTTTTCAGCTGTTCCTATAATCATGGTTTTTCTCTTTTAGTCTAAGTAGGTAATGAGTTACATCAGTGGCTCTCCTAATTGTGAACCATCATCACAGCTGCAGGACAAACTGTACCTAGAATCCGAACTTTTCCCCCCTGTTCTAGGGCCTGTCCCTCCGGAGAGCTTCTCCTTTAAATCAGGAGACAAGTTCTAAGTCCTTAGGAGACAGTGCAGGCCACACAGTGTTGATTCTTTACCACCGCCCTGCCCGGTGCCCAGTCACCTCAGGACACTGCAGTTTAGGAGGCGGAGCGCCCCTCCCGGAGTGGTGCACAAGTAGGGCCTGCACTGTGGTTGAGTCTGCAGGCAGCCCACATGATTGTGCTAAGCCTCAGTTTCCCCACTGCCACCCACACCATGAAGGAGGTAATGAATGCCTGGCAGTCATGTTGGGTGTTGGGAAGCGTCCAGCACCGAAATCCTGAGGCTGTCACCACCAGGGGGCGCCTAGAGGACAGGCCAGGGAGGCCTGGTGCTGCCAACTGCCTGCTGTGTGCAGTGGACAGGTCCCTGGCTGCTCTGGCCTGAGGTCCCTACTTGGTTAAAAGGAAGGGGACTGGCTTCTGTATCCTGAAATCTCTCCCAGTCCAGAGGTCCAGGGTCCGGTGCCTGTACCCGGATCAGTGTTACCTGAATCCTGTGGAATGGGCCTGCCTGAGAGTGACACCATGCCCTGCTGGGTGAAGGCAGCCCAGGCATGGGGGCCCAGAGACGGATCACAGAACCAGGATTACGATAATGTCGTTTAATCTGCCAAATATACAAGTTGGGTTTGTGGAGCCTGTTTGGCCTGGGTGCTACAGAGTAAACAGGTTTCTTGAAATGATCCACGGGCAGGGTTAAGAATGGGCCCGGGGCCTGGCCAGAGTAGGGGGTGGGGGAAGGGGTGGAAAGGGCAGAGAGGAGGTCTCAGCCAGAGGGGACTGGCCAGGGAGGAGCCATGACCCTCAGGAACCCGGGCTCCCAGACGACAGCCCCTCCAAGCGAGCACCCAGGCAACACAGCCGGGGGGGGGGGGGGGGGGAGCTGGCTGTCGCAAACCTGTCAGCAGCTGCAGGGGCTTGACCTCCCTGGCCGCACAACCTACTGGACAAACGAAGCTCCTCTTACCCCACCTCCCAGCGCCCCCGACAAGGGTTCTGAATTCTAAAAACAGCCAAAACATTCAAATGGTTACATATGAAATGCTGCCCTGCATCTTTCTGTCTCAAAGATAGCAGCTGCCCCCTCCCCCAGCCCCCCACCCACCATCCCCCCAAACGATTTCCGTGCCAAGATGAAGAAGTCCCAGGCCGTGGGGGGCTCCTCGCCATGAGGGGCGGCTGCAGCGGCGCCGGGGCACAGGGTGGGCGAGACACAGCAGAGGTCCTGGCAGCATGGCCCGGTCCCTGGCATCTCCTCCCACAGGCCATGCTACTTATTCAGGGACAGCGACTGCATTCGTTTTCCTGACAAAGTTGCATCATCTTTTGCTGAGAAGCAGGAAGGGAAGGAGTCACTACCAAACCGAAACAGCCCTCCCTGCCCATCCCAGAATAGCAGAACCAAACATCCAAAGGCCTCAGAAAACTTTTTGTGCAACTGGCTCAGCTGGCAGATGAGGCAGAGACCTGAGGAGAAGGGCCCAGCCTGACGCCCTCCCGCTGGCCCGTGTCCAGACATTCTCGTCAAGTCTGGGTGGCTGTCCCCTCCACAGAGGCCCACCAACGTGCACTCCACTGGGCAAACGGACACCATTCCTACCCCACCCCCAGGCAGAACCCTGTAATTCTAACCTTTCCTTGTGGGTTCTGAAGTCTGCAATCAGCAGCAACATTCAAAATAGTTACACATGAGGTCCTTTCCTGCTTTGGGGTTTGTGAACAAGAGCTACTTAGTGGGGAGCTGAGATAACTATGTCTCGTGTGGGGACAATGCCCTGGGGCAACTGATTTCCCATTTCCAGGCCTAGAAGTCAGGACAGCAAGATCCCCACAGACTCATGCCCCCCACACCCCCGACTCTCCAACACTGAGTGGAGAAAGGAGTGCATGAGGCCAGAAGGTCACGAGGCAAATGCTCCTTTAGACCAGACTGACTCCCCACAGCCAATCTGGCCTGGAAGAAACCCTACGGCCTTCGGCCCCCCTGGAGGGGAGGGCATGGGGAAGAGGGACCCTGGGCCAGATTTCATCGGGGTCTGCACCATAAAAATCAAGCCCACGCCCACAATAAACTCCCCAGCCCCTCAGGCATACAGTGGTAACCCCAGGCAGCTCTCCTGGCTACTCAGGGCACCCCAGACCATAGTGGAACCTTCTAGCATCGAAGGCAGGTGCATCCTGAGGCCTCCCTCAGATGCTGTGGACGGTGCTCTGCTGAGATTCAAACCCACATCTGGCTCCACTGCTGCCGGGCTCTCCCAGCATCCTGGGAGGTGCTGGCAGGAACACCCACCTCCATCTGACTCTGAGAAAGGCAGGCCCAGGTGCGCACACACACAGCAGGGGCCTCTACTGAACACCGTGACCCCGCCCATTTTGCAGCAAGGATGCTTAAGTGCAGGGCTTGGTAGCTTGTCCAAAACCAGAGTTGGCCCCCACACCAGAGGCTCCAGACTCACCTTTCCTCTCCTCTTCCTTCTTCCGGGCGGCCTCCTCCCGCTGCCTCCGGATGATCGCCAGTCGCGCAAGGTCGGCCTTGGCCTGCTCGGTCTTCCCCGCTAAGTGCATTTTCATGTAACGCTCTTTTGCTTTCTGCTTTTCGATTTCTTCTCTGTTTGGATAAAATGGTGTCACAGGGGATATCCTTCCCAACATTATCAGCCAAACTGGACGTGGAAGCCAGAATAAAGGCCACTCAAGCCCAGGCCCAAGCTGGGGAGGGGGCCCTGGTTCCACCTGCCCCTCCCGATGGACACTCACCAGACAAGCAGAGGCCGTCGGCTCTGCAACCTCACTTGGTTTCACTGGTGAGAAGGAAGCTGCTTGAGGGGGAAGAGTCCTTAGCAGCCTCCAACCACATCCCAAGCCAGTGGACCTTCCCCTCCATGGGGTTTTCTGAAACCCCTCAGCTGTCATGGTCAACACAGCAAGGTGGATTTAAATCTAGCAGCCCAGTTAGGAGAGAAACCACAGTGGCTCTCCCTAAGAGCCTTCAACCTCCTGTAAGGCCCGATGTCACCTGGTGGCCATGAAAAGTCAGGGAACGACTTGTCAAAGACAGGCCTGTACAGGACACTTTAGGATTCGGCCACAATCCTCCTACAGCGTACAGGGGAGCTGTCAGCAGCTCCATTTTCACCTGGGACTCAGAGAGGACTGGGGTAGCCAGGAGACCTCCCTGCACTGCTCTGGACGGCAAGAGCCCCTAGTCCTCTCCCGATCCTATGGCCATGACATGAGGGATGGAGGCAGGCCAAGAATGGTCAGATCAGGCTGGATAAGGGAAGTGTCCCTGGAGTGGGGGTGTCTCGGAGAAAAGGACTGTAGAGTAACCATCCATATATTATTTCCTTCAAGTGCAACACTCAGATCTGAATCCGCTGTTCTATCTTCCCTGCTATGTTTCTGCTGGGGGAAAAGATGTTTTTTGTTTTGTTTGTTTTTTTAAGAAGCTTCTATAGGGCCTTTGGGGGAAGGAGATGAAACAGAAATAAACACCATAGCTGGAGCCCCCACCTAGCCACTGGGGACCCCAGAGCCCAGGAAACGAGGGCAGAGGAGCTGATGCCTCAGCCCTCTGCAGGTCAGACCCTGCCCGTCACGAGGCCCAGCAGCACAGGCTACCTTTCTCTCCTTGAAAGCTCCTTGGGTCCGTCCAGGTCCAGCTGTGTGACTTTTTTGGTTGTCTGTGCCACCCGGTTGGGGTTCTCAATGTCGATGAGCCCTTCTACACCTTTGCGCTTTTGCTAAGATAGGATGAGAAGTTGTGTTGGAGAAGTCTGGTCCTGCAGGGCCCAGGGGCCACACCCACCTTCTCCCAATAACCCGCATGGACCAGGACAAACTCCTGCTCCACCCCGAGTCCAACGCGACGCTCGGCCCAAGCCTTCCGGTGGGAACAGCACGCAGGAGTGTCTGCATCAGCCTGGGAGGTGCAAGGGGAGTAAGTGCGTGTGAACTGAGCCCCACCCGTGCCCAGTCCCAGCAGGCAAGGATGTTATCCCAGCTTCAGAGGTGGCTGAAGGGAGGCACAGGGTAGAATAACATGCCTGAGGCCACCGGGAAGTAGACAGGAAATGAGATGTGAACCCAAGCCCAACTCACAAGCTCTCAGCCTAGAGGGTTACTCCCTCACTTTGACTCAGCCTCCAAAAGCAGCTTCCCAAGGAATTTCATGCTTGACTACAACAAGCAATGCTGGATCCCCAGAGCAAGGCAGACCAAGGATGCCAGTCCCCAGCCATCCAGGTAATGGGAGGGAAATGTGACTTGGGAATGAGCCACCCAGTCTACAGGTGTGGGGAGCTGGCACCAGAACGTGGAGCTCACACCTCCGACCTGCCCTGGGGAAGCTGAGGAAGAAATGAGAGCACAAATTCTCCATGTAGCAGGTTTGGTCAGAGTTTCAGGCCCTGTCAATCCCAGCATTTCTCTTTAAGAGACCAGACAGACGGCTTCCAAACGCCAGTTAATCTAACCACTGTGCGCAGCTTCAGACACCTATACCCAGCCGGCTGTGTGTATACACGTCCACTTGGGTACCTGACATCACAACCTAAACTTGTCTAAAACAGAACTCAAAACTCCCCATTATAATGTAAACCCTTAAAAGCAAGGACTCTGCATGTACCACTGGGACCACTACACAACTGGTGTTTGCTGAATGGGTGAGTCTAGGTCCCAAGCCCCTGTAAGACCCAGTACCTGGTAATCATCTTCTTCATCCTCACTCTCATCTGAATCTAAGGATTTCTTCTCCTTTTTGGGGTCACCTGCAGCCCCATCTCCACCTTCTTCTCCTTGTTCCTCTTCTTCCTGCTTCAGAAATGAACAATCTGTGGAATCAGAAACGTGAAACAAGCCCCCAAGACTATGACCTCGCCCCCAGACTGTGGACCTTGAGAAGTTAAGCCCCCAGAAGGCTGCAACCAAGTATGATAACAGTCCTACTCTGCGATGCTGGCCCCAGGGGGGGACCCTGGGTCAAAGGCAGCCTGTCCACTTGGCTCCACAGCCTAGAAGTCATTCCCAGTCCAGCAAACCCTCATACGGCCATAAAAGGCCCTGCTCTTCTTCCCAGCCCAGGTACCTCAGAGAGCCTGGATGAGCTGCTCAGTCTCCCAGGGTCCGAAGGACTTGGCTGCGGGGCTGGAAACCACAGTCCAGCTCAGCTCCTCTCCTGCTCCCCCTGCTGCCACGTGCAGCTGCCAAACTGTACTCATTTCCCTGGGCAAGACCTCCCCTGCCTTCCACTCCCACGGTCAGTGGCAGGCCAGCCACTCCAGCCTGCCCACACAGACGCCCTGCTGCACCAGCTTCCCGTGACAACACCCTGGCATGCCACTTCCCTCCGCCTTTCTTGCCTCCCAACCAAAAACATTCGTTACAAAAACCACACACTCCCCCGCTTAACACTTACCCACACACTCTCCAAGGTCCTGCTCAGTCGCCAGCTTCTCACCCCCCTCCCCCGGCCCAGTTAGATGCGGCTTTTTTCTCCCAAGCACTTCACAGCTGTGCCACTCATCCAGCCTGACTGCGCTCCCTTTGGCTCTTATCCCGGTGAGGACCTAATGGTGTGGTTGGGACGTGGACACCAACGATGGAAACATTCTGTTTCCTGACAGTTGGCTGGAAAAAACGCTGTGGGACCAGAGTAGAGGGACCTCTTAAGCTTAGACTGGAGGGGGAAGGGTGGGTAGCATCAGTGAGAGTCACAGAAGAGGAGATGTTGAGCAAGGTCTGGAGGAATGCACGGCGCTTTGCCCACTGGGGGCGTGGGAAGGCAGGGCATCACGTCACACTGGGGTTGGCAGCCGTCCTGCATGGCTGGAGCACACCAGTAGCGTGGCTGAGAGCCCAAGGCGTGATGGGCAGAGCCTGGGGGAGGGAGAGCCCCCAAAACGCAGGAACCCAGGACGAAGACGAGAGGCCTACCAAGGCAAACGCTGCTGAATGAAGAGAGTCCTAACTGATCCGAGGATGGCCCTCCCCGTGATTGGTAGTTCTGGGATTCCCATCTGCTACCTGCTGTCCACCACTGCCCCGCCCCCACCACAACCTCAGGCACTGGCTTCTTCCTGAGAATGGGTGGTCCTTGCCTGGTCACTCTGGATTCCAAAAGGCAGAATGCCACTCTTGGCCACTGGCATGGACTGGACAGGCTCGTACTCACCCTGACCTTCTGCTTTTCAGCCTGGAGCTGCGCGTCGATCTCCTCAGGGCTCGTGTACTGCCTTGCCCGGCCTTTGTGGCCTCCCTTTCTCCCTGCACGAGGATCGGCAGTTCAGGAAGGTGGAAAGGGAGCAGCTACCCTGAACACCCCGAGCCCCAGGCTGTATCCAGCTTGAGGTGCTCTCATCAGAGGCTGCAGAACCTCACCTATCCTTCCCCAAACACCACCCAAGACCTGTGCTTCCCCACCCTCCCATGTTCAAAGGGACAAAAGAGGCAACATGTGGTCACCTGATGCAGCACCAACTGTGTGCTGGATGCGGGCTCCCACAAATAAGACCTGAGGGGAGGATCTGGGGGAGGGCGCAGTGCAAGGAGAGACTGGCTAAATCTCCTGGCCCCTGAGAAGCACCAGGCTGACTTAGATGCACTGATGAGAATGTGCAGCACTCATGTCCCTGCTGTCAAAGCTACAGTGCTTTTTACTTGCACTGTTCTGTCTCAGGCACGGGCTCATCTGATCCCCCTGACCAAGCCTATTGCGCACGATCATGGCTGGCCCCATTACATACACAAGGAGACTTGAGACCACAGCAGAGCAGGGAAGAGTGCACATATCAGAGTCCAACCTTTGGGTTCAAATCTCAGCTCTAGCACTTGCTAGCTCTATGACTGCGGGCAGGTACTTAACCTGCCAGAGTCTCAGTTGCTTCACCCGTGTCCCTACCTCATAGGGCTGTCATGAGGATGGATTTGTTAACATGTGTGAAACTACTGGAACAGTACCCGGCACTGGATAGGCGCTACAAAAAGGTTTGCTATGACTGTTACGCTTCTAATATAGGACCTGGTGGGGAAAAGAAAACAAGGCCACTGGTCACGTCAGTGATTTACTACAGGGAATATAATAAACTACTTCACATTCACCTAAGTGGTATGGTAGAAAAAGAACACTTCAAATCTGTAAGAGAAAACCTTCCTGTGCTTGGAGTAGGAAACATAGCTGGCAAAAAAAGTTAAAGATGAAAATAAACTTGACTACCGTCTAAGAGTTAAAAATGTGACTAGCAATTAAAGTTCATCACAGAGAATCAGTTTTACAGTTTGACAATCTGGAGCCAAGATACTAGTCTGACCCCTACTAAAGTCATCAGTCAGTTTTAAAGGAGGGAGGCACCCTTTCAGCTGGTCCCAGAGGACACTGGGGTGGCTGTGGCCTTGATCCACTTCCACGTCTCCTGGAGGCTGCAACCCACCTGACTTCCAGTGAGTCTTGCATCAAGAACAGAGAATCTGTAATTAGCCAGAGCTGCTCTGGGCTCCAGAGACTGCAGCAAAGATCCTGGCCTCCCTTGATTTCCTAGACAGCAGCTGCAGAGCCATAATTGAGCTGCTACAGACCACACCACCCATTTTTAATGACTACCCAGGTTCCCAGGGGTGTCTCATTCTATGTTCATCAAAGTCCTACTGTGTGAGGTCAAGTTTGCCATCAAAAAAACCGTAACACCTGTTCTCTCTTAATGTTCAAACTAATAGAAACAACTCAAAATTGCCAGTATAGGCTCTCATCCAGCATCCTTGGCTGTGAGATACTGATGTTGGCTTGGTCTACAGTAATTTTTATCAGAAGCTCTCCATGCCTTTAAAACGCTTCACAGTTATATAACAAAGAGCTGGTCCTTTGCTCCTAGAAAATTTCATCATTTTTTTTAAACATCTTCATGTTTTCTTTTGCTTTTCAAGCAAATGAACAGAATCAAGAAATGTAAACCTTTTTTTTTGCCCATAAAGCTTACACAAGCCAAAAGGCCAAGTCATTTAAACAAGAATCCACAGTTAGGATTTTCTAATTATAACCTCCAATCTTGGCTCAAAGTATCTATTAAGTAGGACTCTTAGAATTCTGAAGCCAGGAGGGCTCATTTAGTACCCTCCTGCAGGAGACTGAGGAACACAGAGGAGACATGGCTCTTCCTACCACAGAATAAATCAGTAGAGAGCGAGGTTTAAAGGGATTCAGCTCTGTAAACCCGTTATCTCTCAGAGTAGAGAGTCAGGAAGTCATTTAGGTCTGAAAAGGCTCCAAGCAGACCTTCCTGTGGGCTGACGCATCTTAATCAACATGACACGAGCTACCAATATTAATTCAAAATCTGTTCTGTGCCAGGAGCTAGCCAGGCATGTCGCGTGCTGTATAATTTTATGAATCCGATCCCACCTCTCCAAGCTAAGGGTTATTAGCCAGGTGTTCAGATGAGGAAAACAGACTGGAAAAAGTGATAATTTGTTCAAGGCTACAGGATTAGACAGTGACATAGGTGGGTCTAGAACTATTGACTCTTAGGGATAAAAGGACGGAGAACGGTCGACAATGTACTGGGAAGCCATGGATCCTTTACCGTCTTGGCCAAGGAATTGGCAAAGTCTTACGAATAACAATAGTTACTGTTTACTGGGCACTTAGCGACTGTCCCGCACTGAACTGAGCCCTCCACGTGGATTACCTAGTTTAAGGCTCGCATCAGTATTATGAGGTATATATAATCATAACCCCCACTTGCACGTGAGAAAACTAAGACAGGGGGAGGTTAGGCGACTGGCTTAAAGGCACGCATCGAGCCGCTGCCAAATAGGGCAGTCAAAGCTAGGTCTCCCAGGCTTAAGAGCATCAAATTAGGTGGCAGCAGACAGGCCTCCTCCCGAGCCCCAGAAGGCCCACGTTTCACGCGCGAAGCAGGCGGGCCCGGCACAGGCGCAGGACGCGGTGACTCAGTTCCCCGCGAGCCTAAAAATGGGAGGAAACTCCAGATCCCCCAGGCCAGGAAAAGCGCGGCCCAGATCAGCTTTACGTGTCGACGAGGACCCAAAGCCTCTGAGTCTCCTCAGACCCCCGAGTGAGTGGCTCGAGGCCGCTACAGTCCTTAGTTTCCCCAGCTGGACAATTGGGCGTCGAGGCCCAGGCCTCGTCCTCAGCCGGCGCGGACATGCTCCCTCTGCGCCGTTCTCTGAGACGCCCGCGAGCTGAGCGGACAGAGGGCGCCTGACTCGGGCCGTCCCTCGAGGCCCGCGGGCCGCGCGCGCCCGCTCCTCACCTCCTTTAGGCATCGCGGCTCCGGCGGCTGCGGCGGCGGCGCCTCGAACTGACACCGGAAGCGGAAACACCTCGGGCTGGACTTCTTCCACCCGGCTAGACCCTCCTCCTCTAAGCGCGCCGCCGCCGCCGCCGCCGTCTCCGCTAAGACCGGGGACCTCAGGGAGGCCTGAACGCCAAACAGGATTGTCCCACGCACCGCCTGAGCCCAGGCTTGCCTGCGCGCTGCCGGGCAACAACGTCCTCAGTACCCCCTCGCCTGGGGAGGCGCGCGAGCCTGCTAGTCACTTCCCCCCGGGAAGTGAGGGCAAAAGGCAACAGCGGTTCTGGAATTCTATACAGGCAGAGCTGTGGACACCTAAGATAACGCAATCTCCGCGCACGGTGGGGCGGGGCTTCGCGAGGACCTCACCCTGATGTGATTATCTTGATGGGATCGCTGGGGAGGCGGAAGCTGTCTATAGAGAAGGGGCATTCGACGGTGGCCGAGGTTTTGGTGAGTGTTTTTTCTCTGTGCTCCAGTACCTTGGTAACGACTGGGGCCGGGAATCGCAGGTCTGCATTGGTTCAGAGGGCGATCTGAACGGCTGGGGTAGGACGGGCTCGGGCCTGTGGACCGAGAGGTCGAGGTGAGTTCCC
Organism: Camelus dromedarius; assembly: GCF_036321535.1. Lineage (NCBI taxonomy): Eukaryota > Metazoa > Chordata > Mammalia > Artiodactyla > Camelidae > Camelus > Camelus dromedarius. The sequence continues at coordinate 29,542,380 of NC_087459.1, read as the reverse complement.
GAGGGGAGGCGGCGCCTTGCCTGTTAGGCTGAAAGGATGGGAGATTTCTGAAAGGATGGGAGATTTGGGGGTTCTCTTGCTTTTAGGCTTTTCCCTCTTTTTTTCCCCATGCTCTTTTCTCCGCTGGTAGTTTTCTGTCTAAATAACTACTTATTTGTGTAAGCCTGGTTCAGATGCCATTGTCTTTATCAGCCTTTCTTACATCCCCGGCTGTAACGTCTTCCCTCTCTCCGAACGTCTCTCGCCGCCTCTCCCGAGCGCCACCACCCCTATTATACCGCCCCACTCCTCTTTTTTTTTTTTTGATCTATTACTTCTTAAATGTTATCTCTCCTGGGAGGCCTCTTCTGACTCCCCGCCTGGGCCAAGGCCTCGAATCTCCCTGGGTCATAGCAAAGTGGTCATTCCCGTGTTTGCCCTCTCAGCCCGCGCGCTTTGGGACAGGGACCGGATTCCATCCATCTCTAGCTTCAGCGCAGGGGAGACAAGTGCAGAGATCCCTGATTTGGGAGTCAGGAGCCCCCAGACTCTTGTCAGTTCCCAACTGTGTGCGACCCCGAGCTTACCTCTTGTAGTCTGATTCCTCATCAGTAGGATTGTTAGGAAGAACTCATGGAAAGAGGATGGGGCGGGGCTTTACAAACTTGTCAGGCACCCTACAGTAGGGAGGAACTGAATGAATTTGGGAGAGAGGAGTCTGCTTTGCTAAAAGATAAGAAATAATTAACCTGAGTTCTCTTTGCCAGCAGGTAAATACTATGTGGTTTGAAAAATGACTTGCTATGTAAATTTGGATGGGCTTTACATGGCTTTACGTGACTTGCCTTTATGTCGTGTGTTGGTTGAGTGTAAAAGAGATCTCGGCAATCAGGCTAATACACTGCTCTTGTTTTACAGATGAGACTGAGAACCAGAGAGCGAATGTGACCTCCTCCAAATCACAGAGTAATTGGTAGAGCTGGATAAGAACCTAAACCTATAACTGAAGAGACCAGAGATCTTTCTGTTACACTTTTGGGAAACAGGTCCTAAGGTACTTTGGTTTTACACTGTCTTTCCATTTTTAAACCCTCATCTTCTCTCCTCTCCCAGTCATAGTCTACCTCACACTGTATTGTAATTCCCTTTTCACTTTTTATTTCCTTGTTGGAATATCACCTTCTCAGGAATAGAGGTTGTATCTTATTGTTTGTTCTGTATTTCCAGTACAGAGACAGGGACCGGCTCATAGTTGATGTCAGTTAGTAACAGCAAAAATCTATTAAGCACACATTAAGTGTTATGTGTGTATTCATGTTATGTATAATTATAATTAAGTCTTCACAATGATCCTATGAAATCCTATGAAGTAGATTCTATTATCCCCATTTTACAGATGAGGAAACAGATTTAGGGATATGAATGTACACCAAAGTTGTGGCTTGTGAAGTCCTTTGGGGACCTGAGGCTCAGAAACCAATTCATGTAATTTTTTCCCGACAGATTTTTGCAAGTTATCTTCCAGGGAAAAAATGCCTAAAGTCAAAAGAAGCCGGAAGGCTCCCCCAGATGGCTGGGAGTTGATTGAGCCAACATTGGATGAATTAGATCAAAAGATGAGAGAAGGTGAGTGGAGGAGTTCTTGTCTCGGTGGGCCGTGTCCCAGGGTCTCCGGCTTAGATGCCCCCAGGCGCCAGGCACAAATGCAGCTACACATGGGAAGTGACAGGCAGTACCACTGTGGCCTCCTGACGCTGATGGGCTTTGTTTGCGTATTAACTCATAAGAGCACCAGAAATGCCAGAACGTCATACAATACTCACAGAAAGCCCTCAAAAATGTTTTGGGGCCAATTTAAGTAAAAGTTTTAGGGAGTATAGATCCAATAGTCTACCTATAATTATTTACTCTGTTGGAGGTATATTTGAAGTCATACAGAGTACATTTACTTGGGAAAGCCTGTTCTTTTTCACTTCCACATTTTTTGAAACATTTTTATGTAGATTTTTCTCGTGAGTCTGATTGTTTTCATCATCACTTTGTTTTTGCATCATCTGCCAGTTTTCCAGAATGCACCACCTTTACTTCCCTCTAAATGTTGTGTGATCCTGCACTTTGTAATCGGTGTAGTGGACAGTTCAGGGAAATTTTATCTGAAGCCATAAGCATCTGTTGGCTTTATAATCGCAGTATAGACATTTACTGAATTGTTTTTTAAAGCAATCTTTTTTTTTTTTTTTGAGGTTTTTGGTAACTAATCTAACCATTATTATTAAGTCATACCTCCAGCAACAACTACTGAGTGAGTCATAAACTACTTTGCTTCCTTTTTTTTGAAGCTGATTGTATCAGGTAGTTCTCTTAGATTCCTAGAACTTGCAGTAATCAAGGGCATTTTGGGCTAGGAGGTTTCTTCCCCAAACAGGTCCTTATTCAGAATAAAGGAACTTGGAGATTGTTGTAATAGGAAATATTTTATGAGTCCCTGAAAATAAGTCTTCCTGTTTTAAGGGATGACTTTTTGGAGGGAGAGTGTTTACATGCAAAAGGTGTGATGACGGCTATCCTAGTGGGTATGAAGTAGGATTTATTCTTTATCCCTTCTTATTAAAAAAAACCACTATATCCTGTGCAGACCAACCCTGCCTCCCAAACCAAAACAAACACACGTGTTTCCTCCCCAGCTGAAACAGAGCCTCATGAGGGAAAGAGGAAGGTGGAATCTCTGTGGCCCATCTTCAGGATACACCACCAGAAAACCCGCTATATTTTTGACCTCTTCTACAAGCGGAAAGCTATAAGCAGAGGTACCTGGACAGATTCTCTTGGCCTTTCCAACTTGAGTGGCTTTCAAATTTAAGTAGTTCTTGCAAGCTCAGCAAATGTCACTTTTCTTGCCACCAAAAAGGGGCAAGGGGGCAGTATTGGTTAAATACTTTTGGGGCAGGGTAATTAGGTTATTTATTTATTTACTTTGATGGAGGTACTGGGGATTGAACCCAGGACCTCGTGCATGGTAAGCACATTCTCTACCACTGAGCTACACCCTCCCCACTAAATACTTTTTACGGGTGGGTAGTGATGGGTTGGGGGAGCTTTGTTAGACCATGGTGTGATGCCCTTTCCCCATCTTTTTGACAGAACTCTATGAATATTGTATTAAGGAAGGCTACGCAGATAAAAACCTGATCGCAAAATGGAAAAAGCAGGGCTACGAGAACTTATGCTGCCTGCGGTGCATTCAGACACGGGACACCAATTTTGGGACAAACTGCATTTGCCGGGTCCCCAAAAGCAAGCTGGAAGTGGTAATGCCGCCCTCCCCCAACCCCGTAATGTCTGACGATTGAGTTTGACGTTACTCTCTGTTCAGGGTTCTGCCCTAGTTGACCGCAAGGGACTTTGTTATTTTGTTGGGCTGGAATGTAGTTTTGTGGCTGGATGTCCTAATGGCCACCCCCACACCCCAGGAGTGAGTCCCTCTGTTGGGGGAGCTGTACCAGGCAGCTTGGCAGTAATCGTGTTTGTTAGGTCTGGGGGCCAGTCTCAACTCCTGTGGGCAAATTATTGGGCTCCTTTTCTCACTTGCAAAGTGGGGGTGACGACCCCCCACAAGGTGGCCATGAGGGCTGAGTCGGGGGGAGGGTGGGCCAGTTGGCAGGAGGCGTCCATCTTCCCCTAGTGCTTGCCCTTCAGCCACCCTACTCTGCAGGCCTCTTGTCCTTCCCAGTGTCACGTTAACATTATCATCACTGCATTTCTTTGTTTAAAAAGTAGAGGTACTGGGGATTGAACCCAGGACCTCATGCATGCTGAGTACGCGCTCCACCACTGGGCTACACCCTCCTGCCATCACTGCATTCCTTGTCAGAACTTCCTGTCCCAAAGCTAGGCTGGGTGGCTCGGGGACGGTCCTGGGTGTGCGGTAGCTGAGCTCCAGGCACCAGCGCCTCCCAAAGTGGGGCTGCAGGAGGAGGCCAGAATGGCCTTTGAGTGTAGCCCCTCAGCTGACCACTGTGGGCCCCGCTGAGTTCAGCCCAGGTGGCTTCTTCCACAGGGTCCCTCATCACCAGTTCCCTTCATGTCATCAGGTCCCTTCCCGCTGCAGCCCTAGTTACAGTTTGTAGAGCTTCGGTTTTGGGCCAAGGGCTTTTAGCTCAGCAGGCAGCTGTGTCACCCAGAATCATCTGGAAGTTCAAGGACAGGCACACTGAGCAATGGAGAGCAAGCAAGGGACGCCTCCCTGAGGGAAGGCGCTGCTGCTGGTTCTCGGAGCGGGGCAGCAGAAGCCCTGCTCCTCTGGGACCCCCGGGATTCCATGGCGACATCTACCTGGGGTGCTGCCCCAGCCCCGTGGCCAGAACAGCCTGCTTTGGATTTAGCTTGGGTTTCACCACCGGATCTTGTTTGCTTAGACAAGGGTTTTGCTCCTCCAAAATAAGAGGAAAAAGGAAGATGATGAACACTGTTGCTCTGGGGCAGGCCCTCGGCCAGACATTAGGCCACACCTGGCCTGGGGGACGAGACTGTTCTGCTGCCACAGATTCTGGAACACACCGTCTCTCTCCCCACACCCCACTAGAAAGTTTCCCCAGAGGCGGCCCTGGGCCCCTGGCACTGAGCCCTTGGAGCAGTAGCAGACCCGCCTCCGCTCACTGCATGGTATCTCTGCCTCACAGAATAACAAGAATCATTCAGACAGATTGTTTTCCTTTTTTGGGAGCAAATGTGTACACTGAATTTGCATAAATTAAATACACTTAAAAGTTGTAACTTCAGTTTATCAGCAGTAGCAGTTTCCACCATCACAAGGGAACGGAATTCTCCCCATCCAGAACTGTCACAGAGGGTTTCTGAGTGTCCTGTAGGCAGTAAGTGTCCTGTGGCCACCCCTCCTGCAGGAGGACACCTGCACAAGGGTGTGCGGCACGTGGCGGGGGCGTGGTGGCTCAGCTGTCCTCTGTCCTCCGTCCGCAGGGCCGGATCATCGAATGCACGCACTGCGGCTGCCGGGGCTGCTCCGGCTGAGGCCCTTGCACCGTGACTGCCTCCGCCCTGGACTCTTGGCTGCGCAGGAGTCTGCCTGTCACACTGCCCCTTTCCTGGAAGCAGCTCTACCCACAGAGTGGCACCCAAGGCCCGAGTTGGAGCATGGTCTCTACATGCGAAGGCTTTGGTGTTCATCAGCTGTGATTTGTAGAAATAAAACTTTTAAACCTGTTGGGCCCTGCACTCCTTCTCTCAGAGCCAGTGGGACCCAGTGGGACAGCACCAGGCCCTGGAGACCAGTTGCCTTTAGGACAACTCCACCTTGAGCAGATTCACTCTCCTCATCAGTGATGGGGGTGACAACCTCTCAGGTGAGGATGGCCTGAGATGGTGTACCATGGTGGCCCATGCTCCCTGGGACGTGCCATGAACTTGGGCACACGGGGCCCAGCATTTGTCCTCAGACCAATGCCTGGAAGGGCTGCAGCTCTCACTTTGTCCTGGACCAGACCTTTCCCCTCATACCTGCAGCTACAGCAGCACATTCGTGAGTCTTTTACATGAGAGGGACTCCTGGGGCTCCCCCAAAGCCCTGGGAAGGCTGCGCACTTGGTTCCAGCTCTGCTGGGGGTCCCCAGGGTCTCCCCATCACTGGCCCCCAGGGTCTCTGTCCACATCAGCCACGGTGACGGTGTCCTGCTCTCCCTTTGGTCTGGTTCGGAATTTCTGCCATGGGTGGGGGGTTTCCTCTGCTGGCATCACTTTTAGCCATTGCTTATAATAAGCTCGGAAGCCATCGATCTTCTCCAGGTAGGTGTTCTTCCCTTTGTACTGTAATTGGAAAAGCATGGGGTTCCGGGTTCAGGGGGGCCATGATTAGACTTGTTGCATGTTACATACAGCTCAGCCCAAATCATGGCAGCTGGCTCAGGCCTCAGGGAAGCTGTTCCGGCTTCCAGATGGTCAAGAGAGAGGGCAGAAATGCCGTTCAATACTGAGTAGTGTGCCATGGAGAAACAAAGCTGTACTGTGGGGCGGGCCCAGACTCCCATCTGCTAACCATCCTTCCTAAGTATGTGCAGCTGGGCTCCTATACCCAGGATAGCACCCCAGCCCCCACAGCTACAATCGCTGGGTGCCACAAACTGACCCCACAGTCTGCTGAGCGCCTCCCCCTGTGCCCGCTGCTCCCTGCTGACCGTCCCCTCAGCACTGCTGCCGTGTTCTCTGTGCAGAGGTGGTGGGAGAAAAGGAAACAGTGTGCCAGGCAGATGCCAAGAGAAAGTGGGTAGAAGAATACACCAAAAAACCCAAAAAAGTCTGACAAAGACTTACCACGTGATGACAAAAGGGTTGATTCAAAAGACTGAACACCTCTAAACTTGTACCTAATATAGCCTAGATGTACAGGGAGCAGAACGACCATCGCAAGCAGAAATGAGCCCACCACCGTAAGGAAGCAGGAATGTGTGACTGAACACGATCAGCTTCAAGCCGATGGGAGTTTGGTGACTGTTGACTGTGGGCCCCACACAGAGTGGACACAACTAACTAGAAGTTACTTGCAACATGGAACCAACAAAAGACTGACATCCGGAATATATAAAGAACTCTGAGGAATCAGTAAGACAACACTAACAGTCAACTGTTCAAAGATGCCCAGCTATGCCCTCTGCCTGGCAGCCTCACTGAGTCTTAACAATGGCACTCAAACAGCCCTGCACGGCCATCCCTGACTCCTCAGAATGAGGGAGAGGAACGGCCGTTACAAATCAGGTCCATCACTGCCCAGCCGTCCTGTTCACTTGACAAACAGTCTACACCGGGCACCGGACAATGGGCAGGCACTCGGGACCCAGGTGAGCAAGGGAGACAGTCTCCACCTCCAGGGGCTGATGATCTCAAGGCGAGAGTCACACACGTGCACACGTAACTACAGGCTGGGAAGCTGGGGAAAGGCACAGCACCACGTGGAGAAAGAGCCAGCTAAGCCGAGACCTACGGGGTGAGAAGGAACCAGACACGTGACGGGCAGGGGCGCCTATTCAGGGGGGAGGGCAGAGGCCGGTGTTATCCAGAAGTGGGCAAAGGCCAGCGGGACTGGCGCAGTGAACCAAGGGAAGCGTGGCCTGAGATGAAAGCCACGCGGACGCTGTGGTCTGAGGAGTTCGGGATTTTCCTCAAGGGGAGCCACTGTCAGTTTAAAGCCAGGGGACGCCCATCCCGGGAGGCCGGACCCGGGGGCAGGGGGGGCGCTGGTGAAGAGACGGGGGCATGTACCCGGTCAAAGGTGGGGGGGTACTGGGCGGCAAACTCCAGCTGGCGGATGACCACTTCATTCACCGGGACTCTGTCCCGCCTCATGTCCTTCAGGATGTCGATAAGATAGGTGTAGTCCAGCTTCTTCAGGGCCACGTTGATGAGGGTGCTGTAGAAGTGGGTGTTGGGGGTCACCTGGGATCTCTGGAACATCATAGACAGTCAGCAAGATGATGGCCGCTGTGGCGTGTCAGGCTTGGGGCGTGACCCTGCCAGTCAGGCCTGCTCTGCAGACCAGCCACCAGGGACAAGACGGGCAGGACCTCGTAGCAGCCACGGGCTGCACTCCCCCTCCAAAGGGAAAGCACGTGTGGGTCCAGCCCACCCAGCTGAGGGCCCTACCTCCCAGCCCTGAAGAGCCCGGAGAGGAACCAGTGTTGTTCTGAGACAATGGACTCAGGCGGTAAACCACAGGCAGACCACCTCCCGTGAATTTACTGCAGCCTCTGTCCCCCGAGAATTCTGATACAGCCCTGCTCCAGCCACACCTTCCATCCCTCAGAGGGCTGGGGCCGAGACCTGTCCCCACGCCTCAATCTCACCCCGAGGCCACCACCTTCAAGATCATGATACCCCGTCTCTGTGCAGCGGCTCACCAGCATCTACCTTCTTCCAAGTTGGGCCAATGACTGTTCTACACCTGAAGCTAGAGTGACCCCATACTCCCTGCACCCCCCAGCAGTCTACCCTGACTGCAGAGGTCTGGGGCTTTGGGAGGGCCCCCACCTCCCTGACCCAGCTTTCTTCTTCCACACCACGGGTCCTGCCCAGGCCCGGGCCCCCTCACCTTCATGTCTGCGAGCAGCTGCAGACCATCCGCTGGCCTGCAGCACCCGATGGCCAGGTTGCAGAACGTCTGCAGGTTGGGGATAATTCCTCTCCTTGCCAGGACTGGCAGCAGGGCCTGTGGGCACAGACATGGCATCAGCGTAAGCTGCAGCCCACCAGCCCAAGCAAGAGCCTTCTCTGGTGACGCCAGCGGCTGGATGCTAGACACCAGGGGCACCTGAAGGCAGGAGCTGTATGTGTCTGTCACCCTCAATGCTCACGAGGGCCCAGGTCAGTGCTCCTGGCAAACAGGGTATCACGTTGAAACATGCACAAAAGGACAAAATTCCCATGAGGGCCCTGGTGTCCCCATCTGTGAGATGAGGACCACCACACGCCCACAGTGCCTCCAGGTGTGGTCAGTAAAGAAACAAATGGACGTGACACTCTCAGAACAGCATCGAGCTCCGAGTGAGCGTGATGTCAACCCGGGGGGCCACCAGCCTCCCAGGCCACGTGTCCCCACAGGCCCCACACCCCTCATCAGTGTAAGGACGTGTTTGGTGTCTACCTCCCACCACTGGGAGCTCCCCTGGAAGGGCGGGAAGTGTGGCTGGTCCACCAATGCATTCCCAGCTTTCCACCCCAGTCCAGGCCCAGAGTGGGGGCCTGGACAGTCTGCGCACCTACTGCGGGGATGGACGACACACCGGGCAGGGCAGGGGCCCAGCCAAGGGCCCTGTGCCCCCGAGCCCCTCACCTTCGCCCCCTCCAGATCACCCCGCCTGCTCTTCTTCCTCATCAGCGTGTTGAAGAAGGTCACGTCAGCCTCCACCTGGTGCGTGTCCAGGACGCTCAGCAGTGAGGACTCTGCGGGGCTCCCGGGCTCCACCACCTCAGCCAGCAGCGTGAGGGTCTTGATGTCGGGCCGAAGCCCGTGCTCCGCCATCTTGCCCAGGAAACCCTCCAGGCCCCCCATCAAGGCCAGTCTGTTGGCTGGGGTGGTCACGGTCCCAAAGGACACCACCGCCGAGGGGACCGCCCCCATGGTCAGGAGGTTGGCCTTCAGCCCCCAAGGAGGTGGTTCTGGGGCCACAGAGGGGAGGGCCACCCTGTGATCAGGCTCCGCCTTCGTTTCCACTCTAGGTTGGGCCATGCTGGGGGCCCCAGCCTCCTGAATTTCCGGAGACCCCTCAAGTGCCTGAGAAGGTTCCCAAAACAGCTGCCTCTCCAGGGCCTCCACGAGCAGCCTGGCCCATGTGCTGCTGTCCGCCCCGGCCCGGGCTCTCCTCTTTGCCCGCTGCCTGCCTGCCAGGGGCTGCAGCAGGGCCATCTCCTTCCTGGGCCTCAGAAGCACGGCCGCGGCCACCTCCGGGTCCCCCAGGCCGCAGTCCCGAGCTGCCCCCAACAGCAGGTTGTAGCTGTGCCGGCTGGGCTGAAGCCCCAGATGCAGCATCTGCCTCCACACCTGGCGGGAGAGACGAGCCTTCCGCAGGGCGGGCACCGGGAGGCAGCACCCAGCCGGCCAACGTGGGGCTGTGGGAAGGACCTGGCAATCCTCGATCCCAGCACCAGGCTCTGGGCAACTAAGAACCCAAGAACCTGGAAGCTCTGGGAGCCTCCACGGGGTGCCATTCTTTCCTCTCCAGCTCACCCCAAAACTGGTGTCGCAGCTCCAGCCCCCCCGCCTCCCCAGGGCCCTGCACCAGGGAACAGGCTTGGCCCCGGGCCTCTGCCACCTTCTCTGTACTCCCCAGGAAGGGACGGCCAGAGTGGGCTCTGGAAGAGTCCAGGCTGACTTAAGGACTGGATTTAGCCACACTTCCCGAGTGCCTACTGTGCGCCCTGCCCCATTTGGCGCCCTCGGCTCCCTCGAGGGTGCAGAGTGGGTGCGGGCGGAGGGTGTCTCAGCCGGGAAGAGCGCCTCACAAGCTGTGGGCCCAGGCAGCCCCGTTTCCTCTCGAGATGAGATCGTTTTCACCCCCTAGAGAGGCATCTAGTGCACTGGTGTGTTCCCAGGGGGCCCTTCTGATCATGTGTGGGTCACCCTGACACTGGTGACCCAAGATGCCACAAGAGGCTCATGGTCTCACTGGCTCCTCTGTCTGTAGGCTCAATGGGAGGCCGAGACTGCATCTGAGCGTGCAGATGAGGCGTGGGCTGGGGGGACCTGGGTGGGTACAGATCCACCAGACAGGGTCCCGAGGAGGGCAGGGGTCTCGGCAGCCACCTCCATGGGGCACGCTGACAGAACTGAGGTTTATCAGGGACACACATGCTACCCTGAGGCAGCAGGGATTCAGGCTCTAGAGTCAGACCCTGGTTCAAATCCCAGCCCTGCTGCTTAGTGGCTGTGAGACATTAGGCAGTTACTTAACCTCTGTGAGCCTCAGCCTCCTCATCTGTAAAATGGGGCTAATGGTGCGTAGCTCAAGCAGCTTAACAAGTGTGACACAAACTGGCCATTAGTGTTCTAGACCACCTCTGACTAGGACAGACCTGGGCCAAAGAGAGGGGGAACTAGAGCTTGTCTGCTTTTCTCTCTCAAGAAGCCAGGGCATGGCTGGCAGCCACGGCTCACCAGGAGCCTGCAAAGGGGAGGCACTTGGCCCAGGGCTGTCTGAGATCACTAGGGCTCAAACTCCGTGTGGACCAACCGCCTGGGGATCTGGCTGAGATGCCAACATGGACACACGAGGCCCCGGTGCGGCTGATGCTGCAGGTCTGTGGGCCCCACCTTAAATTAGAGCTTCAGGCGAGCTCCAGGTCTTTCCCAACACCTCGGAGCAGGGAAAGCAGCTGGGGTACCACCAGCTAACTAACTACCACTGCTAACCCTGCCTCTCTGGGGGCCTGAGGTGGGATTAGAGCACTGTGCCTCAACTCTGATGTCCCTAAGAATCTCTCAGGCATGAATGCTGACTTCTGGGTCCGTCCTGCAGAGATGTTGAGTGGGGGATGGGCTGAACATGCCCTCGGGGACCGTAAGGTCAGCGGGTCTGGGCTGGCTGCACAGCCAGCAGCGTGAGAGAGTGCAGGCCGGCTGTGCCCTCACTCGGGGGACAGCGGCACCTCCTCTGCCTGTCATCTGTAAAATGCAGGGACCAGTGTGCTCTGGGAAGGCCAAAAGCTTGTAAATATAAAATACCCAGCACAGGGCAGTAGCAGGTGCTCAAGAAATGCACACAGGATCCTCATGTGCACCCAACACAAGCACAGGGGGAGCAGAGCGGGGCAGCAGGAGAGGCAGGAAGCAGACCCGGGAGGAACAGACCTGCAGAGCACGTCGGAAGCCTGTCTCCTTGTCCTGGATGCAGCCCATTAGCAGGTAACTGAAGGTCTCCTCAGTGACCACATGCCCTTTCTGGACGATTTCCTGGGGGAGGGAACGAGGAGGCCCACTGAGAATCTGCAGCAGAGCCCAGGCCCAGGCCTGAGGGGACTGGCTTAGGGCCGACAGCCCCAGGACTGGCCCAGGTCTGCACATCTTGAAGCGGTGGGGCCTGAATCCGGCTGTGGGGCCGACACAGTCCCAGCTCCCGAGCAGAGCTGTCCAGCTGCTGCCTGCATTTCCTCCTCCTCTCCCTCCCGGCCTCTCTTCCTGGATCCTGGCTCCGCTCCCATCACTTCTGCACAGCCCATCTACAAACACCACCCCAGCAGCCACTTTTAACCCCTGCACACGAGGCTTTGGAATTGCACGGAACTGGCTTCAGGTCCTGACTTCACCACTGGTCAGCCATGAGAGTGTGGGCAAAGCATTAGGCCCCCTGGCCTCAGTTTTCTCATCTGTGGAGTGGGGTCACAGACTTGCCTTATAGGATCTTTGGGATGACCCCTCAGTGAGCACCAACTCATCTTCAGTGCTATGAAGCCCACTCCCCACTGTCTGCACCACCACAGAGTCCCACACAGCACAAATGACCCACCACCCTCACTGGGCTGGAGGCTGTCAGACCGAGGCCTCTGAGAACGGGGTCTCACCGGATTCATCTACGAAGCCCAGAGGCAGCCTAGAGCCTGTCTCATTGGCCCCCGAACCTTCCCACATGAGGAACACAGACAGCACAGCCTCACACCTGCCACGTGGCTCACTCTGAGTAGAGAGGAGGAAGGAAGGGATGTCCCCACCTTAAACACATCCAGGCACATTCTGAGGTCTGCGCACATGGCAGCCACCTTCAGCAGGGCATGGTATGTTTTCAAGTTGAGCTGGTAGTTTCTGGCCCGCAGCTGCTGCCGTAGCTTCAGGGCGCTCTGCAGAGCTGAGTCCTTCCAGGGAGACTCAGCGCAGACGTTGAACAGGGCTGTATAGGTGGCGTCTGAGGGCTCCAGGTCCCGCTTCTTCATCTGTGGAGATGGGGGAAAAGGAGGAGGTGGCTCTGGGATCTGCCAGATGCACAGACGATAGCCACTCTGGGAGGGAGCTAGACAGGACTCTGCCCCCGAGACGAACAGGCCTGGGAGCAGGGCCGTGCTTGGCCCTCCAAACCCCCAGCTCAGCCTGAGGGACTTGGAGAACTGATCCTGCACCCCAAAAGCACCAACAAGAAACCGTCATCCCGTGAGTAACGCACTAGCAGGTGACATGTTCAGGATCTGCACCCAGCCCTCTTTGGAACCAAAGCTATGGTCTTTGGAGCCTGGTCCCTGCCACCTCCATGCCCCACGCTCACGTCATTGTAGAGCCTGAAGGCCTTCTTCAGGTAGCCGGCCCGCCCACAGCCCCCGATCAGCACCGTGTAGTTGCACTCAAGGGGCTGGAGTTGCTCCTCCTTCAGCATCTGTCTCTCAAACAGGTCCATGGCCTCAACCAGCTGTGGAAGATGAGGGGGAAGGAGGACACAAGGGAAGGGGCTCAGGATGGCCTCGGAGACCCTCAGCAGAGGGAGGGAGACTGAGGCTGAGGGACCCTCCCTGAACCCAAGCCTGCTTGGGAGCCAAACACCCAACCTGGGCCTCTGCCACCAGTCTCTTGGTCCCTGAGCTCAGAAGCAAGAGAATTTTGTGATGGCCAGGAAGGAAAGGCCACCAGACATCCACCACCTATGAGAGCTCTGGGGTCCCACTGCTGTAGGGGACTCCCAGAGGGCAGGGGCAAGGCCCAGGAGAACAAAGATGGGAAAGAGGGGAGGGGAGGAGCCATGTGCTAAGGCCCTGAAGCAGGAGTGTGCCCGGGAGCTGGAGGAGCAGGGAGGAGGTTGAGGTGGCTGCAGGGAAGTAAGTAAGTAAGTGAAGGAGGGGGAGATGAGGGCAGAGAGGTAAGGGACGGGGGCAGTTCTTACAGGCCATTGTGAGGACTCTAGCGTCTTTTTGTATATTTCTCAATCTTTCATTATGGAAACTCTCAAGGGTACACAAAAGGAGAGAGAACAGTGTAACTACAATGACTGCTAATGTTTGGCCAATCTCGTCTAGTCTATGCTCTGCACCTCTCCACCAAGCTGACTTTTTTAAAGCAAATTCCAGACATCCCATCGTTTCATTCACAAATTTTTCAACACATACCTCTAAGAGATTTTTAAACATGAATGGAAGATCATTACCAAACCTAAGAATGTGAACTCCATCAATGTCACTGACTGCACTGGGGGCTCTGGAGAGAGAAGTAATGCCCTGAGCTCCCTGCTGGAGCCAGACGGCTCTGTCCTGTGAGCCCATGTCGAGGCAAGAGATGGAGAGAGCCTCGGGGAGACAGCCCAGTGACAAGCGCTGTGATCGCTAAGGCAGGGGTGAGGAGGAGGCTAGGCCTGGGTGTTCAGAGGTAGGCTGTGAGAAGGTAGGACTGGTGACATTTGGAAGCTCGATCTGGCAAGACAGAGAAGACTTAGGGATGACCTGGAGGCACTTGGCCGCGGCTGATGGCACAATGGGGCTGCCATTTAGTGAGATGAAGAAAGTGTAGGGAAATCAAGGCTGGGAACAAAAATTTCAGGCGTGTAAGGGAGATGGTGAGGAGGCATTTCGCTACACTGATCGGAAGTCCATGTTTGGCCGGGGCAGAAAGAGGAGGATGAGGACAGCATGGAGCAGGGGGACACTGAGAGCGAGCAGGCAGGCGGGTCACCCGGTGCAGGACCCGGGGTGAGGGAAGACAGAGAGGAGACACGAGCCCTGAGCACCCCACCACTCAGAGATTATCAGGAAGGAGGGATGGCCCCTCACCAAATACAGAGGCACTGAGAAGAAGCAGCTGGGAACAGCAGAATGCGAACGCTCCCTACCTTTCCTTCCTTGATCAGGCGTCTGCACTGAAGGAAGTACCAGTAAGGGGTGTTTCTCCGGCCCCGCCACAACTTTGGCTCCAGCTCCCCTTCCTCATCTTCAATACTCTGTTCCCTGAGCCGTAGGTTATACAACTGGGCTGTCGATTTGTGGAACATTCTCCGGGAGGAGTATTTGTCGGAGAGAGTCCCAAAGCTCTCCTCCTCCTCTTCCTCCTGGGTGGCTGTGGGGCTGGGCTGGCTTGGTTTCTTGCTGAGGCTGCCTGTGTTCTGGCTTCCCTGGCCAAGAGACAGCTGAGAGAGGGAGCTGCTGAAGGCTGCTGGCACTGGCCGAATCAGCCCTGTGGCCCTCAGCCGGGCGGGACCCTCCCTGCCTCCTGCCCATCTGGCTCCGAGAGGGTCAAGGTGCTGTAGGATGGACAGTGCTAGGGGGCGGGGGCCGGAGAAGAGCCAGGTGAGTCTCAGGAGGTCCATCTCTGGCGTTCCCCTCCAGGGCCTGGCATAGGTCAGCAAAATAATGAGAGTCAACTCGAGTTCACAGTCACCAAGGGCAAAAGGGAGACTGAGAAGTGGATACAAGCATGAGCCCTAAGGTTAGAAAGCCTCAGTTCAGATTTCAGCTCTGCTAAACAACCATCTATATGTCCCTGGGCACCCGTTGCTCTGGCCTCAGTCTCCTCACCTGTAAACTGGGGTTAACTAACATTACCCACACAGCACCATAGCAATGAGTAAATGAGGTCTCAGACATACAGTGTCCAGATAAATCTCGGTGCTGGCACAGTGAATCCTCAACAAACATAAGACTACTGAAATATGTTATCAAGCCATGACCTAAGAGATCTGGGTACTGAAAGCAGAGCTGACTTTGAGCCCTGGACAGAGCTGTGTAATTGGGCCCATTGCTGGACCTTCCTGGGCCTTGATTTCTTCAGCTGCAAGATGAGGAGAATCCCACCTTATCACAAAATTATAAGGATGAAATGAGATGTTTTTAGCACAATGCCTGGGGTTTAACAGGTGTTCAAAAAATTGTAGCCATTATCACTTATTATCAAGAAAAAATTGTTGGCATTTTGGGTCTCTGCACAGGGAAGTTAACTTAAGCACTTCTTTTCTGCAAAATTTGTGGACAAATGGGCTAGAGCCATGCTGTCCAATGTGGCTAGAGTACCTGAAATGTGGCTAGTCTACATGGAAATGTGCTGTAGTGTAAATTATACACCAGATTTCAAAGACTTTGTTAAAAAAAAAAAAGATGGTAAAACACACACAATTTTCTTATGGGTTGAAATGGTATTTCAGATATCCTGGGCTAAAAAAAAATTTAATACTAATTTTGCAATTTTTAAACTTTATTTCACGTGGCTACTTAAAAGTTTAAAATTACATAGGTGCTCACGTTATATTTCTATTGCACAGTGCGAGGCTAGTGAATCTGGTCTGTATACTTGAAACTCTAAATAAAATATCAGAATAACAAGCACGAAAACATTTGAAGTCTGGTTATACTAGGAGGTCACCGTTGGAAAGACCACAGGGGTGATGACAGATGGGGACAGATTAATAACTGGGGCCCAGGGAGGGGAGTGACTTGCTGGCGGCCCTGCAACAGTGCAGTGGGTGAGACTGGCTAGGTAGGTCTGGGAACTGGCTGGCTTTAAACCCCAGTCCCTGTAACGTATCAGATGGCCTCTCTGGGCCAGCTCCCTAGTGACACTCGTGCAGAGGGCCTTTTCCACTATGCACCTGGTGAGGCTCCAATAGAAATGTGGCGTGAGTATGTTGAGCAATTTAAAGCAATTATGAGCAATTTAAAATATTCAAGTAGCCACTTAAAGTGTTTACACACGTTAATCAAAAGACAAAGAATTTGAGTTACTGATGTTGGAACAGGTGCCAAAATGTTTTTTAAACAAATGTTGTATTAATATATATGCTCCTTTTTCAAACATGAAATAAAGTCCAATCGTCACGTAAAAGTGGTGATGACTGTAAAAGACAGTAGGTGCAGATACTCTTATCTCCAACCAACATTTTCACTCATCCCCCTTTGAAATCACGACTTCGTCTTGGGCATAGTGAACGCCACTTGGCCGGTCGCCACTTGGTCGGTCACGGAAGGACATGGTAAATTTCACACAGCGACAATAAAGGTGTCATTTCTTCCTCCCCAAGTTCCTACCAGCTTAATAACCCCTGAATTAGAGACACGCTGCCGCCGTCCTCCCTCGGGGAGGACGCTCCCCGGAACCCTCAGGACAACCCGACCCTTCTCCACGCTGACCTTCAGAGCCCCGCTTTTCTCAGGGGACGTCCTCGGCTCCGGCTCGGGCTGAGACCCTCGCCGCCCCTCTGGCCAGTCTTCGCCCGGGGCCCGGGCTCCTGTGAGGGTCAAACAGGAACTCGCTCAAGGAGGCCGACCCAGAGAACGCGGCCCCACCTGACCCCCCGGGCCCGCGCCGTCCCCGCCCCGCCTTGCGTCACCCCCGAGTCCCGGCCCCGTCGCGCGGCACACGGGGCTCTTGGTCCCCGTTACCCACTCCGAGGCGCGCCTCTGCCGACCTCGCGCAAGCGCAGCCCGCGACGCGAACTCCCGGCGCACGTGGTTTCAGGTCGCCCGCGACAGCGAGGTGGGCGTTCCGTAGGCGGCTAGCCGGGCCTAGCGGAGCGGCCCGTACTCTGCGTTCGATTGGCCCAGTCTGGGAAGGGGAAAGGGTCGGCGCGGGCTGTGGGCGCTCCCGGCATCCCTCGGGCGGCGGCGGCGGCGGCGGCAGCAGCCAGGCGAGGCGAGGCGACGTGGGGGAGGACCGTGTGCGGCCGGGCCGGCGGCGGGTAGAGGTGTGAGGGCGGCAAGGGACCTGAACGGGAGCCGGGCCGGTGTGGCCGCCGCCGCCGCCATGCAGGAAATCATCGCCAGCGTGGACCACATCAAGTTCGACTTGGAGATCGCGGTGGAGCAGCAGCTCGGGGCGCAGCCGCTGCCCTTCCCCGGCATGGACAGTGAGCGCGGGGTCGGGGCAGGCGGGGAGGGGCGCGACCGACTCGGCCCCGGAACCTCCCTCCTCTAATTCCGGGACGCCCTCCTTCTCGGCTCGAGAGTTTCTCCCCCTCGGTCCCGGGGATCCTTGGATTCTCCCTTCTTCTTCCCTTACTTGGACTAAGGAGCCCGTCTACCCCGATCTTCGATCCCCGGGGGCTATTCTAAAGCAGTCTTCAGAAGGGCAGGACCACTTCCCGCAGTTCAAATAATTCTTGAGTGAAGGCGGGTATCCTGGATTGGAAATCCTGTCCCCACTCGCACGCACTCCCCAACTACAAGAAAGTACTAAGATATCCCCTTTCCCCACCCTGCAGCCCCCAACTTGGAGCACCCTCTTCATGCTTTCATCAAAGCTGGGCCGTTGAAGGAGTCTTGCTGAGGGAAGGATCCACCTCCTCTTCGTAGTAGACCCCTTGTGAGACTCTGAAGTTCCAGTTTCCTCCTAGGACTCGCATTCCTGGGAGCCCATCCCTCACTGTTTCTCTGGACTCCACCTCTGGGTCATTCCTCGCACCCAGGCAGCTGCCTGAGTTCCCTTCACTCTCCCCCTTGCCATGGTGGCTCCCTGGCCTCCCCCACCATTCAACTCAGATGGGACGTCTAGCACATTAAAAGAAACCAGCAGTTTTCTGCTCCCCTTTCCAGACACACTTGAAATCTAATGCTATAGCAGGAGAGCTCAGTGGGCTCTTAGAGGTCATTGAGCTCAAGCATCGGCCCGGGTTGGGGAAGGGACTTGCTGAAGACTGCTCAGTTCGTGGTGAAGCTAGGGTTCTTTCCCTTTCTATCTGCAGTTCCCTGTGCCTCTCCCCATATGTGCCAGAGGACCTGGGCCACAGTCCCGTATTCTCCCACCTGTCCCTGGGCTGGTAGAGTCTCCCTGCAGCCTCATTCCCCTCAAGCGGCCACAGTTCTCATGCATACGTGACCTCTGTTTTGTCCCTCTCATGCTAACACTTCTTTGTGCAATAATGCTTATACCCAGGAGACATAATTCTAACAACTTTTCTTTATATACACACAAGCAGTGTCTCCACTGTACACGACTTATAAGCAGCTGCTTAAGTGCAGATCCACTCTCGCATACATGGCCTTTTCTTATGTTGATGGCACTAGCTTGAGGCCATGGAACCTTCCCTGCAGGGCAGCTCTTTCCTTCCTGCCCCTCTCCAGCCTGGGACCACAGATACTTGAGCCTGTGAGGGCAGGTACACCATTGAGGGGCCCACAAACGTGTTCTTAGAGGGGGGTCCAGGACATAACCCCAGCCCGGGGCATCAGACTTGGTAAGCACCCTTAGCACTCACTGCCTGCCCTCGATCGCTCAGTGTGTTGGAGCTCAGCGAGGGCACAGACCTTCCTCCTGGGTCCCTGCACTTTATTCCTGTCTTAATTTGGAGAAGAAATTGAGAAGAACCGTCAGTTCTGCCCTGAAGTCATACTCCTTCATCCTGTCTGCTGAAGACCCAGTCTCCAGGACTGTGGAGACTCCACAGGACTCCAGGACTGTGGACTTTGGCTTTTAAGGAATCAAACAGTCTTCACCTCAAAAGAATGAAGGCCCAGAAATACTCTTAAATGCTACATTTTGAAATACAAACGAGTGACACCCCTGTGACATCCACTTCTGTAACCTTAAATCTACCCTAGCGAAACCTGCCTGCTTCCAAGAAGCCAACAAATCTCTTGCAAGTTAGCAAGGAGAGGCATGTGAGTGGGCTTCAGAGATGCTGCTGGTGGGTTTGAGCAACTCTAAACTGCCTGCTAATGGAGAAGACAGTTGATGAAGACGCGGACGGTTTATGCTGGTGGCTGTGGCAGCTGGATTCTTGGGCTCAGTGGACGTCCCTGGACCTCACTGCCCCTGCGCTCAGCCTTTCTCTTTCCTGTTCCGCTCACCTGAACCAGCTGCACCTGTGGACACGGAAGACCGAGCTCCTTTAATTGCCGTGTGTTGGTGGTGCAGGTTGAGAGCAGTCCTGCTCCTGTGTCTTCATTATGCTCTTCCCTCCAGACTGGCGTCCCCAGGGCACCTCAGAGTCGTCCCCCTCCCAATTCAATTGTTTGTGCTTCCTGTGAGATCATTCCCTCCCTCTGCCTCGGGTTAAAATGCCTCTGAACTAGCCCTCTGGAAGGTCTGAGCGGGGGTAATTAATTTCTGTGATCTTGGGCTCCTTTTTTGCTTCCCCCACCCACTCCTAACTCCTTGAAAGCATCTTGCTTAGAGGAAGCTCTCAGAAAGCCCCGAGTGATGACTGGTCTCAGCATATACGTCTCATTTACAGGAACAACTGAAATAAGAGCTTTTTGCTTGCTTGGTTGGGCTGTACTTTTTTCCCCCTGCACTTTCTGTCCTGTACTTTGAACCCTCCATAGGTTAAAGTCCAGATGTCACCAGTAGCAATCGCACCCCGCTTCGTTTGACACCTCTCCTTCTCTCTGCAGAGTCGGGGGCTGCTGTCTGTGAGTTCTTTTTGAAGGCTGCCTGTGGCAAAGGTAAGAGAGTCCTGGCTCCCCGACATTCCCTGTGAGGTGCGTTTCACCCCCCACTCCCCAGCAGGCTCTCAGGCTCTCGGATCCCTGGCCTGTCCTGCCTTCGGCAGACTAAGTGTCCCGAGATGAAACTGGGCTGTGGATAGGCTAGGAATGTGATGGGGTGTTCTGCCCAGAACCTGAAACACAGGCCTGAAGCTGGCTGTCAGTCTGCCTTCTTGCCTTCACATTCTTGGAGGCCACGAGCTGACCTGTGACATGGATAGAGGCCCCCAGCACTGAACAGGTGTTCAGGAACTTTCTCAAGGCCACAGAGTTAGTGATTGGCTGAGCCTGGTGTCTCAGCCCAGGCCTTTCTGAGTCTACAGTCTACACAAGCTCACATCCTATGCGTCCTCTCATCAAAAACACTCCGTGATTGTGTGTCTCGTGGAGTTCTTGTTCGTACTAACCGGGTCCCAACAGAGGCGGCGTGAGCCAGACTCACTGATTGAGAAGCCAGATTGCTGGGTGGGACCTCACGTACCATGGATGGATCTGGGTATTTTTCTTCCCGTGGCCACATGTCTGTGGAAACTAAATTTTAATCCAAAGCTTGAATAGAGAGCACAGAATTTGAGCCAGGGGATGGGTGATTTGGGCAAGTTGTGGTTCTGTAACCCAAGTCCTTTACCCGGCCAGGTAGAGCAGCCAGGTTGACCTCAGGCTTTCTGTTCGGAACTTTATTGCCCTGCTGGGCTCCTGGTCTCATTCCTGTCTTTGCTCAGTAATTCTGTCTTCCTGACTCACCACCTTCTGTTAGCATAGCCATCCTTAACACAGGGCAGTACGAGTATCTCTGTTTAACTAATATCATAGCCACTTGCGGCATGTGGCTGTTAGGGTTTAATTAAGATGAAATAAAATGGGAAGTTCTTTAGTCACATTAGTCGTGTTTTGGTTGACAGCCACGTGTGGCTAGTGGCTGCCGTGCTGGACCACGTGGATCCAGAGCGTCCCCACCCCCGCAGCAAGCTCTGTCAGGCAGGGCTGGTCTAGATCTCTTCTAGTCACATCTCACTGTGGTCGGGCCTTCCCACTAGTCCCACCAGGGCACCAGTTAGAAACAGGACTTTCCCAGGGTACGGCTCTGTCCTGTTTGGGTGATTGATCGCTCAGGTCTTCGTGCAGAAGGCGGACCTCCCCTGGTCTGTATACAATGCATTTCTTCAATCCTGAAATTGATTTTCTTCAGTCTTGGAGTCTGAGTGGGTGCTTTTAGCTAGAGATGGAGCCTGCCTGGAGTCCAAGCTTCTGCTGGTGGTCCTGTTTACCTTCCGTCTTTTGAGGCTGTGTCTTCCAAACACCAGGCTTTCTTTTACTGCCCCTGCAAATTTTGCCATGTCTTTATCACTGGAACTATTCTTTGATTAAGAAAAACACCACCCCTGCCCCTGCCACTGCCCTTAGGGCTTGTTAAGTTTCCATCTTACAGAATTATCTGTGAAGTCATGATTTGGTGTTTTAGTTAGATTTTTCCAAGACACTTTAAAATGAAATCGATAACTGCCAAAACTTGAAACGTGTGCTCATGAAGGGCCTGTGATCACACTGCCTTCTGCCAGGGCAGCCTCCACCTGCCGGGACATGCTGCTTTCAGGTGCTTGGGGGAGGTGTGGGGTGAAGGGGCCTCTGCTCCCCCAGGCCCAGAGCCCCCGCTTAGGGCCACCTCTCTCCCTGGCAGGGGGCATGTGCCCGTTCCGCCACATCAGCGGCGAGAAGACCGTTGTGTGCAAACACTGGCTGCGGGGGCTGTGCAAGAAGGGGGACCAGTGCGAGTTCCTGCACGAGTACGACATGACCAAGATGCCCGAGTGCTACTTCTACTCCAAGTTTGGTGAGATGGCCGGCCGGGTCCCCGCCCCCCAGACCCCCAGACCCCGGGCCGGGCGCCCGGGAGGATGCACCGGGAATGAGAGCCCGGAGGGCTCAGCGGTGGCCCCGGTTCCTCTGCTGGCCCTTCAGTCACGGGGAGTGGGGGCTGCTCTCGGTGATCCCCGTGTCTGTAGTGCTGTTTTCCAAGCACTTATAGGTGCTTCAGGAACTGGAGACTGATCGGGGCTCGGGGTAGGTGCGTGAGCAGCACAGCCAGCTGGAGGCCTCGATTCCGCCGGTGGGTGTGCTCCCCTGAATCAGCTGCTGCTTCCCGAGTGGCCCCCCAGGCCTGAGTAGTCGATTCCTTCTCCCTGGGAGTATGATCCTGGGTAGTAATTTATCCATCCTAAATAACCCAGAATAACAGGTGCAGGGGGCTGTCTTCTGATGGCAAAGAGTCCTCTTCACCCCAAAACTGAAATGTAGGCTTTATCTCTGCTTAGAGGACACGTGGAGAAGCCGGGGCCGGCCGGGGTGGTGGGCTGGCCCAGGGCTCTGTGGGGCTGAGGTGCTGCCCCCTGATGGAGCTAGGATCCCCCGGCTCTCTGCCCTGGGGGAGGTTGCCCAGGAAGAAGTCCTGCTAGCCAGGGTGATGGTGGGCTATGTCCCGGGTGGGGCCGGCAGGAGGCGGGGAGCCTGCTGTACTGTGTTGGGCTGAGGAGCGCAGCTCGCATTCAAAGTGCTATTGTCAGAGGAGATGCTAATTATTTCAGCAGCCCTAACAGGTTTGGCCTGCTGACTTATTAATGATAGCTGTGGCTTTTTTGGTCGAGGCAGCATAAGTTGAAAAGTCAAAGGTGGATAGAAAATAGGAACTAGGCTTCCCAGGTCCCCATCCTCTCCCTCCCGCCCGTGGCAGCAGGGGGACCAGTGGTGGAAGGGCCGCAGCTTCTCCTTGGGAGCCGGCTCCCATCTGTCCCCAAAGGCAGGAGCCAGCCCTCCAGGGCAGATTCCCAAGGGCATCTCTGCAGGCTGGCCTGGGTTCCCTCCTTCCCTGCTGATGGCCCTGGAGCAGCCCCCCAGGCCTCAGGGACAATCCACTGCCCGCACTTGCCCGCAGAGCCTGTCCTGGTGCAGACGCACTGTTTGCAGCTCCCATCACCTAGGCCACAGGGAGGCACTGGGAGGACAGTGGTAAAGAGGACAGACACCGTCCTTGCCCCGAGGCGCTTTTGCTTGAGGGGCCCAGGGAGAGAGGCAGCTAGAACAGCAGTGAGACAAAGCAGAGGTATTCAGGATGAGGGCTCTGAAGGAGACAGACGGCAGTGGGGTCACTTGAGGAACTCTCCTTGAGGCAGAGTGGTCAGGGAAGGCCTTTCTGAGGAGGTGAGGCCTGGGATCTGAAGGCTAAGATAGGGCGGTCCTGGCAGAGGACAGAGGACTTGGAATTTGTAGCTGGGAGGCCAGTGGCTGGAGAGGGGGCTGGGCTAGACCACAGATGGACTTGCAGGTCTCTCGAGGAGTTTGCTCTGAACAGTAGCCATGGGACTGGCTTTTCATGTGTAAATGGACTGGAGGTGGCTCAGCCACCCAGGTTGGCAGTGCCTGTACTTGGGTGAAAGATGCTGGTGGCAGCTGGGCCAGCTGCTCCTGAGAGGAGCTGTCATAAAGGCTTTCTCACGTTCTGCTGCAGGGACCCAGCCTGGAGTTCCCAAACCTTCCCCACTTTTGCCCTAGAAGGTCGACTCCTCAGACCTCTGCCCTGCCCCGGCCAGGAGACACGAAGCGCCCAGCATCAGCAGAGCCAGAGGAGAGCGGTGGCTTCCTGCTGGTCTCCTTCCTGCTGGCTTGTGTATCTGGGCCCCCCCGCCCCACATCGCCCAGGACACCTCCTTTGGGTAAGGGGTGGAGTCATGAGTTACTTGAGTGTGTTTCCACCTCTGTGTCATTGACCCTCAAGGCAGCATGGACACCTGTGAGGGAAGGACCGTCACAGCCCACGTACAGGTCAGGAAACTGAGGCTCTGAGACACTCTGCCCTGGGTCTCGGGGCTGCCAGGCCAGCACTGGACACCAGAACCAGCTGGCCCTCTTTGCTGCACAGCGGGGCCTTGGGAGAAGTGGAGATGGGTCTGGGCCCAGCTGTCCCAGGTGGACGCGTGTCTTGCTTCCCCCTGCAGGGGAGTGCAGCAACAAGGAGTGTCCCTTCCTGCACATTGACCCCGAGTCCAAGATCAAGGACTGTCCTTGGTACGACCGTGGCTTCTGCAAGCATGGTAGGTGTCGCGGTGGCTGGCCCGCCTGGCCGGAGGCCAGTCCTCTCTTCCCCCGCCCGCATGACCCTCTGCCTGTCCCTCCTGTCCCTGCAAAACCTGGGGTTAGGCATTTAGCGGCTCGTGAGGCTTTTTCACACCCTCAGCTCCCCGAGTCTCCCCGGGCTCCCTCGTGGACTGCATTCTCACCTGTGTTTTTGATAAGGAAGGTGGTATTTGAGAGGTAGTGTGCCCTGCCTGCTGTCTCCTCTGAATAAGAGCCAGAGCCAGCACTTGAAGCCCTGCTCTTAGTCTCCGCACCCCAGGCAGCTGTGTGGGCAGGGCTCTGACTGGCAGAGGGGCATGAGGGCAGGTGTCCACCGAAGAAGGGATGACAGTCTGACCCTGACGCTTGGCTCCACAGGCCCCCTGTGCAGGCACCGGCACACGCGGAGAGTCATCTGTGTGAATTACCTCGTGGGCTTCTGCCCGGAGGGGCCCTCGTGTAAATTTATGCAGTGAGTAGCCAGCCCCTGCCCAGGCCCTGCTGCTCCCTGTGTCTCTCCTGGGTCCGCCTGGGCTCTGGTTCCTGGGTAGTGTCATCACAGAGGTCTGGGGCAGGGGTGGGTGGGACGTGGGGAGGGACCAGCGCTGCTTCCTGAGCCCAGAGGTGGCTGCGCCCAAACCAGTGCTTAAGCTTTGTTGGGTCACAGGCATCTTAGACGCAGATGAAAGCTGTGGGCCCCATGATCCAGAAACACGCACATACGACCTTGCTGATCATTTAGGGACCTCAGGTCAAGAACCTGTGCCCTAAAGGAAGGGAACTTGGGGTTACTCTGGTTCATGGAACTCTCATACGTGAAAGAAGGTCCCAATTTCATACATGGGAACGCTGAGGCTCAGAGCTCAGCCACTGGCCAGGGTCATGAGGACGCAGGTCTTTGGCCTCTAAATCCAGAACCTCCTTGCCCAGCGTTCCTCTCCTGGGCCTCAGTGCACATCTGTCACTTTGGGTGGTTGTGGGGTGGCACTGGGACCGTAGTGACCTCCCTGTGCTGCCTCCGTCCACACTGCTGGCACCTACGCAGAAGCAGTGTTGCTGCCACGTGGTGGGCAGTGGCTGGTGCTGCTGGCTTGGTCCCACTCCATAGGTGGCAGCCCAGGGGACTACAAGTGGCCCGGTGATCCCTCCTAGCGGGACAGGGGCTGGAGGGGTGTTGGTGTGTCCCCCAGGGATTCTGTTGTCGGACCCTGAGGGGAGGGTGTGTGTAGGGAGGGCCTTCTGTGTACGAAGTGCCTCTGGAGAGGCTCTGAAGGTACCGCCTGTGTTTCCCTCCTTTCTCCAGGGGTGCAGGGGTGGAGCTGGGCGCCAGCACCCAGCCCACCTCCAGGTGGTTTGTGTTGCTCTGTGCTTGGCTAGAGGCTGGCTGTGATTTTCCTGGGGCCAGAACTTGAGAATCCCACCTGGCCTCTCATCTCTCTCACCTCGTCTTCTCCTTCTCTTGTTCCTATCCCCTCCTGCTGCCTGGTGACCAGCCCTCGATTTGAACTGCCGATGGGAACCACCGAGCAGCCCCCACTGCCACAGCAGACGCAGCCACCCGCAAAGGTACTGTGACTCGGCCCTGCGGTGCCGCTGGCCCTGGCTGCGCCCTTGCAGCAACAAACACAGTGCCTGCCTCAGTGCAGGGCTTGCCGTAGACTGGGCTGGAGCCCTGGCGACTGTGGGAGAGGAGGGCAGGGAGGAGGCGGGAGAGGAGGGGGGTCACCCTG
Organism: Camelus dromedarius; assembly: GCF_036321535.1. NCBI lineage: Eukaryota > Metazoa > Chordata > Mammalia > Artiodactyla > Camelidae > Camelus > Camelus dromedarius. Next base: position 29,516,683 of record NC_087459.1, on the reverse strand, counting down.
GTTCCAGCAGGAAATCCAGGCAGCAGATCAGTTTGCACCTTTCTCTGGAGGTGGAGGGCTGTCTGCTGGGGCCGGAGGCCCGCTGGGCTTCTCCCTTCCTGCCGGGTGAGTGCGGGTGAGTGCCGAGACGGCTCAGCGCCAGCCCCGGGAGCCGGACTGGAGGGCGGCGTGGGCGCCACGTGTCTGCTGCTCTTGCTTCTGGTTCAGACCCTTCCCTCTATGAGTGGGACTCACGTGAGAGGCCCCAGCTGGGCAGGAGCAGACTTGAGGCTGACTGGTTCTCTGGCTGGGCCGTTACTGCTCGGTGGAGAGGCTCCCGGCTGCAGGGAGGGGTGCTGGGAAGAGAGGGCTGAAGGACCAGCCGGCTCTGGTCTCCTAGGTGAGGGGCTGCCACCACCTAGTGGTGGGCTGGTCCCCTCAAGCATGGGGAGAGGGACTGCCACAGACAAATGGGGATCTGCCGCAGTGCCCCCAAAACCAAGGGCACCTGGGGTTTGGTTATAGGATGGGGGTTTGGGGGCCCAGAGGAAGGCTGGCCGGGTGTCCTAGGCAGGGTCTCAACAGGCTGAGTAAATTGCCCTGCGATCTTAAGTCTGCACCTCTCACCTGGTTGGACTCAGCCCGTTGCTGAAGCCCTGCCTGGCCCTCCTCCGTGCAGGCGGCTGCACTCACTGCACTGACCCCCCACGCCCCCGCCAGGAGGGTGTGGGGTAAATCAGACACAACTCCTTGTTGGCAGAGCTGGGCATGGCTGCGTGCGGGCACAGCCACCACAACGGGGGCTCCAGCTCAGGGCTCCTACATTTATGGGGCCAGAGGCAGGAACCCACTCGGTAGGGAGATGGCCTTGCTGTCCAGGCCCCACTCTAGGAGCCCCATCCCCCTCGCTCACGTGACTCCCTAGCGGAGGGCCCCTCAGCCCCTAGACCACAGGTCAGCCTGTCAGCCTCCAACTGTTTTTCTGTGACTTGCTCGCCGTGTAGGCTGCTAAACACCTGGCTGAACCAAGCGTTCATCCTGACCTGAAGCTAGAACCTCACAAACAAAAGTAAGGCCTGCTCATGCCCTCGCCCTGCCACCCCAGAGACCGCCTCGTCTCTTTGGTGTTTTGTTTTCAACTTTTATTTTTCGTTTTTGTGTGTCTGCATGGTGTTTTTCGGGCAGTGGCTCCTGCCATCATCGCCAGATGTTTCTCTGCCGCCCGCTCTCCCGAGCAGGGCCACTGCGGAAGCCCTTCTTCCTGCTGGTCATGCGGGAGAAGTCCCGCCCTCTTTTTTTCCGTCCCCATTGGTAGTCCGCGTGCACGCGTTTTCCGCAGTAAAACCGTGTTGTGTAACTCTTTCCAGCAAAGTAACAATCCGCCATTACAAAGGTCGTCCTCCTTGATCCAGTTAACGAGTCAGAACTCTTCTCCCAATCAGCAGAGAGCCCCGCAGGTCATCGGGGTCATGCAGAGTCAAAACAGCAGCGCAGGCAACCGGGGACCCCGGCCGCTGGAGCAGGTCACCTGTTACAAGGTGAGTCCCGGGGCTGGAGGGCAGGGCGGGGTCTTCACAGTCAGCAGCCATTCCCTCACTCCCCAGAGAGTTAGCTAACTTTGATGAATGAAAACGTCTTAAGGCCCGGAACAAAGTGGGTGCACGAATCCAAGGAACAGAGAGAGTCCTGAAGCCTCTGGGTGTTCTCAGATCCCACGTGACACACCCAAGGGGAAGGGACAAAGCTTTAGGCCTACTTGGGGAGGAACTGGATTAGAACCCCCCTCCCACCACTCCCTCCCCCCAAAAAACAGGATGCTCTGGGAAAGGGTAAAATTTTAAAAACCTACTAGAAAACTTGTCTGTTTCATTCTTGGCTCTGGATGGAAAGTGGGGAGAAAAGCCCCTTCAGAGCTTGTGGCCACAGGCAGGCCCTTCCTTGGGTTTGGGCCTATGTCCACGCCCTTGGTGAGGGCTGAAGAGCTACAGAGTTTTCCAGCCTGAAACAGCTCCGGATGGGTGAGCCTGGGTGCCTGGCTTTGAGAAATTTAGTCTCAACCCAGGTCACACAGAATTTCCACAACTAGAGTTCTGAAGAATGAGTTCACAGTTGAAAGTCACGAAACAGAAAAGGTAACGAGTACCACCAAGTGAGTAATGATAGAACGAGACTCGCGAAGAGTTCAGATTTGGGGATCACAAGACAAAGTACAAAATTAGCATGTGCTTTTGTAAAAACCTTTTATTAGATGACATAGCATTGTTTAGGGTACAGGTGAGTGTTGTACCTTATTCCTAACCTTTCCTAAAAGAGCCACTTTCCTCAGCTCTTCGGTCCTCGTGTGTTTTGTATTCAGTACCCTCCTTTAACACTGCAAAACTCCTGAAGGGGACCCCGCTCAGAGAAGTCTCTTCTAAGCTTTTATTCACATAAGCACAAGGACAGTACATATTTTAATATATGTAGGGCCCGAGTACATACATTCTATCATCTTTTTTCTTTATAACATGTTCTAGATCTATGTCAATATATGGAAATCTAATGTATTTGAGGGACCGCATAATTTTACCAATTCTGTTAGTAAACAGTTATTTATAGTCTTTGCTGCTAAAAGCAGTGCTGAATCTGACATTTGTGAGCTCCCGTCTGGTGTCTGGAGCAGCCATGCCTACGAGGAGACACGCCAAGTCAAAAAAGCATATGCCTATATTGTTCCTAGAGCTTGCCTTTAAGAAAGGCTGAGCCACTGGCCACCTGTCGGCCATCAGACCCTCCAAGTGAGCACCTGCTCGGCTGAGAAACCCGACTGCTGTGCTCCTTGCCGGGAGGGGTCTGGTTCCGAGGGAGGGGAAGGCAGGTGCCCAGACGCCGAAGGTAAAAGTGCACATGCACTTACGGAGGGCCTCAGAGGTTTCTGAGCCTGAGCCCTAACAGGTGAGGAGAGTTAGAAAGGGGGCCGTGAACGAAGGTGAAGGGAGGTGGCAGGCAGGCAGATGGCTTCCCACCAGGCAGTTCTCAAGAACAGTGAGAAAACTCGGGTGTCCTGAGTCAGCTGAGCTGTCTTCTTGCCCTCCCCACCCGGGACTCCAGCAGGGCCTCTGTCAAGCAAGCTCTCCGGAGTCCTGGAACCTCAGACGGGTGGGGGTGGGGCTGGGGGGACGAATCTAACAGCCTCTTCCTACCACGGGGACATCACAATTAATATTAAGGACACTTTGTGGGAATCCTGGATTCCCCAGGATCAGCTGTGGAGGCCAATGGACAAGCCAAGTGCCGTATGCAGGGTCACCAAGTCCCTCCCCCTGGTTATCACACCTGCCAAAGCAGCTCCCCTGGCCACTCGTCCACGAGTCACACCTGTAGATCAGACAGACTGGACAACACAGGGACTGTGGGGTTGGGGAACAGAGGAGGCAGGAGTTCCGGGCGGTGACCAAGTAGAGCCCCAAGTCCCAGGCCGAGGAAGCAGGGACTGGGAGGGCGCAGCGTGGCTGCCCCCACCACCTGTCTCCCTCCCCTTGTCCAGTGCTCAAGGCTGCCCTCTCCTTCCTTGTAATTCCCTTCTGCTCTTTGAGGAGTAACAAGAACAAATGGGGAGAAGCTAAGGAAGGGCCTGGAAAACCAGCCGGGACAAGTTGGGGTCAGTGCTAGAGTTCTGAGAGCTGATTCCACCGGGTCTGCTCACCAAGTCTCATCAATGTCCCGTCTCTCTGGTCCTGTGACCAAAACCTATCCCCAGGGGTAGCTTAGGCCAGTACGCAGGAGCCAGGAGGGAAAACTGGGTGCAGCCCTCCTGTCCACGCAGTGAATCCCTCAGTGGGGGGAGGAGCCTGGTGGCTTCTCTCGCCTTGTTGCCTCCCGTCTCCAGGGAGTCGCAGATGGGTGCCTCAGAGGTAAGTGACTGGCCAGCGTGCAGCGGGGCGCTCTGGTGCCACGGCCCTCTCGTCCTGCCCCCCACAAGAGCCCTTCCGTGTCTGGCGTGGGCCCGCCCCTGCCCAGAGCAGCACCCACCCTGCCGTGTGCTTTCTGCCGCACGGTCTCCTCCATCTGCTGAGCTGCTGGCTGCAGTGTCTGCACCGCTGTACCTTCTAAAGCTCCTTTTCCCTCATGTTTGAATGAAAATCTGCCACTGGGAATTCCAGAGTCCCTGTCCCCAACCTGGTATTTGGTGGGTGCCACCTTAGTTGAAAATTGCATTTGAAACTTTTTTTTTTTTGTCTCCTCCTTCCCTTCTTGCTATTCCCAGTGTGGTGAAAAAGGACACTACGCCAACAGATGCACCAAAGGGCACTTGGCCTTTCTCAGTGGACAGTGACAGCAGCTGGAGCCAGCCCAGAGCAGCCCGAGCGGCCTGTTGTTGGGGACCACTCCGGGCTGTCCTTGGGAGTGTACATTTAACTGCTCAGTGCCAGTGCCGGGGCAGCTCTGGCTGGAGCTGGCGGGCGGGCGCGCTGGGTTTTATTCTGTGGGGCTATGTCTGTCAGTTTCCCTGTCATTTTGCTGTGACCTTTTTTTTAAAGGACATGTGCTCCAGTTTGGTCCCTCAAGTTGGCATCATGTTTGTGTAGGCATCGAGGCCTATCTGGGGCTCCCTGCACACCACTCTCTGGGGAGGGAGTTGGTGCGGAAGAGCCGTGCTCAGCAGCTCTGTATGGAAGATGGCCCTTCCCTTCAGGGCCTCATTCAACACCAGGGGGCCAGTGGATCATTTAAAGCTACGGCCAGGGTGTGCTTGCTTCTTCCCGTCCTGCTGAATCAGGCTGTGCCTATCTGTGTGATTTGAACGAGGCAGCCCTTCAGGGCAAGGTCAAGTGCACCAGGGCCCGCTCCCAGGTAGCGGCTGTTGAGAGGAAGGGCGTGGGGCTCTCCCGTGTGAAGGTCTTTTCCCTCTGGGCTTATTTTCTTGGGGCACCTGCTTGACAGTGTTTAAGGTCTATGTTAGGCCGGAGCTGCAGACACCTTTACACAGATGATGCAGTCCATCTGTGTACCTACCTCCTGCCCTATGGAGCATCTGTGCGGTCACTCGGACACCTCTGGTCTGGAGGAGGGGCCCCTGCCTCTGAGCCTGGAAATGTGAAACGCACCTGTGACCTGCTGGGCGAGTGGGCCTATTCAAGTTCAATTACAAAAACAATTTTTATGAAGTTGATTAATTAAAGCTTGTTTTTTAAGCTGTGTCTCGTCACTTTAGGGACTCTGTGCTGAGAAGATTCTTGCTACTGGCTGCAGTAGCTGCCTGGCACGAAGCTTTGACGTTGGTGCTCACTTTTGCCCTTTTGGTGAATCTCATGATGGGAAGTGATGCTGCCAAGGAAAGAGAGGCCTTTGTACCAGTAGCTGGTAAAGTTTGAAAGCCTGGCCTTTGGGATGACCACTTGGCAGGCATCTTTCATTTCAGATGTTAGATACTTGTTCATTCTAATTCAGATCTTCTAGGACATAATTAGCCACAGCACCTCACCATGTTACGCTCCACGCAGTATATGCTCACCACACGTCCCTTAATAAGAAACCAATTCTGACCTAATGTCACTTTTCTTAAGGCTTTTGTGAAGGGTAAGGAAGAAGTGCTGGATACAGGGGCAGTTGCGGGTGCTTATCAGGGCCTGTGCGTCCCCTTACTCCCCTTAATCATTCCACGGAGCTTCCTTCCCACACGTCCTGACTCCCTGGTACCCCAACACCCCCAGGGTGGTACAGAACGGTAGGGGATGGGAAGGCATTCTTAGGAACCCGGGGCTGCTCTATACTGTGACAGTGTCAGCTCACAAAAGGCCAAAAGCAAGGCATAGCACAGGAGGCCACTTCAGCACTGCAGACGGGAGGCTCTAGACCCAGGGCATCTAGACTGGGCAGAACCACCCCATCCCACCTTGTGCGGTGGGAGCTACCAGCGCGCAGGGGAACAGCTGAACCAGTGAGGCAGTCCAGGTACAGTCATCTTTTATTGGGTGGTGATTCTCTAGTAGGATGTGAAAGGATTCGGGGGTGCAGGGCAAAGGTCCTGGTCAGGAATGCAGAGTGCGCCTCCTTCAGTGGTACTTGCGCAGCCGCTCGTGTTCTGAAGTTAGAAAGCAAAATGGTAAGTTTCTTCAAAGGTGTGGTCAAAGCACAGGCTGACGGGGAGGGCGGCAGGCTAAGGTCACAGAAGCCATCCTGAGGTTTCCTTTCAGATGGCCCAGAACCTGCAGAATTGGGTGCTAATGTGCCACCTGGCCAGACTCTTCCTTCCTAGGAGGGACACCTACTCAGACAAACCATGCCCAAGACCCCGTCCTTCACGGCCAGCGTGCTTTGGGCACCACAGACTAGCAGAGGGCTGGATGCTGTCAGAAATGGCCCAGGCAACCCAATCGGTGGCCACTGCACACTGTTCCTGGCACTTCCCATCAGACTGACTCCTCTCCGGTCTCAGCACCAGGAACAACCATGCTTTTACGGAGCGCTGCACAGACTCCGGACTGTGGCACTCGACCTGTTTCCCTCCTCACACTGGCTGCTGGGAAGATACAGCCGGATTTCCCACCAACCTTTGAGAGAGCCTGCAGTATCCTACAGAATGCTGCCTAAGTATTACCCTCACCCCAGCTTCATCTTATTTTTCCTATCTTTCTCTATACCAATTTTCTCACTTAAAATAATATCTTATATACTGTATTTTGCTAAGTCCTTCCAATCCCTCAGCTGTCAGAATGGTGCACTTCTAACTAAATCTGACAGTGAACCAGCATCACCCTGCCATGGGAAACCCCACCACAGGCAGAGCAACCCCGGAGACTCACTGAGCTCCTTGTAACAGCGGCAGTAGTTGAAGAGCACGTAAGCTGCCAGCACCATGGAAAGCCCCGCGACGCTCCCCTTCTTCACGTTGACGTACTTGTTGTAATACCGGTAGTAACCTGCAAACAGGAGAGGAGGCCACGCTCTGCCCGTTCTAATGAGGAAAAAACTGAGGAAAGGCCTGAGGGCAGGAAGAAACAGTCCGCAAAAGGGAGCCACAGAGTGGCCAGAATTATAAAGACGAACACAGAAGGGGAGGGGCCCCCGAGGAGGCGGGCGACTTCACAGGCCCCCAAAGGATGATGACATGGGTTCCCCAGGACCAATCTGACTAGTGCACTTTAAAATGCATGGGCCTGAAGGACAGACCATTTCAAATATTCGTCTTGGAAGTTCTGCCTGGCAGGGGGTGAGCATGGTGGACTGATGTCCCCTATGCTTCATTTTCATCTTAAGTCTTACAACAGTTCTTTAAGATGGAAGGAGTGGTACTGATTCCAAGCAACAGAAAACATTGCCTTTTCTGAAATGCCTCAGAGCCCTCCTTTGACAGGACCAATCAAACAAGGAAATTCAAGGGCTAACAATCTCGCCATGTCCTTCTCTACGTAACTTACTGGTCTTAGACAAGGCTTTTACTGGCCAAAATAATTCAGGGCAAAAAGAGACCTGAAGGCCCAGAGACTTGCTTTTATTTACGCATGCCCTTAAGGCTCTGACCTCTTTGAAACGCTCCAGCAATGCCTCTAGGGGTGAAATCCCGCATCAGTATCCAGCTTGGCAGCTCCCCTAATTTGACATCCAGGAGCCTCTTCTCCTTCAGTGGTACTGAAAAGGCAGAGCAAGAAAACACACACTCAAAAATCCCCCAATAACACAAACACCTTTCGTATCACTTACCTCAACCATTCAAGAAAGGTGCATTTGATAACATCACTGAACAGAGGCTGCCCGCGACGCTACGGATAAACCTGGCACAGCAAATACACTGTTTTAAGCCAGAGCCTATGTACTGGCAGAACTGCTGCAGCATGAGTTTTATTAATGAACAGGACTGTGCATAACAGCTTGCTGGGAATAACTGTGAAAAGAGAACCAAGGGCCATGAGGAAGAAATAAGATGGAGGATAGATGTCTTATTTTATAAGCAGGGGTTGGGGAGACTAACTCAGAGAGGTTAGGCAAATCTTGGCCAAAGGCACATGGCATGCAGGCTGCGGAGGCAGGACCCGACCCTAGTCTGGCCCCCATGCTCCTGAAGCCAATCTGACTTCTACCTCAAGCATCCTACCTCAGACCACAGAAGTCAGATGACAGTAAAAACCACTCCAAAGACCCAATGGGCCCCTTCACTTTCTGATGAGGATCTGAGGACAGGAAGGGCTCCTGGTTGGGGCCATACTGTATTTATCTCTGGACTTAAGAGTAAAACAGGAAGGAGGCTAGGGAGGGGCTGGCCCTGTGAATGTCCAGAAGCTCATAAGGAGGAAGTGGTCTCCATTCCCTGTCCTCTTCCCAGAGATTAACTTTAAAAAGCTGCTTAGCAGGTGTCCTATTCAGAGCAAGAAATCAAGGACTACTGCCTCTTCTTAAAGATGACCAGTCACAGGAGGTGCCAGACTAAATTACTCCCAGGTTTCTTCTCCATTTGGGGGAATCTAAGGAAAAACTCAGGCTCCTTAAGGACCAGCCTCAAGAGTCCACTGTCCACTCACAGGTCTCCTGACTTCTCCCAACCCTTAACAAAGGCAAGGCTGTCAGGCTTAATGACAGCTTCTAATCTACTACAGGTTGCCTGAAGAACTAGACATTTGGCCTTGATGGACTAGACTGACTGCCTGTCAAGAGGCCGTAAGTGACAGGTGGAGACATACATGGCTTTAGGGTCATGGTTTAGGCTGCCCGTCCCAAACAAACTGGCCCAACCTTCCAACTAGACTTAGCCAAAAATATGGAGCTCCTACTGCGTGCCAGGCAGCATGCTGAGCACCGTGGATACAGCACTGACTGCAGATGAGAGCCTTGTTCTCAGAAGCCAGCATTCTATTGAAGACAACCATCTCATAGCCACTCATCTTCCCCGGCTCACACTTCAGCCAAACCCTTTTCTTTTTCTCACATATAGCAGGATTATTTTCACCTGAGGGCCTTTGTATCTGCAGTGCCCCTGGGTCATCAGGGCTACCTCAACTTAAATGTCATCTCCTAAAAGGCTTCCTTCCCTGCCTGCCCTGTCTCAAATGCCAGCACTTCCTTCCTGTATAACCTGAGCTCCACTTTCCTCGTCTGTGAAATGGCTTATTCCAAGGACTGAATGAGAATCTATGTAAAAGCACTTGGAACAGTGCTCAGAACTGTAAACTGTTAGTATTACTGTTGGAATCTCATTAAAGACTATACAAAACATTCAAGGAAAAAAGGGAGAGGGTCAAGAAAGAAATGGCATATAACCGAACTTTAGGACATTTTAAGCATATAGAGTTTCAGAAACTAATTGCATCCTTTATTCTTTTACAAACAGAAAACTGTAATTAGTTTGGTCATATTTTTGAAATGTGAGATAGTCAAATGAATTTCAGGATATGTTCCAAACCTTTACTGGAGTTTAGTGTCAATGATAACTGAGCTCAACACCAAACAATGTCATCTGAGAATGGTCTATACCTTTCTGTCACCTTGCCTGTGCTGTTTCGAGAAACGTTTAACACGTACACATCTTACGTCTCCATCTTGTCTTCACTTGGATTAGTAGGCTTTTCGTCCAAGAATTACAAACCCACATTTCTTCCTGAGTAAGGGCACAGTCAATCTTGCATGCAGTGAGAACAAACATGTCATTCTAAAAGCACCTGGCTTTAAATGAGGCAGCGCAGTGAGGAGTGGACTATGCAGGCGCAGATGCTGCCACCTGCTAATGCTGGGCAGTGAGCACAAAAACGTCCACTGTGTTATTCTATTTCCTTTGTATTTGAAACCTTCCATAATGAAAGGGTTGAAAATGCTTTTAAAAAAAGAACTATGCTGGGAGAAATGTGCAAAAGAAACAGCATTTTAAAAGTATTTTCGACTGGCATAAGGCTGGTGACTCAAAAAAAAAATCAAGTCACTGCTAGGCCAGGTGAAGCCATTTCTTCACATTTACACATACTACGAAAACATACTCACGTAGTCCACATTCTCATTATACATTCAGGTGCTGACATAGTGCCTTGACATATCATAGGAGGAAAAAGCCAAAAATTTAAATTTATTTTCCTACATATTTGTTTCTCTACTATGAAGACAAGACCATTTCCATAACCAAAACAAGAAATGTATAAGCACAGAAAAAAAAAATCATTAGCCTTAAGGAGAGCCAAGTACAGCACCATCACAAAACTCCAAGAGACCATCAGATTCATCAGAGATGTATCTACACTTATTCCAAGAACTTCTTGTTTTGCTGAAGACAAAGGCCTTGGTCCTTCGCAGCCATACTGGAACCCTCCCCCAACACTCCTCTGCAGTGGCTGGTTCACACCAGCAGAGTGTGGTGATGAACAGAACAGACTCTGGCATCAAGTATTCTGGGTCTAGTGCCACGGTGTAGCTGTGTGCCCTTGGGCAAGTTACTGCCCTCTCTGTGCCTCAGTTTCCCCCTTTGTAAAATAAGGGTAACTATAGTGCCCACCTTGGTACTTAGCTCTAGATACTATGTAAATAGGAATTATTATTATCTTTCTGCCTGTCTATGAGCTAACTGAAGGTCGAAGTTCCCCACACTCAGTTCCTGGTCATGGCAGAGTTTCAATGAAGGTTGAGAAAGGACCACAGGTTCTTGGGGGGGCACGTGACTGCTTGGCTTGATTTTATGACTTAAAGAAGCATACTGTCCACCTATATGGAGAGGCATGGAAATGCCAAGTGTCTTCTGGGTGCTAAATCCAGGTTTGTTTCCCAGCTCATCCCATTCATGAGCTGTGACCTTGAATGGGTCACTTCACCTCTCTAAGCCTATTCAACATACACAGGCGTCGAACCTTCCTGGTGTCAGGCACCGTCCTAGGCATCAGCTCCTCCTAGAACTTAATTTCAGCTTCGGCTTTGCGCGTAGGGTTCAGGTGCAAAGCGCCTGGGTCGCGGCAGGGATGAGAGCAGCTATTCCTCAGCGGGGAGAGAGAGTGGGGCCCGAGACAGCGCATTCCCAAGCCCAGAGGCGCGTCGCCGGGCTGCCGTCATCCTCCCCGCCGCAGATGTGGGCCGCGGGCCCTGGGCAGGCGGGAGGCGCGGCGGGGACATCGGAGAAGGGTCGGACGGCGCAGAACCCTGGGCAAAGGGTCCGGTGCACCTCAGTGAGGGAGAGGCGAAGGCCCTGAGCGAAGGGCAGGAGGCTCTGTCACTCGGCCCCTCGCCTCCCAGTGTGGCTCTGAGCACTGGACCCCGAACCCGACTCCTGCCTGCAACCTGGTGGCCTTAACCCTCCGGACACTCACCAATTGACGCCATCTTGGAGTCCTGGCTGTCCGCTTCTCGGGGCCGCGCGAGGACTGCTGGGTAGAGAGCATGCGCCCTGGGAGACCCAGGAGCAGAGGCTCACGGGAAGAAGGTCTTGACTGGTACGAGGCTGGGGCTGCAAGTGCGCCATGGGTTGAAGGGCGAAGGCCTTGGAGGGCAGAGCCCCGCGACCCCGCAGTTGGGAACCCAGAGGTTGCGGTGGTAGGGGTGAGGGTGATAAGGCTTAGCCTGGACTCCCAGTTCTGGGAGGAAGGAGGCTGGAAGGAACCAAAAAAAAAAAAAAAGGGAAGTGAGGGAAGCGCATCCTAGCTTTCTTACTCTGTCGCCTTAAATTTGTTGTGAAAGATGACAGGGGCATATTAAGACCTTTCCTCCCATCTGTGCTTGATGAGAGGTAAGCTCCGACTCTCAAGGAATCCCCAGTCACCAGGAAAAGCCAGCGTCCAGGCTTAGGCTCCTAACAGCTTTGATTGAAGAGTACCTATATGTGTCCAGGCTCTGGGACTGCACTCTAGGGACAGAAATAAGCAAGACCCTAGGGTTACACAGCTCTAGCCCTTCTTTTTGCCACTTCTTTTCCAGGCACAGTGATGCCTCACCACCATTTTGGGTTTTTTTTCTGTAAAGACCAGGATAAGCATTCCTAGTTAAACAATTCTGATTTGGGCAAGATGTTTCCATACCCTGAATTTCAGTTTTCTCCTCTGTAAAATAGGGATGGAATGCTTACCTGGCTTCCTTGTTGTAGGAATTAAACAATATGTGTCAAAATAAAGGATTGAGAACTGAGAGTGGGTAGTGGAAATTGGACCAGTGAACTGGTTTTCCTCAAGAAAGTGACTTGGGCAGTTAATTATCAAACTCATTTGTTATCATTCACTGAATACACATTGCTATTTACTGGGTACTAGAGACACAGAAATCAACCAAAGTCTTTGTGTTCTAGGATTTCTAGTGTTGTGCAGGAGACAGCTGTGTAGACAGGTGAGAGCACAGCAGTGTATCTATGTATGCACAGCAGGAGGCCAGGAACTCCTTAATTAAGGGTAGGTATATGGTACCACAATAAAAAAAGTACAAAGTGATGGTTGAGATAGGAAGTGAGACTGAAGAGGCAAGCAAGGGTCAGAACATAAATGCTGTGAATACTAGGTGAAGAGCGGAGTTCATCCTGATGGCTCATGGCAGGGTAAACAGATGTAGGATTGGCAAATCTGAATAATTTCAGGGGGCTCCAGGGTGTAGGTTCTGGGGTGATTAGGGCAGATGGATATTGGCCCAGAGTGTAAGGGTCAGAAAAAAGAGGTGGTTGAGGATGTAAGTTCTGGAATGGTTGGTTTGTATTTAAAAGATGTTCTCTCGTGGCAGGTTTTTAGATTCATTTGGCGATTTAATCAACTTCTGTCCCCTGTGAGACCACAGTGGAGGAAGTCACAGCCAGCTGGCACCAGTGACAGCGGCAAGGGGCAGGCTTGGTTAGAGCCGCCTGCATCCAGGCACTTTGAGAACTGTACAATTATCTTCCCTATTCAAAAAAGAGCCCAAGTGTGAAAACCAAAAGGATTTGTGGGTATGTTAAAACTAAGAGTCTAAGCAGACCCTGGGGCCACCATGCATGGGCTTCCCCAAGACTCATGATTTCTAAGCCCGACCTATTCATCCTCAGAAGGAAGTAAGGACATGGAGTGATGTCCCCAGATCACCAGGTAAACCCCCTAGCCTTGAAGCTTGGTGCCAGGGTCACAACACTGGACAGGTGGGCTATAATTTACTTCTTCACAGGTCCATCAAGAAAATGCATTCCTCGTAATAAATAACCTTTAATGAAAAAGAATATGAAAATGAATATATGTATGTATATGCATGACTGGGACACTGTGCTGTACACCAGAAATTGACACATTGTAACTGACTGTACTTCAATTTTAAAAAAAGAAGGAAAACGGATTCCCATGAGGAATGCTTTTCTTTCCTTCTTTCTCTTAAAATAAAAATCCAATGCTCTTTGAGGTGGCTTTGGACAGTATGTTTCTTCTTCTGTGTATTGCACACAGAACGTTATTAATAACAGTTCACTGATGGAATGACCACAAGAATTCATTGAAACACTACTATGTGCAGAGTGGGCACTTGACTCTTCCAGCCATTCAACAAGTATGTATAGATCATCTGTTAGACTCCTGTGTGAGCATGTGCATGGGCACTGGGACCACAACCCTGAGCAAAAGAGACACAAACATTCATCCTCGGGGAACTTACATTGAAGTTATATATTAGTTATCTGAATGTGTGCCCTGGGGAATTCCCCAGGTGTACTCTAATGGAGAAGTTCCCCAAGAAGTCTTCGTGACATCACATCTTCTATTCAAACATTAGGTGTGGGTTGTTACTCACATCTTCCCACCAGGGGGCACTATAGGCACAGAAAACCTTTGACTTTTTTTTAATTAAAAAAATTTTTAATTTTTTTCATCTTTTTTGAGGGGGAGGCAATTAGATTATTAATTTTTAATGGAGGTACTGGGGATTGAATCCAGGACTCTGTGCATGCTAAGCACGCACTGTACCACTGAGCTATGCCCTCCCCCTCAAAGAGTAAGTTTAATCAGAGAAATAAGAAAATACAGAAACAAAGGAAAATAGTCAAGCTAAAGAAAATAATAATAGTTTAGTCATTAAACAACGTCAGAGACCTTTAGTTCCTCCTCAAGGGCTCTAACTAGTATTCTGAGCCCTGTCCTTTGAGCGGTCCTGTAGATACTACAAGCCCCACCAGGTGGAGGAAGTTAACTACGTGATGCCCAGACTGTAGCCGTGACACAAGCTGCCACAACTCAGAGAACTGGCCTTAAAGAGATGGGAACAGACTGACCCTGGAACTGAAGATTACCTGTACTTAAAACAATCAGGATGACACTGATCTGCCCACCACATGACTAATTTCAAGATGACTATCAGAGCTGAGTGTAATAGCCCCTTCCCTCTGTCTGTACACCCCTGACACTCCCCTTTAAATGCACCTGCCCACTAATTGTCAGAGGGTGAGGTGAGGGGAGTTGGCTTTTAGACAGGAGTCTGCTGCCTCCTCCCTTCCCACCCCCTTTGCTGGCCTAAAGCAAACTTTGAGAGAAGCATTGTTGGGCTGCTCCCTGTTCAAAACTCCTCACCTCTGACACATCTCTGAGTCCAGTAAAGGCTCAACGGGGACTCAGTGTCTCAAAGAAAGGAGGAAGGATAAGGGAGCCACACCTGCAGTATCTGCTAGGGAGAGGGAGATGGGAGACCAGGGGTCTTGACCAGTGAAAGACACAGGAATTCAGGGTGTGACAGTTGGGGGAACTGCAGACATGGGTGGTTAGGGTTTGTGTGGGAGAGTACTTGAGGCAGTTTGGTCAGTGGTGGGTGTGAGGTTGAGTTGTGGGGCTCTGGGGTCGGTGTCTGATATGGCTGGGGAGCAGGAACCCATGCAATCTGTGATTTTGGGGTCTTCGAGGGTCAGTGGTTGTGGTTGGGTGGGGTCAGCAGTTTGTGGGTCTCTGTGGGGTTGGGGATGGTGACTTAGGCATGTGAGAGATGAAAGCAGACGTCCTTGTCTTTCCTATGTTCTGGAGAACAAAATTCACCTCAATGATAGAATCTCCTTCCGCTGGGGAGAGGATCCAACACTGGGTGAGGCATGGTGCCCTGCTGAGAGCCAGCTGGTTCCCAGTGCCCCAGCTCACTGCCCAGTGGGAGCAACAGGTGGGACCCCTGAAGGAATCACCTCTTGTTTTTCAAGTAAACATGTAATAAGTTCCCAGAAAACTCCTGAAAAATGGCCCCAAAGTCTTCAAGACCCACAGGCATTGTCAACCTGAGGGAAAGTACAGAGTTCTTCCTGTGATTGATGAAAAACCTATAGCCCACATTACACATTAATGGTAAAAGACTGGACAGTTTCTCCCTAAAATCAGGAACAAGGCAAGGATATCTCCTCCCACCTCCTGGGCGTCAAGGTCAAGTCTGAGTTCTTGGGGGGCGCAAAAGGGTAAGGCTATGTATCCGGAGGTTCCAGCTTTAGCGACATTTGGGGGCAGGGTGTCCATTTTAAATCCGACCGCTATGCAGTTGCTTCATTTCCAGCCTAATAATCCCCCTCGCAGGTGCAGGCGCGGAGCTGCTTCAAGGCCTCTCCAGCGGGGACGGGGCGCCTCCAGGGAAACACCGTGGTTTTATTCGAATAAAAACGCGCTTTTTGAGACATCAAGTATAGCAGTTTTCCATTGTTTGATGACAGAAAGTTTCTTGTTTCAATCCGTTCAACTTTTTTTTTTCCCTTTTCAAGTGAAACTGCTTGAGAACAAAAAAGCGCTACTGGGGTGGGCGCGCAGCTGCTGACCCCAATCGGGCGGAAAATCTCCCACGGCTGATCCCACCTGCGAGGGCATCGGGGTTAGGGGGCTTCCTGGGGGAAAAGAAATATGGCGGGGTGGGGGGCGGGGGCTCTCTTTGGCCCTCCCCACACACCTCGGCTGGAGTTTGGGGAGAATTCCTCGTATCAGGCGTGAGATTCCCAAGTCTGTGTCCTGAAGGTGCTCACTTCACCGTTCTGTTATTTTTAAATAACTTTTTTTTTTTTAACGGAAGTACCGGGGATTGAACCCAGGACCTTGTGCATGCTAAGCACACGCTCTACCACTGAGCTATATCCTCCCCACCTCCTTCTGTTATTTTTAAATCGACTCTCATTAAAAAGAAATGTCTGTCTATCTGTCTGTCTGCCTATCTATCTTAGAAGGAGATACATCTAGAGATCCTTTACATCCAGTGGCTCTATATCTCAATATAAAGGGAAACTAGCATCATTTGCTATAATTTGAAAATAAAATACATTCTTGAAACAACAAAAAATTACTTTTCTTCGTGTTGCACCTTGAACTGGCGCCGTCCAAGCTCTGAGAAATGCGGGGAGGGGAGTGGGTGCGATGAAGGCTGTTTCTCCAGTTGCTGCAGCAAATTCACTACAGGGCGTACAGTACACTGCCGGGCATGGCCGTTCTTTTATAAATGACATGACACCCAGGAGGCCTGGATAGGGGGGGGGGGGGGAGAAGGAAGGCCCTGTGGAACCCCGCGCAGAACCAGAGGCCCTCGAGTCTTCAGCCCAAAGCGCTCCCAGCCAGGCTAGTCGTGACACACAAATGAGGGACTATCTAAACCATTCTTGGTTCCCGACTCAAACAGCATTCTCTCTGCGTGTCCTAAAACTCAGAAATGGAGCGTCTCGCATAATACCACCAAGGATATGGAGAGTCAGCCTTCGTACTTCATCCAGGAAGCTTGTATGATGCCCAAGTCGGGGACAACTGGCTGTCCCACGACTCCCGCGTCCAGGTCTCCCAGATGCCAACTCCACCCCACCCTGCTGAGCGCAGCGCACCGAGCGCTACTGCTGAAGTCTGCTCCCGGTGGGGCAGGCGCGACATCCCAGCCATAAAGCGTTGGGCTCCCCTCCCCCACCCCTCTGTTCTTTCGCTTGAAAAAGGTGAAAAGTCAGGTGGGACGTCGTACAGACCCCGGTGCCTGCGGGCGCTCAATGCTTCTTAGGGTAGTGGGTTTTGTTTTGTTTTGTCTTGTATCTGACGAGATTTCTAAAGGGAGTATGCTATTTTTAAAGAAAAAAGAAGAAAAGAAAAAAAGAGGAAAAAAAAAAAAAGAAAAAGAAAACCGGAAACTTCTAAGCCTCCGTTTGGTAAAGGGAAATAGTGTCCCCCATAGGTGTGGCTCACTGCAAACCCCCGCGGGGCTCGGGGCGCAGGGGGGCTCGGGGAAGAGAGAATCCAGAGCCCTGATCACCGCGCTCCACCTTCCCTGTGAGCTGAACTTCTCATTTTCCAGTCTTTCCCCAAACATCGCTCCCTAAAAGCCTCGGCAGGGGAGGTGGGATTCCTGGATTAGGAGGGCGAGTAGTCCCTGAGCCCTCAGTTTCCCACCCGCTTCATTTACATTTACGTCTCGCTTGGAGTAGCCTCGTTATAAAAGGGGCAAAGAGCTCACAGTTAACCCCAAGCCACAATAAAGGCAGTGTTAGGAAAAAAATACTGGACACTGTATCTGACAACCGCTGAAATTGTCCCTCTAAGGCACAAAAAAGAGCGCTGTCCCCAGGGCCTCGTGGCGCAACGGTAGCGCGTCTGACTCCAGATCAGAAGGTTGCGTGTTCAAATCACGTCGGGGTCAAGGGCGTGTCTTTTTAGCCACCGGAATAGATTCGGTCGTGAACAAAACGGAAGTGGTGTCTGTCCGCGGGCTCCCAATAGTGGATTTTCTCTTACCTTTTCTTTAGTCCAAAGAGACTTCTTATGAACAACTCAGCCATGGAAAGGGACTTGAGCTGCAGGGCAAGGATGACCTGGAAGAGAAGAAAACCCCACGTGAGCCAGCGTTTAGGTCGTTTCCAACCTATCCTTATTAGGACTATTCTTCAGATAGCAATCAGGGAGGACATTAAAACAGGGCATGCAGAGACTTTGTTAATGAATTCACTCTGGTGTGAACAGTTTTATTGGTCCCCAGACAGATGTGGCACTGTCTCCTTGTTGATATTTCTGTCATCTTGATGAAGTCAGTTCCCCAGTCCCAGCTCCCCACCCCAACCACCATTACCACGCAGTTTAAGCTTCCTCCGTCAAAAGCCTCTGAACATTACAGCTAAAGAGAAAATACTGTGAGGTTGATTCAAAATTTATGTTGATGATGGAGTTCTTGAACTCTATGAGAGTGGAAAGTTACCCTGGCATTTACCACCTTGTTACTTAGGATTCATTTAAATCCTCCAAGAGGGGTATGAAACAATCAAGTCCCAGATACAAACCAGTTCCTCGCTCACGACCTGAGTGGGGAAAACCCCAGGTTAGCAGAAATGGAGATCGTTGTGGATTTATCAGGATTAAGCTTTCACTGTGACAGCCCCACTCCCTCTTCGGTTTAAACGTCTGTAAGTCTGTCCTTTGCTGAGCTTAAAAAAAAAAGCCTCCTTTAGGTGTGGTTTTTAAAGGCCAATGATTGGTGAAATCTCAGAATTGACAGCATAACACCTGCTTTGACGCCAAAGTGATTTGAATGCTCAACTATCTGATCTAAAATCAGATGTGCTACTGCTGTACCACAAAGTCACAAATGCCCACCTGTTTTGTATATTTATCACATGCTAACTTCTTCACTTCCCAGTTGCAGAATTCAGTATTTGCTATCCTCGGGCGTCCGGACAGTTTGGGGGTTTCCCTCTGGGTTTCTTGTCCTTTCATCACTGGGATGTACAAAGCAGGATGCAAAGGTGGACAAGGTAGAATTAGACAGGGTGAGGGGAAGGGGCTCAGGGAACACTTGCTTTTGACTCCAGAAATAACCTTCAGGTCCCTGGGGATTTTGAGGCTCTGGCCATCCTCCCAGCAGCGCTGGAATATTCCATGATTCTAAGGCATCATGGTGGTATAAGAGGCACCATTACTTTCTGAGCCACCAATAAAGAAAAAAAAAAAAGCCAACTAAATGACAATAGAATACTTTATCACTTTGACCTTTTATTTCATACTATTAATAGCTCCCTTTTAGACTTACTAGCCATAATTTTAATCATACATTTAAAAATGATATATGCCTCTTGTACTCACATAAAAAGGAAAATAAAATGGTGAAGGTATTGCTTAACTCTTCACATTCTGAATTCTATTCTGAACCATTTTCCCATTCAGCGTTGTCCGTGCACGTTTTTACACTCAGTATCGTTTTCCTTGCCACCAAGAGTATTGGAATATAGCAGTTCTTAAGTATGTTCCACTCTTGTCTCTGGGATTTTCTTCCAAGCTGTTGACACCCATTCTGGTGTGCCCATGTACATTAAATAACAGGGAGAAAAATGTGTAATTATAAATTGTGGCAAGTCTATGGAGATAAAGAACAGGGTTCTGTGAAACAATGTGAATTAAAGGGAAGGGAGGGGGAGGGAAGGCTTCTCTGGAGAAGTGACATTTGAACTGAAATCTAAAGTATGATTAGAGTGCAATGTTCTAAGCAGAGAGAATGTGCAGATTAAGGGATAGCAAAGAGTTTGGGTTGTGTGAGGTACTAAAAAGGCCACATGATCTGAGTATAAAGATAGGGAAATAGCCACAGATAATCTAGGATTGGCAGAGGCAGATTATGCAGGGTTTTATTATCTGTGTTAAGGAATTTACATCTTACTCCAGGTCACAGGGAACCACTGAAGGGTTCTGAGAAGAGTGACACTGACAGATTTAACTTTTAAAAGTTAATCTTGCCTGCTTTGAATAGCACAGATTGAGGAAAGGCAAGAAGAGATGTGGAGACTGTTCCAGTGACTATGTTAACGTGGACTAGAAATGACAACTGAGATACTAACGGTTTCTCTGGATTTCTGTGAAGACCTAGAGCTATAGCCCTGAGTGTTTTCAACAAGGAAGAAAGAAGTGTCTCTGTTTTGGTTTATCTTTGGCTCCAGGAAGCCACCCTTCCAGGACTAATGTCCCTAAACTCTAGGTCCGCACAGTTCTCCACTTCAGAGCCAACCTCCCTACAAGCTGCTGCTGCTTCTCATATCTGACTTCCTTGTGAACTCATTCCTAACCGTGTTTCTTCTTTTCTATCTCTCCTATCAGGGCAATGGCTTCTCCCGTCTGCCTATGCTTTTTAAATCAGCCGGAAAGCTTTCAACAAAATCAGCACTAGCACTCGGTTTCCAGATTTGCGGCTTTATTACAAGACAGAAATGCTAGGAAAAACACTGTGTCACAAGTCCCCATCGTCCACCTCCAATTAATAATTACACACTAAAATCACTTGGAGCTTTTAAAGAACAGCTTTTTGTTGTTGTTGTTGTTTTCCTTGGCGGGAGAGGGGATAGGTTTATTTATTAAATGGAGGTACTGGGGATTGAACCCAGGACCTCGCTGATACTAAGCACGCGCTCTACCACTGAGCTTATACCGTCTCCCGCTGACAGCTTCTCATTTTATTCAGAAGAGACCTGTCCGATGGGGAATTGTCTCCATTTTAAAGCCGACAGTGACGGCCCGCAGTTCTCTGCCCTCGCGCTGCAGACGCCCACCGGGACAGGCATCGGTGTCCCCGAGCCCTCTGGGAAGTGGAGTCCTTCCGCCGGGACCCCCGACCTGGCGCGGTCGCCTCCAAGTGCGCAGATGCAACTCCAGACGGAGCCTCGGGCTCGAGCCTTTTGTCTCCCCGCAGCTCCGAGGGTCCGGACGGCGACTGCGTCCGCCTCTCCCGCCCCTCCCAGAGCGCAGCCCGGCGGGGAACCAGCCCCAGGCCCGGAGCCGGGTCCGCAGGGCGTCCGGGGTAAGAGAAAGCCGGGCCCGAGGCGCCGGTCTCGGGGACCCGCACGTCGGGCGCGCGGCTCCCGCGCCTCCCACCGCAGCGAAGGCGGGGCTGTCGGGTCGGCCTGGGCGGGGAAGGGCTGGGCCGCGCTGGACCGGGCCTACGTCCCACAGCCCCGGGCGCTCCGCACACTCCTCTGAGGTGTTTTCGGCTGGGTAGCGAGCCCGCTTTGTGAGCTTTGTTCTCAGCCGAGGAGCGTCCCAGCAGCGAGGTTGCCGCTAAGCACTCTGGGAAATGGAGTCCGCGGGCACTAAAGGGGGCGTGGCAGATCGGGGGATTCTGGGAAGAGGAATGAGGAGGTCGCAGAGCCAGGCTTCCGAGGAGCGGAGAACGCGAGCGTCTCCTGCTGGTGGTGGCTTTAGGTTTTGTCACTGCACTGAGAGCCTTGAAGTTCTGAACTCTGGGGACAGAAAGAAAAAAATGGGGTCCGTGTCCTACTCATGTCCCCTCTGTGTTTTGCTCTGTCAGAGTTTTAGAGGGCCTGGGTAAAGGGTTCGACTCTGAGCGTGGAAGGGAATCCCAGCCTGTATATTTTCAGAGTCTTATGGAGCGAGTGAGGAATCGGATGTACGGCCCCATTTATCAGTTTCAGTGTGTTTATGAATCACAAGGATGAAGCAACTGTGGGAGCCCTGCTTTTAGTTACTGCAGCAATAATCACAGGCTAGCTAATGGCCACTTCTGTGCTTTAGGGTCTCATGAGAGTGTCTGGACCGTCTGGAACCAGGTGTGTGACTGAGGCTCACAGTTCACTGTCCTGATTCTCTATTTTTGCCCTGGTGTGGAATATAATGACTGATCTGAGTACTCCAAAGGATGCCCTTCCAGCTGCGGAGGTTGATCTAGACTAATGAAGGATCCAAGCAAAGTAAAATGACTTCTGAGGCCCTAGGACTTAACTTTTCCTAGGAGAAGAGGGAGAGGGAGGTGCCCCAGGGAGTGGGAATCAATTCCAGAGTGGGGGGCTGGTGGTGGCAAACCTAACCCCCACATCTCTCTCCAGGGCTTCAGAGTAGAGTTGAATGATTTACAGAAAGAAGCAGATTAGGTATTGCTGAGAAGCCCATGTTTATTTCATCGGAAACAGTGAGTACAGAGGAAGTCAGCAATAACAGGACAAGGAAGAGAAGCTGATTATGGACCACTGAACTTGAGGAAAAAGGTAACAATTACAGAAATAAACATGGAATTGAAAGTGGGGACAAGTGGAGGAAATACCCTTGATGGGAATGAAAAGGTTAGGTGACCTTGCATGATAGGAACAGTGCAGCAGACACACATCAGGAGAAGGCCCCAAAGTAGAGAAACGCAGGCAATGACCATGCTTGGAAATCACTAAGTAGAATCCTTGTAATACATCTCCCTGTCCCATCTTCCTCTTTCAGCACTTCAGTGCTCATCCACATTCCCTCTGAAGCCATGGAAGGGAGGATATTCCATAGTGCTTGCTTTTGTAAAAAAGAGCAGGTCACACTTTTTCAGCCCTGTTAGACTGTTGCAAAAGGTTGACATATTATGGGTCCTTGAGTTTAACTTGGTCAAAGCACTTTCATGTTGTTATTGTCTTTCTCCTCATTAGAGCTTTTGGAGTTGAGTAGAGTAGGGATTATGTATATAATTCACCTGTCTTGTGATAGCTTTTGTCCTACTGGATTTGGAAGTGGGAAGATAGTATTTACCTCCCTCATGGCTTTTTTCCTACTCCTTCCAGCCATGACTACTAAGGATGCTTCTCTGCCCCAAGAACAGAGCACAGAAGAAATGAGTCCTACCGTAGAGCTCCTTCCTGTTGAATTCCAAGTGAGTCTGAGTTTAATTTCCCTCCCCTGAAATTTCAGCTTGGTGTTCATAGAGTGTTCTAATTTATTTCTTTCATCTTGCTTCAGAGGTTCATGGAAATCCCATCCGGAGAACTGAACCAAAGTAATTTTTCCCTGACCACTTGAAGCTCTAGGGAGAGCTCAGGCAGGAGCTTTAAATTTGGGAGTAATCGGTGTGAATGGTACTTTAAAGTATGAAACTGTGATCACTAAGGGAATAAGTGTAGACAGAAAAGAGATGGGATCTTATTACTGAGCCCTGTAGCTTCCAACACTTCAAGGTCAGGAAGGTGAAGAGGAACCAGCAAAGGAGACTGAGAAGATGTGGCCAGTGAGGCGGGGGAAGTTCAAAGTGTGGCATCCTGGTAACCAATTGAGGAAAGTGTTCTAAGGAGAAGGGAGTCATCAGCTTTGTTAAAAGCAGCTGCTGAGTCAAGTGAGACGATACGTGAGCACTGACTGTTGGATTTGGCAATAGGAAGACCATTGGTGACTGCCAAGAACAATTTCATGGAGTGACAGGAGTGAGAGCCTAACTGGAACGGGCTCAGAAGAAAATGGGAGGAGAAAAATTGGCCCCAGAGGCTACAGACAACTAGTTTGGAGAGTTTTACTCTAAAGAAAAGGAGAGGAGTCGGATGATAGCTGGAAGGAGTATTAAGACCAAAGAGGGTTTTTTGGATTTTTGTTTTCTTTTTAAGATGGGAGAAGTAAGGGATTGTTTATAGGTATGTAAGAGTAGGTGAAAGAGAAGATGTCTAGATTGAGTGCTGGGGAACTCCAACATTTAGAACCACTTTTCAAACATTACTTTACTGATTTTAAACAAATACTCCTGTGAGTTAGGGGTGATGCCTATTTCACAGTAAACTGAGGCTCCCGGTAACCTGCTCAGAATCATAAAAGGGTTTGAACCCTAATCAGATCCCAGGTATGTCTGATTCTAAATCTTATGCCTCTAACCACTCTGTTCTGTTGACTGGCTTTCCCACAAAGCATTTTCCAATTAATTATGGTCAACAAAGTACACTCACATGGCTGTCAATGTAACAGAGTAGGAGTCTTAGAACAGGTGGCCATTTTCAGTTTCAAATCAGCAAATCCACTCATTCAAAACAACTTTAATTACAAGAGGATAACTAAATAAATCTGAGTCATGGCCCAAAGCACCGAGAAAGAAGAAAAGTACTGAGAAAGAAGCAGCCTCTGTTAGAACAGCATGACCGTCTATATACATTTAGGATATCAAGCTGAATTTCTATAAAATCTCAGAATATTCCAGAAATCGGTATAAATTATATTTCTGAGCTTTATCCCATCTACAGCATAATCAGTAATTAACATTTCGTTGTCATTCAATGGTTCATTTATATTAGGTTTACTTAGTAAAATATGTAAGAGAAGAGTATAATTAAGAGTATAGCTTTGAAGACACCTGCACCCCACTGTTCACAGCAGCACTATTTACAATAGCCAGGACATGGAAACAGCCTAAATGTCCATTGACAGATGACTGGATAAAAAAGATGTGGTATATTTATACAATGGAATACTATTCAGCCATAAAAACAACATAACACCATTTGCAGCAACATGGATGTCCTTGGAGAATGTCATTCTAAGTGAAGTAAGCCAGAAAGAGAAAGAAAAATACCATATGAGATCCCTCATATGTGGAATCTAAAAAAAAAAACCAAAACAAATACAAAACAGAAACAGACTCATAGACATAGAATACAAACTTGTGGTTGCTAAGGGGGTGGGGGGTGGGAAGGGACAGACTGGGAGTTCAAAATGCATAACAGATAAACAAGATTATACTGTATGGCACAGGGAAATATATACAAGATCTTGTGGTAGCTCACAGTGAAAAAAAAAGTAACAATATATATATGTTCATGTATAACTGAAAAATTGTGCTCTACACTGGAATTTGACACAACATTGTAAAATGAGTATAACTCAATAAAAGAAATGTTTATAAAAAAAAAGACTGCCTGTGTCCAAATCTCAGATCTGATCCTCACATCTGTAAACAATGTTAATAATAGTACTTACCTAACATCATTATTATTACAAGAGGTAGTTCAAAGGACTTAGTACATAGAAAACATTGTAATTGTTAGTTATTATTATTTTCCCTAACATAGATTAATACTTAGAAAATTTAGAATATTCCATGAAAATAGTTAAAATAAAGGTTTAACCTTCAGATTAAAAAACTCTTCCTGTTCTAGATTGTTCTCTTCCCTCAGGGATTACCAAGTCCTATAAGAATGTGCTGTTCTTCCAGGAACTGGTGACAGTCAAGGATGAGGAAATGGACTTCACCCATGTGGAGGAGGAACAGCTGAATTCTGCCCAAAGATTCGTGGGCATGGATATGAAGGTGGAGAATTGTGGGAGCCTGGTATTTTGGGGTAAGGAAGTTATTTTTCAATGCATACTGCTTACTGGGACATAAGCTAATGGCATCTAAAATGCCATACTTTTGCTTAAGACGCAGAGACCTCTTATCCCCTAGGGGATTCATGATCATTTTGTGCTCAAAGTTGGGCTTCTGTTCTCTTTTGGCAAGTAAACGTTTGCCATATATGGGACTGAAAAAGGACAGCTCCATTATTATATTGGTTTTAAGACTTAGAAAGCTATACTAATTAAAACAATGTGGTATTGGTGAAAGGACAGATGTAAATCAGTAGGACAGAGCAGACAGTCCAGAAATTGACCCACACATGTATGGTCAATTAATTTCTGACAAAGATGAAAAAGCAATTCAACGTTAAAAGGATGATGCTGAAAACGTTCAATAGATGATGCTGAAAAAGTTGGACATCCATATACAAAAAAAATGAACTTAAATCTATACTTCCCACCATATATACTAAGTAACTCAAATGGATCACAGATCTAAGTATAAAAACTAAAACTATAAAACTTCTAGAAGAAACATTAGAGGCAGTCTTTATGACCTTTTATAAGGCAAAATTTTATTAGCTATGACACCAAAAGCTCAATCCAGTAAAGCCATCTGGGTCTTGAGTTTGCTTTTTTGGAAGGTTTTCAACCTTCGATCCAGGTCCCTTGGTAGTTATAGGACTATTCAAATGATCTATTTCTTCTTGAACGAGCTCTGGTAGTAGTTTCCTGCCTTTCATTTCTGTAACTGGTAATCCGTATCTTCTGTTTTAATTTTGTTGGTCTTCCTAGGAGTTTAACATTTTTGGTGATCTTTTCAAAGAACCAGCTTTTGATTTCATCGATTCTGCTGTTTTCTGTTTGCCGCGTTATGCACTGATGCTCTTACCGTTATTATTTTTCTCCTCTGCTTTGTTTAATTTGCTCTCCTTTTTTTTAGTTTCCCAAGGGGATCACTGGTATATGATCTTTCTTCTCTACTATGAACATTTAATGCCGTAAATTTCCTTCTGCTTTAGCTGCATTCCACAATTTTGATACATGGTATTTTCATTTTCATTCAATTCAAAATAATTTCTATTTTCACTTGTCTCCTCTGACTCATGGTTATTTACACAAATTTCTGTTTTCGATTTTGTAGTTTGATTCTGTTGTGGTCAGAGATACTTTGTATGATTTTAGTTATTTAAAATGTTTGAGCTTTGTTGTGTTATTTATAAGTGCATAATGTTCCATACACACTTGGAAATAAATGTTAAGTAGGTCAGGTTGCTTGACAGTATTGTAGGTTTTCTCTGTCTTTACTGATTTCCTGCCTGTTGGCCTCTACTGATTACTAACTGTGGAGTGTTGCATTCTGCAACTATAATTGTGGGCTTTTCTACTTATCCTTTTAGTTCCATCAGTTTTTCTTGATGTATTCTGAAACTCTTGTTAGGTATATTCTCATTAAGAATTGTTACGTCTTCTTGGTGAATTGACCCCTTTATCATTATGCAGTGTCCCTCTTTGACCTTGGTAATATTCCTTATTTGGAAGTTTATTTTGTCTTACATTAATATGACCACTCTAACTTCCTTTTTTGTTGTTGTTGTTTCTTCTAGCTTCCTTTTAATTTTTGTTTACATAGTATATGTTCCCATTCTTTTTGTTTAAACTATTCAGAGTGAGTTTTTTGTAGGCAGCATATAATTGGGTCTGGTTTTTAAATCCATTCTGACAATCTGTGTGATTTTTCAGTTGGTGTGTATAGACCATTTAAAGTAATTATTGTTATGGATGTATTTAAATCCTCTATGCAGCTAGTTGTTCTGTTTTTGCTCCAACTTTTCTTTGTTCATTTTTATCTTTTTCTGCCTGTCTTTTGATTATTTTTTATTATTCCATTTTATCTCCACTATTAACTTAGCATTAAATCTTATTTTAAAAGTTTTTTAGTGGTTATACTAGAGTTCCCAATATCCTTCTTTAATTAATAATAATATACCTTTAAAGAATATTATAAAACTCCATGTATAGTATGAGAAACCTTACTTCAGTAAACTTCTAATTTGTCCCTCCCATCTTTTGTGTAATTGTCATGCATTTGACCTTTACATATGCTGTAAGACCACAATACATTGCTACTATTTTTGTTTAAGACAGTTATCTTTCAGAGCAATTTAAAAAACGAAAAAAAAAAGACTTTTATATTTATTTTCATTCACAGTTTTTTTTTTCTTTCAGCACCTTAACTGTCACTTCATTGTCTCTGGCTTATAATTTGTGACAAAAAGTTTGCTATCATTTTGATCTTTGTTCTTCCATATGAAATGTGTCTTTTTCCTATGGCTACCTTTAGGATTTTTGCCTGAATCTTTGATTTTCTACAGTTTGAATATGATGTGTCTAGGTGTGTGAGTGTGTTTCATTCTACTTGGGGTTCTGAGCTTCCCTGGATCTTTGGTTTGATGTCCTCTGTTAGTTGTTTTCAGCCATTGACACATCAGGCACTGTTTCTGCCCACTCCATCTCTGCTCCTTCCAAGGTTGCAGTTCCGTGTGCATTTAAGCCTTTGATACTGTCCTACAGCTCTTAGCTGCTCTCTTCTGCTTTGTTAGTTTTTCAGTCTTTTTCCCTCTTTGTGTTTTAGTTTGGATAATTTCTGTTGACCTATTTGCACGTTTACTGATTCTTTTCTTAGCTTTGTTGACTCTATGGATGTGCCCATCAAAGAAATTCTTCATCTCCATTACTATATTTTTTCCTTTCTAGAATTTCCATTTGACTTTCTCTTATAGTTTCCATCTCTCTGCTAAGATTCCCCAAGCATTAATGTGTATTGTGCACCTTTTCCACTAGAGCCTTTTACATATTAATCATAGTTATTTTAAATCCCCTCCTGGGTCCAATATCCGGGTAATCATTGAATCTGGCTCTGTTGGTTACTCTGAATATGGTTTTATACAATCTGATTTGAGTGGGGCTGGGAAGGGGTGCTTGGAGAGAGGATGCAAGCAGACCCCTTGTGAGGCTGTTGCATTAGTTTAGGTGAAAGGTGATGGTGGCTGAACTGGTGTGGTAATAACAGGGAGGAAGAATACAGGATGTATTTGAGAGAGATTTGGGGGGTATAATCCATAGAACTTGGTTTCTTTGTTGTGGCTGGTTTCTGACGTTCAGCTAGAAAATCTTTTTGAGGTTTTGTTAGGTTTAGATATGTACTAAGTAGTAGACTGGTAGCTTACAGATAATAAACACTGCGTAAGTGTCTAATATTATAGTTCAAAGCATATGTTAAACTTTATGTACTGTGATATTATCAACTTGTGAAAATTATGGCAGCATTAAAAATATGTTTTACTGAAACATCAGTTATGTTTCTATAATGGGATAAAAGGATATTAAGAAAGGCTATCACAGTGGGGCAGGATATAGCTTAGTGGCAGAGCGCATGCTTAGCATGCACAAGGTCTTGGGTTCAATCCCCAGTACCTCCATTAAAAACAAATAAACAAACCTAACCGCCCCCCCCCAAAAGAAACAAACAAAAAAGAATGGCTAGCGCCCTCTAGATTTGCCTCATTGCTGTATTATTTGTGTTCAGTTGGGTTCATACAGCATATATTTAAGCATGTACTTGCTCTCTACAACACTGTCAGAGGCCCTAAGAAATATCAGTGAGCAAAAGAGGTGTGCTTCCTGTCCTCAGAGAACTTACCTTATGGTGAGGAAAGAAGGAAAGAAAGAAGGAAGGGAAAGAAGAAAGGAAAAATGAAGAAAGGGAGGGAAGGAGGGAGAGGTCAGTGGTTAGTGGAGACACAAAATCTTAAAGCCTATGCTAAACAAACAAAAAATCTGTGCCTTTAAAGAAGGACTAGAGAACTATTTAAAAAGTCAAAAGTAGCGGGGAGGGTGTAGCTCAGTGGTAGAGCACGTGCTTAGCATGCATGAGGTCCTGGGTTCAATCCCCAGTACCTCTATTTAAAAAAAAAACAAATTATCACCCCTCCCAAACAAAAACTAAAACAAAGAAACAAGTCAAAAGTGGTTGTCTCCAGGTGGTATTATTGTAAGTGATTTTTTTTGTTTTCTTCTTTTTTTAATAAGTAATTTTTTTGTCTAATACTTTTTCAGTACTGCCCAATCTCAACCCGTGTTTTCATCACTCTCCTTCCTGCTCCCTCCGTTATTTTATTTTAACATTTGTTCTCATCCCGTCTGCTTATCCTCTTCCGTGGTTATTCTGTTCAGTCTTCCATTCTCTCAGGTAGAGCGTCCTCACTGTCTGACGTCTTATTGTCCCTCATATTAGTCGTTCTCTCATCTCTGTTATTCACTGAAACTTTGTTGTCTGCTATTGCCATGAAGGTCTTTCTGAGAACATTCCAGTAAGCATTTTTAATGGGCATCATTTTAATTCTTTCTAGCTTCTTGCCACCTCAGCAGTTTTCTTTCTCTTAGCACAGAGAACACCAACCTTTGTACTTTTTATTTATTTCAGATTCCGATGCCATACCTGAAACTAAAGTGTCCCTTTCAAAGCAGGACGCTTATGAAGAAATACCCCCTGAACAGGAGCTGATAATTCAAAGACTTGAAAAGGATGATGCCTGGGAATGTGGAGGCACATTAGAAAGGCAGCAAAGAATTCCGAAGAAAGATGTAAGGCAAGTCATAATTAAACACAGGAGAAACCCCGTGGAGGATTGTAACGGAATCGGGGTAGGTTCAAACTCAGTTAAACATCAGAAAGTTTACTCAGTGAAAAAGCCTTGGAAGTGCACTGAGTGTGGGAAGTCCTTCACTTACTGCTCAGCCTTTGTCCTGCATCAGAGGATTCATACGGGAGAGAAGCCCTATGTGTGTACGGACTGCGGAAAGGCCTTCAGCCAGAGCTCATCGCTCATGCAGCATTGGAGGATTCACACCGGAGAGAAACCCTACGGGTGTAACGAATGTGCGAAAGCTTTCAGTCACCGGTCAGCCCTCATCCAACATCACATCATTCATACTGGAGAAAAGCCCTATGAGTGCAATGAGTGTGGGAAGGCCTTCAACCAAAGCACGTACCTTATCCAGCATCACAGAATACACACTGGAGAGAAACCCTATAAATGCAAGCAGTGTGGGAAACCTTTCAATGACACCTCCTCCCTTATTAAACATCAGCGGGTTCATACAGGAGAAAAACCCTACGGATGTAACGAGTGTGGGAAAGCCTTTAGCGACAGGTCAGGCCTCACTCAACATCAGAGGACTCACACGGGGGAAAAGCCGTACGAATGCAGCGAATGTGGGAAAGTGTTCAGTTACTGTTCAGCTCTTATTCAACACCAGGGAACCCACACTGGGGAGAAACCTTACAAGTGTAATGAATGTGGGAAAGCCTTCAGTGACCGCTCAGCTCTTGTAAGACATCAGAGGATTCACACTGGGGAGAAGCCTTACAAATGTAAAGAATGTGAGAAAGCCTTTAGCCAGAGCTCATCCCTGACCAAGCACCTGAGAACGCACACTGGAGAGAAGCCGTATAAATGCAGTGACTGCGACCAGGCCTTCAGCCAGAGCTCATCTCTTATTCAACACCAGAAAATTCATACAGGAGAAAAACCCTATAAATGTAAGAGGCGTGAGAAAACCTTCCGTGGGCGTTCAGCCTTTCATCAGCATAAAGGAATTCATGCTGAATAGGACGCAGCAAACTCATGAGGTAATTGTGTATCTTCTCCTGATTGTATAGACCTGCTCTAAGTATCAC
Source organism: Camelus dromedarius (assembly GCF_036321535.1). NCBI lineage: Eukaryota > Metazoa > Chordata > Mammalia > Artiodactyla > Camelidae > Camelus > Camelus dromedarius. Next base: position 29,486,056 of record NC_087459.1, on the reverse strand, counting down.
AGGGCGGGTCACAAAAACGTGTGTGGCTGTGCCTCCCAGAAACTGGCTCTCTTCCTTGAAGTGTTATTAGGTCTGGAAGGGGGCAAGAGGTCCATGGATGTCTCAGTTACAAATCATATGGCTGAAGCAGAGAAGAGAATTTCCAGGGAAGCCCGGAGGAGAAAGTCTAGTTTAGCTGGAGAAACAGAGTAAGGAGCTGAGCGTCTAATATCAGTAGAAAAGTTAATCGGAGGAGCAGACTGAACATTGCTTGAGGCTGAGGGCTCTCTAAACAGCAGTTTTCAACCTGAAGTCAAAGTGGGGAGGATCAGGATCCCAAGAAGGAAAATCACCAGGAAGTTTCTAGAGGCGAAAAGAGAGAGAAAAATCCAAGCCCAGAAGCCTCCTTTCCTCTGTCCCTACACGCCACCTGTTCACTTGCACATTTGCAAACATTTAAACCAATAGTGATTTACCTTGTATGCACACTGAAATCATCTGGGAAACTTTAAACAAATGCCTGCATCCCAGCCTTAGAGATTCTGATTAAGTTGGACTGGGGTGTAGTCTGGGCATCAGGAATTTTAAAACTTCTCTGGCAATTCCAGTGTGCAGCCAAGATTAAATGCCACTGATTTAGACTCTTTCTGCACAAGGATCAACTCAGTGAGACAGGATCACAGGCAGCTGAGGGGAAAACAGTCCACGTTAGCTCACGAGAGCTCTTTGTGTTCTTGCTTCCACCTTTTCTTTTCTCTTACTAATTATATAACATCATCTTTTCCACCTGATTTTGGATCTCTTTGCTTGGACCTTGTTTTCTCTGACTTCATGTGAACCAAACTGCTCAATACTGACGTCTGCTCTGGCCCTGACCCTTGCTAAGTGCACTCCTTTAAGCCCAGTTACAGCTTTCTCAGCCACTTCTGACTACCTGGATCATATATAATGCTTGCCACCCGTGGCCCAGTGGTGGCAAATATTAACCATAAGAAAAAGTCTTAGAGAAGGACCTAAAGACCAGAAATCAGGACTGAAGAAGTGACTGTAAGGGACTTTCAAAGAGGTAAACTTCAGTTGTGTGCAGGAACTAATACTGAACTTCGCAGGATGTAGGTGGGAGGGAGGGTAAACTAGGAACATTCATTCCTACATTTTACAGGAAGTACAACCGTAACTCTAAAGGGAGTTACGAGAAATTACAGATGACATTGTAATCCCTATAGAACATCTGTTAAGAGATGGCATAAGTAGAGGAATTAAATGACATACTAAGAAATGTTTAACCCAAAAGAAGGCAGGAAGGAGGGAGAGAGAAACAAACAAACAGATGGGACAAACAGTAAACAGAAAAATGGCAGACTGTACTCAGCCATATCAATAATTACCTTAACTGTAAAGACAATGCCTGAAATGAAACTCAGATTGTCAGGCTGAATAAAGAAGAATGGCCCAACTGTATCTGAAAGACACATACTGTAAATACAGAATGTTCAAAAGATCAAAATGTTTAGAGTAATGATGTTGAGTTTTGTTGGAAGATTTTTCTGCATCTGTTGAGAAGATCTTATTCTGATTTTTATTCTTCAATTTGTTGATGTGGTGTGAAGGAGATTAAGAAGTACAAACGTTCACCTACAAGATAAATGAGTCACGGGTATGAAATGTACAGTGTGGGGAACAGTCAATAATTTTGTAATACCTTTGTAGGGTGAAGATGGAAACTAGACTTATCATGGTGGTTATTTTGAAATGTATAAAAATACTGAATCACTATGTTGTGTATCAGGAACTAACATAGTGTTGTAGGTCAATTATAACTTAAAAACAAACAAATGAACCAACTCAGAAAAAGAGATCAGATTTGTAGTTACCAGAGGGATGGGGTGGCAAGAGGGGAACTGGATGGAGGCAGGCAGAAGGCACAGACTTCCAGTGATAAGATAAATAACTACCAGGGATGTAATGTACAACATGATAATAGAATTAACAGTGCTGTACGTTATAAAGGAAAGCCATCAGGAGAGTAAATCCTAAATAGTTCTCATCACAGGGAAGAAAACCCATCAAAAATTTTCTTTACCTTTCTATCTTTGTAGATGATGGATGTTCACTAAACTTACCATGGTCACCATTTCATGATGTAAGTCAAATCACTATCCCGTACACTTTAAACTTACACAGTGCTGTACAGCAGTTACATCTCAATAAAACTAGAAGAAAAAAAAGGAAAAGAATTTTTAAATGTCACTAAGGGACTGTAAATATAGTGGAATGTTTAAGAGAATTCTGATGTTTCATTTGTACTTTTTTTTACTCAGAACTATGGCCTAGAGTCACTGGGAAATTCAGATCTTCATCTTTTCAATTGAAGGAATCAACAGAGACATCCGTTTGTTACCAGTGTCATTCCAGAATGTTCCACATGGGACTCTGGCAGCTTCATCCTCGGGGAACGAGCTTCCTGACAAGGTCCATTGTACAAACCAAATGGCGTTAAAATCCCAAACCTTTAGATTTCAAGGTGAATCAGAATATCACAAAATAATCAACATACAGATACAACACATTGGGGGGGAGGGTATAGCTCAAGTGGTAAAGCCTATGCTTAGCACACAGGAGGTCCTGGGTTCAATCCCCAGCACCTCCATTAAAAAAAAAAAAAGCACATTAAAACTCTACTGAGTTTCCTCTTCTGACCCTGATGCAGTTACTACAACTGGACTAACTTACTAGACTCGTTGTTAAACACTATCAAACCAGACAGAAGATATGAAAAAAATGATCTCAGACCTTGGACAACAGTCAGTGCAGACCCATAACCCCCGAGGAAAAGGAAACAAGTCGGGTGAGGCCTGCGTTTGCCCTGACTTTCTAACTGGGCGCACTTTCCAGACCACAGTGCAGGGGAGGGGGATCCCACAGACCACAGCAGGCTCTCTGAGACATGGAGACAGAGATTTGAGTTCAAGGAGGCAGAGGTAGCGGGGTCTGGGTAGCAGAATCCTAGACAGCTAGAAGCCACACACAGAAAAAGCTCCAGAAATCTCCATAAGGGTCCTCCTGACTTTGCTCCTGACAGAGCGAATGCCGGGCAAAGAAGGAGCAGGAAGATAGAAGCTAACAATCCCCAGAGCTCACACACAGCTGGGGATGTTCACGTCCTGACCAGCCATGACAGAGTCCTCCCTGAGCCCCCGAGGCGCTGAGCAGACACACAGAGGACAAAGGCCGAGTAAAAGCGCCAGACAGGCCCAGAGGGCCTCGAGACTTGCTCCAGCTTTTAAGCCAAGATCTCACCTTTCCTGGGGGTGACGCACCCTCACAAAGCTTCAAAACAAGCCTTGAAAGAATCCAGCTGAAGGTAACTTGAACTGCCAGGAAAGAAAAGCTTTTACTGGTAAAATACACATACCATAAAATTTACCTTTGTTAAGTGTACAGTTCAGTGGCACTAAGTACATTCACACTGTTGTGCAACCACCACCACGGCCCATCTCCAGAACTTTCTTCATCTTCACAAACTGAAACTCTGCACCCACTGAACAGTAATAAAAACAGTTAACTGTTTCCCCGCCCACTCAGCGCCTGGCAACCAGCCTTCCACTTGGTGTCTATGAATTTGACTAGCCTAGGTATCTTATATATGTGGAACCATACAGTGTTTGTCCTTTTGTGTCTGGCCTGAGCATTTAGCCTCATGTCCTCAAGGTTCATCCATGCTGTAGCATTTGTCAGAACACCCTCCCACCCAGGCGTCAGACACCAATCACCAGTCCAGGTTGTCACCTGTGCTTCTGATCCACTGGCTAGAAATTAGGGCCCACACGACCCACTCCCTGGGTCCATCAATTTGCCAGAGTGGCTCACAGAACTCAGGAAACAGTTTACTTGCTGGTTTGTTGTAAAAGGATGTAACTCAGGAACAGCCATGTGGAAGGGATGCACAGGGCGGGAGGCGGGGCGGGGGGAGCAGAGCCTCGTGCCCCTCCCGGCTCCACACCTCCCAGCACCCTCACGATGCAGCAGCCATTTCTGGGTTCTCATGGGGGCCCTACGTGGGCGGGACGGGTCCAGTCATCAGCCTTTGACATGACTGGTTCGACCCCAGCCCCTCCCCTCCCCTCAGGGGGTGGGGTGAAAGCGCCCCCCTCTCATCACGTGCTCTGTTACCCAGGCCTCCAGCCCAGCCTGGGTGTTTTCCACGGTTGCCACGTTAGCATAAACTCAGGTGTCGTTGAAGGGACCTGTCAGGAGTAACAAGACATTCCTCTGACCTGTGCTGCTCGGGAGCTATTTCAGAAACCAAGGACAAAGCCTAGATATTAAAAGACGCTCCTTTGCTGTTACAGGAAATTTCAAGGGTTTTAGGAACTCTGTGCCAGAAACAGGCAGGAGGATCAAATATCTGTTTCTTATGTAAATCCCTGTGTCACAAGGGGAGGAGGATGGAGACAGAAAAGGGAGTGTCATGGTCACTGGATCTAGGCCCTGGAGGAGACAGGAGAAAGAGAGGATGGAGTGGAGGCAGAGGAAGGGTCACTAGAAGGGCAGCCCCTTCCTCTGGGGGAGGAGAGAAGAGGGCGAGGACACGCGCAGGACTGTCTGGGGAGGTGGGAATGCGGGAGGAGGTAAGGGGCTATTTTCTGGGGCAGGACTGGCAGTACCTTCTGAGAGGAGGGGATGGGGTGAGCCCGGTGTCCTCACAGCCCCTTGTGCCCCCTCGCAGTGTGGACCCCTGGATCGATACCATGCAACTTCTGCTTCCTCACTGGACTCTTCACTCCCTGAAGCAGGGCCGGGGCTCTGAGGGTTGTACAGGTTGTGCACTTAGCAGCTCTAGGGGCCCCGTCCACACAGCTTTGATGTGAGGGCATCCCCTGGAGTTGAGCAGTGCACAGCCTGAGTAGCTGTATCCTGTAGCCCCGGTGGGAGCTGCAACCTCTGTGCGTTTCTGTTGCTGGCATGTAGCCTGGAGACCGGCAACTTCTCGGTGCTCAATAAACATTTCCTGAAGGAACGAGAGAGATAAAGGTGTAGATGTAGAAAGACCTGATAATCTGAAGGGTGTGAAATAGTATCTAATTGGCTTAAATTGCATTTCTCTTATTACTTACGTCATTGAGCATCTTTTCATCTTCATGGACTCTAATTCCTATGTTGTCTTTTCCTAATGCAATGTAGTTGAATTTATCAATCTTTAATAAGGCTCATGCTTTTTGAGTCTTGTTGCAGATTGCTACCAGTTTATCAAAAATTTGTTTTCCTTCTTCCTGGGCACACTCTCACAGTAGAATGTAATTTAGCACTTGCTTTTGGGGAGAGAAATTGGGAGGGTGGAGTGGAAGCCACAGGACAGCTCACACACTGATCAAGGAATTCTACCTCTGGGAATGTAGCCTTAGATTCTAAAGAGCAATCCAAATTATCCTAAAATTACATTGATATTCACTTTAGCATTGTTTGCAACAATAAAAACTGAGACATGCCTGGAATGCCCAAGAAAAGGAACTGTTACATCCACTTGATGGACAGTGAGCAGCTATTAGGCAAAAGGTTATGAAAACCATGTAAAAATTTTAAGACATAATACTAAAGATACAAAATATAAACCCTGTGGCTTTTGTTATATAAAAAATGCACAAAAAAATCAGACGGAAATACATCCCAATGCTTGTAACAAGCGGATCACGGCGTTGGGATTATGGGTGATTTTCTCCCACTGTGTCCCTAAATATCAAATAATGTACTTATATTCCCTTAATATAAAAAAAGTTCAAAAAGAATTTGGATGCAATATATGTTATTTGTGTACAGCACTAGAGAGATAGTAAGAAAGATTTAGGCTCTAATCCAAATTTGTAGCTGTGGCTAACCAAACAAGCAAAGAATGAGAAAGCAACAGGGACTCTGCAAAATTAGTTTTTCACAAAGTCAAAAATATAGAGTGTTTCTTGTAGGCACTGAACTTTACAGGGTGTTTTCGGTTATAAAATATTGACCATCTAAGTAGCAAGACAGCTCTAAGTGACGGAAATCCATTCTCTGGGAAGTAACTGGAGTGGGCAAGGTTTGGTCCAAAAGCAGAGGTAGGAAGCGTGAAGAGACGAGGACAGACTGTCACGGGTCAGCCCTCGCTCATGTCAGCGTCTCCTTGATGCGGCTCCCGACCTGAGTATCTCCCTCCGTCCTGGCGATAGGTTATCCAAGTACGTCCCAAGGCTGCAGTCGGACTCTGTTTTGGGTGTGTTGCCCAAGGCAATTCCATCCACAGTGACTGAAATACTCCAAAGCCAAAGAATGTGGTTTCTGGAAACAAAGAGAGAGAGAGGGAGAGAGAGAGAAACAAAACAGCTCAGGCAGAAGCATGTCAAAATGACAGGACTTTATTTCTATGGATTCTTTGGTGTCGGATGAGGTGGGAACTCTGTCTAAAGCTCTCCCCACATTCAAGACACCTGTAGGGCTTCTCGCCGGTGTGAGTTCTCTGGTGTTTGATGAGGGTGGCGCTCTGGCTGAAGCGCTTCCCGCAGGCGGAACACCCGTAGGGCTTCTCCCCGGTGTGGATCCTCTGGTGCTTGGCGAGGTCGGAGCACCGTTTGAAGCCCTTGTGACACTCCTCACACGTGTAGGGCCTCTCCCCGGCGTGTGCTCGCTGGTGCCTGGCACGGTGGGCCACCCGGCAGGTGCCCCCGCACTCGGCGCATCTGTAGCTCTTCTCCCCCAGATGGATCCTTTGATGCCGACTGAGATGTGAGCTCTGCCTGAAGCGGTCCCCGCACCTGGGACACGTGTATGGCTTCTCGCCCGTGTGCGTCCTCTGGTGCTTGATGAGGGTGGCGCTCTGGCTGAAGCGCTTTCCACATTCTTGGCATTTATAGGGCTTCTCCCCGGTGTGGGTTCTCTGGTGCTTCAAGAGGTCAGAACGCTGTTTAAAACCCTTCACACATTTATCGCATTTGTAAGGTCTTTCTTCTGGGAACCGTCTTGGGGTCTCCAAAAGGCCCGGACCCTGGCAATTTCCCTCCTGGTCAATATTTTTGTGGGGTTTTACCACAGCTAAGCTGTGTTTGCAGCTGTCCCCACGGCCGTCACCCAGCAGGGGACTCTCTGCGGTCTGCACGTGCTGACAAAGAACAGAGTCTGAACTTCTGATGCTCTTCCCCAATTCACTGATTTTGGAGTCTCTCTCTTCTCTGGGGCCGTTCTGGAGATCTGAGATGCCGGGGACTCCCGGCTCTTCAGGAGAATGTTCAAGTTTCAGCGATGAGGGCTTCCCTGAGTGCTCTTCTGCCCTGTCCTCATGCGCCTCACCCCACTCGCAAGACAGGTGCTCCTGGGACCCTGGTAGCTGCCCCTGGGGCTCCACTTCGTCTAGAGTTTCTTGCTTTGGAATCAACTCTCTGTTCTCGGTTCCGGTTTCCGAACCTGAAACATTAAAACACAGACTGCTGACAGGCCGTCCCTGGGGGAGAGTGAATAAGAAAGTGGCAGCAGAGAAACCACCCGCCCCAAACCCTTTTAATATTCTCCACAAAACCACTCTTGAAGTGAAAGTATTTTAATTAACCTGTCAGGTGTGCTCACGCTTCCTGCACAAACCCCGCACCTTCCCTTTGAAGCTTGTGCTTACTCCCTCCGACCCGCCTCTCCCCACCCCCACGCCGCCGCTGTCCTAGAGTCAGTATGTCACAGAAGGCAAATCAGGAAAGGGGGGTGGAGAGAGATGGTACAGCCTTTATCCCATGCATGAAGGATGGTTTAACAGGAGAAATTCTATTCATGTGATGAGTGACAGTAACAGACATACCAAGTGCCTCCTGTGTGAAGGCAGGATCTGGGTAGGCAATAAATCTAGGACTGATGGAAGTCGGTAGGGGATCCCATCCCTCAGTCTAGAATTCTTGCAGTTCACTCTCTCGGAAGGCTGAACCAGATCAGCGCTGGACTAGAGCCATCAGGCACACCTAAGAGTAGGGGACAGGCACCACTCTCCCATCTGGAGAATCAAGTGAAAGCTGACACTAACTGATAGACCCTCAGGGCACTGTCCTCTGTTCAGGCTCAAACTGTCGGCTCCAAAGTTTACCTCCTCCAGGCTGGGGCAGGGATTTCACAGGCTTTACTCCCTACCGTATCCCCATCTAGAACAGCACCTGGCTTATCTGCAGACACTATAGGGTATCTGTGGAATGAATCTCTCTATGGTGAAGCCAGTCAGGGCGTTTGCTTGGTGGAGACCTGGTTGGAGAGTGTTCCAGGCATATGGAGTGATCAGAGCAAAGACCGTGAGGCAGGATGCCCGCCACGTCCAAGGAGCAGCAAGGTCAGTGAGGCTGGAGCTGAGTGAGTGAGGGGAGGTGGGAGGTACGAGGGCCGTGCCACGTTGGGCATCACAGGCTTTTACTCCGCGTGAAATGAGGAGTACCGCACATTCTGGGCAGAGGCGGGGCGCAGCCCAGCATTTAAAAAGGAATCCTTGGTGGCGGAGGATACAGCTCAGTGGTGGAGTGCATGCTTAGCTTCGTGTGTATAAGGTCCTGGGTTCAATCCCCAGTACTTCCTTATAAATAAACCTAATTACCTCGCCCGTCCTCCCCACTCCCACCCCCCAAAAAAGAAAAAAGGAATACTTGGGCGACTGTGTTAGGACATCATGCCATCAGCTGAACACCAAATGTGGACAAGAATGTGGGGAAAGAATTCTCATGCACTGCTGGTAGGAGGGCACACTGGTGCCAATCATTCATTCTGGACAGCAAGGCGGGCAAACATTCCTAAGTACACTCTCCTCAGAGACCCCTACAGAGGAACACCAGGAGAAAGATACGAGAGCGTCTGGTGTAATACTGCGTGCAGTGGTGAAACACTAGAAGCCTGCAAGTCCACTGGCAGGAGGATGGATAATGTATATTGGAACATTCACACAATGAAACATACAGGTGTTCAAACAAATAAACTATAGCTACTCACATCAACAGGGCTAAATCCCAAAAATGTAAGAAAAAAGGCAAGGTGGAAAGGACTATACAGCAATATAATTTATATCCCATAAAAACATGTAAAAATGCTATATATATTTACATACATTATATATATTATATATGGTAACATAATTTATATCCCATAAAACATGTAAAAATACTATATATGTTTACATGCTTACATACATTTATATAGAGAGAGTGCATTTGTAGAGAGAATATAAAACAAACATGGAAATGATAAATCAGGATATTAGTTACATCTGGAGAAGGAGCGAGGGGACAGCTTTTAGGGAGGGTACACAGAGCTTTACTTACAGTTTTGGCTGTAATATAGTCTTTCATTGAAAAAAAAAATGAAGCCAATATGGCTAATATTAAAATTTGATAAACCTGGGTGGTAAATACACAGGTGCTCACTGTACTTTTTTTTTTTTAATACTTTCTGTATGTATTTTATTCAAAATAAACCAAAATAAAAAGCTGAATCTATCACCTAACAATACAGAACAGAAAAGTCTCGCTGGGGTCACAAAAGGGACCCGAAGGCTCTCAACCTGTGTCTGAGTGGCATTTACTGAAGATTACTCGCAGATTTACTGAAGCCAGCCCCTCACAAGTCTCAGCCAGCTGGAAACAAGCAAAGGCAGGCGCTTACCTGGCGAGGCTGTGTTCCCACAACCCTGCAGCGTGCCCTCCCTGTAGGCGTCCCTCAGTGCTGGGCCCAGATGCTGCCACTCCTCCCAGGTGAGAGATGCAGCCACATCCCGGGCTGTCACCAACCCCTGAAACAACATGAGATCCCCCTTTAGCACTTGCTGTCCCCAGATGGCATTACTAGTGTCAGGATGAGGCCGGACTCCGGAGAGGAGTCTGCAGCACTGAGAAATCGAGTCCCCACCATGGCTGTTGAGTCTTTACCGGCGAGCCTGGTACTGATGGGGCAGTTGCTGGCATTCCCCGGTAGTCCTGAGAAGCCTTTCTGTGGGCTGTCTATGCTAATCTGGGGTAAGAGTGAACTGTTCATTTGAGTTATATCACTGTGATTTATCAAAATGGAAACCAGATATGGATTAAAAATATACAGGTAACCCAAGTCCCGAGTTTCAATACTGGCTTTCAGACAGTTTTCTCATGTAAGAGATGGATCCAAAGATCTATCTAAAGATGAAGGTAACAGCAGGTGCTTTCCCTCCCACTGACCACACTGCACAATAAGATAGTTAGCCAACGAGATGACCTTTTGAGATGGTTTATTTAAATGTATGTTGATCATCCCTAGAAGGTAATGCCACAGTTCTTACAAAGGGAAGGTTCTAAAATAGTGCAGGGAGATGGCTGTCCAGGTTTCAGCAACGGGTCACAAACTGACTCCAAGGATCTCTCAATGACAGGGACGATGAATGTATTTTTTTTAAATTGAAGTATAGTTAATTTACAATATTGTGTTAGTTTCAGGTGTACAGCAAAGTGATTCAGTTACATTGTTTTCAGATTATTTTCCATTATAGGCTATTACAAGACATTGAATATAATTCCCTATGCTATACAGTAAATCCTTGTTGCTTATCAATTTTACGTGTTTCTATCTGTTAATCCTATACTCCTAACTTATCCCTCCCCCCTCTCCCTTTTCCCCTTTGGTAACCATTAATTTTTTTTTCTATGTCTGTGAGTCTTTTTCTGTTTTGTACACAGATTAATTTGTATTATTTTTTAGATTCCACGTGAGTGATATGTAATATTTGTCTTTGACTTACTTCACTAAGTATATTCTGTAAGTCCACTGAGGTTGCTGCAAATGTCAATATTTTTATTGGCTGAGTAATATTCCAGTGTGTGTGTGTGTGTGTGTGTGTGTGTGTGTGTGTGTGTGTGTGTGTGTGTGTGTGTGTATTTATACATCTTAAGTCAGTCATCTTTTGATGGGCCCTTGGGTTGTTTCCATGTCTTGGCTTTTGTAAATAGTGCTGCTATGAACATTGGGGTGCATGTGTCTTTCTGAATTAAGAGTTTTCTCCAGGTATATACCAAGGAGTGGGATTGCTAGATCATATGATTAAGTCTATTTTTAGTTTTTTAAGGAACCTCTGTACTGTTTTCCATAGTGGCTGCATCAATTTAAGAGCAATGTATTTTAAAATTTTCTGTTATGTTTTGACATCATTAAAAACAACAACAAATCTTTCTGGCTGTGGAGACTGCCAAATTCTTAAGAGCAAAAGGATCAGCCAAAACTAGTTAATCCTGAGCCACATCTCCTCTGTCCGGCCTGTACACTCCAGGAGGTAACATTCCCCTGCCTCAATCACCCCAAGGCAGGGTACAGGCAACCAGGGACCACTGCTATAATTTAGAGCGCACTGAAATTATTCACACCAGCCAGTTCTAAACTGTTCTCCCGCCCTGCCTTACCTTTCCTTCCAAAACCCCGACATAACCTCTGGCCTCACCTTTCCCCTTCCTCCTGTCATCTACGTCCTGACCACCCTTGTATCTTTCCCATGAGGCTCTGAGTGGCATTTGGTGCCTCCTGTTTCCAGCACCTGAGTATAATAAAATTTGTTTTTTCCTGAGCCTCTTCTCTCCCTGTAAAGGACGACCACACTCCTGTGTGTCTCCTCTCAATACTCTGAAGTCTTCTCTACAACACTCCTTCACTTCTGACACCACAGGTGTGCACTTTCATAGGTCAAGCAATTCTGCGACACCAGCTGGGTGAACTATAGTTGAACAATTCTGACCCTGCCTACCTGAAGATGGTGTCAGATCCCACAGATTAAAGGCTTAGTCTTACAAGACCCCCCTCCAACCCCCGCCGCACTTCAGACACCAAGTCCACGTGGTCACCTATAGACCTGCTTCTGACCACTTGGCTATAGATCTGAAGTTCCCGTGACCTCTCTCTCAGTTCGATTAATTTGCTACAGTGGCTCCAGAACTCAGGAAAACAGTTTACATAATAGATTACCAGTTTATGATAAAAGTATAAGTCAGAAACAGCCAGATGGAAGAGATGCATAGGGTAAGGTCTGGGAGGTCCCGAGTACAAGAACTTTTGTCCTCCTGGAGTTGGGGTTCCTCACACTCCCGCTAAGTGGATGTGTTGACCAACCCAGGAGCTCTCTGAAACCCCTACTATTGGGATTTTATGGTGGCTTCATCACGTAGGCATGATTAAGTATTAACTCCATTTCCAGCCTCTCTTTCCTCTCTGGAGTACCATTATCAATTGTGGGAGTAAAACGGATGCTCACTTTTGAAGCGGTGGTGAACTGTTACAGCATAGTGTAACACACTTTCCTTCCTGACCTCTTTCTTCCCAAATTATCTAGTTAGACAAGAGGGTGTCTTACAATGGGTAAACAATACTCCTGTGGTGGTTTTGTGCCTAAATGTCTACAACCCATGGACCATTTCCGGGATGGATTTATTGGTCACTGTTTCCTACAGAAAAGAAAATGTTTCATGCACATCCTAAAGTCCACACAAAACGTAATAAGGACAACTTTTGAAGCCCACAGCATCCTTCACACCTCCACTCCCCATCCTCCCACCACTAGAACATTTTCACTCCTCACCTTGGGTGAGGTCCCGTTAAGTGCTCGCTGAAGAGCCCGCACCAGGGCGGCAGCCTCCTCCCCACTCTCCGGGCGGCGCTTCCGCGCCCAAGCCTGGAGCTCCCGGGGCAGGATGGTCAGGAACTGCTCCAGCACCAGCAGCTCCAGGATCTGCTCTTTCGAGTGCTTCTCGGGCCGCAGCCACTGACGACAAAGTTCCCTGAGCCGGCTCAGCGCCTCTTCGGGTCCGGCCACCTCCTGATAACGGAACCGCCTAAAACGCAGTCGGGAAGTTTCGGGATCCTGACAGTCCCCGGGCAGGTCGGCCTCCCGCCCTCCAGGTGAGTCCTCTTCCACTTTCACTATCCAAGGTCCCTCACGCAGGGGCGGCGCGGCGACCCTTCCTGGACTTGCGGTCAAGCTCCAACTCATCTTCCACCCGCACGCGCTGACTTCCCCGAAGTTCTGCCTTCCGCTGAGAAGACAGCAAACCCAACAAAATGCTACGGGACGAATCGGACCTCCCCAGAGCGGTGGCTCAGGACGGCCCCGCCCCAAACAGGCTCCCACCTGGCCCGCCCCCGCCCAGACTACTCCCACCCGCAGCTACCCGCCCCCAGAAGTCGCTACAGCCCGTGACAAAATATACTAACAGCCCATGCCGGAAGTGCGTCACCGACTCCCTGTGGCGCACATCCCTGCGGGCATTTCCGGTTCCTCTCTAGGCGCCCCGGAGGACTGAGGTGCATCTCGGTGGTTTGCCGTCCTCACACTTAGCGAGGGACTCTACCTGTGTACCTTGCAGGGTGGAGCTTGCAGTCCTTAAGGTTACAGAACTACAGGATATTCTTCCTTTAAAAATGAACGTCATTCTTTAACACATTATCTGTGGATAAAGTTTTGTAAATTTTGTCTTAGGGAAAGTTAAAGATCCAACGGTACAAGTGGTAATTCATTGGATATTCATTTATGCAAGAAGGTGTCGTAGCGTATCTATATGCCAGGCACCGTGCTTAACAGTATAAATACGCAACTGGGAAGACAGAGTCCCTGTCCTCAAGTTGCTCACAGTCTTCTAAAGGAGACAGAAAAATTCTTACAGGATGGTGTAGTAAATGCTTTGAAGTGAATACAGTGTTGATTTGTCTAACTAGAGGTGGAAATGATCAACCATGCCTGATGAGGAGGGTACAGTAAGAGACTTCAGAGAAGAGATTAAAGCTTAAAGAGTCCATGTGGACTGAAGACATTTTTTTAATTAAAAAATGGGTTAAATTTATAGGCAATCAATCCATAGTAGATTGTATCATTCCCTCCAATTTTATGATTTTCTACACCAAGCTCCCTTGCAACGCTTTGAACTTGCTATCCAAGTTGCCAAGGATTTGTCCTCTTCTAAAACCAACTCCCCTGTTGTGTCATTTACTCCCTCTTCCTCACTTTAAAGTATCAGCATGGACACTGCCCCACCTTTTCTGTGCCAGTGTTCAGAAAAACAAATCATGCAGGGAGTTGTGGTATAGCTCCGTGGTAAAGTCTGTGCTTAGTATGAATGAGGTCCTGGGTTCAATCCAATCAAATCCCAAGTATCTCCATGAAAACAAACAAACAAACAAACCAGACCTCAAGAGACCCTAATACTTAAACTACACTCTACTTCCTTCACAGAATCAGCTTTTTTGAGTTGTGCTTTGATACCTGCCATCGGCTAACATTGAAGGGTCATTAAAACCTATTAATCTTATTTACTACAGAGATCTTATTAAGATATTGTCCACTGTGTCATACATATAGTGTCCTTTTCCTGGGCAGTCGTGGAAATTTCTCTTCCCTCTGAGTACCAAGAATAGCTTGATTTCTCCTAAGTCAATATGAATACTTGGCTTCTACCCAAGATATACTGCAAATCATAACTGATCTTGTTTCCTTCTTGCATTGCTTGCTGAGGCTTCTCAGAGCCAAATTGTGGGCTATCTTTTGCCAGCGTATAGGAGTTTACATACAGTAGGCAATTTGTAAACCCCTTATCCCTGGCTCCATCTTATTTATCCCTTCCCTATTTTTTCTTTTCTCACTTTATTTTATCACTTAATTTTTTTTAAAAGATGAGGCTGCTAGCATTTTTCAATTAACTTCTGTGAACAAAGCACCAGAAAAGGCTTTGGGGACACAGAAATATATCATTCAGTGATAGCAGTGAGAGAAGATGAAAGCACTTGATATTCTGCAGATGAAGGCAAAAGTTACATTACAGGAGAAAGGGAGATAAGACCTAAGCAAATAACTATATGATGATCGGAGTCCATGGTCATACAACCCAGAAACAGGAATTGGTGGAGCCAGACTGTTAATCAGCTGGAAAGCAGACAGAACCTGTATCTCCTCTCACTGGGAGGAGATGAAAAATGCTTCTACCGCCCTCATAGTACTTGGTAGTCTCTTCCGGATCCAAAGATTGTACAAAAGCACAGATATTAAGACCAATTATTAATCCTCAATAACATTAACACAACATAGAATTATCACACATGTAGACAAACAGACCAATGCAGCAGTATAGAAAATCTAGAAACAAACTTCAAAACACAGGCAAATTTAACATACGATAAAGGCAGCATCACAAATAAATAAGGAATAAAGATACAATTTTTCATAAATGTTGGGAGAACTGGGTAATGATTTGGAAAAAGATAAAGTTGGATCTATACTTTGCATCATACACCAAGATAATTTTTAATGGACCAAAGACTCAACGTTTAAAAATGAAACCATGCAATGTTCTATTAAAATCAAACATAAACATACATCAGACTTGAAAATTCCCTGAGAAGACAAAGCTAATTTAGTCATAAAAACAAAGCTTAATTTAGCTTATTTTGCAAAACAAGCCAGGCTAAATTGACCTGGATAATTTCTTGCTTATGCCTCTAAAAATCATCAGCAAAACTTAAATTGTTCCCCCAATTTGATATGAAGTAATCACTACCCAATTTCCTTTCGTTTAAGAAAATTCTAAATTGTAACCAATCACCGTGAAGAATAACCAGTCACTGCCTCCACATTATGTAAGATGCTTTATAACAATGTACTTCTGAGCCTCATTCCGTAGTTTGGTTTGAGTGCTCCCAGTTTGCATTCTGCCTTTTGGTGCCTGCACAATAAACTATTAATGACTAATTCAGTGATTCATTGGTTTTACTTCTGGGTTTGTTTGTTTGTTTGTTTGAACTTTTGACAATTCTAACTGTAAAAAGTGAAACCACACAAATACTACATTGCGCCAAACATACCGCAGTGTCAGTTTAAGCGTCTCCCGCTATAGGTCCCTCTGGAAATAGTAGAGAATTTTCTGCGTTTCTTCATTCCCATAAAGTAGACCACGGCGCTGGCAAGACAGTCCCCAAACCTCATTCCTGGTTTGAGTGAAAATTCACAACATACAGAAAAAAAACAAACAAAACCTCTCCTGGAGTATCTAAGGATATAAGCCTTCTGATTCAGAGTAGAGTCGGTGAGCCTCATCCTTCTTCGTGACATGTAAAACAGTGACTGTCGCCCTGCCTGTCGCACAGCTTTGTAAACGGATACAAAAATGAGAGACTATTAAATTTGGGATCCCCTTGGCTAGAGAAGCCCTGAGGAGACGCCTCCTCTCTCCGTCCCCACTGTCTCCAGCCAGGAGAAGACCCTGTCCCGACACTCAGCCTCCCACTGGAGGCGCCGAGGAAACGTCTCCCTGACCTCCCGCATTCTGATAGGCCCGCGAGACGAGGCTGCGAAGAGAGCCGCGGTCCTATTGGCTGGAGGGCGTGGCCCGCGTGGGGCTTCCTGGGAGATGTAGTCCCGATAGTTGCTGGCTCCCGCGACTCGCGGGTCTGACGTCGGAGATTTCTGCCGTCTGAGCTGACGGCGGTGGTAAGGAGGTGGGTGTGTCTGGAGACAGGGTGCGGGAAGTGGCGAGGATTCAGGAGAAGAAATCGAAGGGTCCATTAGAGAGAAGTAAGGGTTGCGGGTTCGCAGAAAGGTACGGACCTGTTTTGAACTGGGACGCAGAGCGTTGGGGCTGAGGGAGCGCAAGTTCCACGGCCAACTAGACACAAGCGACTGTCGCCTTAGCAAGCGCTCCTGACACCCAAGGCCCCTAAGGAAAGGGGCGGGCTCGGGCTGTTTAAGTGGTTTTGGGGAAGAGGGCGGCTCGGTTTTCTCCCTGTCTCTGGGAACGCTATACCTGCGGCTCGGTGGGCGGGGAACGGCCGCGTTACCGGAGGTTGGACTGGAATCCCAGGCCGGCGCCCTATCTCCCCGCCGATTGGCCCGCAGCCCCTGAGGGCGGGGCTCGGGGCGGGACCTGGGGCAGGCACGTCCCGCCCGCTGCGAGGCAAGGGCCTCCGGGATTCCTAGAGAGGACTCGGAAGTGCTCTCGGGGGTGGGATCTACGGCTCTACCCCGTTGGTCAGGGAAAGCTTGGACTTGCTTACTTCCGGCGAGGAAGTGTTGCGAAGTGTCGGCTTCGGTTTTCTCTCTGTTTGTAAGAAGAAACCCATCTTCCCAGCCTTGGCTGCGGGAGCTTGATCTTCCAGGAGAGCTCCCCGGGGCTGGGACCTTGAGCAAGGGGGATGCCCTTTGTGTCCAGACGAGGGTCCTGTCCCTAACCTTGATCGGGCAGGTTTCCGTGGCTCGGGGTCAGGGGCGATTGTCGGGAATCCGAGTGCAGAATCTGTACTTAGAACCCCGGTTCTCTTCGGGACCCATGAAGTCCCCCGTTGATCTGTCAAGCTCTTACGGCTTGAAGGACAGGTCCAGTTTTGACCGTTGTAATGTTTTTGACCTCTGTTCTGACTTAAGTTTGGCTTGTGGTAGAGAAAGGAGCGGCTGCGTCTGGACTAACTAGTTAGTAAGTCTTGTCCTACTATTTATATGAAATTTATTCTTCTTCACTACTAAGGTTGTCTTTGAGTAGGCTAGATGTCAGATTTTTATTGCTCTCCTGTATCCTTTTTAAATGTTGGAAATATCCCCTGTTGGTAATTATCTTGTGAGTGGAGTGCTGGCTGTCTTGCAGGACACATTTTTAAGTAAATTACTCTGTTGAGCGATCATCTCTTTGCTGATAATGATTTCCAATGTATCAGTAGGTTGCACGCTAATGAGAGTGTCCTTCAGAAGATCTTAAAGAGCAAAAGGCAAATTTGATCAGTGTAACCCAGCTTACCTGGAGAGCTATCCCAGTTGGAATGATAATGACAGAAACTGGGGAAGTTATAGACTTAGACCCTCCGGCTGAGACTTCACAAGAGCAGGAAGACCTTCTGATCGTGAAGGTAGAGGAAGAAGACTGCACCTGGATGCAAGAGTACAACCCGCCAGTGTTTGAGACTTTCTATCAGCGCTTCAAACACTTCCAGTACCACGAGGCGTCAGGCCCCCGGGAGGCCCTCAGCCAGCTCCGGGTGCTCTGCTGCGAGTGGCTGAGGCCCGAACTGCACACCAAGGAGCAGATCCTGGAGCTGCTGGTGCTGGAGCAGTTCCTGACCATCCTGCCCGAAGAGTTCCAGACCTGGGTGAGAGAACATCACCCTGAAAGTGGAGAAGAGGCTGTGGCTGTGGTAGAAAATATCCAGAGAGAGCTAGAGGAACGCAGACAACAGGTGAGTGAAAGAGGAGATCTTGGAGCAATGAGGAAGGAGAGGAAGAGAGTTAAGGAGCTGCTGAGCAGGGGTGAGAGCCTGAGCGCCCTGGTGCTTCATTCATATTCTTTTGTTCTCCTGGGATTAGGTCCACTGTGGAGATTTCCTGCCACTCCAGCAAAGAGAAGCAGTATCCAGTGTGTTAACCTGGAGAAGACAGTCTGCGATTTTATTTGTGTTTTAAATCACTGTATTTATTTTTTGAATGACATGATACAAAATTCAAAAGGTACATAAGGTTGTAATGAAAAGTAAGTTTCCCTCCCACCCCTGAGTCCCTGGCTGCCTGAGTTCTCACCAGAGGCCACCATTGTCACGTGATACATGTGTATCCTTACAGAGATCTACTGTATTCTGTAGATATTAGCATCTATGTGTATGACTTTTTTTAAAAAAACAGATTTTTTTATATCACTGTGCACTTCTGCCTCTTGCTTTTTTCTTAGAATATATCTTGGCTTGTTCTGTGTCAATGTGGATAGAGCTGTCTCACCATTCTGTTCCACTGAGTGGATGTACCGTAACTTAACTCCTGGTGAAAGCCATTTAAATTATTCCTTTAGATTGCTTCTGAATTTTTACTGTAACAAACTTTGCTGCAATGACTATCCTTTACGTACATCGTTAACTGTAGAATAAAAGCTTAGAAGTCAAATTGTTGGCTCAGAGGCCATGCGCATTTGTAATTTGGACAGCTGTGGACAGTCTATTCTCTGTAGAGGTCAGACCAGTTTATTTTCCCAACAGCCATGGAGGAGAGAAATTTTTTGCTTGCAGTGTGATAACACGATGTTATCCAACTTTTTGATTATTGCCAATCTGAAAGATGCAATATTCCATTTCTGTGATTCTCATATGCATTTTTCTTATGATGAATGAGTTTGACCACAGTACAGTTTAAAAAGCTATGCATATACCCTTTCTCTTGAACTATCCGTTTATACTAACCTTTTAGATAAAGTAAGCACTGTGTCTGTCATCTGAGTCGCAAGTGTTATTTTTCCCCCTTGCTTTTGCTTCTGGAAATTTTTACTTTACAGGATTTTTTATTTTGATGCAGTCAGTTGAAATCTTTTTTTTTTTTTTTTTTAGTTGAAATCTTTTTTTTGTTGTTGAAGTCTTTTAACTGATGGTTTCTGGGTTTTGTGCCATGCTTTGAAAGGCCCCCTCTGCTAGAGTTACGAGAAACTTTTCTAATAGTTTCTTCTCCATAGTTTTTTTGTTGTTATTGTTTTGTTTTACTCTTTGAAATGACTGCTCCATCTGGAATTCATTTTGGTGTAGGATGTTTGGGGTGGTTGTAGCTTAATGTTTTTCTCACATGTCCGTGCAGTTGTTCCAGCAACTTGTATGGTGATCTCTTTTTTTCCTCTCTGATTAAAATGCTATCTTTATTCTATTCCAAATTTCTGCATGTATGGCTCCATTTCTGGTCCTTTTATTGTATTTTATTGATCTTACTGTCCATATGTCAGTATTTATTTGAGCTCTGAAAAGTATTTGGTATTCAGTAGGTCTGCCCTTCCCCCTTGCAGTTTTTTTTTTTCAGTATTTCCTTTCTTCTGTATAAACTTGAGAGTTACTTAGTTCCCACCACCCCAAAGTTGGTATTTTTGTTGGGACTGCATGAAATCATATAGTAATTTAAGAAGGATCGTTATCTTTCTGTTGCTATTGTCTTCTTGTCCCTTCTCTCTCATTTATCACCTGACTTTCTACCTCCCTCTTGTTGTTAGGCTCACACACTCTTAAACTTTAATTTTTTTTTTAATAGCAAAGAAACAAAAATCGTGGGAGCATAGGTCTGCAGGAGTTTGAAGCCAATTAGAGAATTTCCCTCATTTTCAGAGCCATTGCATTTGAGGGTAAGGTATCTGAATCTTTATTCTTCCCCTCTGGGTCCAGGGTACTTCAGTATTCCAGAACATCCCCAGGCTCTTGGCTGGTTTAGTTCACCCATTAGGCAAGTGGGGAGCAGAGGGAGCTGCTCTGGCCCTGCTGTCAAACCCTGCAGCTGTGCTGAATGCCTGTCTTGCAAACAGGAGTGTCAGAACCTTTCCCTTGCTTCTGTCAGGATGGGAAGTCGAAGTTCGGTGGTGCGTCTAGTTATCCTTTCTTACGCCTCATTTGGGACACCAGTGGACAGACTTTTCCCTACTTTTTTCTAGTAATAAATATTCAAAAGCATAGTGGAAAACAAAAAGCACTTTTTAAATAGAGGATTTACAGCAGATCTTACACACTGACCGCTCTATTTTGATACACACCCCATCTGTGGAAGGAACACAGAGAACGATCATTTCTGAGTTCTTGTCAGGGATTTGGGGCCTCCAAGCTCAGTGTGTTTGCCTTTCTCTCTGCCTGCCTTCCAGAATCCTGATGTTACTCTTTTAAAATTTTTTTTTATTTTTTAATTGAAGTGCCGTCAGTTACAGTGTGTCAATTTCTGGTGTACAGCACAGTGTCCCAGTCATGTATGTACATACATACATTCATTTTCATATTTTGACGTTATCCTTCAACTTAATCTCCAGGTAGGTCTTGTCTCTGGCCAGCCTTTCCCAGGCTTTATCCTTTACCCCTCCTCTTTGGTTTCTCTGTCCTGGTCTCAGGGGACCTCAAGGGCTGCTTTGCTTCTTTGGTGCCCCACTACCCTTTGACATACTTGGCATCGTCTTAACTCTTGTTCTGAGTGGGACCCCAAGGACACTCCCTTGCAGAGTCATACTTGCACAAGTGTTCTGCCTCTTAATGTGACACCTGGACCACATTTGGCCAGCACTCAGAGGATTAACATTGAAAGTGCTTTGAAACCTACGGGAGGGGGGAGGAGGGGGGAGGGAGGTGGTGATTCTATCTCAAAGCAGGATCTTATTACCTGCTAGGAGCTAGTACCTTCCAGAAGAGGCAGATTCTAGAGCCTGGTGTGGCAGAGTGACTGTGTGTCCCCAGGCTGTAGAAGAGCAAAGAACAGAAAGATGGAGGATGTACCAGCGTGAACTTGCTCTGGTCTTGGTGTCAGTCTGTCCTAGTCGAACCTGGTCTGCCAGGGCGCTGAGCGTGGCTTCCTGAGTCCTAGGTTGACCTTTCCAAGCTCATTTCTCAACCCTCACCCCCCTTCACTAAACATGGTCCACACCGGCCTTATGTTTCCTTGACCGTCCCCAGCACCCACTTTCTGCCTGAGGGCCTTTGCTTATGTCGTGCTGTGTGCCTGGGACACCCCTTACTTTCTCCTGGCTGGCTTCTTACATCCTTTAGGTGTTCATTTCAGTGGCACCTCCTTAGAAAAGCCTTTCTTGGCCACCCAATTGAAAACGGGTCTCATCTGTTCTGCCTCCTGGTGCCATTTCTTCTCCTTTCTAACATATAGCACTGTTTGCAATTATTTATCTGTGTGTTGATATGTTTAATAGAAGTTGTGTTCAACTAGACATAGACCGTGCTTACCAAGCCACTGTGTAATTAATGCCCGGCTCGCTGGAGATTCACAGTAAATACTTGGCAAAGGGAGGGATGCAGGAATAACGGGAGCTCACTGGATTCTCCTGCAGCCTTTCCTGTAACGTGCTGACAGGTGTGGTTGTGGTTGTTAGATTGTGGCGTTTCCCGAAGGGCTTCCTCAGAAGATAGAGCCCCCTGGAGCCAGGCCCGAGTCCTTCAGTCACCAGCTCCTGCCTGTGGACCCGCAGCCCGAACAAGAGCCACAGAAGCCTCATGTTCTGGAGGAAGACGGTGAGGACGTGGGATTCGGTGGAACGGATGTGGGTGCCCAGGCCACGCGGTCAGCAGTGTCTGTAGAGAGAGGCTTTGGGCGGGGCAGCCCCTCTGTAGTCAGCCTGATCTGGGGGTTGGGAAGGGGTGGAGACCCGGAATCGAGTCCCTGGTCAGCAGACAGGCCTGGCCAGGAACCACCTGACCACACTTGAGAGCTGTCACGCAGCTGATGGCAACTCTAAGTGCAGGTACTGTTAAAAGATTGGCAGAAGTCTTTTACAAAAGTATTCTAAGTGTCTTGCAACAGTTTTCTGACCCTGCTGCATGCATTTTGCCATCCTCACACTCAACACAGACAGAGCCCTCCAGTTCCTGACAGCACTTGTGGCTGCTCAGACCTTCGCTGCAAAATCTTGTTTTAAGCTGTGCTTCACAATGACCTTCAGAGCATCTGTTCTCTCTGTCTCTCCTTCCCTCGCTCTCGCTCTCGCTTTTATTAAACTGTGTTAGATCCATCAAGGAACAAAAGTGAACAGTTAAATATCTTGTTAATTTTTTAAATTGAAGTATGGGCGATTTACAATGTGTTCATTTCTTGTGTACAGCACAGTGATTCACGTATATATATTCCTTTCCATACTTTTTTTCATTATAGGCCATTACAAGATATTGAATATAGTTCTCCGTGCTGTACAGTAGGACCTTGTTGTTTACCTACTTTACATACAGTCGTGCGTATCTGCAGATCCTGATGAATACCCCACTTATGATGATGTATTCCACAAGTCTGTCCCTCATCAGAAACTCTTGGTATCAGATACATTTTAGAATTTAGAATTTTTCAGATTTAGAGAGATGAGATGATTTACATATGTACATCATACTCCCAACAGGATTTGAGGTGGGACCCCTTAATCACACACATTAATTTAATATTTCGGCAGTGAAATGTATGCATAATTCCAGTAAGTGCATTAAATAAAAACTTCAAATAGCTTCACATCAGGTCTGGTCAGGTTTTGCTGTCAAATTAGTTCAATGGCCAACTTAATGAAAAAAACAAAACAAAAAAACTTGATGTTTTGAGCTCTGGGATTTCAGAATGTGGATAAGAATTGTGAACCCGTATTTCCTACTTGGCCCCAGGCTTTCTTCCAGGCTTCTTGGAGTGGCTGGCCTTTCAGTTGACATCCCGGGGCTCTAAGCTTTTCCAGCTTTCCTTCCCCTGTGGTAACAGTAACTGAAGCGGCAGCAGCTACTCCTTACGTGGTGTTCACTGTGTGTCAGGGGCCGTTCTAAGCTTTACCTGGATGAACTCATTTAACCCTCAGTGCACTGGGAAAATAGTCCTCACCGTTTAATAGCTGGGGTCGATGGATCCTATTTTTTAAAAATATTTTTAAGTCATTTTATGAATAATTTACAGAAGAGTCAAAGGATAATGAAAAAGAATTTTAAAAGAAATTTTAGTAAGAATTAAACCTCTCTGTATCAAGGAACTTTGGATAATATAAAAGCCATAAAAAATGACTAAGGGCCACCCCAAAACTTCTGAGGCAGAATCTGCCCTGTTCCAAGACCCCCAGGTGATTTGTTTGCACAGTAAAGTTTGAGAAGCCTCAGGCTCTCAGCTTCGTGGAAGATGTGGGACTTTGGAGATTCTTTGAGACGACTAGATTTGACCTTGGCAGAGCAGAGTGCATCCTTTGTAGGGGAGTGGCACCATATGCGGTCAGCAGCAGGACTAGCCTGACCAAAGCAGGGCGTCTGGTTTTGGAGGGGAAGAGTGCGTATACGGTAGGTGCCGGGGAGCTAAAAAGTAGAGGGTCTTGACAGCCAAGCCCTGATGCCACTGGGCGCCATTGTGGATTCCTGAGCAAAAGTGGAACATGATGGCAGTTGGAACTGGGCAGAGAGATGCTCACTGACACCTCTTTTTCTCCCCCCTCAGCCCTTCCTGCTCTCCAAGTTCCCTCCCTTCCCCTGAAGGACAGCCAGGAGCTGACAGCCTCACTTCTCTCAGCTGGGTCCCAGGTGAGCTGGCATCCCTGTGCCCACATTGAGGACCCATGTCTATTCTTCAACCAGTAGCTGCCTTAAGCCTGAATCTTTATCAGAGTTCTGTCTCTTTAACCAGAGACTGGGCCCATCGCGTTTGTGCTTTAATGTCTTTTTCTGGTCTACACCTCTGGCCTCTGTGAAGCATTGTCCCTCCCCTTTTACTTTCCTTAGTGCCCACCCCCAACCCCTGTTCCTCCCCTCACTCCAAATTTGAACGTAGGGAATTTAGTGGTGATTTTGTGTTTCAGAAGTTGGTGAAAATTGAAGATGTGGCTGATGTGGCTGTATCCTTCATCCTGGAGGAATGGGGACATTTGGACCAGTCCCAGAAGTCCCTCTATAGGGATGACAGGAAGGAGAATTATGGGAGTGTTACTTCCATGGGTAAGAATTATTTCGTCTGCATGGATTAGGACATCTTAATTTTGTTATCTTCGAAAGAATATTTCTAGCATGTCCTATATAAAAGCGTGTATGTTTTCATTGCTATGACCTTGCTTATTTTTTTATCCTATGAAAGAGAGAATCAGCTTTCTCCCTCTTTTCTTCCTTGTTCAGCTTATTCTGATGATTTCCATCATAATATGTTTATGATTGAGGACTGATAATGCTTTGGGGATCTCATTTGCAGTCCAGCAAATGTCATGTTTAGCTTCAAGCTAACAGGATTGGATTCTAACAGATTTATAGTAGTTATTGTGCTCTGCTCCTTGACAAATTGAATAATTGTTAACTGAGTCATTCTCAGGTGTGAAAGCATCTCAGACTTCGCTGCATAACCGTTGATTACAGTAGTTATTACAGTATCTCAATAGCGTTAATTCTTTTCCTTTCTTCTCACGCGTGGATGGTGAGTGGTCCACCCCATTACCTTTCTCACATCCCTGGTACCTATTTTGTGTTGTTCACCTTGACATTGGCATTTTACACATCTTATCCCTTCTTGAATTTTGCGCCCCAGATGAGATTTTTGAACCTGTTTCTGGCTAAGTTATGATCCTGGAAACTAATATTTGATTGTGCTGCCTGGAGCAATTATAAAAAAAAATCTCAGCACTTGGCCAACACTTTGGAGCTTAGGCTTTTAGCTTCTTTTGAATGAACTATTTTGGAAGAACGACTATATAGCAAGCACACTGGCAGACGTTAGAAGAAGTACATACATGATAATGCCAAATTTCTTTTGAAGAGCATTCTTTTTGAAATGAACTACGTGTTCATTCACTCACAGGCTTTTATTTAAAAAAAATAAAATTGACTTCTGCTTTTTAAAATTTTCCATTTCTTTTATTACTATTGGTATATATTTGTGTTCTTTCATTTATAGGTACATGCCCTCTGCTTGTTTATCTGTTGGAATCTTAGTGGTAGTCTCAAGGAATTATCTATGTAGTGTAAATATTATACTTAATGCAATTTTTTTCATTCTCTCCTTTTAAAACTAATTTCAAATACCTTCCTGGTCTGATTTGAGTCAATAAGTATTTTTTTAATCTTTTTCTATTACATTATAGGTATTTAATGGGTTTCAGAGTTTCAGAACTTGGCATAGTTCTTTTGTATACCATTCTCCAGGCTGTTTTGAATTCTTGCTTTCTGATTTTTTTTTTCTCATTATCCATCTCTTCATTACAGTAGCTTTACAACTTGAGCATATTTTTCTACATTAAGAACATACTCAGTGGTTTCTCAATAACTTCTCTGGGAAGGTCGCATTAGATTAGTTTCATGCCTGTATGTTCCTGACAGCACCAGAGAAGGTGAAGATTCTAAAAGTATCCATCAGATTTAGAAACGAGATTTTTAAAAATTAGCGAATGAATATTGGAGACAGCCATTTCAGTGGAGTGGCTGGGGTGTTGGGGAACAAGAGACAGTTTCTTGGAAGATTGCAAAGGAGAGGAATTTGAGGAAGCTGTTCTTGAAAAACCTTCGAGAGCATTGTCTGTGAAGGGAAGGTGAAAGAGGGCTGATCACTGAAAGGGTACATGGTTTAGATGGATGGATGATTTTGTATTTCGTCTCTATTAATGGGGGAGGTTTTAAGCCTACTTAAATGCTACTGGGAAAGCACTGAGAAGAATGAGTGGGAAACCAGTCACCCTTAGACACATAGAACGCCAGCTGGGTATCAGTGAGATTGAAGAGTGTGAATTTGTAAAGCAGTAAATCCACTGATTGGGCATTTTTTGTACCAACTTCCCCTCCTCGCCCCCAAGCACTAAGCACCCAGGCATAGCATTGAGCAAGGACCACAGTTCTCTGTCAGACATACAGTTAGCCAGGAGAGTCAGCAGGAAGCTTATGATGTCCTCAGAGAAGAGGTGGGGAAAGAGGAGAAAAGCGAATCCGTAAGCCAGTTGGTAAAACAACCTGTATAATCACCTTCTCTGGAAAAGGGTGATCGTTAAGTGCCCCAAAGAGGTGCACTGAGCACATATGATTTTTTTCACGTCCACCCCTAGAAAAAGAAAGCCATGAGCTTGTTCAACTTGCTGAATGGGAGAGAATTCTAGTATGAATAAAATGTGTGGGCATAAGTGGCTGTGAATAAGAGAGAAATACTGTGATAGCTGAGATTACCTGCCTAGTTAAATGGGGGAGGAAAAAACATGTCAAAAGTCTGGTTTTGTGATAGAATTCTTCTGTTTATATGCTTATTTGTTTCCACTGTTAAAAATGTCTTTTTAGGAAGAGAATTGAGTAAAAATAGTTGTAAGATAAATTAAAGTTGCCTTTATGGTACAAGACTTACAGCTCCTCACTATGTCAAGAAAGGACAGCATCCACCTCAGAGGGTCGTCGTAAGGACTGAAAGCCGTAAAACTGGAAAGCACTTGCGGGCTCAGTGCCTCGTGCGTGGTGCGCACTCAGCCACTGTTGGTGCTTTAGTTCCGTTTTTGTGTTAAGACTTGAAAACAGCTTTTTTTTTCTTTTACAAGAAAATCTTATTAGAAAGTTCTCAGTAGGCCATGATCTATCTCCCCAGCATTTAAAAAACATTCCTTATTTTTTGTTAACTGCTGAAGGCTTGTCTTTGCAAACCCTAGTAAATGTCAGTGTTTTGAGTGAAATGTATGTTGCTAAACTAGTTCCACAAGGAACTGATCAGTCTCTTAAAGGTCTCTATTCATCAGTGACTGCTGTGTGCTAAGCTAGCTCTTGACAGTTGAAGGGCTTCTCTGGGTATAGACAGAATGCCTTTTCTCCTTTATATGAATTCACACCAAACTGAGATTCTTTGAGGATTAAAAAAGTGAGAAAGAGCTTCTTTCTTCTCCAGGCTGTGAATAAACAGGAAGGGGAAAGTGAAGCCCGGGTTAGCTGCATAACCCAATATCAAATTTGATTGAGAACAGTTAACATTGAAGGGGCAGGGTACAGCTCAGTGGTAGAGTGCATGCTCAGCACGCATGGGGTCCTGGGTTCAATCCCCCGTACCTCCATTAGAGAATAAATAAGTAGATAAATGACCAGACCCCCCCCCAATAGTGAACAGGTATTCACAAACAAGGACTGTGGAAATACCACACCGAGAGGGTATCATCTTCATTAAATAGAACGACTACACTCCCAGTCTCATCCTCCGAACCATTCTTACCGGCTCTTTCTTCCCTAACCTGCCTCAGTTTCCTGCTTCAGCATTGTGTTTCCCATCCCTGTATTGTAAAGTCATTTTGCAGGCGACTTTACCAGGTCCTGCATTGCCAGAACCTGTTGGTTTCATATCATTATCCCGTATTCCTCGGTCATTTTTCTTTTCTTTGAATGCAGGGAATAAGCTAACTTTTCCATTTTCCTTCCACTATCTCAGATTATGAATCCAGGAATGACAGCATGGAAGTCTTGGTAAAGCAGATTTCCAAGGAGGCCGAATCGCCATGGATGACCTCAGGAAGCACAGAAAGGAATGTTCCCCCGAGCCAGGGGTTTGCAGAAGTCAGTGACCTTCACAGCAGGGTAGACAGGTGGCAGGTAAACCCCACGGTGGGGCGATCAAGGCAGAACCCTCCTCAGAAAAGAGGTCTGGGTGCCATCACGGACGTTCACCGTCAGCAGAACCCAAGCCGCGAGAGGGGTCACAAATGTAATGACTGTGGGAAATTTTTCCTCCAAGCCTCCAACTTCATTCAGCACCGGCGCATCCACACAGGGGAGAAGCCTTTCCAGTGCGGGGAGTGCGGAAAAAGCTACAACCAGCGCGTGCACCTGACGCAGCACCAGCGGGTCCACACCGGGGAGAAGCCCTACAAGTGCCAGGTGTGCGGGAAGGCCTTCCGCGTCAGCTCGCACCTGGTGCAGCACCACAGCGTGCACAGCGGCGAGAGGCCCTACGGCTGCTCCGAGTGCGGCAAGAGCTTCGGCCGCCACTCGCACCTGATCGAGCACCTCAAGCGCCACTTCAGAGAGAAATCCCAGAGATGTAGGTGTCGGGAGCGCGCCTTCGGGGAGGAAAGGGAGGCAGACGTTGCCTTATAGGCTTAGAACTCTAGGACGGGCGGGTTGAGATCCAGGGAGCAGGAGTTGGGAGGGGCGGAGATGGACAGTCTGGGATCACTCGTGCTTGAATTAGCCGTCAAATTAGTCAGCAGAACGCTCTGCCCTCCCTGCCACCCCCCACTTCCCTTTCCCCGGAGGTCCTGGGCTCAGCAGTCCCCTGTTTCTTCTGGTAATTCCATGTTTTAAAATAATACTGCTCATCAATTTCAGACATCCTCTACTGACTTTCTGTTTAGTAAATGAGGATTTGAGCTCTCTTACATGCTTCTTTCCCCTTTTCCCAATTGAGTTATTTCATTTCATTTTATTTCAGGGCAGGGAGGGAGGTAATTAGGTTTATTTGTGTATGTATTGAATGGAGGTACTGGGGATTGAACTCAGGGCCTCGTGCTTGCTAAGCACACACTCTACCACTGAGCTGTATCCCCTGCCTCATTTATTTTAAAATGAGACAATAGTACAGTTGACCCTTGCAGAACGCAGGGGTTCGGGGCACTGACACCCCGCTCCACAGTCCACAGACCACGTGTAACTTTACCCGCAGCCCTCTGTGTCCGGTTCCACATCCTTGGATTCACCCAGCTGTGAACCGTGTAGGACTGCAGTACATGTTTATTGGAAAAAATCGTGCATCTGAGTGGACCCTCACAGGTCAAACCAGTCTTGTTCATAGGTCAACTGTTCAGGAAGTTTGGGGGAAAGAAAGTGGGAGGGAAATAAATCACTCATAATCCCACCACCTTAACTAATAGAACTATAATTCTTTAGTGTATTTCCATCTTTTTTTCACAAGCCTATTTTTATATCGAGGTGTTCATAGTGTACAGTTAAATACTAGGCACGTTTTGTGGTGTTGCTTGGCCCTCCTGTTTGTTATTTCTGACAGCCTGGCGTTGTGTGGGGACATCATAATCTACTCAGCTGTTCCCCAGTTGAAATTCTCATTTTTTCCTCTTTTGTCCCGATAGCTGTGTTTATGCTTTTTTCTGTATTTAAGATTATTTCCTTATGATAGGTGCCCAGAAGCGAGGCTAGTGGATGAAAAGCCAAAAACATTTTTATGGCTCTTGCTATGTATCACCAAATTGCTTTTTAAAACAGTTATACTGCATGTGGGAGCTTCAGTTGCACGACATTTCTTCCGGGGTTATCAGAACATTTTTTTAGCAAATTGAGTCAGCAGAAGAGAATTCTTTGCTATGTTCATTTTCATTAATTTGGTGATGAGTAAGTTTGAGTAATTTCCCTGTTTCCTTATTTTTTTATCTGCTCACATGATTTACATAATGGTGAGCTCACCATAAACTGTGCTGTGAACTTAAAGGTTCTTATTAATATTCTTTAGAAAATGCAAAGACTGCCCAAAGTGTTTATTTTTAAATTATGCCTTTGATGTCCCCAAGCCCACCTACTTGTCATTCACACCAACAGCCACTGCCCCCTCTTCCAACATGGAATTGAAGCTTAGGAAGCCCACGGTGTCTTTAATGTTCTGGGCTGAGCTGAGCTGAGCTGTTTCCCCAGCCAGGTCCATCTCGTTCTACTTGGCGACTGCATCATTGGGGAAACCAATCCAGCAGCACCCTGGACCTGGGAAGCAGTTGTTTTTAAATAGGATCTTTTCTTTCACATCACCCCAGTAACTGTCCTCAGGCCTCGTTTCCTAGCCACCACTCACCTGCCTCCCCCATGTTTTTGACTGAAGGAGGGGTAGTTTGTGTGCTCAGCCAACCATGTTTATTGAGAGCCTCCATGGCTGGGTGCTTGGGGTACAGCAGGAAACAGCAGACACAGTTCATGCCCGCGTGGAGCTGGTGGTCTGACGGGAGGAACAGATGTGAGAGGTGATGGGCGTTCCCAGATGAGGAATGTTGGGCACCATGGGAGGGACGGAAGCTGGGGCATTGGCTGAGGGACGAGAGCACAGAGATTGGTGCATCACATCCCCTCTTGACAATAGTTTTTATTGGCTCATTTCTCATCTTTCCTGGCTCATATTCAGATGTTCTTCTAACTCCATCACCCCTTCACACTCCTTTGCTTCCCATTCCTCCGGGTTCTGTCCGTTCTCACCATCCAGTTGTGCGTCTTTGTTCTATCTCATTCCGTCTGCTGGGCTTCTGTTGGGGCAATGACCCTTCCACGTTTCCTACCTCCTCTCCCATGTCGGAATTCCGTCCTGTCCTTCCTGTGTCATCATTGTTTGGCTTTTCCCTGTGATTACCTAACCTCCACCCTTCTCATCACCCTCCCAAGTAAGCCTCTCTTCTTTGTCTTGTTCTCGTCACCGGACAGATCCCAGAAGATTCTTTTCATTTCTGCTGGCCTCACGCACATGCCTGCACCCCCACTTCGTTACTCCTGTTACATCATAGTTCCTTTTGATTATCCTTTTTTCCCCCGGTAGTTCATTTTTCTTCTGTAGAAGAACTGATAACTTTTGTGTCTCCTCTTTATTTTTTCAGGCAGTGATAAAAGAAGTAAGAATACAAAACTGAATGTTAAGAAGAAGATTTCAGAGTTTTCAGCGGCAGACGTGGAACTCACAGGAAGAATCCAGAGAAGTGTTCCTCCAGTTCAAGATTTTGGAGAAGGCCATGAACAGCAGGGCAAGTTGGAGAGAAAGCAGGGAATTCCCATGAAAGAGAGACTAGGACAAGCCTCTTCAAAGAGGGTGAATTTCAACGAAGTCACGTACGTCCACAAAAAGTCCTCCCCAGGAGAGAGACCACATAAATGCAACGAGTGTGGGAAAAGCTTTATCCAGAGCGCACATCTTATTCAGCATCAGCGCATCCACACGGGGGAGAAACCATTTCGGTGCGACGAGTGCGGGAAAAGCTACAACCAGCGCGTGCACCTGACGCAGCACCAGCGGGTCCACACCGGGGAGAAGCCCTACACCTGTCCCTTGTGCGGAAAAGCGTTTAGAGTGAGGTCCCACTTGGTTCAGCATCAGAGCGTGCACAGCGGGGAGAGACCATTTAAGTGCAGTGAGTGCGGGAAAGGCTTTGGGAGGCGTTCGCACCTCGCCGGGCATCTGAGGCTCCACTCGAGAGAGAAATCCCATCAGTGTCACGAATGTGGGGAGATCTTTTTTCAGTACGTGAGCCTCATTGAACATCAGGTGCTCCACGTGGGCCAGAAAAATGAAAAAAACGGCATGTGTGAGGAAGCGTATAGTTGGAACTTAACCGTGATTGAAGATAAGAAGATGGAGTTACAGGAGCAGCCTTATAAGTGTGACGTGTGTGGCAAAGCCTTTCGCTTTAGTTCAGACCTGATTCAGCATTACAGAGCTCACACCGCAGAGAAAACCTCCAAGTGTGAGACGTGTCGAGGAATCGCTGGCCAGTGTTCCCACATAAAGCAACATCCAAAAAGCTGCTCCAACCCGAAATCCCATCAGTGTAATGAGTGTGGCAGAGGCTTCACTCTCAAGTCACATCTCAATCAACATCAGAGAACCCACACTGGTGAGAAACCCTTTCAGTGCAAAGAGTGTGGAATGAGTTTCAGCTGGAGTTGTAGCCTCTTTAAACATCTGAGAAGTCATGAGAGGACAGATCCCATAAACACCTTGAGTGTGTAGGTGTTTCTCTCGTAGAGGCACTCGTACACAGTCTTAGAGAAGCCTTCCTGAGAAGGAGCCCCACTCCTGTAATGAACGTAATAGCAACTTCAAGCATCTTCTCTGACGTAACCATCAAACCTCCAGATGTGTTGCAATCCTTCAGTTAGAACTTAGGAACACTGGAGAATCCACAACAAAGGTAGCTGCTCTTCCCACTGAGAAATGCTTTCGTTAGCATCTTCATGCTTAAGAATCTAGACAAGAGAGAAGCTAGGGATACAGGGGGTGAAGGGAAACCTTCAGATGACACTCATTCTTCACGTGAGTCTCAGCACATTGACACTGGGGAAGGCCTCACGAATGCAGTAGAAATAAGCTTTAGTAGTTTCTGCCTCATTTGACAGTTTATCTATTCAGGGAAGAGCATGGTGACAGGAAGAGAGGACTTCAGCATGATCCTGATTTTGGTACCTCGGCAATGAATCTCCGAGGTATGATCCTCCCAGCCACTAGAATGCTCCAGGCTCCGTTCCCTTTGAGTAGTAAACCCTTCAAAAAGAAACTGACTTAAGGTATTTATGTTTTGGTAAAGTTGAGGTTTGGAGGCTGGACGGGGGTGTGTTCTTGTTGCCTTATTCAATCTACAACTTCTCCGTGAAACACCCTCTACCTTTTTGTTTTGTTTTGATTCTCCCTAGCATCAAGTTTAGCTAGTAGAAAGAGAAGTCAAGTTTGTAAATTCAGGAGAAACTGTGTTGGCCAGTCACTTCTTGGGGAGAGGGGAGCGGGACCTTAGGGGCATAGAGAAGAGAAGAACTGTGGACTGGTTTTTAGTCTTATTACCCACAAGAATGAGGGCAGCTACATCCATAGAAGGAATTGGACAACGCTGAGTGAAGAATTATGGTCCAAGCAGTGTATGTACCAGCTCCCAGTTGCCATGGAGATAGAGCTCTCCCATAGGATAATGGCGTGTAGAATGAGCTTCAATTTGAGTTGCAGCTGGATTTGAAACTAAACATTAATTAGGAGCCAGGAGGTTATGGTCTGGTGAGCCCTGCCTTGTGGGAAGGTCTGGGTGGGATTGTGGGGGAAAGACAATTACATGGATGAGGGTTAACTTGAGCCTGTTTGCTAGAGAGGGACACAGGCTTCTGGGCGCTGCTGAAGTAAGTCCTGCTTCTGCTGACTGCCTGGCTTAACAATAAACACCCAAGAAACACTTTGACTGTGTGTGTTGTACACTGGTCCCCTGTGCAGACCCCCATTACAGGCTGGTGTCTCCGTGCCCCAGCTGCTCTGAGTTTTGGCTGCCAAGTGCTCACAACTCTCCCCCTTCTCCTTTGGAGAATTACCCTCAGTGGGTGGGAGCTGCCTCACCCAGGAGTTAGCTGCCCTCCGCCCCCCAGCCCATGACTGATTGATATGGGGGTACCAAGGGCTGATCACCCGCTTCAGGGTGGGAAGCTGTGCAGTTTGTGGATCAGGCCAAGGCTAGACTTGATCAGACAGGCTTTATCAGACTCCACTCAGGCTCTTGGCCTTCTCCATCCTGTCTCGTTCCCTCCATGCCCTCAGCAACTCAACGTGGCTCTGAATCCCTGGCTCAAGCTTTGCCTTAGGGAGCCTGATCTAAGAGATGGTGCCATGAGTGGTCTTGTAAGAATGAGTTGTGGAGTTGGCCACTCACCAAGAGGCAATGAGGACCACTGTGGTGGGCAGAGCACTGATAGTCCCCGGCGTGTGGTGGCTGCTTGATTAGGAGACATTCACTTTGGTGAACTGGGATGGAATATAGGTGGAAAGGGATATACTGACTTGGGTAATTTGGGGGGAACAAAATGAAAAGAATTATGGACTCGAGTGCTTCTTGCTGAAAGCCACTGAGTTGCAGAGAGAAAATGACACGCTCAGGACAAATATCCACCAACTTAATGCAACGTTTGAGTATCAGAGGGCCTCCTTGGTAGCTTTTAAGAAGACATTTGTCACCTGCAAACAGAATCTTAGAGCTAAAGGTCGGGTATAGTTGAGAATGACAGCTTCAGCAAAACATGGTGTTAATGTCTGTTGAGCACTTAACCGTGTTCTAAACACCATGCCGAGTGTTTTGTGTGGATCACTTCACTTAATCCTCCCATTATGAAGTGGTTTCACTTCTAGTACCCTCATTTTACAGTTGGGAAAAACAGGTTCAGAATAGTTAATTCACTCGCCCAAAGTCACACAGCCAATAAGTGGCAGAACCAGCATTTAAACCAAGATCACTTTGCCTCCAAATGCTAAGCTCATCAGCACCAAACTATAATATGTCATATTATTTAAACATCAAACATTAAAGAAGTGATGAAACTGTTCTTGTCAGTTTGTGTGAAAAAGTTTTGATCCAAGATATGATAAAATCATACAATAATAGAATCTCAGAGTTGAAAAAGGTTCAGTGGGACCATAAAAACCCAACTGCCCACGTATGGAGGAATCCCCATTCAGTTTGTAGGCATGTGCCTGGAACAGTAACTGTGTTGAACTGGAGAAAACATTTCGTGGCATCTTGATTATTCAGTTTCTACATGAAACACTTGCAGTGATGGGAAATTTATTGCCTCCCAAAGCAGCCTCTTTAAAGCCTCTTCTTTAAAACAACTGATTGTCAGAAACTTCTTAATGAGCTGAAGACTACTCTCATTTGTAGTCTTACATCTTTTTCTTATTGCTTCTAATTGCAGGAAAAAGTTGAGTTTCATGATTTGAACATTTGATGGCAAAGATTTTTGCTGCCATTCAGTCATCACATCCATCCTCCAAAAGGAAAGGGAAACAAAACATTTTTTTTTTTTTGCTCAATTTGGGGCGAGTTAGATCAAGATATGTTTGCTCAAGACGCTGCTTCATTATCCTTTTTAACATTAAAATGTTGGAAAGGACTAAGGGTAAAAAAGGAACGGAACAGTAGAATTTGCATTCCAATTGTATCAGTAAAGGTGCACGGAGAACGTGGCTGAATTCTACAGACGTGTATGCTAGGTACTGGGGCAGGGAGGAAGCCTGTGATAGATGCTATCAAAATTCGTTGTTGTTTTTACAAAAGTACCAGAGCCATCTGAGTACGACCAGTCTGGTCATCAGCTTCGGATCCTTTCCCTGCAGAAGGAACAATTAGAAACATGCCATGTCTAGTTCTCAAAACCTGTGACCTGCACCTTCCACTCAGGTTAGATTCCCCATCAATTCCTTATTTCCTTCTCATTAGTGAGGAGCTGCTTCTGAATCTTGGTCTTTTCCCTAGATTGAGGAGATTAAATTCCCTAGATTTGTAGAGGAACCACCGAGACCGCGAGACCTCCTGGATTCCTAGAGAACACTGGTGGGGGTGAGCTCCCGGGGAGGGGGCGGAACGGTGACGCGCTTCCGGTAGCGTTTCCGGAACTTGTTGTGTTTGTCCTGCTGGTTCGGTGTTCCGTCCGCTTGTCCTCAGTTTCCCGCGTTATCCCTGCGGCTCGCAGTTCCCGGGTCCGGGTGGTGGAGGAGACGCGCGATGCGTCGCTGCTGTCCCCGGCAGGATGTTGGGAGAAGCCCCTCTCCCTCGTTTCCCGCCCCCTCTCCCAGTGCAGCCTTGTGCTTCGGCTTAACCTAAGTGAGGCGATCATTAGGAAAGGCATTGGAGAGAAGACAGGAGCATTTCCCCGAGGTGTCCGCAGGGTGGGTTTCTCCGAGCCCTCGCCCTTCAGCTTGTATACGGCCGACTTCTCTGTGTATATGCACTCCTGGTGTCCGTTCTTCTTGTAAGGATACCAGTCCTATCCCTGAAGACCCCACCCTCATGACCTCATTTGACCTTAATCACCTCCTTAAAGGCCCTGTCTCCAGATTCAGTCACACTGCGGGTTGGGGCTTCAATGCATGGATTTTGTGAGGGACACACAATTCGGTCCAGAACAATTGGGAACTATCTTACTGCTCTTTGTATTTTCCTGTGGCACCCAACACAGTGTCCTGCAAAATGGTAAATTTAGATTTTTGTAAACAAAGTGATAAAAGACCTTACTGGAGCCGGGAGAGAAGTTATAAAGTCATTTAAATCTATTGTCTTAGCCTACCTTGGTTTTTAAAATTTCTGAGCTCTATTCTGGAAGGCCCTAGGCCCTGCGTGGGACTTCAGGGTCTGGAGGGCAATGGCACCAAGGTAAAAGGGAAGCTTCTGGGGCCTCGGGGTGGGAACTACAGGGGTGGGGTCTGTGCCCTCCCACTAACCCCAACAGAGGGAGCGACCCCGGGGTAACAAGCATCCGTAGTTACTAGAGAGGATTCAGGGAAGGGCTATCTGGCAGGTGCACTGGGGGCCACCAAGGCAGGAACGGTGAGCCCGTGCTTCTCACATGCTTACCCTCTGGCAGGATTCTGAACAGTCTGTGGTAACCATTATCGCCCCAGCAGGTGCCACAATGGATGTGGGATGACTGGATAATCACAGCATGTGGCCACAGGGGGCCTCTGTGACCATTCATCTTGGTGTGCAGATGTCACATTGCCACTTCGAGTGACTGGATTAGAGCGTCTGTCTGTCTTGGCATCCTGTCCTCAGAACCCATGCTGGAATCTTTTGGTGAGCAAAGGGCTTATTATAACTGGGCTCCCCATTTTTAATGTTTTTTTTTAAATTGTCCAAGGCCCACTTGCATGATTATATGGCTTAGCTTTTGGCCACAGCCTAAGAATAGCCTTTAGGGCATGTGACTAGTCTCCTGTAGCTAAGTTTACTGCCTATAATTGACTCTTCCTCAGGCCAGATTGCTGATTTCCAGATCAGGTCTCCTCCATACAACTGAGAGCTGCCATCAGAAACAAAGCCGCCATTTTTTTCCTTTGCTTTATCAGGGCTTCCTCTTGACAAGGTTCTTGCATGCGGGTTTGGGGGGGGGGTGTTGTTACTGTCAATCCCCTGGTGGTGCTGCTGCTCCTCATTGAGTTGTCACGTGCCCTTCTCAAGGCCGGATATCCTTGATCTAAAGCTTTGGGGAGTATATGTTTCAAAAATCAGAAATTTTCCGTTTTTAAAAAAGTAAGATATATTATGCAACATCATTTAGGGATTTGGGCTGGTACACCATAACTCAGCATGTTAATATTTCTGGAACAAAATGTGTGAATATGTGAATATGTACTGGGGATCAATAGTCTTTATTTCACCATAAATAGTCTCCATTTACAGTTATTACAAAATACTGGCTCTATTTCCTGTGTTGTACAACACATCCCTGTAGCCTGTTACAGCCAATAGTTTGTACCTCACACTGTCCCCCTGTATTGCCCCAACCCCCCTCCCCACTGGTAACCACTAGTTTGTTCTCTGTATCTGTGAGTCTGCTGTTTTTTGTTGTTGTTATATTCACTAGTGTATTGTATTTTTTAGATTCCACATATAAATGATACAGTACGTCTTTCTCTCTCTGACTTATTTCACTTATCATAATGCCCTTCCAAGTCCATCCATGTTGCTGCAAATGGCAAAATTTCATTCTTTTTTATGAGTACTATTCCATTGTATATATATACCACATCTTCTTTATCCATTTATCTGTTGTTGGACCCTTAGGTTGCTTCCATATCTTCACTATTATAAATAATGCTGCTAGGAACATTGGGGTACATGTATCTTTTCAAATTAATGTCTTAGGTTTTTTCAGATATATACCCAGGACTGGAATTGTTAGGTTGTATGGTAGTTCTGTTTTTAACCTTTTGAGAAACCTCCATACTGTTTTCCACAGTGGTTGCAACAATTTATATTTCCACCAACAGTGTAGGAGGGTTCCCTTTTCTCCACATCCTCATCAACATTTTTGTTGGTAGCCATTCTGACAGGCGTGAGGTGGTATCTCATTGTGGTTTTGGTTTGCATTTCCCTGATTAAGGATGTTGAGCATCTTTTCATGTGCCTGTTGGCTATCTGCATTTCCTCTTTGAAAAAAATGTCTATCCAGTTCTTCTGCCCATTTTTAAATCAGGTTGTTTGGTTTTTTGTATGTGGAGTTACATGAGCTGTTTATATATGTTGGATATTAATCCCTTATCAGTCATATCATTTGCAAATATTTTCTCCTATTCAGTAGATTGTCTTTTTGTTTTGTCAATAGTTTCCTTTGCTGTGCAAAATCTTTTAAGTTTAATTAGGTCCCATTTGTTTATTTTTGCTCTTATTTCCTTTACTTTAGGAGATGGATCCAAAAAATACTGCTGTTGTGATTTATGTCAAAGAGTGTTCTGCCTATGTTTTCCTCTAGGAGTTTTATAGTATCTGGTCTTACATTTAGATCTTTAATCCATTTTGAGTTTATTTTTGTATATGGTGTTATAGAATGTTCTAATTTCATTCTTTTACATGTAGCTGTCCAGTTTTCCCAGTACCACTTATTGAAGAGAGTCTTTTCTCCATTGTATATTCTTGCCTTCTTTGTTGTAGATTAATTGACCATAAGCATGTGGGCTTATTTTTTGCATTTTCTATCCTGTTCCATTGAGCTATGGGTCTGTTCTTGTGCCAGTACTATACTGTTTCTGTTTTGACTGTAGCTTTGTAATATTGTCTGAAGTCAGGAAGTGTGATTCCTCCAGCTCTGTTCTTCCTCAAGATTGTTTTGGCTACTCGAAGTCTTTTGTGATCTCCTACAAATTTTAAAATTATTTGTTAATAGTTCTGTGAAAAATGCTGTTGGTATTTTGATAAGGATTGCATTGAATCTGTAGATTGCCTTGGGTAGTGTGGTCATTTTAACAATATGGAGTCTTTCAATCCAAGAAGATGGTATAACCTTCCATCTTTTTATGTTGTCTTCAATTTCTTTTATCAGTGTCTTACAGTTTTCTAAGTATAGGTACGTTAACAAGTTGAAGGTACACCACATTAACTGAAGAATAAAAACCATATGATCATCTCAATAGATTCAGAAAAAGCTTTCAATAAAATTCAACATCCATTTCTGATAAAAACCACCCAGAAAGCAGGCAGAGAGGGAACATACCTCAACATAATAAAGAACACATATGACAAACCCACAGCTAACATCGCACTCGATGGAGAGAAGCTGAAGCGCTTCCTCCAAGATCAGGAATGAGACAAGGATGCCCACTCTCGCCACTTTATTCAACATAGTTCTGGAAGTCCTACCCAGAGCAATCAGAGAAGAAAAAGAAAGAAAAGGAATCTAAATTGGAAAGGAAGAAGGAAGACTGTCACTGTTTGCAGATGACATGACACCATACATAGAAAATCCTAAAGGTGCCACCAGAAAACTACTAGAGCTCATCAATGAATTTGGTAAAGTTGCAGGACACAAAATTAGTATACAGAAATCTGCATTTCTATACACTAATAGTGAAGTATCAGAAAGAGAAATTATGGAAACAATCCCATTTACCATCACATCAAAAAGAATAAAATACCGAGGAATAAACCTACCTAAGGAGATGAAAGAGCTTTTTTAAAATATGAAATTGAAAAAAAGGGATTGTGGACATTCATATACAAAGGCCTTGAAAATTTACATATGTATATTTAGAAGTATAAATGTACATGTAGCTACCTATCTAAATAAAAATTTAAATAGGTATCCAGACACACACAAACAAGGCCGAATTGTACGGACAGAGGGCCCTTACCCAGCAAGTTCTGTTTCCCTAGTTTCCCAGCATCACATCTTTGTAGATATTCTTCTGAATCAAGTTCCAGTCTTTCTACTTCCCTCTGGTGAAATACACAGCCACTTCCTCAAAGGACAGCAACTCCTGAAGAAATAGCAAATAATTATAATTTTTGTAAAGTACTGAAGTTAAAGCATATGGGCATTTTAAGTTCTTGATATTTGGAAGTGCCTCATTCATTGTCTCACTGGACCCCTCAGGTTTAAAAAAAGTTTTTAGTGAAGTACAATTTACAATATAAGCAAATTAAATCAACTTTTGACAAACTAAACATACCCATGTAAGCAGCTTCCAGATCAGTAAACCAAACACTACCAGCCCCCAGAAGCCCCTCCACCTTGGGCTCCACAGCAGTCATTCTCTCCCAGCCCGAAGCATTAGCCTGTCTTCAAGCAACAGATTAGTTTCACCTGCTTCTGTGCTTTATATAAATGGAATCACCCAGTGTGTATTCTGTTTGGTTTGCTTTACTTACATCTTTGAAATTAATCCATATTGTTGCATGTAGTCATAGACATTTGTTACGGACTAAAGGTTTGCATCCCCTGAAATTCATGTATTGAAGCCCTCTGTGTGGCTGTATTTGGAGACGGGGGCTTCTAAAGAAATCAAGTTAAATGAGGACATAAGGGTGGGGCCTTATCCAACAGGATTAGTGTCCTTATAAGAAGACACATCAGAGAGCTTTCTTCCTCCCCACACATTGACTGAGGAAAGGCCAGCTGGCTGTAGCCAGGTAGAGACCTCATCAGAAATGAAATCAGCCATACAGTTTATTTTGTCACAGTTCTGGAGGCTACGAGTCCAAAATCAAGGTGTCTAGGCAGGGTTGTTCCTTCTGAAGCCTCCTTGGCTTATGCCTGTCTTCTTCCTATGTTTTCACATGGTCTTCTGTGTAGATCTGTATCCAAGTTTCCTCATTTTATAAGGAAATCAGTCAGCTTGGATTGGCGCCCACTCTAATGACCTCATTTTAGCTTAATCACCTCTTTAAAGGTCCTGCCTCCAAATACAGTCACATTCTGAGGTACTAGGGGTTAGAATTTCAACATATGAATTTTGGGAGATGGGGACACAACTCAGCCCAACATGTATGGCAGTTGCCAAAAGACCAGGTTTAGTTATTTGTACAATAATTCATCCAGTTCTTGATTGAGATTCTTCTAGACTTTTGGGAAAAAATGCAGGAAGTACTGATCTCGGATTAGTGAAGAATATCTTAAATGTATATTAAGTCAGTTTAGTGATAACAGCTCTAACAAATAGACCTACAAAGGTCTAGTTGCTCAAACACAATAGAAGTTTGTTTTTCAGACCTGTAACCGCCTCAGGCAGACGCACATGACTGGCAGGGAGGCTCTCCTCCAAGCAGTCAATCTGATGGCAGCCCTGCCATCTTCACACATGGCTTCCAAGACCTCCTTGGGGGTTTTCTAACCTAGTCAACTGGCAGACAAGGCCCGGAGGTGTGAGAGGGCTTTAAGGGCCAAGCCAAAAAGTGGCACACGTCATCTCTACTCACGTTCCACTGGCTAGAACTCAGCTGCCTAGCCACATTTAACAACAATAC
Organism: Camelus dromedarius; assembly: GCF_036321535.1. Classification (NCBI taxonomy): domain Eukaryota; kingdom Metazoa; phylum Chordata; class Mammalia; order Artiodactyla; family Camelidae; genus Camelus; species Camelus dromedarius. The sequence continues at coordinate 29,444,726 of NC_087459.1, read as the reverse complement.
AAGCTCTGAAATGTACTCTGGCTGTGTGTCCAGAAGGAGAAAAACAAATTTTTGATAAACTAGTAGCAATTTGCACCAAGATTCAAAAAGCACTGACTATATTAGGTTGAGAAGTTCAACTGTGTTATAGTAAACAAACAGGAAGCACAGCTCAGGAAGATGGAGGTGCTCAGTGACATTAGTAATGAAGAGAAATACAGATCAAACCACAATTAGACAAAATTTCACACCTCATAGATTATCAGATCTTTCAAAATCTGTTAGTACCAAGTACTGACAAAGATGTAGAGAGATGGGAACTCCCACCCGCTGCTGTCGGGTGTGTAAACTGTTACATTTATTAGGGAAAACAGTTTGGCAGTACTTCTTAAAGTTGAACATGTATATATCTTATTTCTAGTTCTTTTCATAGGGAACCAAGAGGCACGTTGTGCGTGACATGCTATTTTGTAAAATCTCCAAACTGGACACATCCAGAAAACCCATCAACCAAAGATCCGTAAATTGTGCTGTATTTCTGCAATGGGATACTCAGAGTCAGTGAATGTGACTGAACCACAGCTACTCAGAAATATGCATGATTCTCAAAACATACGTGCAGTGAGGGAACAGGAGTATGATTCCACATATGTGAGTTCCAGAAAAAACAGAACCAGGTAATATATTGTCCAGACATAAATTACAAGATCTTGTATCCATAAGCAATATATGTAGTATTACAGGATTTAAAATGTTATGCAGAACATAACTGTACTCCTAATGTCACGTTGGAACCAGTTTTGCCATTTTAAGATTGATTTATGCTTATGCATATAGACCCAGTTGATTCAAACTGCTATAAATTAGTCCCAGAGAGAGCTGGAAAAAATTTAAACTTGGTAAATCTGGGTAGATGGTGTAAAGGATTCTCTATATTATTTTTGTAATTTGGAAATTATTTCAGAACAACAACATCACTACTGAGTCATTTATATTAGCAATACACACTTGGAAATGGAAGTGGGGAAAATACCGCTTTATGATAATGACACAATAACTGGCCATAAATTTATTTGGAAAAAATCGAAGAGCTTACCTGAAAATTTACATTTTGCCAGAAAGTCATCCATTTCTAACTTATTTTACAACTTAGAATTTCATGTAGTATTTGTGCTTTATGCTTCCCCTCCACACTTCCACCAGCTAAGAGATACTGACAAAGAAGCCACCTTGATGAGAGCTGTAGTCGAGAATGAACTTGAACAAGATCTAGACTCACAGGTGTCGTCAAAGGTGTAAGCTGCCCACCAGGCATATGACCACGTGACATCTTAGTGAACTGTATTCCCAGGGTGTGAAAATAGGAGAAAATGAAAGCATTCAGTGATTTTTTAATCTTTTTTTTTTTCAGTCATTCGAATTTTAACACAGCCTGCTTTTTAATTTATAGTTTAGCACTATTAGCTAAAGAAACAGCTTTTGTACTATTAAATTTTCACTTTGATTTAAATATGGTGAAAAAAGCTTCACTGGTCTTGTCAAAAAAAAAAAAAAAGTGCACCTTTTCTAGTCCAGTGGAGTATTCTAGACTCTTGGTGCCAGACTCTTGTGACCTTTGCGCTGATGGTTTGAGCTGATGGTTGCTCAGTCCAGCCAGGCGTGAGGGTCAATGGGTCCAGCCCATTAGCCAAACAGGAAAGCCAAAACTTGAGCATTTCTTCTCCATCACCATCCTGGTTTGGAGCTCTTGCCCTCTGGCTAAATGTTGGCAGATGAGACCATACACTGATGTTGACATCACTAATCTGTGCTCTTGGCCTGGTGACTGTCCGCACTCTGGGGAAGGCAGGAAGTCTCGCTTGCACTCTGGGCACTCTTGAGCCGGGGAATCCTTCCTCCCAAAGCAAGTTAGTTCAGCAAGGCTTCCAGACCAGCCCCACCCCTCTCCTTTGTGTCCCAGGAATTCTACTGAAAAAAATATTTTCAGCAAATCAAACATTTGGGGCCACTTATAGAGAAGGAAGTCCATTTAATTCAGTTGTAGAGAAGTAAGTGGCACCAAATACCAGTTCCCTGGTTCCTCCACCAGGAGTCCTTGGGGTCTCTCTACAGTGCTGTCCAGTCAGCCCGAGGGGATGGCAACATCCTGTACCTGTGCCGGTCTTGAAATGTGGCTTTTGATTGAGGCACTTAGTTTTTTAATTTTTAAAAATTTTAACTTAAATAGGCTCATACGGCGAGTGGCCACCACACTGAATAATGCAACTCTCTTTTCCTCCTTGGGACAGATGTGGCTGGTGGTAGGCATTTTCACGTTACCTCACGTTATCCTTGGTTGGACCCTCTCTCTCTCTGGAAAGCTGGAAACAGGTACGTTTTCTACACAGAGTAGATTTAAAAGCCTGAGCCAGACTTCTGGGTACTCACGCCCAGATCTGCTTTTCAGGGGTCCCCAGCTCCCAAGTTTGCTGTAAGCAAGAATTCTCTCTCACTGGCTTACTATTTCCTCCTTAGTCAGAGGTCTCCACTTGTTAATTTTGCTGAGGGAACTACAATTTGGCAGCCCCTCCTTCCAGCCGGGCCCTGCTGACCAGTACAGAAGTGCTGGCATATTGAGCCCCGTGTATAATCCAGCACCTACTGTCTTCCTCCTGCAAGGCTCAAGGTTCCCTTGTTTCATGGGATGCCACTTGCTTTTTTCTCATTCCCGGTGGAACTTTGTTGTTTTTATATGTTTTTGTAGTTATATTTCTTTTATAGAAGAAATCATGGTCCTGGTAGGAAAGAAAATAATACAATCAAGAGGAAACTCTTGGTTAACATGAGAGGGTCTAAATGGCAGCAAGGTCCTTGTGGGGAGGCGAGGTGCCGACACAGTGGTAGGGGAGTGAGGGGACACAGAGGAGGGGAGAGCGCCAAGAAGGGAGCTGCCACGGAGCATGAGAAACCTTGGAAGACGGCGTGAACATGTGCTTCAGAGATAGCCCACTCTAGGGGTAGGGAGAGCTGGTGTTCATCGGACGCCATCAGTGGACTTTCATGGTTTTAGAAAAAGCCTGCAGGCCGAGACAGAGAGAGTGCAAGGCAGATAAAGCACACAGAGGGGTGAGGCCAGGGGCGCAGGGGCTGGGCACCAGCAGCGTCTGCTGTGAACGCTGACCAGGGACCCTCAGTAGAATCTGGTAGCGCGCTCAGTTTAGTTTGCTGGATACATTTTAGTAATTCTTACTGCCTCAATAGTACTAGTGAGTAGCCCTTTATTTTAACAAAATTGATGCAACCTCAAATAATGTTTCTATGTGAAACCAAGAAAGGCATCCTCAAATCTTTCACGGTCCAGGAAATGGTCTCCAGCCTGGGGGACCACAGAGCAAAGCTTCCATGCCTCCCACCTGCCTTAACTTGACTTGGGGAAATGCAGGTACAGGGAGCTCAGGGAGGCTGGACTCGGGAGCCTGTGACTTTTCTGTTAGGTAATGCTTAACGACGGCAAGGTTAGCTACAAAAAGAGGGTCCCCACAGAGAAACCATTTCAGTTCCTGTTTATTAATTTTCATAAAACAATTGAGTTATACATACTCGCAATAGGAGTTAAGTTCTGGTCTTTAAATGGTCGCCTTTCCCATAGCATCACGTAGACGGCTGCTCTCGGTGAGTACCCTGATGCTTAATGAAGCTTGTGCGCCAGCTGAAAGCTTTCCCACATCTGTCACATCTGTAGGGTCTCTCTCCAGTGTGAATGACCTCGTGGCGATGAAGATTTGCCTTAAAACTGAAAGTTTTCCCACATTCTCTGCATTCAAAGAACTCCTCCTTGGTGTGGATTCTTTGATGCTGAATGAGATCTACAGCCCGACCAAAGGACTGTCCGCATTCACTGCATTTATGGGTGTGCTGTTTGGCGTGAATTTGCTGATGGCTCAGAAGGGTTGAATGCCGGCCAAAGGCTTTTCCACATTCATGGCATTTATGGGGTTTCTCTCCACTGTGAATTAACTGATGTCGAATAAGGGTGGAATTCTGACTGAACGTTCTTTCACAGTCGCTGCATTTATAGGGTTTTTCTTTGGTGTGGATCCTCTTATGCTCGACAAGATACGCCATCTGACGGAAACATTTCCCACAGTCGTGACATTTATATGGCTTTTTCTGTGAGTGACACTGTTTGTGGGCCATCAGGGCGGACTTCTGTCTGAAGGCCTGCCCACATATGTCGCACTCAAAGGGAGCCTCAGAACTGTGAATTCTCTGATGTCGAAGGAAATTTGCCTGACGCCGGAAGATCTTTCCACATTCGCTGCATTCATAGGATTTTGCATTTGTAAGAATTCGCTTATGCCTCAAAAGCAGTGGTCTCTGGCTGAGAAGTTTTTCATACCCCTCGTATTTGCCCTGCTTCGTCCTTGTCTGAGCTTTCTGATCTTGAATAAGGTGAAAGTTCTGGAAGTAGTTTTTATAGCATTCGTCACCAAGAGGAGAGAGCGAAAGTCCACAAATGTCCACAAATGTGTTACATTCACGCAACTCTTCTGAAGGCTTCTTGGCCTTTTTCTGCTTTACCACTGATATCTTATGTGACTCTAAGTCTTCAGAAATGTTCTGCTTTGGAGTTAGCTCTCTCGTCTTGAATCTGGTTTCGGAACCTAGCCAAATAAGAAGGAAGTACATAAGTGACCTGACCGCCACAGAAGGAAGAGAAGGAAAGAAGCCAGCTGTTTGTGATAGAAGACTCTCAGACGAGGCCAAGCACTGCTCGCCTAATGACATCATTGTCTGCAGAGACCGGTATCTGGAATCTCACAGGACTCTCAGCTTTCATATCAGAAAGAGCTCTTGACATCAACTGACCAACTAAAATATGCATGATAGTGTGTGTCAGAGAATGTGGGCCTGAATCCACCCATCACCACTGAGGGGAAAACAACCTACTCTAGGTCCTCGGCAGCGTCACAGAACTGTAGGGGAGATGGCATCTCACACTTCCTAGATGAGCATGTTTTTAATAATTCTGGGAGAAACACCTTCTTAAAAATGGATTCAGTATGTAAGATAGGAGAGAAAAGGAACCAGAGAGAAATAGATACAAAAGCCAATGGAACGGAGCAGTGATTTTCAACCAGGGAGGCTGCTAACCACCCTACAATGCACAGGACAGCCCACAACAAAGGACACCCGGCGCCAAACCTCCAGTGCAGAGGCCGAGGAAGCACGGAGGAGAGGGATGTGCGCAAGGGCACAAGCTGCGATCAGGACATAGTAAGTAGGAAAAAGTAGGTACATCAAGAAACACCGAGGGGATATGAAAACAAAATGGAAGCAAGGGGACAAGAGAAAGTGGAGAGAAAGGGTGAGTGACGAGGTCAGGACAAAGGAGCCCCTAGGATGGCAGAAGAGCTGTCAGAAGACACCAGACCGGCTGCTTCACACAGGCACTTCAACTGCAGTAGAAAGAGGATGAGCTTTGCAGAACTGAAGTCAAATCCCAACCACAGCCTACTAGTGGTGTCACAGTTACCGTGTCCCCTTACTTTCTCCACCTGGAAAAGGGGATGACGATCACACCTACCACCTTCGGAGGGCAACAGGGATGAACCAGCAGAACACGTGCCAAACACCAGCCTGGTGTCTGGGGCACAGGAGGGGCTCGTTAGTGGGGCTTCCCTTCCTCTGCCTGAGTCCCACGGGGCGGGGCCTTTCCTCACCCACCTGGGCAGGCACTACCGGAAGCCTTCCTAGTCCCAGCTCTTGGTAGATCCAGGATCCATGGCTCTTCCCACTGCTCCAGCTGACAGATGACCTCAGGTTTGGGAAACTGAAATCCTACTCGTGGGGAAGTAAATGGGACGTGGTGGTTAGTGAGTTGCAGATGTCCTAGAGCTCAATTTACCCCTTGGGGTCTAAGTGGTGGGTCTACAGTGACAAGCAGAGGTAAGACAATAATCAAGAGGGCTGGTGAGGTGAGAAATTGGCACAAATCTGCGAAAATTTGGCAATCTTTACTGAAAGCCTGAACAATATCCACACTCTGGGTTGTGATAGTTTCACTCTTAGAAATGTAGGCTAGGGAAAAACTGGGACAAAGATTAAGGTACCAGAGGCGTCTGCAGAGTTCTAACAGTGCAAAACTGGAAATAAACTGAATGTCAGTTGGGGAATGATTAAAGTGTAGCACGTGAACACAATGGACGCAGAAGTTTTAGGCAAAAACTGAAAATGCACGTGTTCAAAGGACATTTCTTAAAATAGGAAAATGCTCCCTAGATCTTTTAAAGCAGAGTACAAGAGTCATGGGTAGCATGATTCAAAACTCAAGCAAATTATGATCCAGATTTTGTTTTTAAAAACTACATGTGTGTGTGATCTTCCTCTACTTATGACAGGGTAACATCCCGGTAAGCCATCCTAAGTTGAACATTTCCTAAGTCAGAAATGCATTTAAAAATAGCTCACCTGCCAAACATCATGGCTTAGCCTAGCCGACCTGAAACATGCTAGGAACACTTACATTAGCCCACAATTGGGCAAAACCATCTAACACAAAGCGCTTTTTCTAATAATGTGATGAGTATCTCATGTAACTTACTGAATACTGTACTGAAAGTGAAAAACAGAATGTCTGTCTGGGTCCAGAATGGCTGTAAGAGTTGTTTACCCTCGTGATCATGTGATCACATGGCTGTCATGGCTCTGAGCCCAGCATCACCGGAGAGTGTGGTACTGTGTATCACTACCCCGGGAAAGGATCAAAATGCAAGTACACTTTCCACTGAACATGTGTTGCTTTCCCACCATCATAAAGTCGAAAATCTTAAGTTGAACTATCAGAAATTGTACCATATGTATATGTGGCCCTTCATATATATATGAAAAGAGTAGGAAAAAGTAAACCAAAATGTTAACTGGGTTCGTGCTGGGCAGTGGACATGCAGATGGTTTTAATTTTCTGCTCTATGGGTTTTTTAAAATGACACAGGGAAAATGCTACTATAATAAATTTTAAAGGGGTTACAGAATTATACACAGAATATGCTCAGCTTAGCTTTTTTGTTTTTAAATTTTTAAAGCATAGGGAAAACACAGGAAGAAAGTATTCCAGAATACTAACAGTGTTACCCCTGAATGTTTTCCCTTCCCTTCCCTTCATGCTTTCCTATGCCTTCATGTATTCAAGTATGCTCTTGTAATGCTTTTAAAACAAAAATAAACATTAAAACATCCAGTTATGGGTGGACAGTCCCACAAGAGGGGGTTAAGACTCGGTGCCAAGAATGTCAGTGTGGGGTCAAATGTGCCCCAGACAGAAAAGTTCATGCAGGAACTTCCCAGAGTACGGGACTCTGCGTGGGAATAAGACAGAGGTGGGTCCCTGGGAAGATGGAGGCTGTGAAGGTTCAGAGATGAAGAATCATTTCCTGGGCACCCAGTGATGCTGTAAACAAGAGAGGAAACCACTGTCAGAGAGATGAGAGAAAAAGACTTCGCAAGAGAGTAAGATGCTAGACATCGGAATCCAAATCGGCCACAATCTTTTCAACCCCTAGGGGACTTAGAGATGCGGAGGGCCGGAGTTGGGGTGGGGAATGGACTCATGTCCCTGAGCCCTAAAGCAAAAGGAAACTGTTCACCGCCCACTACCCCTTATTTGGAAACCTTGAGGCCAGATGTGGTTCAGGACTCGGAATCTTTCCAGATTTCTTAAAGGTGACTTGGTGTGTGTTTTCTACGATGACCACCCCCAACAGGGTTTGGACCTGAAACCTTAATTAAGCACACTGATACGTCTGAGGCTGTATGTATAGATACAAAGAACAGATGAGAAAAAGGGTGATAAATGGCAGGTGATGAACAGCTTCCTATAGGATGAAATCAGGTTTTACCACCTGAGGACTGCAGGTTGGGCCTTACAGCCACACAAGCTGTGAAAAAACTGCTTTTCAGAGCTTTTTCTGCTTTTGGGATTGCAGATAAGGGACTGAAGACTTGTGTCAACATTCAAAGCACTCAAAGTGAAATCTTCAAGCCAAACCATTACCCAGGACGATCATGTTTCTGTAATTCTCCAGCATGACGTCTCTGTAGAGATCCTTCTGAGCCCAGTCAAGTCTGCTCCACTCCTCTCTGGTGAAGTACAGAGCCACATCCTCAAAGGACAGCGACTCCTGAAAACACAGTGCTAATTATATCCGTGGTTCTTACCCAACTTCCTGAGCGGTTACTGCTCTACAGGTGAGGGCTGAAGAGGCAGTGGGTGAAGCTCGTAAGTTATAAGCAGAGTCAAGGCTCCATCCTCTCATCCTCTCTTGTCTCCTCCAGGGCCTTGATCCAGTGACCATGATGCTCCCTTTTCTCTCTCCACCCTCCTCCCCTTGTGACACTGGAATTTATATAAGAAACAGATATTTGATCCTCCTGCCTGTTTCTGGCACAGAGTTCCTAAAACCCTTGAAATTTCCTGTAACAGCAAAGGAGTGTCTTTTAATATCTAGGCTTTGTCCTTGGTTTCTGAAATAGCTCCCGAGCAGCACAGGTCAGAGGAATGTCTTGTTACTCCTGACAGGTCCCTTCAACGACACCTGAGTTTATGCTAACGTGGCAACCGTGGAAAACACCCAGGCTGGGCTGGAGGCCTGGGTAACAGAGCACGTGATGAGAGGGGGGCGCTTTCACCCCACCCCCTGAGGGGAGGGGAGGGGCTGGGGTCGAACCAGTCATGTCAAAGGCTGATGACTGGACCCGTCCCGCCCACGTAGGGCCCCCATGAGAACCCAGAAATGGCTGCTGCATCGTGAGGGTGCTGGGAGGTGTGGAGCCGGGAGGGGCACGAGGCTCTGCTCCCCCCGCCCCGCCTCCCGCCCTGTGCATCCCTTCCCAGCGGCTGTTCTCCAGTTACATCCTTTTACAACAAACCAGCAATCGAGTAAGTAAACTGTTTTCTGAGTCCTGTGAGCCACTCTGGCAAATCGATGGAACCCAGGGAGTGGGTTGTGGAAATCCCAACTTCTAGCCAGTGAGTCAGAAGCACAGATGACAACCCAAATTGGTGACTGGTGTCTGATGCCGGGGGTGGGGATGGGGATGGGGGGTTGTTGGATGGTCTTGGTTGGACTGAGCCCTTAACCAGTGGGTCCACTGCTAATGCCAGGTGGAGAGTGACAGAACTGAGTTATACTGCAGGGCGCCCTGCTGGTGTCACAGACGTGCTTGGTGTGGGGGACCCCCCCATGTCTGACGTCAGAAGTGAGCATGGTGGGAAAGTAGAGAAAGACAGCAGTGCTCACCCAGCACTCCCTACCCCTCATTCCTCCTCTCAGCCAGCAAGGAGGCTGAACCCTCTCCTGTCCTTAAAAAGATGCTTCCTGTGCCTTCCTTCCTCTGGTTGCCCCTCTCTCTCCTCCCCTCCTGGACCAGCTTCTGTAAAGGACACTCTACACACTCACCTCCAGTCCCTCCACAAGCCTCCCCCCTGGCTTCTGCCTTCAGAGCTCCTCTGAGACTGTTCTAAGCCCCAGCCCTGCCCTCCCACTTGGGAACACATGGAGGAAGAATGTAGTATACAGTGGAGGTCAGAGAGATGCTGATTTCTAAACTGAGTCTTAAAACAGGAAGAGGTGAGTTTGCCTGTGGATGGAGAGAACAGGATACAACCAGGATGGGGGACAAGAGGAGCGAACACATCCCTGCCTGAAGATTCTGGGCCATCAGAGGAGCTGGAGATGCCACGGGAGAGGCAGGCGGGGCTCTGCGATTGCTCAGCAAATTCGGACACGCTGGGGCCTCGCTAGGGACTGCTGCCCCTCCAACCCCCTCCCTCCCGTCCCAGACTCTTCCTTCCAAATTGTCCCAGTGGCTTCCTAACGTATCTCCTGACTTTTCAACTCACCTTCTCATGATCCCCCTCTGTAATGTTACAAATTCAATAACTAAGCTTCCATTGTACCCTTTAATACCAAGAAGTCAGAATTTGTCCTGTATTGCAAGAGTCGGTTTATATATCTCCCTCTGCAAACGGCTCGTAAGCTCCTTAGGTAAGAGTTTATCTCCCAGCACAAAGGACGGTACTATCTGGTATACAGCAGGTGCACAAGAATGCTCACTGACACAAGGAGCGGTAACAACAGTTAAAACAGAGTGCTCAAAATGTCACAGGTACTCTGCAAAGTACTCCAGCCTCATTCCATCTCATCCTCACAATTCTGTGATACTGTCATTATCCCATTTTACAGATAAGGAAGCTGTGGCCCACAGAGATTATGTAACTTGTGAAGGTAACACATCCTGAACAGAGCCTGGATCTGAATCTTCTGACCCCGGAGTTCAAGCTCTTTACATCACAGCTTCCAAGGAGGAAAAGTCCCCTAACTGATGAAAGTGGCTCACCCTGAACGAAGGAGTCAAAGCCACATGAAGGCCATCACCCAGCTGCAGGGACTCACCCAAGGAAGTGGAGGAGGAAACCAGCTCACCTTCCACCAGGCTGTCAGGAACACAGCGTCCATGGCCTGGTCACTGAGACGGGGCAGGATCCCGGCCATCAGGCTAGGCTGAAGGAAAGAAAAAGAGAACCAGTAAGGCCAGCCCCAATTTGAAGCTCTCTCACCAGGCAGCCCTGGGACAGGAAATTCTAATGAGGTAACAAATCTCAAGTAATGCACAGTCACTGTGTTTGTGATAAATGAAAGCAACCACTAGAATAGTCATTTTAGGAGATTCTAAAGCTAGGTCAATTTCCAACATTTATCCAAGGAATCCTGTGGTTCTGCCCCTGCTCCTCCCTAGAACATATTCTGCAGCACTCGCCAAGAGACCAAGTACACCAAGGGACCAGACCATGGGAGAAAACAGAACTCTGACCTGAAACCCCCAGCAACCAGCCTGGAACCCAAACCACAAGCAATGCAGCAACAGGTCCCAAGTCAGGACCTGGTCAACCAATGTCAGCTTATCCCTGATACGTCTACCCCTCCTCCATCTAGAACCGACAGAAAAGTCAAATATGCTCCCCTCCCAATCACACAGGAGGTACCGCTTCTATTTATTTAATCTGCTTCCAGTTTTTCCAAGCCAATAACCTCCAAACACGGCATATTTGAATTTTCCCTTTTTTCCACTATAAAGCTTCCCCTGCTTCCTTCGAGTCTCTGCCAAACACAAGTGATAGTGGCTGAGTCCCTTGGTACAGCCAGCTCTGAATGAAGAACCTTTACCTGTTCTCATTTGGAGGGGGGAGTCTTCATTTATTTCTGCACTACACAGAATCAGCTCAAAGGGTGTGAGAATGATTTTCAGGCAGCTGTCAGAGGTTTCAGGCTACATATTATATACAAAGAGGTAATGGTCAAGAGAAAATTCAGAGGACTTCACTTGATAGCAACATTTTATTGAGCGAAAACCAAACCGTGAACGAGGCTTCAAAACTGAAAGTGTGCAGAAGCTGGGCTCTCAACCGTTACCGCTTAGTTTATAAAGCATGTGAAAGGGTGGCAATAGAAGAAGCCACCCCACAATATGCCACTGTGGAATACTGATTATTTTGGGCTGCACGCACTCAAAAAACAGCTGTTAAAAAGAGACACCAGGCCCAAAAGGGGCTCACGCATGCTAAGCCCGATGTCAGCAAACCAAGACTGAAATACCTCACCTAACTGCAGTTCCGGCCTCTGCTTTCCCTGTGAAGATGGTATGTGGGCCTGAATTAGAAGACACCTCAGGAGTTAATCATTTTCCCTCCGGTACCTCCCATATATACATGGGGTATACACGTTAAGAAATTTGTTTCAACTTTTTATCACAGGGGTCTCAGCTAAGAATTCAGAAGGATAGAGAGAAAATTACTTTCCTCCCACGCACACGCGTGAGGAAGTACACTATTTTCTATTGGTACTGGCTACTAGAAACTTCCATTCCTTCTAGAATAGCAGCACTGTACAGGTTTACTTGTTTGTAGCTGACTGGCTGGGAAGCTGCAAGGCCACCCTGACATGAATAAAGCATGTTTCCTTTAAGGACAGAGTCAGCATTTGAGGGAAATTAGGACAGTTTAAGTTTTGGTTCCCCAGCTTTGGGCGGTTGGCCTCGGGGCATACCCAAACTGCGGACTCCATTTTGGTTCTTCTTTAACCTAAATTCAGTGTTGTTACTCTCAGGGAGTGCACAAATGATGGGATACAGGGGGGTTTCATTTTTTTCTTGTGTTTTTCTGGCCGTCAGTGAACTCTGCTTTATGTAGGTGCATCTTTAAGGAAGCCCCCCACCCCCAACACTGTTTCTAAGCCCTCCTGCCTCTTAAAGCAAGGAGGCACTCCCCAGGCGGTCCAGATCATCGGCTCCAAGGCTGAAGAAGGGATCTCAACCCTTTCATTGTCTAAACTAGGTTACCTGCTGTGATCATTGTGCACCTAGAAGTCAGAAGCTTTGGTCTAATTTGTTAATCTATAACAAAACCAAAGCAAACAATAGGATTAACCAGACATTCATTCGTCGGACTCTGTTCTTCCCTAATGCTGAAGACCTGACACACTCAATACGCAAAAACTGGCCTCTTCAGGAAGACGCTCCGCAAATGCCCTGTGATTTCCTCTTAAGACTGGGATGGGGAGGGCGACGGAGGAGGGAGCGTCTCTCGAGCCCTGACACCTTCTGTGGCGAGACCACCGTGGCTTTTTCGCGGTACCCACCCCTCCCATCACACTAGCTCCCTTCTCCCCAAACCTCGGCGCCTCTGACTCCCGCCGCGCCGCCGCCTCCAGGAAGTCCTCAGGATGTACCTGTGGTTGCCATGGGGGCTGGGGTCCCCTCTGGAGGTGCCGGGCCGGACCTGGAATCTGGTCGGAGCCTCTCACCTAAACCCCACCTGAGGGCGCGACGCGGAAGGTCCGCGTCCCTGTCGCCTGGCTCACTGGCGCGCGCGGGACACAGCGTTCCAGCCCGCGTACCTTCTAGGAATCGCGGAGGCTTCGCAACTCTCTGGTCCGGGTAAGAGCCGAGGGGAGATGGGGAAGGGAGGGGGCGGGAGCTCCCGTCTCACGCACCTGGCCAGGGGCCAATCATCGGCCGCGGAGGGCGTTGGTTCGGCCACGTGACTTCCAGGCCGGGTCTCGGCAGGTCCCGCCTACCCCGGAGGTCCCGAGTCTAGTAAGAATGGTTTAGGCGCTTTGAAAGTGCGAGTTCCCAGCCCTCTCCCTTCGCGTCAATTGTAGTGGAATCTCTAGGGGTGAGCCCTCGTGCTACTGGGTATTTTTAAGCTTCTCTTGGTGGTTTAATGTAGGGTGACCAGTTTTTTAGAGAGCCAACCGTCAACAGCCCTACCAGACAAAAAATACTATGTTGAATATAATGATTTATAATACACATGCATGTATCATTTTAACATAGAAACATGAGAATAGATATTTATCTGAAATTATGTGATTCAAAAATATTTACTTTTCTGCACATGAAGGCTCGTATTTGAACAAAGCAACAGAGGACTACTTAATGACAATTAGTTGTAATTGATAGTAGGGCTAATAAATCTTTGCTATGATTCCATATGTTTACTTTTTTTAAAAGTAAGAGAAAACAGATTAAAAATAAAAACAAAACTTTTTGAGGTATTGTGTGAAATCTCCCTCCAAGTCTTGATTCCTGTGGGCCCAAAACACTGTATGTATAGTGTTTGTTTTACCAGTGTCATACTAGTTGTTGGACCTGGGACAAATTGCTTAGGTCCTCTGTGCCTTATCTTCTATGCATGTAAAATGAGGATACCAGTACTAAGAATTTCAAGGGGGGAGGGTATAGCTCAAGTGGTAGGGTGCTTGCTTAGCATCCACAGGGTCCTGGGTTCAATTCCTAGTACCTCCTCTAAACAAGTAAATAAATAAGTAAACCTAATTACCTCCTCCCCCACCAAAAAAAAAAAAAAAAGAATTTCATAAGGTTGTTTTGAGTTTTACATGAATTAATATATGGAAAGTGCTTAAAACAATGCCTGGTACATAATAAATGTTCCTCAAGTATTAGAAAACCTTCAGTTTTCCAAACATCTTTAGATGAATACAGTTTTGACTCAGTGTTGCAGCAGTTTGAAGTTTCCATAGGAGAATTAAGAAAATCAGGAAATAAAATGAAAGTCATTAATTCAATGAATATTGAGTGCCTAGAATGTGCCAGGCACTGTTTAATTTTAAATATTATGCATTTAAATGTGACTCAAAGCATTTCAGGCTTGGTCCAGGCGAAAGGCTGCTGACTCAGGCAGAAAAATGCTCACACAGTCGAGCTTCTGACAATCATGCTATGCTAAGGTGTCAACATTGGGAGACCTGAGGGCCTCGAACTCCAGGGACAGTTCTCCTATCAATACATTTACTGATACCTGGAGCTACATGGAGCAGACTGCTACAGACCTATGCTGGAACACCGGGAAAGGGAGAGGGATTTTCCAGTCTCCCAGTGCTTATGAGATAAAGACCACTATGGAGTGGAGATCAATAATTGTAAGTCCTGTAAGCAGTAGTTCCTACTGCTACTTTTTAAGCTCACTGATCCTTCCAGATATTGGTGCCTTTAAAAATCAGTCTAAGTTCAATATATTTCTTTTTATTATGTTGTGTTTTTCTGTTCATTATGTTCATGCTTTCTTTTAAATCGAGCCTATCCATAATAATTATTTTACAGTCCTTGTCTTAAACCCCACAATTTCTGTACTTTCTGGATCTTTTTTTTTATTGACTTTTTATTTTTCTGGGTTCGGATTACTTTTTTTGCTTTTTTACATATCTACTTATTTTTGATCAGATGCTAGACATTATGAATTTTTCATTGTGTATTAGAGTTTGTTGTCTTCCTTTAAAAATCACTAGAACCATACAATCCAGAAATTCCACTTCTGGGTAAGAACCCCAAAGAATTGAGAGCAGCAACTCAAACAGATACTTGTACATCTGCTCTTGTCATAGTATTATTCACAAAAAACAGAAAGGGGAAGCAAGTGTCCTTGTCGGATGAATGGACAAATGGTGGTCTACATACAATGGAATATTATTCAGCATTAAATAGGAAGAAAGTTCTGGCAAATGCTATAACATGGATGAACCTTGAAAATGCTACGCCAAATGAAATAGGCCAGACACAAAAGGATAAACACTGTATGGTTCCACTTATATAAGTTACCTGGACTAGTCAAATTCATAGAGACAAAGTGGAAGGCTGGTTGCCAGGTGCTGAGTGGGCGGGGAAACAGAGTTACTGTTTTTATTACTGTTCAGTGGGTGCAGAGTTTCAGTTTGTGAAGATGAAGAAAGTTCTGGAGATGGGCCGTGGTGGTGGTTGCACAACAGTGTGAATGTACTTAGTGCCACTGAACTGTACACTTAACAAAGGTAAATTTTATGGTATGTGTATTTTACCAGTAAAAGCTTTTCTTTCCTGGCAGTTCAAGTTACCTTCAGCTGGATTCTTTCAAGGCTTGTTTTGAAGCTTTGTGAGGGTGCGTCACCCCCAGGAAAGGTGAGATCTTGGCTTGAAAGCTGGAGCAAGTCTCGAGGCCCTCTGGGCCTGTCTGGCGCTTTTACTCGGCCTTTGTCCTCTGTGTGTCTGCTCAGCGCCTCGGGGGCCCAGGGAGGACTCTGTCATGGCTGGTCAGGACGTGAACATCCCCAGCTGTGTGTGAGCTCTGGGGATTGTTAGCTTCTATCTTCCTGCTCCTTCTTTGCCCGGCATTCGCTCTGTCAGGAGCAAAGTCAGGAGGACCCTTATGGAGATTTCTGGAGCTTTTTCTGTGTGCGGCTTCTAGCTGTCTAGGATTCTGCTACCCAGACCCCGCTACCTCTGCCTCCTTGAACTCAAATCTCTGTCTCCATGTCTCAGAGAGCCTGCTGTGGTCTGTGGGATCCCCCTCCCCTGCACTGTGGTCTGGAAAGTGCGCCCAGTTAGAAAGTCAGGGCAAACGCAGGCCTCACCCGACTTGTTTCCTTTTCCTCGGGGGTCATGGGTCTGCACTGACTGTTGTCCAAGGTCTGAAAACAGTTTTTCATACCTTCTGTCTGGTTTGATAGTTTTTTTAAGGGTCTAGTCAGTCAGTCCAGTTGTAGTAACTGCATCAGGGTTGGAAGAGGAAACTCAGTATAATTTTAACATGCTTTTTTTTTTAAATGAATGCACTCAAATTTTTTATACATTTAAATTCCATTTGCACTTTCTTAGTGAACTGTCTATAATTGAATTTGGATGTTTTTCTCTTGGGGTATCAGGCCATGGATTTTGGTCTCAACATCCCTGACACTTGCTCAGTATTTTCTCCTCTATTGGTCGAAATGTAAAGATAGGAAATGGGGACGGAGAAGACATACTCTTACCTGAGGACACCTGGGCTATCTATCCAACACCATGCCGTTCATCCCAGGGTAAAGGAAGACAGTAGGTAGCTTTGCTCCTGTGGTATCTTATTCACAAGACAAGTCGCCTTTGGGTGATTGATTATTTCCTTTGCCCAGTGTAGTTGCTTATGATCAAGGAAATCTAATCTTATAGAACTTTCCCCTGTCAAACCATTCCTGAGCTGTGGGTTTTCTGGTGCAGTACTTAAAAGATCAGAGCTGCCGTCAAACCTCCTGTGCACAGCACTGGGAAGTTTTCTCTCCCAGGTAGATGCGGTAATGTAAAATGAAGCTAGGGCCACACATCCAGGATTTGCAGGGTCTCTCTCCCGTGCATCAAAAAGGTTATGCTGAAGTTGGAAGCCTCACACCCGTCGCACTGTAGGGGCTCTCCTACAGTTGGTTTCTCTGGTGCACGGTGAGGCGTGAGCTTAACCTGAAGCCTTCCCGGCACTCCCCACAAGGACAGGATTTCTCCTCACTGTGGCCCCCTGGTGGTGATGAGGGTGCTGAGCTCTGCCTGAAGCTTTTTACCACTCTCACTCTTTTTATGGTTTCATTTGAGTGTTGGTTCTCTGATGAACCTTCTGGGTGATACAGGTAAGGTTTTCTCAACTCAAGGCAATGATATGGCCTCTCCCTCATGTGGGGCATGGTGAGGCATTAGCCAGAAGTAAAGTTATTCTTACACTTGCCGCACACTTAGAGCCTGTCCTGCGTGTGGACTCCCAGCCCTTGTCTGGCTGAAACTTTTCCCACATTCCTTACATTGGTAGGGCTTCTCTCCAGCATGGTCTTCTGCCGGCACATCAGAGCTCTGCCAAGATTTTAAACAGAAAAGACCCCACAAAAACTGCCATGGGGCATAAGAACGATGCTTGTGCAAACCTGTATCTTACAGCTTGGCCAGAGGCCAGTCAGGAGCCATCATCAGTCAGGAGCCAAACAGATCTTGATGCTGGGCAGGGGAAACCAAACAAAGCAAGCCTTAAGGACACAGAGATGAGACTTGGTCTCTCTTGCCTCCATCCTGGCCGGTTTGGATTCTAGTTCATGGGACCCACGTGACTCCCAAACCAAACCACCAACCCCTAACACTTCTCTGGAACTGAAATGGACAGTTTCAGCAGCTGTTCTCAATATAGCTCGAAATCATGCATGCAGAACACAATTACGCAGTGCTCAAATCTGTCAGAAGCTCGTTGTTTCCCTGCTTCCTTGTACAGAATGTGAATGATGAACTGAGCTGCCGTAATTCATTCTCCTCTTCAGGCACCAAATTTAACTCAGTTATTGATTCTGGGGTTTAAAAAGCAAATGGAGCTTTCATCCAAGTATTTTCCTTTAACGATTCAAATTTCCCTTCCGGAAAGTAATGATTAAAGGTTTGAGACAAGGGAGTGAGATGCAACAGTGTCTCTAATTTTATTTCTATTAAGCAGTCTTGGTGAATTACGTTCTCTTCAATGTGTTGCAGCAGTGTTGGGAACATACAGTAGCTAGGGCGATTACTTTTAAGTCTGGTTTGCCACAACAATAATGTCTTTTGGAATCCTTGAATATGGCTCAAGATACTGAAATATATCATTGTTTTTCCCTTGTAGTTTTACATTTAATTCCCGAGGAATGCCGAAAATATCACTTAAATATGCCAATTTTGTTACCCAAATATCATCTTCAAAAGTATTTGCCAAGTGAGATTGCTTCTCAGTGAGAAAACTGTAAATCTCATTCCTGAGTTCATATACTCTGCTCAGTATTTTTCCTTGAGACAACCAATGGACTACTGTACGAAACAGTAACTGGGTATGGTTAACGCCAATCTCTGAACAAAATATTTCAAGAAGTCGGCTATTCAGTGAGCTTCCTTTAATAAGATTAACAATTGTCACTGCATTTTTCAATACATCCATGAGGCTGGGCGGAATTTCTTTGGATACCAAAGCTTCTCGATGAATAAAACAGTGATTCCAAAGATCAGTGTTACAGGTTGCTTCTAACAATTTTTCAATAACTCTGCTATGTCTTCCTGTCATGTTTGCTGCCCCATCACTTGAAATTCCTTAACAGTTTTTCTATTTTAATTTATATTGACCAACAATGCCCTTTTCTAATTCAGTGAGTAAATCTAATCCAGGAAGCTGTGAATTTAAATATAAATAACACAACAGATCCCCTATAAAATCACCTTGCCACACATATCTGTTATATACCAAGACTGTTGGACAACTTGCAATACCAGTGCTCTTGTCAAGCTAGATGGCAAAATCTATACCAGACTGTAGCCGTGTGACAAGCATTGCTTCTAAATGCTTTGCAATAGTACAGATTTGACGAGATACTGTATTGTCACTAAGAGGTATAGTTCTTAATTTATCAGCTGATTTGTCATCAAAGATTGTCTATACCATAACCATACAGGCTGGAAGAATGATTTTTTTCAGCAGCCGTGTGAGCCATCTTCTCTTTTGCCACACAATATGCAACTAAATATGATGATAGCAAGGCTCGCTCATTCATAGTTGTAGAATGACTAAGAAATTGTGGTGGCAATTCTGTGTTCTTTCTTTCCCTTTGAAAATGGTCTTCCTTATAGTCTTCCTTCTCCACTTTCACTATCAATATGCCTTCCATCTTCTGGGTAGGCTGGGGAGACAAACCTATAGCATCCCCTGACTCAGCAGTCATTGTTCGGGTTCAGAGAACTGGCTCACTTGATCCAGACAAGGTCTGTCTGCAGGACTGTCCTTTCTGTTCTAGACGTTTTATGAGAGCAAGTTTTGCTCTCCCACGGGGTAGAAAAATTTAATAGCAGTATTAAAAAGTAACCTTGTTTTGTTTTTTTTTGGGGGGGGGTAATTAGGTTTATTTATTTATGCTTAGGGCGGTACTGGGGATTGAACCCAGGACCTTGTGCGTACTAAGCATGCACTCTACCAGAGCTATACCCTCTCCTCCAGATTAACCTTGTATTCCTACACTACTAACACCTCATCCATAAAGACAGCTCACTAAATCCAGTGGTGTGACAGTGAATGTTGAGTGACTGTCATTCCTGTTAGTTGTGTACCAGGCAGATTCAGCACATTAGTACATTACATACACAGCTCATCTAATACACATGGAAACCTCATGAAGTACACATTACTATTCCTAGTTTAAAAGCTGAGAAAGAGTAAATCATGTGTCTAACAACATAGTGTAGTGGGTCCCGCTGTTACACCCAAGTCTGAAGCCCAGAGTCCTAACTAAGCTGCTACATTGCCATCTAGTCACTCTTTTTCAGTCCATGTGCTGCCGCAGTGAGCATAACCATCTAGTCACTCTTAAAAAGTGACCACCAAAGTAGGGGGCACAAGACTATTCACTATTCAGGGGAAAAAAATTAAACCTTGCATTTGTATTTTAAAAATATTTAAACCCATTTAAGCTTTGATAGCCATCTTAAAGCATTTACATTCTCTGCCATCACTTGTGCTACTGGTCCCATCTTCCAACAACTGTATTTTCTTTGCTCATTTTCATTCGTTGTTAGTGATATTGATATTGTCTGAAAATCTTGTTCTATCTCAGATATTTTAAGATCAAGCAAAAGGAAACTTGGTTTTTGACATCTGGGTCAAAGATTTAAAAGTGGAGGATGGGGAAAAACACTCCTAGAGGCCCTCCCTCCCAGCGGCAATAGGAATTAAAATGATGGGACCCCAAGGAAGTGAAACTCAAAAATACAGGACTGAGGTCAGGATCTGGACAGGCCCTCCTGGGGAGTGTTTTCTTACTCATACTCTGGGCAAGTAGCAGCAGACTGGGTTTTACTTTATATTTCCTGAATGATCACAGTACCAATCATCTCTTGACTTTATGCTCATATGTCTCCATCCCTAGTTTGGTACATATTTTGATAGCTTTCACCCTGAAATTTAATTTTTAATGCTTTCATGCCTTATCTCAACTAGACTACTCCTCAAGAATAAAGACTGTCTTTTGTTTTTATTGTGGCCCTTAGGTCACTTAACATAGTTCCTTGCAACCAGGAGATATTTTTAAAAAATCTGTTTGAATAAATACAATGTCAACATTTTTTTGCCCATTTGTAGAAAGTTCAATAAATTCATTATAGGCCTGGTATTTCAAAACTTGCAAGGGCATGTCATTTATAAATTAAGAGATTCCACTGCATTAAAATTGTCAAGTTACTTATGAAACATCTGAGGAAGAATGGGAAGAGTATTATAGAAGTGCAGGTTTAAAATACAGAAATAAATATTGCGTCCATGGGTAAGTTACTTATATGTCTCCTGTTACACTGTGTAATGAACCTATCTCCAGCAAAGAGGAAGAACACTTAATTGATCTGCTTGAAATACATTCTCCACAACTTATTTATTGATTGCATATGATCTGTTTAGTACAGGTTTGTATAACCGTTTTCTTTGGTCCTCTGCTACTTAACAGCCTCTCTCAGTAATGAAAGCATCTTTGTGTATGCTGGTGGCACTTCAGGAAATGGTGATGGGGCACTAGCTGGATGGTTCAGTTAATTTCCCTTTATCAGTGAATATCCAAGTTGGAAGGGCCCTTTGAGACAGTCTAGTTTATTTTACTTAGGATAAATATGAGACTTGCTGTTTTGTTTGATAAATATGAGACTTTGGTGAGGTTTGGAGCATCCGCTAATGAGTGTCAGAGAGTGTGTGGGTGACCAGTTTCATGGCCCAAGGAAAGCAAATGGGGACAACTGGGGGGCACAGAAATTAGACTAGGGTCATCTGTCCCTCTGGGGAGAAAACCGAGAATGAGGCGGCGCAGTTGGGGCTCGCAGTCTGCCTCTTCCCGGTCCCACAGGGATCTCATCCCAGCCCAGAAACGGAAACGTCGTTCCCTTCCCGCCTGTATCCAAAGCCGTCCCTCCGGGGCGACTGCGCTTCCTACGGCCGAGGCTGGGACGAAGGCCGGGAACACGGACCCGCCACTCGGTTTGAGGACGGTAGTGACGAGGGGAATCGCGGAACACGGCCGTACACATCCACCTGTGTCCCCGCCCGTCCTCCCCGGCCGGACCCACGTCTCACCATGAGCCCCGGCGAGATCTGGGGTGCTGGGACAGAACAGGGAGGTGACTGTGGGGATTAAAGGGCAGGGGACGTGGACCCAGACCCAGGTCCTCCGCTCGCCAAAACCCAGAGTGTCACAAAAACCGGAAGTGCGTCCACACCCGCCTTCCGGGCCTGCGCCGCGCTTCGCCGTCCTCTCTAGGAAAGTGGGAGGGCTTCACAACCATGTTCCCCAGTCGCTGGGTTTGGCTTTTGGGAGCCCTTTCCTTCGCTCATCCTTTTCCATCCTGGAAAAGGGGGGTTAAGTTTCCTTTGATACCACCTTACACAGATACTTATACAATTCTCCTTTTTCTCCTGATGCCAGTAACCGTAATAATTCTAGTTAGTTACTATCAATAATAGTGATTGTCTGTGGCAGAGGAACTGAAAGAAAAACGTAGACAGAAGGTCACAGTGAAGTCAAGGGTGAATGGTTTCACAAGACCGACATGGTTGGGTCTCCGAGGACTTTGATTATATATTACTTGCATGGACAGTATTTTCAAGTATTTGTTCAGTAGGCAACAGGCAACTCGGTCCAATATCAGATAGTTGTAAGATTCTGAGCTTGGCTAATGTTCCCAGGTAGTTTTCAGAGTGATCATAATGAATTACTATAGTAACACGAATTTGAGACATTTCTGTTGTCAAAATATTATCACAATAACTACATCTTTTACTAATACCTCACCTT
This sequence comes from Camelus dromedarius, assembly GCF_036321535.1. Taxonomy (NCBI): domain Eukaryota; kingdom Metazoa; phylum Chordata; class Mammalia; order Artiodactyla; family Camelidae; genus Camelus; species Camelus dromedarius. The sequence continues at coordinate 29,422,599 of NC_087459.1, read as the reverse complement.
TTATAAAACAGTAACGAAGATCTGACATGACTCAAGCTCTGAGGCAAGCTTGATGGCCACAATGGAAAGCCCACAAAAGGAACAGCCACCAACTACAGAGGCCACCAATGACTAGGTGGTATTCTGACTAACCTTCCCAGCTCTGAATAACGTTCCACCTCATGAGGGCTGACCTTGCTGTGGTTGCCACCGTTTTCTCCTTCTCCGTGACTCTTCCATGATCTACTTGAGTAGGTCTTTGCTCCTTTACCACTGGCTGGCCACCTGACCTGTGGTCCTCTTAGAAGACATTATATTCCCAGAACTTCTTCCTCCAGATACTTCCTCCTATTTCCTTCCAGTGTTGCAAGTCATCTTTAAAAGCATTGTATTGTGCATTGTATCTTGTCTAAACCTGCCCTCTCCTCTGACCCCTTTCCCTACGTTAAAGTGCCTAAAGGGTTCAGGAAGGTAGGTTATTGAATGCAGCTGGCTGGGTATGTTTTTGTATTGATGTGTGTGTGGAAGGGACTGTAGGGGGCATTTATAATAACTCTATTCTTTGCCTACTTATATACTGGCACAAGGCTAAGGTGGGCTGGTGGTATTCTCAGTTTCCAGTTCAGTAGACCACTTAATGTAGCTCCTAGAAGAAATGTTCTTCCTAAGACCCATAACCCAGTAAACTCTAGATTGGAGACAGGAAGCACAAATTCCACAATTGGGTTACTGCTTAGGATAGCAATAGGGGCCACTCCTGTTTCCACCCCTTGGTTCCTGTATCCACGTAGTCCTTCTATTGGAGACACATTACTGCATATATGTTATTGGTTTAATGCATATACTGTATCCTGGAGGACAGCTCCCCAACTTTGCAAGGTGCTGTATCATGTATCAGCAATTTAGCTGAGTCTTCAACATGCCATTCCATAGTTTGATCATGCTAGCTGCTTCTGGGAGATAAGTAAGTACCACGAGTTCTGTGGTTAAAAGATCACTGTCACACCTCTCTGACTACAAAATAGGTTCCTTGGTTTAAGGTATGTCCAATGGGTAAGCCATCTTGGAAGCCCTCAGATGATGGTGCTGATGGAGGCAAAGCAGTCAGGGAAGACAAACCCGTATTCAGATTGTGTATCAATTCTGGTGTGATATTTTCCTTCTTTTGTATCCATGCCTAGTGCAGGGGTGGGCATGTGGGAAAGATGTGTTCAATCCCTTGGGAATAGTTGCTCATACATTTTCTTTAAAGCAATATAGTTTAAGTTCAAAAGCACAAATTTTGAGTTGGTTGTTTCCACCTGTATTATCTGAAGAATGGTTGAAAGAAAATTTTGCTCAAGGGCAAAACAGTGGCTACTGCTTCTTACTAGTCTTTGTTAGGGATTTGTGCCTATTGGAGGGAAGGGGTCTCTTAAATGGGTGCTTCCTATGGTCCTCTCGCTGGAGGAAACTGCTGAGTCAGCTAAAACTTAGACACAAAGGCACCACTGTCATAGTTTGCTCATCTCTGTCGCAGAAATGCAACACTCTGCTAAGAGGTACAGCTTGTGGGGAAATGGTGACTCAGGAAAGAACTTCAAACCTATAGCTATCCTAGAACATTAGAAGAGCCTGAAATGGTGCCCCAGTTCTTAAGCTTGTCTTACAGAACAACAGCTTGTTTAAAAAACCCCTCTGCTTGTAGCCTGCCTTCACTGAACAAGCTTGCCTTAATTATTTTTTCACAGTGCATATCCTCCAAGCTTCATGTAGCCTAGTTAATATATACCATAAGACTCAACTACCCCTATTGATTAACACCTCTGACATGGGTTGGTATAGTAACGGGGGCTTGAGCTGTTTTTCAGAAACGTGGAGTCAGCTCTCGTCCAGTTCAAGCTGGCTAAGACTCGTTGGGGCCACTGATCCTAAAACCAGGCCAGTGTAGGTGTCTGATGAATGAACTTTTGACATCAGAGGGCCAAAAACTCCACCCTCAGACCATGCAAAGTGCCTCCACTTTTGAACATGCATCTCATGAGTATGTAACTCAGATACGCCAATTGAATATAAGAAAAATCAAATGTGACATTCTATACACGTTCTATATGCATAACACAGATTACCTCACCTTTCCCCACACCTCAGACCAACCTGTTTCTTTATCTTATAAAAATCTCAAGCCTTTCACCTTCAGGGAGGTGGATCTGAGATGCATGCTCCTATCTCCTCACATGGCTGCCTTGTGAATAAATACTGTGCTGCAAACCTTGGTGTCTCAGTGTTCAGCTTCCTGCCCATCAGGCAAACAAACGAGGTTTGGCAACAAGCTGGTAATGAAAAGCAGAAAGTAATGTGTCATCTGTTATCCCAGGGATCTCAACACAGGAACAGTAGACATCGCCAGGAGGTATATTTCTGTGCAGCACACACGTTTCTAACTGGAGCTGTCCAACAAGCAATTGACTAAGCGTTTCATTTTCTTTTTTTTCTAAGCAGTGCGTTTTCAATCTGTGATGCTGACACCATTGTGAACAGACAATGTAGCTAAGAGCAATTGTGTTATGGTAGGAAGTTGCTTTAGATCAATGCTACCCAAAGAAGAAAGAAAGAGCAGTTATATCAGAATCTCCCAGGGGCTCATGTGGTTTGAAAAAGCGTATTGATTTTCACTTGATTTTTCTTATACTTAATTGGAAATGTCAAGTATCATTAAAGGATAATATTTGCCTTGTGAGCTTAAATAAAGGAGTAGTATCTAAAGTCCCTTCCAAATCACTTTTTTGATTTTTTAGGCGCTTGCCAGTCTAGTTCCACCACAGGACAACACATTCTCTAAGGATCCAGGACGTCATAATGCCCTAGGGTCTTGTGTTCTAGCCCCGCGCCGGCCTGTCCACCTGCTCCGTGCTTTACCCATCCCTGCTTCCTGTAGTCCAGTCTTTCCACCAGGAATGCAGCTCTCTTCCAGTCTGTTTCCTTCTTCCACTCCAAGTGCTGAACGCCCACACCTTCCCCCAAGAACCCTGGTAGATTCCGATCTCACGATTTCCGTGGTCCTCATATCACCGAAGCACCTTCAACTCTTCGCTTTAAAAATCAGCATATTTTGTACCCCTGTGCTAGTTCCCGACCGGCGGACCCATGGAGGTCGGACCATTAGGTCTGCATGCGTCCTCGTCCCCGACAGGCACCCAGGCGGGAGGGCCACCACCCGCGGGGTGTTTCGCGGGTTGGCTGGAGCCAGGGAAGGGCCAGCGGGGGCGCTTTCCCAGGTCCGGGGCTGTCGCGGTCATTACCGGTATACTGGCTACAGAGCAGCCAGCGGGATCAGCAGGAAAGGTGAGGCCGACAGAAGTGGAGTGAAAAAGCCTCGCAGAAGAGCCTCCTCAATTCCCTCATCCGGGGCCCTCATCCGGGGCCCTCATCCGGGGCCCTCATCCGGGGCCCTCATCCGGGGCCCTCATCCGGGGCCCGCCCTGCCCCCGGTCATCGGACTCCGCCTCCGGAAGTACCACAGAGAAGCGCAGGCCTCCAAGCGGTCTAGAGCGACCCTCGAGAGGCTGGGGCGGCCCCGCGAGTCAGGGTGTCCGCGACGGGACGGCCGCCTGGCCCGCCCCTCCGCTCGGGTGAGTCCCCGGAAGCCGTTCTGGGGTCGCGGTGGGCCAGCGCCTTGTTTAGCACCCCCGGGAGGAGAAAGAGTCGCCCGGCTCTGGCTGACGGTGGCTCCTGTCTCCGGGAACGCGCGGGGCCGGGGTGCGAGGGCCCGTTTCTCTTCAGTCAGGGTTCGTCCGGACGCCCCGCGGACTGAGGGCCGAGCCATCCGGACCCGGTGACCGTGCCCTCCTGTGAGCTGGGTTTCTGTGGCGCTCCTCGCCCTTTTGGGACCGTGTCTTGACCTCACAGGGAAGTGGGAGGAGGGCATTGCCAGGCGAGGCCTTCTGAGGACCGGGCGCCAGGGCCCTTCCTGACCGTGTGGAAGGGGGTTGGAACCCTGTGGCGTCCTTGGGAGTGAAGGACAACCGGTCAGACCTGTTTGAGTCGCAGCCCTTCCCTGGGTTACTGTCAGGATCAGGGGAAAGGCCTGCCTACCTAGTCTGAGTTACTGCAGGGGCTGACCCCCGAAGTGGAATTATTAATCAGGCCCGTTCAGTAATTCAAAGTGGGCTGACACAGTGTTTACCACGTAATTCCTGAGAGGCCAGCTTTTTAAAAAATGGGTAATCGGAACTAGCATGTTTCTCTCGGTACATACTTGAGCCTTGAAAGAAGTTTGTACATTTTAAGTATTTTAAATTTCCACACAAATTTTTATTAAATTGTACTTACTTGATTTTTTTTTTAAATACCACACAGTCTGAATTAGTGGAGTTCAAATAAACTTGCATACTCGGACCATATGATTTGGTTCTTAAATATTTGAATAATCCATTTTTCTTTCTGCTGTTTATTTTAGGTGGTTAATCAGCTATTTTCGTTAAGTATCTACAGTGTGTGAGATAACTTTGCAAAGTCCTGAGGCTGTAAAATGATGAGCTGTTTTAACTTATGACAATCATTTCTCCTGATCTCACCCCACAGTCCTTCAGAACAGGGATGGAGGACATACCGGCCCAAGAAGCAGCGGGATCTCCAAGGGTCCAGTTTCAGTCTTTGGACACCCACTCTGAGGGTCTGTCTCCAGAGCCTCAGTTCGTGCAGGACACCGACATGGAGCAGGGACTCACCGGGGGTAAGGCATAGAGAGCACTTAAATCCAGGATACTGGGAGTGGGGCACCTGGGCCTGGCATGAGAGAGGCCAGAACTCCAATGAGACGATGGCCCCTACAGGGAGGTCTGGAAGGGTGAGACAGACGTGACTCAGTTCAGTTCTGCTTTGGGCCCCTCTGTTGAGATCAGCTGGCAGAGTGATACTCACTCACTCTGCTCTGGCTGTGTTTCCTTCATACAACCTTCACTTCATCCCAGTTAGCACATTTCAGAATAATTTCCAAGATCTGCTTTTGCCATGTCTCACAATCCTTGCTTTGCTTTCATTTCCTCCTAGATTAGGGCCTGTCCCTCCCCTGGTTCCCTTAACTTAGTTTTATTCCCTCCTTGACCTCTTGTGCTTTGCCACCTGCCCTTCTGTTGCAACTGCAGTATTTGTGGCTAAGCTAATTTTGGTCAAGAAAGCAACCATTTAATTCTTTGGTTGAGCCCAGTGCCTGTAACAATGGACACGTATCACATATTGACTATAAAATAACATTTTATGAGACGTATGGATAGGTTGATCTGTCTTGTACCTCCTTTGTTTTGTATGAACTTTGTCTTAGATTTCTTGTGGCCAACGGTAGTGCTGAAATAACTTGCGTGTCAGGAATACCGGTGCAGTGCCACAGTGTGTAGAGCGCTGTGGGACACCGAGAGTGCAGAACGGATTATGAGGAAGTAGATGACCATTCCTTATTCTTGGGGGCCTTACACGCTGGTTGCAGAGACAGTGCCCATTCTCAAAAGGAAGGATTAATGAACTTTACAGAACAGTATCTGGGAAAGGGTTAAAGGTCTACTAAATAACCGTGTCCCCAGACAAGTCACTGCAAGTCTTTAAGCTTTGCTTTGCCCAAATGCCAAATAGGTAACAGTGCTTATCCTTTTGTTAGAGGAATGTCGTGTCATGGGATATAGTGAAATGTGAGATTTTATAATAAAACCGTGTATCATGGGTCAAAACGTGTAGGACATGCAAGTGCTGAGAAGGTGGAGAGCACAGTACTTGGTAAATGTTCACTGGTTTTACTATAATGTCGACCTGAAGAAGGGTCCCACTGACTCTCTTTTTTAAGGGAGCCCTGGGAAAGGGCTGCTCTCACTCTTGGCTCCTTTCTCCTCCCTCAGCTCCACCTGTTCCCCAGGTGCCTGCTCTTCCCCATGAGGGAAGCCCAGGAGACCAGGCAGCTGCGCTCCTGACAGCCAGGTACCAGGTGAGCTGAGGAACCCTCTGCTTTTCCTCAGGGACTGTTGCTGCTGATTGAATGTGGCCCTTTCCTCATCCCATCCATAAACCTTGTCTGGATTTCTATTTTTTTTTAAGTAGCAGACCCCAGTTTGGGAACTGATCATCTTCAGAGACCTGGACTTCACCCAAACCACCTTTCCATCTCCCCAGTACCACCAGCAAACACTGTTCCTTTATCCCTGGTGCCATCATGGGTGCTTATGAGATGTTAAAGGGTTGTGGAACCTATTCCCTAGATTCTACTCTGTTCTCCCTCCTCTCCAACATTAATGCGCACTGTAGACTCTCTCTATACCATCTCCTTCATTCCCTGGCCATGATGCTGTGGCGGCCTCATTCCCCAGAGCAGCCAGGCTATGTTATTTCAGGAGTTTGTGACATTCGAGGATGTGGCTGTGCACCTTACTCGAGAGGAATGGGGATGCCTGGACCCTGTTCAGAGGGATCTCTACAGAGAAGTGATGTTAGAGAATTATGGGAACCTGGTCTCACTGGGTAAGGATTGTCTTTCTTATTATTCAGTTTACTTGTTAGGACTTCTTTACTTGCTTGTTTCTCAGTAAGTGTGACGTCTCTGAGGGTGGCTCAGATTCCAGGTCTTAGAGCCTCCGAATCCTCCATCTTTAAGGTCATCTTGTCTGGGAGTGGTTTTCCTTTGGGGGTTTCAGGAGGAGGAGATGTTCTACTCCTTCTCCTCAGTTAATGTTTCCTGCTTTTGTGGCGCTTTGGTTTCCCTGTTGGAAAAGGGAAACCTGCTGGTGCTTCGCCTAAGTTCTCTCTTTCCTTATCTTTTCCTTTTTTATGAGAGAGACTCTAGGGCCTCCCAGCCCACAACCACACACTTTCCTTTCTGGTAATTCAGTGCCCCTGTATCAGAATTTCCCATTTTTCTCAGAAGAAATACCTTTTTTAAAGATAGACTGAAGTCTTTGTTGAATAATCTCTCACCTCTTAAGATCCCTAAATTCATCTGCAACCAGGCAGAATTTGAGAGACTTGATTTAAAGACATGACTCACTGTGAGTACATTTCAGTGAGTCACCCAGATGGTTATCCTGCATAACGTCACCCGAGCGGTGGAAGACGCAGACTTAGACTGAGTCTCTCCTTTGCCATTTGGGTGGCGCAGTTGGCTGCTGAGATTAGGCAACCTATGATGCTGGAGAAAAGCATCAGTGGGAGTTGTTGGCATCCCCCTTGATGTGAGCATTGCTTCTTTTCCTTTTTCTTATTTTGCCTGTCTCTGCTGCATTTTTTTTTCTAAATATAAATGTACTTAATTACCCTTTCTCTCTCTCGCTCTCTCTTTTTTTTTTGCTTTGCGTATGCTGGTGGCATCCAGGGCGTTGCTTTGTCTGCTTGGTTACACTCAGGATTAAAGAGGTCTTCTTATCTAGTGGGGATGCAGCCTGCCCACTGGGCAGGTTTATAGTGTGTTTTCCATTCCTGGCTCTTTGATCTTTGTAGGCATACTTCTCCGCCTTCCCACCACCCGGATTCCTAGTGTGAATTCCTGCCCGGCCCTGAGTCATACCCAGGCAAGTGCTTTCTCTGGAGAAACACTTGCAGTCCTTTCAGCAGGAATCTCCAAGAGATGGCCCAGGTATCGGCTTCCCATCGATAGTGCTCGTTCCTGCTCGGAAACTCCTTTTCCACGGTTGTGAGATATTACATTGATTGACGGAGTAGATGCTTCCCAGGATGCCACCACTATGTAAAATCGCAGCTCCTCAAGTGACCTTTGATAAATTTCAAGGGGGCCAAGGAAGCCCTCCATTGCAGCCAAAATTTTGAACCCTGAATTCTGAGGTCATTCAGAAGCCATGGTTGGTGGTCATCTACTTGTGTTCTCAGAAACCACAAAGTTCAACTCCAGCTCTTCGGTTATGATCTTCTCATGTTATTTTAGAATGTGGGACATATATTGTGTGCCCCTCCTGTTCTGAAGTGAACACGAGCTGCCAGTTCTCTTGCCTAAATATCCTGGGACCCTTGGGCCTTCCTCATATTTAACATTCTAGTCTTCTCCTTCCTTTAAATTGCTGTAGCCCCCTCCAGGGTCCTGCCTTCGTCCCCTTTATTCTTTGTGGTACTGTACAGATTGATATGTTTATATGACCTTTCCTGATCAGGTGTTCCTTAGCTCTGGTCTTGATGGAGGGAACATGGGAGGGTAAAAGAGTTCAATTTCTTTATTCCGGCTAACAAATTGAATGTGTATTTAACAACTTGTAAACTGTAAAGTGACATGTAATTGTAAACTACTGTTAATTTTATCTAATAATTACATAATTTCCAACAATTAACCTGTCTACGTTTTGGAGTAAAGAGACTTCATAGTTCAGTCAGCCCAATAGCACAGTGTGCTGTTAGACTGAACTATATCCCATTTCCTCTGTCATCTCTGCACACACACAGGACACAAACACACACTCACACCTACTGGGCATGATTACATACAAGAAACTTTCCTATTCAGCTTGCTTTTGTGACCAAGTCAGCAGCATGTCCTTAGTACTTTTTTTTTACAGTCTTTGGGAAGTAATTTTTATAATTGTGGGTTCAGCAGATTCCACCTGAAAATTCAAGTTTATACACTTAATTAACTTAGCTTAATCTTTGGTATTGTAAAATAAGGACTTTATAATTCAGTCTCTGACTTAGCAGCCCCGTTTTCCAGTTCATATCTTTTTCCCAAGGTGGTAGCTCTGAGTTGTAGTTATCACAGACATCAGAGCTTTGGCCCTTTGGTTGAATGCTTTCACTATATAACAGTAAATATACAGAGTAAAAGAATAAAAAACTAGGTAAAAAGTCACAATTTTCATTACCAAATCTTAAAAGAAGCATATACTATTGTGTGAATTACTGGCTTGATGGTCACACCCGAAGGGAAGTTATCTGTGACTTAGTGTTGGAAATTAAGACCGGGAAAAAGGCCCGGATTACATTTCACATGGGCAGTGTCGCAGGTGCCCTGTTAGAGGATGGCATTAGAAACGTGCTTACCAAAATTCTGCTTAATGATGAGTGAGCTGATAAATCAGGACTGTTTGGCACATACCCCTTGTTTTTTGAAGTTGAGTTCATGGGGATAGGAATGATTTTGTGTAGAATGTCTTTCACTGCCACAGCTATTTACTATATACTGAGCAGCCAGTATGTTACTAGGTACTATACATATATCTCATTTAATCCTTATACAGCCTGTGAGCAGATATTGTTCTATTTTATACCTGAGGAATTGAGGCTAAGAGAAGTTAAGTGAGTCCCTCAGGATCAAAGCCAGGTTTGGGACTCAGACCTGTCTCTGAAGGCCATGCTCTTTTTTACTCTTTGGTGCCTTAGGTCAGTTAGTCCACCCACATGTGGTATTTTTTATATTTTTATGGCCCTGTATTCCAGTGATAATTTTAAATGGCCATGATGAATTGGACAGACAGGCACAAGGTTGTACAATTTAGGAGCAGAAAGGGTATGCATTCAAGAAGTAGAATTGTCAAGGGATCCATTCCATTATATTGGTATCTACACAAGAATGATATTGCTAAGGAGAGATTTTGTATGTTTATTAAGGACCAGGAAGAAACGCATGAAGTTTTTCAGATGGCTGAAATCTTAGCACAACACTGATACAGGCGACAAACAGTGCGGTAAATTTTAAATGTTATTTTTAGAGACCAGATTAAATTAAAATAAATCTAATTAGGAAACGGTCAAGGTTTAAATTTAAAAGATTTAATGTTTTAATTAAAAAATCAAGTAATTTTAGATAAAAATTTAAAGCAAATACATATTTTGAAAGCATTGAGTTTTGATTTAAATTTAGGAAAAAGGCATTCAGACCAGTGATAAGAAAACCTGCTTTAATGCTTTCTGTGATCCTTAGCATAGATAGGAAACAATATAAACTATGGGTTCCATTTACCATCTGTGATTGAACAGATTATTTCAGCTGATTATAATGAATTTTTTCATTTATAAAACATGAAAAATAATGTCTACTTTCTGTCTTGTGCCAAGGATTAAATTAGATTATGTATGTAAGAACCTGGCTTGTGGTAGTTACTGAATGTTTTTCTGGAAAGGACAGCAAGTGATACGAGCTACAGACCAGATTCCCTAATACAAACAAAAATTTCGAGAGAGTGTTCAAATTATTTCCTTACGATGGAATTTTCTGGGATTGAGTATTACTCAGACTGTGTCTAGGGTTTTGGATTTTTGTTATAAAGAGATTTTCATTTGTTTGACACTAATGTTTTCTTAGATCCCTTTTATTAAAATAGCCATAATTCCAAGCCTGTTGGATCCTGGCTCTCCATGTATTGTTCTAATTACCGTTTCTCTGTTCTTTTTATTATTTTCATCTTTTGCTCCGTTGTCGATATGCTAGTCTTCTGTTCTCATTCTGTACAAATTTAGAGGAAGGGATCAATTTCATTCACAATCATTATTTTTTGGTGATAGATTATTTAAAAGCCAGTTTCTGCAATAAGACTGAATTTGAGCCCTAGCTTCACCAGTTACCATGACCTTGAGGAAATTACTTAATCTTTCTGAGTCTTAGTTTTCCCATTTGAAAAATTGGTAAAAACAATAACTCCTACCTCATGAAGATATAGTGAGTATTGAGTGAGTGAAAGCTTATAAAGCTCTTGGTGTGATATTTCTTACCTACCAAATGCTTAGTAAATCTGAGCTTAATATTTTGATGATAATGATAATACAAGTGACTTTAAGTCTATCTCTTGAACTCTGTTCTCTCTCCTGAACTGCAGTCTTGGATCTCTGACTGCCCCCTAGGCATTCTCTCTCCTGCCTTCCTACATTGTCTTAAACATGTGTCTAAAATCAACCCCTCATCCCACATGTAGATGATCTTTTTATTGTGCATATGTGGTTTTAAGTGTATACATAGAGAAAATAACAAAGATTTGTTTTAATTATCAAATACTTAGAAACACCTTAATAAATATCTTGGTTAAAATTTGCAAATTAGGTTATCAGAATTCTCAGCAGAATAGTTGCTGCTTCATGCCATACTTTTTTTATATACTTGCAAAACTATTTAATTTGTCATGGAGGTCCTTAACTAAAATAAATTTCCAAAAAGAGAAGCGACTCTAGTAATGCCCATTCAGAAACACAGTAAATGCCTTTCTTATATCTGTTCTGAATCCCTGCTCATAGGCTCTCACGTGGAATCCCAATAGGGCAGCTGTTGGTTTATCATATTTTTTAGACCCAGAGCCCTTTTTAAAACAGTGAATATCTGTTGACACACTTGGGCACAAAATTGGCACTCAATGAATATCTCTTGAGTAAGTGAATTGGATGAAGTGCAAGATACAAGATACATAGTCTGGTATCAGAGAGTTTATAGGTCAAGTAATGATGATAATACCTGAAAACAGTTTTAAAGAAATCTATAAACTCCATTATATACAGACATGTCAGGGTAAGAGGAACAAATAATACACTTTGTAGATATTCTGTAAGTAGAGAGAAAGGCTTTTGGAGGTGAGGGGCTTGAACTAGACCTTGTATGTGTGCTACTAGAAGCTTTATGGGCTGAATATAGATGAAAACTGCCCCTTTGATACTGTGATAGTTCTGCCTCACTCAGAAGCAGACTGCTTCTTGCTTTTGCTTTAAAGGAAATTAGATCCTAGCCATCCATTATGCAAGCCAGAGAAAGACCATTTTATGTGAAAACGCACTTTTATTGCACTTGCCTCAGTATGTCATGTTAGAACACATTCTTTCTTTCTGTCTCTGCAGTTAGAGTGTAAGGTTTTTGAGGGGATAGACCTTAACTGCTTGGGCTCTTTATCTCCTACATACTTTGCTTGTAGGAGGCAGCCCACAAATGTTTGTTGAATAAACAAGAATATAAGCTAATGGGTAAGGAGGTGTCATACTATTTTTTTCCTCATGTGTTCTGAAATGAGTTGTTTCTTGAGATTGGTCCTTGGAATATTTATTCAGTAGTCACTGATTCTGCTGCTAGTTTAGCTCACCACACAACAGGTGCCTGAGTATTCACCTTTTTTTCCAGTCCAGCAGAGTTCTATTTTGATGACCTCCATTTTGACCAGGTCTAATACAAAGACTGATCTGTTGGCAAGAGATGAAGAGTGATAATGATAATTTCTGTGAAAACAGGTACACACATGTACAGATTCCCTGGTCTGAATAATGTTTAAATGAATACTTCTGCTCTCCAAAGTCATCAACTTGCCCCTTAAGCACACTTCTTTCTAGAGCACAAATGTGAGCTCCCTGAGGGTCTTTGCCCTTCTTTCTCTCCAGGCCTTCCTAATGTCTTCTAAGAATTTACTTTCTCTATTAACCATTAAGAGAAGAAGTGGCTGGTGTAGTATCTGCGGATAAATTGCCACATCCCATTTCCTTCTTTGTGAGCAGGATATCCAGTTTCCAAGCCTGATGGGATCTTTCAGCTGGAACAAGATCTACAGGTCTTTGATCTGGAAACTAAGAATAGAGAAGTCTTAAGAGATGACTACTCAGGTGAGTAAGGCAGGATCAATCACATGGAATTAGTAGAGGATTAAAGTCTAGTTGCTGAGCCAAGCTGTAGCTGCTTTGGCAGTCAGTGTAGAGCTCTGTCTGCATCCCAGAGTGGAGAGCTCTTTCCCTTCAGTTTTAATGAGCTCTTTCCATTTATTTCATCCCTTATCCGTAAATTGTACTAGGACCCTATTCAAATTGCTTATCTGTAATTCTGTTGAACTATTTCCCTATTACCTCCTTTGAGACACCTTAATTGGTTATCTTCTTATTCTGCTGAACATCCTTCTGTTTCTATCACAACCTGAACCACTTGATTCCTACCTCCCTGCTCCGATTCATGTCCTTACAGCTGCTTTTGAGATTTTGTGCCTGTGTTTTAGAGTAAATAAACTTACCCTGGTAGATTGTAGATTATTTAGTTTTAAGTTTTCTTTTTCTAAGCCAGGTACAGATTACATTTGCATTTTCTATTTATGTATTGAATCAGATGGAGAGACCAGAGAAGAGAACAAGCTGTTGATTGCTAAGCAGAAAATTCCAGAAGAAGTACATTCATACAAAGTGAGAGTAGGAAGACTCAAAAAGGATATTGCCCAGGTTCCTGAGACTAGAGAAGTGTCTAAGCCTGAGGACAGATTAGAAAGGCTTCAGGAAATCCTAAGGAAATTTCTCTTCCTGGAGAGAGAGTTTAGGCAAATAACAATCAGTAAGAAAACCTTCACTGGTGAGAAGAACAGTGAATGTAATGAACCTGAAAAACACTTTAGTCTGGACTCTACTCTTGATACAGATCAGAGAGTTCTTAGAATACAGAATATTGATGACATTGATAAGTATGACATGGACCTCAACCAGAATTCAGCTGGTAAACACGAACAAGTAAATCTGACACAGGATTTTCATAGTAGTGAATATAAGGAAAGTTTAATGGAACTCTCCCACCTTAACAAATGTGAGAGCATGCCTGCCACTGAGAAATCCTATAAATGTGATGCGTGTGAGAAAATCTTCTATCAGAGTTCAGCCCTTTCTAGACATCAGAGAATTCATACTAGAGAGAAACCCTACAAATGTAAAGAATGTGAAAAATCTTTCAGTCAGAGCTCAAGCCTTAGTCGGCATAAAAGGATACACACTAGAGAAAAACCCTACAAATGTGAAGCATCTGATAAATCCTGTGACGTGTCTGATAAGTCATGTAGTCAGAGCTCAGACATTATTCAACATAAGAGAATTCACACTAGAGCAAAATCTTATAAATGTAGCAATTGTGAAAGAGTCTTCAGTCGTAGCGTACACCTTACTCAACATCAGAGAGTTCACAGAGAGATGTCTTGTAAGTGTACTGTGTGTGGCAGTGACTTCTGCCATACCTCGTACCTAGCCGAACATCAGAAGGTCCATCGTGAAGACAAGTCCTATGACTACAATGAACGTGGGTTGACCTTTATTAAACATCACGGAATTCGTCTCAGAGAAAAGCCCTACACGTGTAATGAATGTGGAAAAGACTTCAGATTGAATTCCCATCTTATTCAGCATCAAAGAATTCACACAGGAGAGAAACCGCATGAATGTAATGAATGTGGAAAAGCTTTCAGTCAAACCTCATGCCTTATTCAGCATCACAAAACTCATAGGAAAGAGAAATCCTATGAGTGTAATGATTATGAGGAAAGCTTCAGTCATGGCTCAGATCTCGTCCTGCAACAAGAAGTCCTTGCCAGAGAAAAAGCCTTTGATTGTGATATATGGGAAAAGAACCTCAGTCAGAGAGCACACCTTGTTCACCATCAAGGAATTCATACCAAAGAGAAGCCTTATGAATGTGATGAGAGTGGGGAGACATTTAGTCAAGTTCAAGCCTCATTCAACATCTGAGAGCTCACACCAGGGAGAAATCGTGTGTGGACTGAATGTGGTAAAGCCTCAGTCACAGCTTAGCCTTTATTCAGCATTGGGGGATTCACACCAGAGACCCTTTGAATGTGACAAATGTAGGCAGGCTACTAGTCAGTGTTAAACTCTTGACACCTGCAAACCCAAACCAATGAGAAAACCTACAGATATATTGAATGTGATAGATGCTTCATGCTATTTTCGTACCTTGGTCACCATTGGAGGATTCATACTGTAAAAAAATTCCATCTCTGTAATGAATGTGAAAAAGCCTTCAGTCAAAGAAACTACCTTGTTGAGCATCAAACTCATTCCATGCAGAATACCTACGAATGTAATAAATGTGTATGTGTGGGAAGATTCAGCCATATTCCAGCCATTCAACATCGGAGTCTGTACCCAAGAGAGATCATTTGGGTATAGTAAACGTGACAGATCTTTCAGTAGGAGTTCAAGTCTTTTCATCAGAATATCCACACCAGACCAGAAGCTGATGTAAATGGAAACATTTAGCACCATATTTAAGGCTTTACTCAACATCAAAATATTGAAGAGAAAATTATTATTTGTGTATGGAATTATTATAGTCCCAATCTTTTTCATTGCAGAAGAATCTAGTCTGAGTGACTGTTTTCTCATGGCATTCTTTTATTTAATAGGTGTTACAAGTAGGTACGTATACTTTATTTATGGATCTCATTTAAGCTATTTTTATTTTAATGTGGCCTATAAACATTTTTATTTTTCCTGAAATTGGTTCTTACTGTTCACAGCTTCCCTAAGATATGTTAATACACCAATGTTAAAACATACCAACTTCTGAAAAGTTTGTCATTTAGCTTTTTCTGCTGTTCTCAGCCAAAGATCTCTCCAAAACAGACTCTTAGGCCTGCTCTTTCCTGAGGACCCTGTTCCTTTCCGGCCACAACATTTGGATTCTTGTTGATGTCTCCATTCTCTCAAGCACCTTCAGTGATGGTTTCCTAGTTTTAAAAAGCTTTACGCTAGCAGGTATGCCATCCCTACTTACTGTTATGGTGTCTTCTTTCCTAATGTAAAGCATCTTCCTTTAAAAGAATTGGATTTACACATCCTGTCCATCCATGAGTATGAAGGATTCTGCTTCCCCTGAGTTTGTGGAGGCAGCTAAACATTTTCAAGTGACACCCAAGTTCTTAGCTGTGTTAACAATCTGTGCCAACAAGACTGGTGGTGACTTAGCTATATTCAGCACCTACTCTGCATGCCTAAGTTTAGAATTATTTTATCTATGTCCACTGAAGGCCAGCAAAATGCTTAAGTCTATTTTTGATAGGATAAAACATAAAGAATTTACACTTAAGAAATCAGAGATCTTCATAAGGGAATGCTGCCTTCCATCAAAGGTGTTGCTGCTCTTATATTTCCAGAGAGCGTATTTCAAGAATGGCGGAAATACCTGTAAAATTTAACTGTTAACAAAATTTGTTTTATTATCTGTTTGGATTTCTGCACTCAGTCTCCCCTCATCAATTCAGGTCAGTATTTGAAGTGTATAGTTGTTTCTACATGCATATTTTTTGTATTTTGCTTGAGTCTAGAGGCCATATAAAAGAACATGGGTTTTTTAGGCTGATGAAACTGATCACAGATGTTGGCTCCAGAGTTCAGGGTCACTGTCATAACACATAGCAAGAGTTCATGATTTTTTAGATGATGTCAAAGCATTTCGTTATATTTTCCCATCTTAAGCATCATAACATTTTGTGAATAAGACAAGTGTTACTTAAAATTCTAGTTGTTCCAGCGATTCAGGCTTTCATAGTCCATATGTTAAAATATTCACTGGGGAGTCCTTAACAAATATATAGAAATGCATTGCTTTGTAAGCCTCTTGTGGCTAACCTCTAGGATAGTTCTCCAGCCATATTTGACCTCTTAGCCATCAGCAAGCATAAGGTCTCATCAGGGCAAGGCAGGGACCTAAATGAATTGATCTAAATGTAAAAGCAAATGAAAAAAATGCATGTTTTTTTTTCCTGTTTATGAACATGTATACCGTTACAAATAGAGACCAGTGTCACCTCTGGTGATTATGAAACAGAGGATTAAGTAATCTCTAAATAGAAGAAAATGTAAAAATCACATGTATGCATTTGGTTTAGGAATGTGCTTTTATACTTCCACTTGAATAAAGGTGTGTTTGATACTCTGAGAATCTGTTTCAAATAAAATCTGAAGTCCTCAGCCAGAAGCATTTGGGAATCTTGGAATCACCTTCCTGGCTGTGACTCAGTTCCTTCTAGAAACCTGCTTCACAGCAGGAATAGGTCACTCTCCATATGGATACAAAGTTTGCTCTTCCACAGACCTCTTGAAAAAAGTCTAATAAATGTTCAAGATTTAAAGGGTCATTCGATTGGGATGGTGTTCAAACATAGAGTAAGAATAAATAGTTTGAGGTTTCAGTGGAGTTAGGCAGAATTTTTTAAAAAATAAAAGCCCCACATTAAAAAAAAAAGAGAAACCAGAACAATCCTTGAGGGCAAGTAACTTGTCCCTTTAAGCTTACTGATATTTAATCGGTCCAATATAATATGAGTTAGTGTTCTTAGTCTTTTTAGTCTTGGAAGATGGGGGAGGGAGGAGAAGAAATCTAATAGTTGGGACACTTAATTTTATGCATCTGTCCACTTGCCTACTTACATATATGTATGTATGCACATATGCAGACAACACCTCTGCAAGGGAGCCAGCTCTGTTTTACAGAGGAACTGAGGTGTAGAGAGGTTGAAGAACCTGTTAGTGTCACACAGCAAGTTAATGGCTCCAAGTCGGAGCTGTTTGACTCCAAAGCTTTCCATCATCATGGTGTTGGTATCAGACACATCCCAGAACCCAGAGAAGAGATGTTTTCTTTGATAGCTCTTCATTCCCTGTTACATACCCAGTGATTTACTGTTCGTTTGCAGCTGATCCTAAATGTTCCCAGAGCTTTCTGGGAAGCTGGGAGAAAATATCCCATTATCTTTTGGGAGCCACTCAGAACCTCCCTACCCCCGCACCATTCTCTGAAACAGGCTTAGACAATTTTGATGATGACAGGCCATAGGTCAAAGCTCCCAAATTACTGTCTCCTGTCAAGACAGCTCCACTGCCATCACTAGATTGGTATTTCCATTTCTCAGTGCGCCAGATGTGCTCTTAGTTTTTTTTTCTGGGAACTAGAACTTGCTGATGGATGTTTTCCTACCAAGATTTACTCTTACCTCTGGCTATATTATAGCAGTGGAGCAAAGTGGATAGTGGGAAAATTAAGTTTGATTCCTAGGTTTTTGGCTTAAGCAAGAGTAGATAGAGGTAGACTGGAGAGAGAGCACTGAAAGTGGAGCAGGGAGAGCATTTCAGGCAAAGCATGTCAGAAGGCCTGCATATGAAAGAGTATGGCATTTTCAAGGCAATAATAAATGAGCTCTTTGGAGAATGCCTCACCCTAGGAAATAGTATGTTAAGTAACTGAGGGTTTAAGAACAAACTTCAGAGGAAGCCCCTAGGGTGTTATGTCATCAAAGCACTATGGAGTTCTCACATCCAAAAATGTAACCTCGTATGTCCTTTCACTCATTCAGTAATACAGTTACCAGGCACTGTGATATTTAGTGCTAGCCGATGGGTACAGTTAACCTAATCAAACAGTCTATTGAGTAGAGAAGACAAACTGGTTAGTCAAAGCAATGACTTTGGAATTAGATATACCTATGTTTGAACTTTCTTTGCTAGCTGTATGACTTTGGGCATTTTACTTAGCCTTTCTAGTTTTCTTGTCTATCCAACGTAGTTAGTAATAGCATGAAAATTAAATGAGGTAATGTAAAAGCTACTGGTCATATAGTGAGTGCCAGCAAGTGATTCATGTACATACTAATATAAAAACCACTAAAGTAAGAGGAGAGACACTTAGCATAAAATCTAAAAAAGAGAGAATGAGCCAGACTTTACCCGTGGAGGACTAGCATTGTCCAGGGAGGGATACCCTGGGTTAGGAGAACTTAAATATGACTAGAGGAATCATTCATTAGGCATCGTGGGCTGTGGTAACTGCCTCCTGGCAGGCACTTCCTGCTGGGGTCAGCAAACTGTGACCTGTCCCTTCTTTCTAATGTTTGTTTCCTATGACATCACATCTTACACTCCCTTCAAAACAGGAGTGCATGAAGGAACCACATGTTAAATCTAAGGCTGTTAAGAATGGTTTCAAATAGATGGTACCCTGTACAAACCAACAAGAAAATACAAACTGGAATTTTTTATTTTGTTGCTCAATAGCATTCACTCTCTTCACTTTTAAGAAAATGGTTAACCTCTTATATTTGTATTTCACCCATGTTTATAAAGTTACATCTGAGGCATAATTACAGGTGTCTGTCTTTTTTTCTTGCCCACAGTTGCTCATTTACAAAATTTCCCGCAGTCTTCCTCCATTGTCTTTCCATTGGCAGGTGTGGTTAGCTGCCAGGCTCTGGTTTCAATGGGCCAGGGTTCAAATCCTGCCTCAAGTTTGCTTACTAACTCTGCAGCTTCTGGCGTGTAAGATAGTGAAAAGTACCAGCTACACGGGATTGTATTCATGAGATCATGTTAGTTTCAGTAGTTATTTTTGAGTTTAGCAGGAAAGTCCTCTTTAACGTGAACAACTCATTTCCTTAATCTTCTTTCCTGGCTCAGCGTATCATATGTGCCTCAGCAACCCTGTACTCCAGGTGCAGTAGGTGTTGGGACCCTGACCCTATCTCTAAGGTTTTTCTTTCTCTTTAAACCCATTGGTACCATGGTACATGCTCCAGGCAAAACTGGGAGGCCTGCGTATGGAAGGGACACCAGCTGGGTTGGAACGGCAAAGGGAGAGAAGGACAGGCTGGACTGAGGGTGTAGGTAACGGATTTTGGCCCGGCAGGGTCAGCGTGGCCTGTGATCATGAAGAAAGGATGTGGAGGTGGGTGGTAAAGCAGGGCAGGAGAAGAGCCGAGCAGGCAAGTGGGCTGCACACGGGACAGTGGGGATGAGGAAGCAACAACCGGTTTAGATCCTAAGTCCACTTGGGCGATGAGGGGCAAGTGGAGAAATCTTGTGTCCTGCAACCCTTCCTTGAGAGGAGGACAAACGCCGAAGGAGGTCCCCATCCAGCTCCCCAGCGGCCCCTAGAGAACCCGCGATCGAGATTAGACCTCCGAGCTGCCTAGATGGGACCCGGAAGTGCGCGCCCAGGAACCCGCGTTTCCAGGCGTCCCCCTGGAGGCCCAGGTCGCCGGCACTGGGCGCTCGGCGGGCAGAGAGTGAGTGTCGGGGTCCCGCGACCCCGGGCTGGCGGGAGAGGGGCGGGCGGGCGGGCGGCGCGGGGCGGCGGCGGCGGCGGCGGCGGCGGCGGCGGCGGCGGGGACTTCCGCGGGGCGCGGGCGGGGGGCGCTGCGGGCCGGGCGGCTCCTCGGCGGCGGGGCCCAGCCAGCCCGCCAGGCGGACGGAGCCTCCCGGGAGACGCCACCCACCGTTTTCCCTACATCTGCCCCCTTGTCGCTCTTTCCTGAAGTGACTGCTGGTCCCTCGTGTCGGGTTCTGAAGAGCATTTAGACAAGATCTTGGCCTTGGAGCGGCACCGGGGAGTGGACCCAGCCCATGGAGAAGCTGCCTGAGCATATGTCTCCGGAGTCCCTGTGTCCATCCCCCGAGCAGGAGCCTGGAAAGAGCAAGGGTGAGGAGCTGACCTAGCTGACTTTCTTTGTCTAAACTTTGTCCTTCCCACCAAGCCCTCAGATCAGATGGACACGATTAACCGTACACTTAGAATTGTCCTGGTGCCAGACACTGATTCTTTTTTGTTTTTAATTCAAAGCTCTATACCACGTAAATAAAGCCAATAACTGTTTCCTCTCTAACTGTGTGGAACAAACCTGCAGACCTGCAGCAGCACTGTCCCTAGCACCGTCTTGAGGATCTGTCATTCCAACACCTGTTAACTTTTTTTTTTTTTTTTTAAGTGGCGGTGCTGGGGATTGAATCCAGGACCTAGTGCATGCTAAGCACACACTCTACCACTGAGCTATACTCTCCTCCCACTGGTAGTTTTTTTGGTCTTTAGAGAAGCTCGGTAAATGTGCGAATAAATAAATGAATGAACCCAGCCACGTGTGTCCCATACCCCAAGTACCAGGAAAAGAGTGCCTCCCGAGTTGTGTTTCATCATTAGGGAAGATATGTTTTCCACCCAAGGTGTAAACTTCAAGAGGGTGGCTTGCCTGTGGAGTACAGTAGACAGGCCAGCCACCTGCTGATGGAAAATGAAGTTAAACTGTAAATACCAGCATTTTAATTTCAATCTGCTGTCCCAAGATTACCTGGTATGTGCCTGGCCTTTAAAAAAAATGGACTTGGATTATTTAATTGGGAGACAAAGGCATATATAACCCTCATCGTGAGTTTTGAGATGGTTTACGCTTGGGGGTTTTCTTTTACACATTTAGCCTTCTAATGATGCTTTCAGCTGATTTTTAACTCAAGTATTTATTGAGTTGTTACTAGAAGGTGCTGAGACTAACATGAAAGAAAACCTAATCTCTGCCCACCTACCAGCTTGGAGTTGAGTTGGAATAGTTTTACCTGTGAGAGGCTACAGGACAGTAAACAGTGTAGAAGTTCACAAGAGGAGGTCCTTATGAACTGGGTATTGGCCCAGGAAGCCTTAGAAAGTCAACAGTTTGGTCTTGAAAGAATTTAGAGTAAGAGAAGAATCAGATTTTAGGTGAGAGGGGTAGGCCTTAGCACAGGCTTCTCGCTGTGAGTCTAAGAGACCAAGTGCCTTATTTGCCTTCCTGAAATACTCACTTATTTATATTTGTCCATACTGCATAGCCTGGCATTCAGGGTTCTCCGCGGTGTGGTCTCAACCCAACTTTAAAGTCTTCATCTCAGTGTTTCCCCAGACAGACCAGCAAGACTGGTGTGTCTGCACATGGTGATGCTGAAGACACTTTGCACCATCCACCGTTGTGCCTTTGGGCCCTTTTCCTGCGTTGCCGTCCTCTCCATTCTCTGTACCTAAACCCCACACATCCCAGCCCCCCATGCTTGAAACTTCGGCACAGGGCAGCCTCCTCCATGAAGCTTCTGAATCAGACTGGGCGCGTTGGAGGAAGGAAACAAACAGAGACATTTACGTGGAAACCTGCAGGACTTGGTAGTGGAGCAGTTGTGGGAACTTGGGTGCACTTGCCTCTGTTCCCTTTGCTGTCACACCTCGTAAAAAAAAAATCTTCACCAGTCACTATTATCTTTGTGACTCCCCTTCACTTCTCAGTGCGGAGCACTTCTTTTGCTCCAAGGAAACAGGTTATATCCGGATTGCCAGTGGCTTGACTGATGGATCCACTGGACACATTTTTTTTCACCCCTAATTTGTTTGACCCCATGATATTTTTGTTGATGTGATCACTATTCCTTGTGACTCTTGTTCTTTGGTTTTGGAAGCACTGTTTTATCCTGGTCCTGCCTCTTGCCTCCTCAGGGCCTTTCCCACCCCTGTTGTTCCACCTGTTTCCTAAACATCGATTTTCTCCAAGACTGTTCTCGGCCCTCTTCTCTTTTTCCTCCTGTGGGTGATCTTGTCCCCTTCTTATGACTTTAGTGTCCACTGTATGCTGCTCTTGCTTCCCACTGAACTGGATGTTCCTAGGCGTCCTTCCGGGCCAGTCTGTTCTGCCACCCCCGCCTCCCTCCCTTCCAGTGACTACCTTGGCTAATTTTAGTAAGTGCTTTTCCCAAGCCAGGAAACTGGGCGTCATCCCCTACATTCTCCTCTCTTCTATATTCACTTGGCTACCAAATCCTGTCAGTTTTACTTCAGAAAGGCCCGAGTCTGTCGCCTGTCACCTCCACTTCCTCGCTGAGGACGTTGTCTTTCTCTCGGGTTGTTGACGAGCTATTGGTGGCTCCCCCACTCTTGGCTGCCCTCCGTACTGCTGCCGGAGAGAACTTCCCCAGGAACAAATTGATGATTTGATTCTCTGCCTATAGAATAAAGTTCAGAATCCTGAGTACGGCATATCGCTCTTCATTATCTGTGTGTTTTAAAAAAAAAATTGGTTAGAGTGAATTATTATTTTTTTGTCTCTTCATTATCTGGCTTTATTTTTCTGCCACACATTTAGAGTAGATGTTTTGGTCACACTGAATTTTTTTTATCACTACTCCTTAAACTTAGTATTCCTTTTTTATGTTTCTGAGCCTTAACATATGCTATTATTTCTGCCTGGAATTCTCTTTACCTTGTTGATCCTGTTCATTGTAGCTCAGGATGCAGCTCAGTTTCATTCTTGGAGGATGCCAACCCCAAGTCACCCAGGCAGGGGCTGTCGTTCCTAATTGTGCTTTGAAGCACCATTATCATCTCTCTGCCAGTGTCTTATGCGTGCTAAGTGGCTCATATGGTTGTTGAGTGATTAAATCAGAAGGGAAGTATTTAGTTTCCTAGGACTGCTGGAACAAATTGCAACTGCATGGCTTAAAACAACAGCACTGTTTTCTCTCACAACTCTGGAAGCTAGAGTCCAAGAGGGCCAGGCTCGCACTGAAGGCTCTAGGGGAGAATCCTTCTCTGACTCTTTCTAGCTCCTGGTGCCTCCCGGCCATCCCTGGTGCTCCTTGACTTGTGGCTGCATCTCTCCAGTCTCTGCCTCCACTGTCACAGGGCCTTCGTTCCCGTGTTTCTGTGTCTGAGTCCTCCTCTCCTTTCTCTTATAAAGATACCAGTCATTGGGTTTAGGGCTCACCCTAATCCATTATGGCCTCATCTTCACTATTTACCTCTGCAAAGACCCTATTTCCAAATTAGGTCACATTCTGAAGTGCGCATGAATTTGGGGGAGGTGGGGCACCGTCAGACCCAGTACAGGAAGCATTGCTCATTTCTTCTGCTGTTAGAAGTCAGTGTGCTTGGGGTCACACAGTTTTGTAGATAAACCACTTGAAGAGCTGTGTAGATCTCCCCCTCCCTTTAAGTGAGAAGCAAATCAGTCTAGAAACATTTTTTTTAAACCTTCACCCACAGGAACACATTTGACGTGCGTACTCTTTCAGAGGCAGCTGCTCTCTTCTTGGGCTTGTCTCGCTCTGTCTCAGATTGGCCACTGTCTGTCGAGGCATTCCTGGGGGTCCTGCCACCTGCCAGAGTTTGGATCCAAGTTTTTGATATTTCTTCTGCAAATGGCTCAAACCCATGAGGAGATAATACCTCTCTGAATTCTATTTAAGTCTCAGTCCTGAAGAGGTTTTATAAATGGTCCTTTTGGGACCCTCTGTGATTTATAGATTCTTCCCTTGATGGAGTAGAACTTCCTTTTAATGGATTGCTAGGAAATAATCAAGAGCATTTAAAAGCCTGTAATGTGTGCAGAGTTCTTTGTGTAATGCTGGGATTGGAGGAAAAGGAAGATATCTTTTACTCTAGAGATGCTTTCAGTATAAATACTGAAGGGAACACACAAACACACAACTAAACATTTCTAAGGAGAGGTCCGAAGACAATATGGTTAGACTCCATGAGGGAGGCAGGAACCGTACGCTTTAGAGATTCAAAGGAAAGAGGTCACTTCCAGCTGGGGGTTGGGGCAGGGTTAGATTTCAGGAAGGAGGCTGCCTGTGACCTGGGTCTTGAAGGGTGGATAGGAGTTTGAGAGGTGAAGTTGGAGGGAAGGCTCCTGTGGGTGGAGAGAGGAGGCTCAGCGGAGAAGCAGGTGTGTGGGGATGTAAATGTTCAGATTAACTGGAGTGCAGAGAAGATGTGACAGAGGATGAGACTGTGAAACAGGCAGAGTGGAGTTAGATCGTGGAAAATGAAGGCCAGGCCAAAGAGTTGAGATTTTGTTTGGCAGAAGTTGAAGTATGTTAGCTTTGCTTAACAGGAGGATAGCCAGGGAATGTTGCAAATCAAGAAAGAGAATCTGATTTGTTTAGTGCGAGAAGTGATTAGGACCTGACTTTAAGGTATGAGCAGTGGTAATAGGGAGGCAGGGACAAAATCAAGAAGTTGTGCTGGAGGTAGAAGCAGTAGCACTTGTTTACTGCACAGACGTGGGGGCCCAGTCACTGATCATTGTAACCGCACCCCAACCCCACTTTTCATTTTGAAGAATGTTAAAGCTACAGATGAGTTGCAAGAATACGCTACCAAATACTCACACGCCAGTGTCTGTGCAGGGTGGGGACGTGTTGCTCTCGGGAGACTGGTGTGAGAGCCGCCACATGGAGATCTTCCTAGATTCTTGGAAGTGCTGCAGCTGTTTTACAGATGTCCCCTGTCTTGGTCAGTGGGACACTGTCTGTCCAGCTGTTCAACCCAGAGATAAACCTTCGTCTCCTTCGTATCCATGTCTATCGGTCAGTAATCCCGTCAGTGCGACCGTCAACATTTTCTCCAGAGTCTGAGCACATTTTATTACCTTCTCTGCCACCGCCTGGGTTTAGGTCGCTGTCATCTCTCACCTGGATTATTACAGCAGCCTGGCTGGTTCTCCGTCCAACGCCTTCCCGCGGTCTACACAAGACAGCAGCCAGGGTGATCCCGCTAAAATGTCGGATCTTGTCTTCCTCTGGTCGGAAACCTCCAGTGGCTTCCTGTGCCACTCAGTGAAAGCAAACCTCTTACAGACCTGTACCTACAGCCCATAAAAGGGTCCTCTGATCCCCTTTTTTATGTCTCTGACCTCATTTCGTACTACTCTCCCTGTTGCTTATTCCACTCCAGTCACACTTGCCTCCTTGAACACCCAGGGCCTTTGCACTTGCTGTGTCTTCTGTGGGTAAAGCTATTTCCCAGACAGACTTCTCTCCTTCAAGTCTTTGCTTATGCCATTTTCTTAGTCCTTCTTTGACTGTGATGTTTAAAGTTGCAACGTTTTGGCGTACTCCCCTGTCCCCTGCACCCTAATCCTTGTTCCTTGCTTTTTCCCCTCAATAGCACTTTTATGACCTTTCAGCAGTATGTAATTTACGTAGTTTATTATCTATCTCCCTTACTAAAATGAAAGATCTTAGAGGCTTTTTTGTCTGTTTCAGCCACTGATGTATCTCACTGTCTGGAACTGTACATGGAATGTTTCTGGTGCTCAATAAAATGCGCCAAGTGTCACATGACTTGTGAAGATGAGAAGTATTTCTGGATTTGTAGGAGAAGGGCCACCTTCAGCTTCATGGAGAAGGTGATACTGAACAGGGCCTGAGAGCAACGAGGTTGACATTCTTGACTTTGACGGGCAGGCGGCCAAATCTCGGGCAGTGGGTCAAATAAAGGGCACATCCTTTAGAATGTAAGCCTTCGCATGTTGTGGGAGAGAATGAATAGAGTGGTTCAACAGATGGTAAAGAACTTTGTGTAAGGAGATCAGAATGGGGCTGGAAGACAGGTGGGGACCAGATCAGGGACATATCAAAGAAACCTTAGTTCCTGCTCCCACGAGATTGCAGTCTGACAGATAAGGTGACACATGTGCAAGGGGATGTGAAAACATTAAGCCAGTCATCCATTCACACCTGTCAGAATGGCTGTCATCAAAAAGACAAGAAATAACAAGTGTTGGTGAGGACGGGGAGAAAAGGGAACCCCCGTGCACTGTTGGTGCAGCCACTATGGAAAATGGTAGGGGGGTTCCTCAAAAAAATTAAAAATAGAACTGCCATAGGATCCAGCAATTCCACTTCTGGGTGTTTATCCAAAGGAAACGAAATCATTATCTCAAAAAGATACCTGCACCCACATGTTCACTGCAGCATTATTTACAGTAGCCAGGACATGAAAGCAGCTTAAGTGTCCATCGAC
Organism: Camelus dromedarius; assembly: GCF_036321535.1. NCBI lineage: Eukaryota > Metazoa > Chordata > Mammalia > Artiodactyla > Camelidae > Camelus > Camelus dromedarius. The sequence continues at coordinate 29,396,354 of NC_087459.1, read as the reverse complement.
AGATGAATGGATGAGAATGTGCTATAGATGTGCACAGTGGAATATTATCCAGCCATAAAAAAGATGGAATTCCTGCCATTGCAACAAGGATGGACTTTGAGGGCATTATGCTAAGTGAAATAAGTCAGAGAAGGAGAGATACTATATGACCTCACTTGTATGTGGAACCTGAAAAGTCCAAACTCACAGATATAGAGAAGAGATTAGTGGTTGCCAGAGGTGGGGGGTGAGGAGTGGGAGAATTGGATGAAGGGGGCCCAAACTTTTGGTTATAAGATAAATAAGTCCCGGGGATGTAATGTACAATTTGGTGACTATAGTTAACAGTACTATATTGTATATTTCAAAGTTGCTTAGAGTCGATCTTAAAAGTTCTCATCACAGGAAAAAAAGTGTGAAAAAAGCAAAACCAAAACAATATCTAGACTGAGTGTACAGAAGATGAGGGCATATCTGGAGATGGAGAACAAGGGTAAATATGTTTCTGTGATAAGATGTCACAGGTAATAAATTCCTTAAAGGCAATTTCCATTCCCCCAATAAAATCAGGGCTGCCTATGTTTGAGGCTTTTACTGCTGATGGAAATGCTGCATTGGATATTTCTCGGCACCCTCTTCCAGAAAGATCCCTGTAAGCAGAGGGCCTGCTTTCTCTAGTATCACTGCACTTTAGTAAGCCATGCTTAATAAATAAAACTTAAGAGGAGAAAAGAATTAAAGTAAACAGGAGATGTTTTTCTGTCATCTCCTTTCAATGCAGCCAGGGTGCAGAATTGGCTTTTGTGTGTTCTCTTAGAGTTGAAAAGATTTGGAAGTATTTCTCACTACCCTATGCTTCATATTGTAAACAACCTTTCCTCCTCTTCTTCCCCTCCCTTTATCAAATCCCCCCATTTTGCAAAAAGTTTCCAAAAGGTGCATAAAAAGTCCGAGTATGTCCACGTTTGTAAGTGAGCATCTGCGTGTAGAGAGAGATTCTCAACAGGAGAGAGGAAGGCACTGGGATCTGGTTATGGGAAGGGAGCCTTTCCTGTTACCACAGTGACAATCCATGTGGCCAGGGTACCATGTGGACAGAGCCTCTGCTGTGAGGTTCCCCTCTTATTATCCGCTCAGTCCCTGTGCCTCCCCACACGTAGCCCCCAGCATCAGCCTTCCTGTATTCTGAGTTAACTCCGCTTCCCTCAGACTCTGCTTTCCTGTTCTGCTAATTCCAGTGTATCTGTCCGGTCAGGTATTCGTGTGTAAACCCCAGCTTCGGTTTCCCCTCCACGTCTCCAGCTCTGCTCCACTTGTACCCATCTTTTCCCTACGTTGCAGGGCCATTTTTCATGCCTCTTGGAACCAAATAGCCTGGAATACTTTGACCATCCCATTTCCCACCAGGAGTTTTTATTGTTACATATACCTTTTTTGTATTTTCTATCAGATGGTGAGACCTGGACTGAGGATCAATTAATTATAAAGCAGAAAACTCTTGAAGTAGGGACACAACTACATGAAGGAGATGAATGTGAACAAAACAAACGTGAGGGACCCTTTGAGTGTGGACGAAACTTCTGTAATACCGCACACTTTATCCACCAGCCACAAGTTCTTATTGAAGAGAAACCCCAAATGTGTAACATGTGTGGGAAATTATTCAGGCAGAGCTCATACATTATTCAGCATGAAAAAATCCCCATGCAAGAGAAACCTTACGAGTGTCGTGAATGTGGAAAAGCCTTTGGTCATAGTTCAAATCTTATTCAGCATCAAAGAATACACACTGAAGAGAAACCCTATGAATGCAGTCAGTGTGGGAAGACCTTCCGGCGCAGCTCACACTTAATCCAGCATCAGATAACCCATACGGGGGAGATGCCTTATATGTGTAATGAATGTGGAAAAGCGTTCAGCCGGAGCTCAAGTCTTACTCGACACCAGAGAATCCACACTAGGGAGAAACCCTATGAATGTGCCGAATGTGGGAAGGCCTTCAGCCAGAGCTCACATCTGATAGAACATCAGTGAGTTCACACCAAAGAGAGACCATATGAGTGCAGTGACTGTGGGAAAACTTACAGTCGTAACTCACACCTCATCGAACATCAGAGAGTCCATACAGGGGAGATGCCTTATGATTGTAATGAGTGTGGGAAATCTTTTAGTAGGAGTTCACTCCTTATCAAACATCACAGAATTCACACTGGAGAGAGACCCTATGAATGTAGTGACTGTGGGAAGGCCTTTAGTCGGAACTCCCACCTCACTCAGCATCAGAAGACTCACTGTGGAGTAAAACCTTCTGAATGTAAAGAATGTGGGAAAACCTTCAAGAATAGTCCATACCTTACTGATCACCTGGAAATCCATACAAGAGAGAAACTGTGAGTGAATCCTTTGCTGGGAATTCAGCTTTTATTGAATGTGCACTGGGAAGAAAACTTGGCTGTAGTGAGTGTGGATAGCCTTCAGTCCTAGTTCAGGTCTTACTAAGACCTGAAAACTGACAGTGGCCAAGTATTTTGGACGTGTTCAATGCAGGAAGACCTTTAGACAGAGTTCCTGCCTTACTCAGCGTCAGCAGGTTCACTTTGGAGGAATGATGGCCATGAGGAGAGCCTTGCCATGTGTCGGGGGGACATGAAAGGGGCACGGTGTGACACTCCGGGGGGGTGACTAAAGGAGAGCCTGTAGGTAGCTCTGCTTTTTATTTGATTTTGAGGATCTACATCAGAGGGAGATTCCCTGGTTTGTCTGTCAGATCTCCATAGTCATCTTTTGAAAATGGAACAAATTAGGACCATTCCAGAGAAGAAGGAATCAGGGATTCTGGATTCAGGCCCAGAGATCAGGAAAGCGGTGGGCTGACCTTTGAACCCAATAGCTCTCCTGTGTCATCTGACCTGTTGTAACTATACTTGGAAATGGCTCTGGGAGTCTTCTTGGACCAGTGTTTTGCACCTCAGTGTCCTGTAGGCTACTGGATCTCTTTTTGTCTTGTGTGACATGAATGCTTTTAATAAATGGGCACCTTTTCCAAGCCAGTTAATTTCTCAGTATACCACGTCGTGGGCTTTAGTGGGCGGAGCTGCTTTTGTCAGACTTCCCCGTCCTGTCTTTTTGCCTTTGTGTTGGTGTGAACCACAGGGAGATGCTTGGGAGCAGCAGTTTTTCGCAGCCCACACCTGTTGTTGCTGAGGTGCTGACTCTCCTCCCTGGGGCGCAGCGGCAGCTGGGCCTGACACTGGTCTGCCTGCCCCGGCTTCCGTTCTGCCTTCCCTGGGCCAGGTGTGTGTGTGTGTGTGTGTGTGTGTGTGTCTCCCTGCCTGGGCTGTGTGTCTGTGTGTGTGTGTTTCTCCTTATGGCTTTACTTCTCTAACTGAATCCTGGTCATACACCTGCTTGCTAACTTACCAAAAATACCTATTTATTTCAAGTTTGGGTGGAGAAAAGTGGTAAATGTCTGGCTGTTTCTTAAAAAGAACCTCAATAATAATAAGTCTCAGGATTTGCTATCAGGAGCATCTACTGTTCAGACTCCTTTGTAAGAAAAATTCCATCACAGCTCGAGGCAGAGCTTCCCTACCGTGTACTTGTCGAGGGAAAAGTTTGCAAAGCAGTTGAAGAGTATGATATGTAATTGACTGATAAAAATTAAAAAAAATCAAAACTTCTGAGCACCCGTTTATCATGAGCATTTTACTTATTAAAGGAAATTCCAGAATAACTACCAGGCAGTACATAGTTAGATTTATTCTAGGTCTAAGAGAAATACCTAGTTTGTTGTGAATGTTTATTTTTTGATTGCAAAAAATCAGATTAATGGTTCCTCCCATTGGTATGGATTAATGATGATCTAAACTATCAGTGAAAACTGTACTTGTGTTGGAGACGTGACATTGAAAGTTGCCTTTCTTTTGTAGCCTTGTCCATGCCTGGTCTGGTGCTGTACACACAGGAGGTGTTCAGTGGCTGCGGAATGAATCTGTTTTACTGGAAACCAAAGTCTTGTTTGTCTCAGCTCTCCTCTCTGCACTCCACTGCCTTCCCCCACCATTCCTACAGGTGATCATCAGCTCTCAGTAAGGGTCACCCTGCCGTCTGGATGCCCTGAGTGTGGGCTCTGTGAGGTCGGGTCTGAGCTCTGAGCCGCCGTTGAGCCCACTTAATCCACTTGGCACGCGACCCTCCTCAAGTCCCTCCCACCCCCTTGTACCCAGAAAGGGCCCTTTCTGCGGTGTCTGAGAAGCCTCAGGGGTGAGGCAGGGCTTGATGAGTTGGGATTGAAGGCAGGGTAGGATTCTGGTTGGCAGAGGAAATAACAGAGAAGGACACCCCAGGACAAGGTGAATGTGTGTGGGGTCACAGGCCAGGGCTCGAGGGCGGAGGTGTCCACAGAGGTCAGGAAAGGGGAGGAAAGTTTGCCTAGCAGTATCAGAAGCACTAAAGCAGGACTCTGGTTCTTTGGCACAAATATCACTAATGGATATGTTAGTTCATCCAGCTGTTGGAGCTCAGGTGAGCACAAGGCGACCAGCTCATCCCAGTTTGCCAGGACCGTCTCGGTCTTGGCCTTGAAAGTTTCTGTAAAATGTTCAGTCCTCCACAGACCGGCGTGGCTGATCCCCTGAACCTGTCATGACCTCGTCCCCCCCCCACGTCACGGCTCCTAGATGCAGCAAGAGACGGCAGAGCAGAAATTCTCAACCTGGGTCACATGCTGGAGTCACCCGCGCTTTCCAAGTGCCGAGGCCTTGGCCCCAGTCCTGAGACTGTGTGTGGTGTGGTGCGTGGCCTGGGTATTGGGAGTTCGTAGGTTCCCAGGTAATTCTAATGTGCTGCCGAGGCTGAGAATCTTCACAGTAGAGGATATCAGTGCCAAGAGGACACAAAGAGGCCACATAGGATCTGATGGCTTTGTCACTGAGGGCTAGTGAGAGGGCTGGGCTGGGGGTACAGAGAGCCTCCAGGGCCCATGTGAAAGGAAAGGGGGTCCCAGGCTGGGTGGAAGGAGCGATGGGAGGGGACCATTGCACTGGGTGGAGCCAGCTATTGGGTGGGTTCTCTGAGGGCAGTCAGCTGGGAGCAAGGGCCTGCTCCTTGCCAGATTCTGGTTCTGTTACGGGCAGTAAAACTACGATGTGGGGGACTTGGGTTTTCCCTTTGGAGCTTTGGACCAAGGAAGTGCAGAGTCTGGGGGAGTCAGAATTCTGAAGGCCCCAGCCCCAGCTTGTGGGCACTCCACTCCCTCTTCCAGCAGACAGTTCCTTCTTCCCTTGCCTGTCCCTTTACCCTAAATCTAGGAAAACATGAAAACGCTTCTGGAGGAGGCTATCACCTAAACTTATGCACACCTTCTAAAATTTCCTGTCCTGGGAGGGGCTGGCCTGGCAGTCCCCAGCCATGCCTTGAACACAGTTTTGGGTGCCCTGGGTGAGAGGCATTTCCTGTGCTTTAGTTGAAGAGGTCAGAGTCTTTGGGCAAAGAGGAAATGGGAAGAGGAACTTTGGCAGTGGCACCCAGATGTGACTGCTTTAATCCCGCTGAAGGCCCCTCGTGGCCCTCAGGATGAAATCACAAGACCCTTCACATCCCAGCTCTGCCCACTGACTTCTCCAGCCCTCTTGTGGCCACTCCTCCCAGTCACTTTGAAATTCACTGGATCCTAGAACACAGAATTTTTCAAACATAGGTCAAGAGCCACAGGGTGGGGAGGAGGGGGTCATAAAGTTAATTTGTTGTAAAGAGTGGCAACCAGCAAAGGGTAAAAGAAAAAAGTAGGCAGAATTAGAATGGCGTGGAAAACACCCATTACAAAGGTAAGTGAGACTTCTGTTCCATCTGTGCGCAAGGGCGCATGTGCGCAAAGCACACGAGTGGTGGCTCTCGCTGTAGAGCAGGTGAGAGTCTTTGCGCAGTGCAGTCCCCTCCTGGGAGTTACATTCTGTCTAGACGGGCCTCCTTAGCAGGACTTCCCTTGGACTGAATTGTTCTTGCTCTGCAATTCCCATAGCATGCTCTACTTCCTTTGTGTACCAATCACACTTTAAAAAAATGACTAATTCAGTCGCCTGTCTTCTGTGCTGATTGCAGGCGTGATGAGGACAGCGAGCATCTTACCTGTCATTAGAGGAAGCGCTTGTGCTGAGCGACTGAGCCGTAGACCCGGGTTCAGGCTCCGGCTGTGTGTTTTCTTAGGCACGTTCTCTTTTTATTTTTTTCTGATTTTATCTGAAAGATTATATGCAGAGAAGTTGAAAGAATAGTGTAATGAACACCCTGTATATCCTTCATTTAGATGAACAATTATGAACATTTTTCCATATTTGCTTTCTACATATCTATGTTTTTTTCTGAACCATTTAAGTAAGTTCAGATACCTGCACCCTAAATACTATGGCATGCTTCTCTGAAGAGTAAGGTCATTCTCCTGCACAATCGCCACACTGTTAACACACTTAAGAAAAAGAATTTAATTCCATACTACCTTCTAAAATGCAGCCTCTATTTAGATTTCCCCCAGTTGCCCCAAGAATGTGTTTTATAGCTATATTATTTCAAATCGGAGGGAAAAAAAAATCAAGGGTCACATTACATTTGGCTTTCTGCCTCTTTAGTTTCTTTTTATCTAGAATTTTAATCTAGAATAGTTCCACTTTTTTTTTTAATGACAGTGACTTTTGGAGATGTCAAGGACAGTTATTATAATTTTCCACAAAATTGATTCCCTTGTGTTCTTGCGGTGGTATTTAACTTCCTTCTCAGCCCTCTGTGTTTTCTCTAAACTGGAACAAGGTTTAGAGGTTCGATTACATAAATTTTTGACAAGAATACCTCACGGGTGATGTATCCTTCATACTGTTGTCACCTCAGGAGGCACATGCTGTCAGATCATTCCACCCCAGGTAGTGGCTGCCAGGTCCCCTGTGTAAAGCTATGTTTTCCTTTTGCAGTTAGTAATTTGTGAGGATGGTGAACTCCAGCACCATGTGAAGAATCTGTTTTTCTACAGCCTAATGTTTTTAGGAATCATCCACTATCTTTTAGCAGCTATCCATGTGATAGTTTGGGCATGTTCTTAACCTGAGACTCAGTTTTTTCATTTGCAATCTGGGTAAAATAATGGCTGTGATTTGGATTTGCTGTGTAATGACATTTCAAAGTATTACATAGAGTGTGTATGAAGATGCTGTCATGGGTCTGCCATAATTTCTCCTTCTGAGAACACCATCCCCCTTCCTTTTAGAAAGTTCTTACACTGCTCCAGATGATGGCCCAAATCGCTGGCTTCTGAGATGCTCCCACCTGCCTGGCCACTGGACTCATCTTCTTTGGCCAGAGTGGAATGAACTTGTGACCAGAACTGAGCCAATCAGAATGCTTCCCTGGGAAATTTCCAACCAAATAGGGGTGGGAATGTGAGGATGTGAGACTGGAAGTTGACCATTTCCCCTGCCACGCAGACAGTGAAAGCCTGTGGGGTGCAGGGGATCAAAGCCATCTCTCTGAGATCAGGGCAGAGGGGAGCTATCCAGGGGTCTCCCTGGCCTGGCTCCAGTCCTTGCCAGCTGTACCTCTGCCCTGCCCCAGCTAAGCCAATAAAGACCCTGTCTTGCCTGAGCGCTTACAAATTGGGGTCTGAAGCTTACACAGAATCCTGACTAGTATGAAGACCTGTCTTGGGCCTCTCCCAGGTGATTCAGGAAATTAATGGTTCACCTGCTCTCATCCCTTCCTGTTGTCTTTGAAATCGTGGTGGCTAGTGGAGAGGTGTGAGGAGGTGCCAGACACGGTCCTGGATTTTTAAAATTTTAATGTTATGAGTGATAAATGCATTTCCTTGGTGGGTGTAGACTCAAAGCAAGGGGGTCGGTGTGGCCGCTCTTGCCACTCAAACCATCCTCCAGCCCGAACCCTACGCCTATAAGCCAGAGTGCCTCTCTGAAGAGTCTAACCCAGTTTAAAACCTGCCCGCTTTGTGAGAGGTGCAAACAGCTTTTTACTGGAGGACAGAGCAGGGGACAGGAATGTGAGGGCGAGGGGGGCCTGAAGGGGGTCAGAGCGCGTGCGCAGGGCAAGGGCGAGGGAGGCCCGGGAGCGGGGAGGATGGGGGAGGAGCGAGGGTCTCGGGGAAGGGGAGCAAACTGGCGGGGCCCTGGGGGCTCAGGAAACTCCGGCTTCTTCCAGGCTCCGGGTTCAGGCTGCTGCTTGTGCAGCCCCTGTGCGGGGTCCGCAGCGACGTCTCTTCCAGGCACTTCTCACGAGCCCCTTTAAGCCGCCCAACAGGAGGACTTACTATTCTTATTCCCGTTTCACAGATGAGAAAACTGACACCCAGGAAGAAGTAACTTATCCAAGGTCACCCTGCTGGTAATGGCAGAGCTGGAATTCGAATTCAGCGGACTTCAGGTTTCTCCAGCCCCAACCCGTTCCCGGCACCGGTGAACGAGGCCGGGACCGCGAACCAACCCGGAGGCCAGGTTCCCCCAGTCGAGGGCCCGGTGAGCGGCGGCGGCGGCCGGACCGAGAGGTGAGCCCCCCCGCCCTCCTCCGCAGGGCCCCGAGGGCTCGGTGGCCTTGCCAGGAAACGGAGCAATCCCTCGCCCGGCCTCGAGGGCCAACGGAAGGTCCGGACCGCGGGCCAAAGGGGCGGACTAGCGGCCGCCGGGAGGGAAGCGCCGCCCGGGAGACGCCGACAGTGCCCCGGCGGAGGGAGGGGAGACCAGCGACGGGAGGACGGGAGCCGAGGTGGCGCCACCGGTCGGTAAGGGGAGGGTGTGGAGCATCCCGCCCCCCGCCCCCAGGCCAAACATTACCCGACGACTGTAGGGACCCGCGGGGCGGGGTTTGGGGGCAGATGGCCAGGTCAGGGCGCATCTCTGAGTCTAGAAAATGTCACTGGGGCTTTGGGGCCACAGAAGGGCCGAGGAGGGTTGTCAGAGGGAAGGAACCTTTGACCAAACCTAAGTCAGTTTGCAGCCCAAGTAGCCACAATTACTGGCGGGAAGGCTGGGGAGTGAGGCTCCCTGCGGCCCAGATGGTTCCCTCCGGGTCCCTGCCCCATTCTAGCCTGGTATACACTTTGTGTTGGCCCCTCTTTCTCTGCCCAGTGTAGTTCTCAGCTGCCCCCGGCTGGCGTGCACAGGGCCTGGGCTGGTGACAGGGCTGCCCCTGGGCTGCTGCACGATGCCTCAGGGGCACTCTCCCAGAGGGAACCCAGGGCCCAGGCTGCCAGATGCCAGTCCAGGCCCCATGGGGAATGCAAGTCTTCTACTTTCCCGTAGCAAAGGCCCTTTTTAAAAATAATAATTAAAACCATCAGTGATAGTAGATGGCAGTTTGTTTTGCATGCCTTTGGCAAAGTCAAACGTCGGCAATCCTGTGTTTCCCCCATTCTCTCCCTGTCTTGCACATTTGGGAATCCCAAACTGAACTGCTGGCCAGTGGCGGCTGGTGGGGAGCGAAGGGCAGCCCTGCAGGATTCTGGTCACTGCCTCTGCTCTGACCCACCAAGAGATCATGGACCAATCAGTTCTTCTCTCCAGCTCTGGTTCTTCATCAGGACAAGGGAATTTGCGAAGCCCCCTTTATATTAACATGTCTGTGGTCCTATGAGTCTAGATTATATCAGTGTGTCCCCAAAATTGTGTATCCTTGGCACACAGTCGTCTAGTACTGGCACTCAGGATGTTCTATGCTGGAGGCTGACCTATCCCTGGAGAGCAGCCTGGCGTGGGTGAGGGGGACGAACAGACAGGAGGGGATGTGCCTGGCCTGTCAGTAACCCCAGGCAGGGAGAGGAAAGCACTGCATCGTGTGACAAATGTATGTGTCTCTTCTCCCCAGTAGTTACCAAGAGCCTGCAAGTTCCTGTCTTTTTTCATTCCTGATTCTCCCCATTGGCCTAAGCTGGGCATGGGGCGCCCAGTAAGTACATAGTTAAATTTTGTGAAATGAATGGAAAGTGGCTGGTGACTGGGAGGGTACATGGAGTGGACAGGACCAAGCTGAGCTTTGCAGATGTGGGACTGATAAGGTTTAGAGGAGAAGAAAGGGCACCCCCTAGGGAAAGAACCCAGGCTGGGGATGACTGTGGTGTTCCATGAGTGGAGGGAGACATGGTGGGTGTGGGGGCAGGCGGGCGGGCGAGTGCTTGGGAAACTATGAGAGAAAAACTGAGATGATAAGGAAGGCTAATGAGATTAAGGTGTGGGAGAAATGGGGAAGCCAGAATGAGCTCCAGGCTAACGCGGGTGATGGAGAGAATGACTGAAATAGGGAAGACACTGAGGTCGGTTTTAGACAAACTGAGGTTCAGTGGGGTGGGGTGGGGAACAGGACGGGGCTCAGACCATCAAATGGAAATGTCCAGTGTCCTCCATTCCATCCAGAGGGTGGGGGTCAAGATGCAGCTGGCACTCTTATCTGGAGAGCTTTAGACCCAGGACTCAGTGCTCTCCAGTCCAGCCAACTTCATCCTTTTATTTTATTAAATTTTTTTTTTTAAATTGAAGTATAGTTGATTTACAATGTCATGTTAGTTTCTGGTGTACAGCATAGTGATTCATTACACATATATATCCCTCTTTTTCATTATAGGTTATTACAAGGTGTTGACTGTAGTTCCCTGTGCTATGCTTGTTGTTTACCTATTCTATACCGATGTCATCCTTTTAGAGTGAAGGAAGCTGAGGCCCTGAAGTTCAGGTGACTTGTCAGTACTGCCCAGAGGGTGGAGGGAAGATCGAAAGGGGAGCTTTGGAGAGAGGGCAGGATACATTTTTCAGGTGGGAAGAAGAGAAACTGGTGAACAAAAGAGGAGAAAGTGCTTTAGAAAGTTGCCAGGCACTGTTGACAGCATTCAAAGAGGAACAGTTGTTAGTCCTTTTATAAACAGCGTATTTCCTCTGCCATCTGCCATTAGGCTTGTTCTGCTACGGTGATCAGCAGTTGTCAAAGTCTCAGAGACACTCCTTGCCCTCAGCTGCAGTGAGGGGGCCTGCATGGGGCCCGTGGAGAGGCCCCAGTGCCCGGCCCTGCGCGCGGAGAGGAGAGGGAAGTGCCCTCACTCCCAGGGCCTTGTCTTCCCCACTCACAGGTGCAGCTTGGAAGCTTGGTGCTGCCCAGCGTGGTCTGGTCAGGCAGGAGCCTCCAGGCCTGGCTTTGGGCATGACTCACAAAGAAGGGCTGTGGTCTTGGAGTGCCCTCCACCTCCCGTGTCATGTCTCTCTCCCACCTCGTGACGCCCTCCTTTCTGCACCACCAGGTAGCCAGGGTCATCACAGTGCCATCACGATGCCTACCCTCCCTGCAGCACCCCAGGCTTCTGGCCACCCCTCCCCTTCCATGCTTGTCCCCCTCCCCTTCTGGAAAACTCATTCCTCTGGGCAGAGGCAGAGAGGAGAGCAGACTAGTTAACTGCATTTGCTCTCAGGTTGTGAATGGCCACTCCTTTCCCTCAGGCATATTTGCATTTTAGGAGAAGTCAGCCCCCTCCCACCCACAACTTTAACCAAGCACCTGGGCCCTAAGCACTTCAGTTTGCAGGATTTCATTTGCCCCTCCCAGTGACCTCACTGGGCAGGTGTTATCTCCTCCCTTTTTTGCTTGGAGGACCTAAGTGCCTAACTAAGAGTTTTAGAAGTTCCCTGAGGGTACCCAGCTGGCAAGTGATAAGCTGGGATGTGGTCTCAGGATTCTGAAATCCAGCCAGCAAATTATCTCCCACATCACAAGTGCTCCTTCCAAAAAAGACATCCTTCAGTACATGTGGTGACAAAGAAGCTATCCTTAGCTGAGGGCCTTGACCTCCAGGCCTAGAGGGTACCTAGGACTTCAGGAGGGTCTGTAAACTCTAAAACTGTTTGTGAAATATTCTGTGTGTATATGATCTTTTCTTTTTCAGCTGAGGGCTCCTCCCGGCCAGGTGGACCTTTGTCCATCAAAACTGTAGGTCCTGAGACAAGGATAGTCACTGAGTAAAGGCACTTCACACCCTGGTCTTAGTATCTCCCCCGATCCTCACTCTGAAACCTCAAAAGGCAAATAGCTGACAGCTGACTTGAGAGTTTCTCCTGCGGCCAGTGGGCAGGTGTTAACAGAATTGAGAAGTTAGAGCCATTGAGCTGGGAGAGGTCTGGGATGGCCTAGTCCAAAGAGGTGGAAACTGGGGCTCAGAGAAGGGACCTCCGCACACTCAAGATTGCCCCATCAGTTAGCGGCAAAAAATGTTTTGTGCATTTTTAGGCCTGCCGAAGAGATCTGTAAGGCTGTAAGGTTAATCAGGGCAAAGAAATCAGCATTTCCTGAGCCTCACGTGCGAGCTGACATTTCCGCAGGCGTCGTCATCTCCTTCACACCGAGCTGCGTGAGACGCCCTCACTGTTCCCCTGTGTAGGTGATGCTGACTTTAGAGGACAAGGACATGAAGGGATTCACCTGGGCCACGGCCCCTGCCTTGACCTCCCTGGGCTACCTGCTCATCTTGCTGGCCTCCATCTTTCCCTTCTGGGTGCGTCTCGTGAACGAGGAGTCCCAGGAAGTGTTTTTCAGTGGCCTGTTCGAGAACTGCTTCCATATCAAGTGCTGGAAGCCTCGACCCTTATCCGGTACGGGAGGGGTGGGGCGGCGGGGGTTGGGGAGAGGGAGGTAGGGCCAGCATGGGAGTTGAGGGGGTGACAGGACTGGTTGGGGCAGATAGGACAGAATTTAATACGCCCGTCAGGACATTTTTTCTGAGTCTCCACTCTCTTGGGGTCAGAGGGAAGTAGGCAGCTGGGACGGGGTTAATAATAAGAGGTGGAACACTGGGGTCAGGAGCAAATGCCTCAGCAGCGAAGTTTCTTTCTGGGGTGGGAGTGGCTACGCCGAGGATGGGCTGCCTTTAGTCTCTGCAGACGGTACCCTTTTGGGTGGGCGGGGCATCTAGCCTGGGGAACAGCCTGGTTAGCAGAGCCGTGGGGCCCTGCCCAGGCTCTGCGGGTGCTGCCCTGCGGGTCCGGGTGCCCGCGCCAGCCCGCTCTCCCTCCCTCCCCTGCAGTTTACATCATCCTCGGCCGCGTTTTCCTGCTGTCTGCGGTCGTCTTGTCTTTCCTCACCACCTTCATCATGGTGTCCTTTGCATCTCAGCTCTTCCCAAGGACCCGGAAGCACAATTTTGTGTCGGCCTCCGTCAGCTTCCTCACAGGTGTGGAGCAGGCCGGCGGGCCTCAGCCTGGGGAGGGGTCCCAAGGCAGGGAGCCGGGTGGGCTCGGTTTGCGATGTCCGGAGAGAGGGAATTTTTAGGGCCCGCCTCCCCTGTTGCCTTCTCTGTGAAGTAGCTCCTCCCGCCCCGGGACTGTGATGCCGCTCCTTTGGGGCTTCTGGGCCCTCTGCACGTCCAGCGGGAACAGCCCTTCCGGCATCTGCCCGGGGGCCTTTCCCCCATAGTCTCTGTCCTAGCGACTGTCACAGAGTCTGGTACAGAGTGATGATATAATTGAACTATATAATATAAGTGAAATATAAATGTTTCTTGGATGAACGAATGGAAGAGACCATCTCTGCCCTTTGGAACCTTTTGACTTTAAAAGGCTGGCCAAGGCCCTACCGTGGGAGGCTCCCAGCAGGTGGAGGAGGTGGAACGCCCACAGTGGGAAAATCAGGTTGAGTTTCATCCAAAGTGTCACACCCAGGGGCCTCGCCTGGGGTCAGCCAGGGAACAGGCACAGAGGGTGCCCGGGAGAGGGATGTCTGCTCAAGGGGCCCCTGGGACGTGAGGCACACGGGCTTTGAGATGAGTTGGGAAGGAAGACGAGACAGGCGCGTGGGGTGGAGGTCATCAGCTCTGAAAGGGCAAGGGGTGCGGGCACAAGACAGGACCCTCCACGCAGGAGCCACACGGGCTGTAGGAAGGCTGGCACCAAGGTGGGAGCCACGGTAGGAGAGCAAGGGCGCCTGTGACCCGCAGGGGCCTGTGCCTTCCTGGCCTTGTTGCTGCATGCGTTGGAGATCCAGAACCTGAGGATGAAGCCCAGCCCCCCGCAGTTCTCCGTGCAGTGGCCTTACTACGTCATGGGCTTTAGCATCCTCCTGTTCATAGTGGCCGGTGAGTGTCTGCAGCAGGGGTCCCTCTCCGTGCCCTCTCTCTGCGTTCGGGAGCTGTGGATACTCTGGAGCTGCGCTGTTCAAGACCGGCGTCATTACTTGTGGCTATTTAGCATTAATTAATTAAAATAAAATAAAATTAGAAATTCAGCTCCTCAGTCATGCTAGCCACACTTCATATGTTCAAAACCACATTATTACCTGTCTAGTGGCCACCATGTTGAATGGTACAGATGCAGAAAGTTCTACTGGGCAGCGCGGCTTAGAGCCTCAGCCCAGCCCCGTCCTCATCCTCCCCATCTTATCCACCTTGGCTTTAGAACCAAACCTCCAAGTTTTCAGACTCTCCCTTACACCATCCTGGTTCCTAAGACTTTCTGTTCCTATCTCTTTCTTTATCTTGAAATCTTTGGTCTTACTCCTCACTCTGACCCCTTTATCTTTACACACCCTCATCATCTAAATTCTTAATCCATCTAATTTTGTCCCTCCTCTGAATCCTTTTCCCACTATATACCTAGATCCATAATCATAATCTATTTTAACTTGATTTTATTATACATTGAATATATAACAGAGAATACCTCTGTAAAATACAATTACTTATAAATAAAGGATACATCCGTTGCTTCCACCATCTAATTTAAATACTAGCCACATTTTGTCGAATGCATCGATTGTAAGTTACACACTTATTTTATGTACCACAGAGACAGAAGAATTGATGCCAAATCTAATTCTAAGGTGCCGTATGTAGCTTGGAAGGCACATCCTCATTTCAGAGATGTTAAAATGTGAAAAAAAAAAAAAGGGCTTTGGGCTTTGTTAAGGTTAATGAGATATGGTAGAACATTAAGTGTTCTGAAGCCTTCCCCCTCCACCATGTGGCTGTCCCTGATTGCACCTTCCTCTCTCCCCTCAGGAGTCAGTCATTCTGAAATTCTTGGCAGTCCTGTTTACTACACGCATAGACATCCTTAAACAATGTATTATTTAGTTTTGCATGCTTTAAAGCTTTATATAATCACACTGTATTTATTCTTCTGGAATTTGCTATGTTTGATCAGCATTATAACCTTGAGATTCCTCCATGTTAATGGGAGGAACTCAGGTTCATTCATTTTTACCCCCTTGAGTACTTAATTGTATACCTAAGCTTTCCTGTGAAAGGAGCATGGCATTTCTCTGGGAGAATTTTAAGCTCATGATTCAGTTTCTTTAATGATTATAGGACTATTCAGGTATTTTATTTCTTCTTGAGTCAGTTTTGCTAATTTATATTTTTCTTTAAATGTGTACATTTTATCTAAGTTTTAAAATTTTATGGACATAAAGTTACTCAAAATGTTTTCTTTTTTGACTTTTTAATCTGTGCTACATCTGAATTCTTTTTTCATGCCTAGTTTTCTCTTTTTTTATTGCCAGTTTTGTCAGAGGTTTATAAATGTTTCAGTCTTTTAAAAGAACCAGCTTTTAGCTTTCTTGACCCTTCATGTTTTGTTTGTTTTCTATTTAATTAACTTTTGCTTCTTACTTTCAACTTTCCTCCCTAATACTGGTTTTTGTTTTTGTTTTTTTTTTTTTGCATTTATTCTCCTATTCTTTTTTCCAGCTTCTTAAGTCAGGATCTAATAAGCTCATCGATTATTTCTTCTTTTCTAAGTAGGCGTTTGAAGCTCTAATTCCCTTCTAAGGGCTACATCTTTATTTGCGTCTCTCACTTTTATGTGTGGTATTTTTTGTTACTGTTCTATCAAATGCTTTCCAGTATCTCTTACGATTTCTTCTTTGATCCATGAATTACTCTAAAGTATAGTTTTAAGTTTCCAAGCATAAAATGTTTAGTGTATCTTTGTGTTAATGATTTTAATTTAATTTCAATTTGATGAGAGATCATGGTCTATGTAATCTTAATATTTTTAGATTTATTTAAACTTGGTTTATAGCCTAATCTGAGGGCCATTTTCACGTTTCATGTTGAATGCAACCTCTTAACTATAAACATTACACCACGCTTGTTTATTATCTTGTTTACAGTTTGATTTAGAATTGTATTTTACTAGTGAATTGAACTTTTATCATTATGCAGTGACCCTTTTTATTTCTAATAATGCTTTTTGTTGTAAAGTCTGTTTTATCTGATATTACTATAGCTACCTCTCTATTCCTTAGGTTAATATTTGCCTGTTATGTCTTTTACTTTAAAGCTTTCTCCGTCTTCATGATTTGGATGTCTCTTATAGATAGCTTATGACTGAGTTTTTTCATCTAGCCTTTCTTTTTCCTTTTTTAATGGAGGTACTGGGGATTGAGCCCAGGACCTCGTGCGTGCTAAGGATGCGCTCTACCACTGAGCTGTACCCTCCCCCATAGTGCTTTTTAATGAGGGTCAATTAGAGATACACTCTCTTGTATTTTATTTGTATGCAATTTCTTTCATTTTTCTTTATTAAAGTTAAGTTTTGCTGAACATACATTTTAAAGTGGATAGTTCTTCTCTCAGCATTCAAGATTTTATTCTATACCTTTCCCACTTCCATTCTTGTTTTTGAGGAGTTGGTTCTCTTTAAAAATACCGTTCTTTTTGAGGCAACGTTCTTTTCTCTGAGACTGTCTGTGGTATTTTGCAGGGGGTGGACGTCACGTTAGGGTTTGGTGTGTGAACTGAGCATCAGGCGTGGCATCTTCCTGCACTTCTAGGGCGTTTCTGTCTCCTCCCCATGGTCTTTCCCTTCCTGTCCTTTGTGGGGCTTCAGGAAGACTTCTGCTAGACCTTGATACTCTGTCCTACGTGTCTCTTAACTTCTCTTTCATATTTTCTGTCTCTGTCTTTCTGGGCTGCGTTCTCAATACCTTATATAGATGTATCTTCAATTTACCCACTTGCTTTTTAGCTGCGTGCAGCCTGTCTGACCCAGCCATGAAAGCTTATTTCAGTGAATCAATTTTGTAACTGGAAGTTGCATTTTCCTCTAAATCGCATCGTTGTATATCCTTTTCCCTTAAACTTGAAATCTATTCTCCAAATACATTTTTGTTATACATGTTAAGCATACTTATTTTATATTCTGTGTCTTAGATGTTTAACAACTGAATTATTTGCCGCTGTTTCTACAGGCTCTTGCCTACTTGTGGTGCCCTGATTTTTGGAAATGTTCTGTGGGTTTTGACCGTGAACTCGTTTTTCTGGAATTTTGTTGTTATCATTGGAAATTCTTTGAGGTCTGTGTTTAAAGTGCTTCCTCAAAAAAGGACTTGCATTTGCTTCTGCCCAGGGTCTGGGTGTACTCCTGCCTGGGTCACAGACAGAATACATAGCTACTGTGACGTTAGCTGCAGACCCACAGAGCAGCTAGCCTGTGCTTATGAATTCTGAGTCGATGCAGGTAACTTCGAAGTTCCAGCTTCATGTGGCTGACTCTTACTAGATTTCCCATCACGGGCTTTCCTTTGATTTTCTGTGTCCCCAGCGGCCAGTGGAATGGAAACTCAGGATCCCCTGGGCTGAGCGTATGTCCCCAAGGTGATGGCTAATTGTGTGCTTGCTTAACTCTAGATTCCTGTTACCGCTCTGGTTTTGGCCTCTAAGAATGTCTTACTCTGATGCCAGCTTGATGATGTATTTGCAAATACGTTTTTGAAGAAATGGTTAGGATTTTTGTTGTTCTCAGTGGGAGAGTGTCTAGTCTGCTGTAAGGCTGAAAGTAGAAGTTGTCTTTTATCTTAGTCGTAGCCTTAATACAGCTTTATTATTCACTCAAGATATCTCTGTTCTTAAGAACACTCATTCTCTTCTTCCTTTCTTTTACTTTACTGAGGGTCTTGAGCAAGTCGTGCATCAAGAGGCCCAGGGTTTGGTGTGACCTTCCTCTCTGAACCTTGTTTTCTGACCTATTAACGGTTAGACAGTTGCTAAGATGCCTTTCAGCCTGGCCACGGCTCCATGAGCTGGTCCATCTATTTGTATGCCTTGTCCTTTGACGCAGACTGTTTTCCCTCCTGTTTCTGCAGTGGTCTAAACACGAGGGGAGAACCGGGGAGGGCAGGTGCAGGCCAGAGGGAGTCACCCATCAGAGGAGGGAGTTTCCGACCTCCGGGGCATGGCGCCTGGCACCCTCCCTCTCCTGACCCCAACTTCTGCCGTTACCCAGGTGCCATCTGCCTCGTTCAAGAAACAGCCTGCCTTCGCTGCCGTTTGTTGCCCATTTCCCAGAATTTTGAGGAGACCCAAGGGATCTCGCACCTGGAAAACCTGGAGAGTCTGGGAGGAGAACTGAGCACAATACAAAAGGAGACACTGCTGAAGGAAGAAACAATGATCTAGCCCAGGCTAGGCTGCGCTCTGCGCTCCGTCGGGCCGTGCGCGCGCCCGCGGGCCGGCGTAGGTGGCCCCCGCCTCGGCCAGCCTCCGCACTTCTGATGAGGCTCTTGGGTGTCAGGATCGGCCCTCCACGCCCCTGCTCACGGGGACTCTATCTTGCTTGTGTTTGAAATTTGTTAAAAGTTTTTTTAATTCTTCTGAACTTCCTGAGTGGTTTTTATTTTAGTTGTGGGGGGTGGGGAACAGGGGTTTTCAATAAAAGAATGACTAATGTCTGTTAATCCGTACCTCAAAAAACCAGTCTGGAGCCTGGAGGGCAGGGTGGGTGGGAGGCATATTACAAAATGATCAAGTGACGTGAGCTTTTGTAAAACAAAAACTCAGCAGAATATAATCACGACAGAAGGTGTCTGAGTTAGTGATACTAAAAAGAAAAAGTGATGTCCCCAGACAAAAGTGCGACTCCGTGCAGGAGACGTTTCTCAAGTGTGTGTTGGAGGGAAGGGCTGGGAGTGGTAAAGGTGGAAGCCTCCCCAGGATTGAGCTCCCAGGTCTGGAAGTCTGAGCGTAAGAAGCCGTGCCTCTGGGGAAGGCACAGACAACTTAGCCAGTCGTGTCGGCCTTCCACCCCTTCACTAGAGCCGGAAGCCTCCTGAAGGCACCTCCGAGTGCCCCCTTCACAGTCCTGAAGGTGCTTTCAGACTGGGGAGCACTCTGCTTCCCAGCTAGGATGGGTGTAGCTGGGAGGTCCAGGTGCCCTGGGGCAGCGGGAAGGCTGGAACGGTGATCCGAGCCCTCTGCTGGCTTCACACCCACCCTTCATCTCAACAGCACCAGTAGCAGTGCCGCCCCTCCTCTCTTTCTAAAGAACACGGATGTGGGAAAAGCTCTTAGAACTTAGGCAGTGCAACCTCCAAATAAGTCCAGGGAGCTGTGCGTATCTTTCTGGAGAGAGGATGTGGTGGATGAGGCTAGAATCAGTTGGGCTCTGTTGTGACTATTAGACATTGTTCATTAAAGGCTGACCTGGTGTAGTGCCCCATGGGGGTGCGCAGAGGTGTCAGTCAACTCCCGCCCCCCGGAGGCCCACGCTCAAGCAGAAGGGCTAAGACCTACACACTTGGAAAACAGGCACTAGGTGTGCTCGTTAGATTGTTTCTAGTTTCTTGTTCCATTTCTCTCCAAAAGGTGTCTTGGGAGTTTCTCTTATAGGCATATGGTGATAGCCCAGTTCCAGTCTTCTCACTTGTCCCCCTTCAAAAAAAATAGGAACTATAATTGTCAGTGAAACTAGGAATAGCGAAAATCTACAAACTCTGAAATATGTAGGCCCAAACTTCCCTCACCCAGCAGACCCAGGATGGGAAGCCCCAGCTGGGAGGGCGGCAGGGTGGGCGCAGTGGGCCGGGTCACTAGTTGCCCTAGTGGTGGCAGATTCCAAAAATTACTAGCAAATATGGATTCAGCTTCAGGTGTCTGAGAAGGACCCACCCTCAGGCAATGGCTATGACTAAGAGAAAAAATGTGGTGGGGCAGTGTGTGTTGAAGGGGGCAGGGCTGGCGTGGAAATAGCATGGGAGTCGACTAAGAGAAACATGGAAGACAGTCCCATGTATAGAAGAGGGGTGATCTGCTTGGAAGGCAGATGGCAGTATCTCTTGAGCAGCGGCTGCTGGGGAACGGAAGGGAGTGAATAGTGGTACCAGCCCTCTGAACCAAGTCAGGACAGAAGAATCGGGAATCCTGGCTACATGCGGAGCTACATATTCAAAAAGAATCCCTCAGTGAAGCAATGGAAGGAAGAGCCCCTGCGCCTAGACATGGAGTGCTCTGCTTACCCGCCCTATAGCGCTCCCCCGACAGTACCCCCCTGAAAATGGCTCCTCCAGGAAAATCAAACATACTCAGCTACAACTAAAACCGCAATGTCAACACAAAGGTATTATAAGAAAAAGCAGAAAGGCAAGTGAAAGTCTGGAGATGAAGAAAACTCACCGGAAAACTTGCCACAAAGTGGAGGAATTATAATCCAACATAAACTAGGAAATTTATAAAGCAACTCCAGCTGGGGGCGGGGGGGGGGGGGGGTGGAAATCCCACAAAGCAGAATTACAGGAACTTTGGGAAGAAATGCCCTGACAATGGAAGGTGAGGGCCAGATAACAGGAAGACAGGAAATGGGAACTGATAGAATCCAAGAAAGAACTGGAGAAAGTCAGAAATGAAGACTGAATACAAGACGCACCAGAGAGAACAGATACCAGGACAGTAAGACATAAAGGATGAAAATACTAAAAGTGAAGAAAATGAAATGAGGAAATGAAAAGACTGGAGTGAAAAGTGGAAGAGAGCTATAAAAAGACAGGTAAAGGCGATTGAATATGTAAAATAGGAGTCCTGGGGGAAGAACACAGAAAAGCAGGGGCCATCTGTGGGGACCTGGGGCAGGTGGGGGAAAAAAAAGAAATAAAGGACAAAATAAATATTTAAAACTAAAATTCAAGAAACTTTTCCTGAAATAAAGTTCCACTGAAAATGAGCCTAATGGAAAGGAGTAACGTTTACTTAGGAAAATTGATACACGATGTCAACTTCTTCCATGATGAGGCAGAGCTTTGTTTTTTTTTTGTTTTTTTTTTTTACTGGAATAGACGCTTACTCTGGAACAAAGCCCGGCCCCATCATGGAAGTCCGGGAGCCTCTTTACTTCCCTTATGCACGAATACTGGCATACAGTGCAGAATTACTAGACATGCAAAAAATGTGACTGACAAGAGAATAACCAACCAATAGAAGCAGATACCACAGTGACCCATATACTGGGGTTAGCAGACACCAACTTTCAAACAATTTTATACTAATAAATTTTGTAATAATTGTTTATTACAATTACAAAAATTATAATAAATAATTTATTATAATAAAATTGTATTAAACTCTTATTAATGTGTTAAAGAAACTGGAAGAAAAGAAGTGCAGAATTTTCAAAACATGGAGAAAACTACCAAAATGCCATTTCTCCCTATGAGATTTGCAAAAATCCAAAGTTTGATGCAACACATTGGGTTGGCCAAAAGACCAGGAAACAGGCACCGTCATACATTGTGGATGGAAATGCAAAGTGATGCAGCCCTACTGAGGGGAATCTGGCGGTATCTACAAAACTGGAGAAGACATAATGATTTAACCCTGCCCAAAGTCTCCGTTTAAGAATTTATCTAACAGATAAACCTGCACACATATTTAAAAATGGCATAGGTGCATGGTTATTAATTACTGCTGCATTTGTAATAACAAATGATTAGAAGCAACTCAAATGTCCATCAGCAGGGGATACTTTAAATAAAGTATTGTTACATCCACACCAGCTTTAAAAAAGAAGGAAGAGAAAGGCCTCTATGTACTGATACGGAATCTTTTCTAGGACATATTACACGATAAGAAGCAAGGTGCCTACTGTACTTCCTTTTGTGTTAGAAAGGAGGAGAAAATAGGAGAATATATGATTATTAGTATTTATAAATAAATAAACACTTGAAGACTGTATAATAAACTAATTGATCTTTAGAGGTGAGGGTAGGTTAGGGAATGGGGTGGGTGGCGTGGGCAGAGGCAGGAGTAATAGTTCTGTGTGTAACTTTTTATATGAGTTTATATTTATACTATTGAATCATGTAAATGTATTGAATTAGATAAAAATTCATATTAAATCTTAAAGGGTAAGTTGGGTAATAAAAGTCAAATATCCAAAACTGTCCACATCAGCACTATGACCTCCTATAACCTTCATTTCTATAGTTAAGGCTAAAACAGTATTCACGCCTACCATTTCTGCTAAAGATAGGCCAGGTATAGTGCTACCCATTTTTTTATTAAAGAGCCAGAGAGGTGAATTATTTACTCCAATGCCGGGCCTGATACCCAAGCCCTCTGATGTTCAGTACAGGTTTTTAAATTTTTAAAGTGAACTCTGCTGCCTTTTCTCCTGTTTCCTCTCTATGGTCATGACACTGTCTATATTTCATCTTGTACCCTCATCTCTTCTCTATCTCTTGTCTAATGATTTTCTTCCTCTCTCCCTCTGTATCTCTGTCCCTTTCTCCTTCCTTTCCTCCCTTTTTCCCTTCTTTTTTCTTGCCCCCACAATGCTCTCCATTCATTCCGTACCATGTTCTTTGCTAGGAAAAAAATGCCTTCATTTGCTCACCTTCATGAAATCTGTCTTCGGACAGTGCCATTTCCCTGGCAATCCTCAGTTATCATCTGGTCTCTCAGGGCTAGGAGCATGAGGTCAGAATTTATCTGGTTAAGAATGAACTCCTTAAAGCTTTCTCTAGAATAATTTTAAAATAATCGACTTCAGAGGTGAGCAAACTACAGTTCTTGTGTCAAATCCAGCCCTGGCTGCGAGCTAAGAATGGTTCTTACAATTTTAAAGGATTGTAAAAATGAAGAACAGGTGACAGACTCTGTGTCCTGAAAAGCCTAGGGTAGTTACTCTCTGGCCCTTCACAGGAAAAGTTTGCTGAGCCCTAACCGAAACCATCACCCATCTTTGGTTCTTTTCTTCCCAATTCAGAGGATCCCATTTTTCTTCTCCAAGGCTGATCTGGAAACATGTGATCTGATTCAATCTCTCTCTCCCTCTTCCAGAATGCCCTCTTCCCTATGTCTTCTCCATGGCAAGGTGAATAATGGTTTTTGATATCGCTGGGTATAATTCATTCTTCCAAGACAGATTGTCTGAGCCTGTTGGGCTGTTTCTCTTGGCCCTGGATGGTAAGGTTTGGCCTCATCCCTCTTGGATGTGAGGGCATGTTAGTGAATGAGGAGGCCATCCGACGCTATTTCCAAGATGGGTTGATAATGTAATTTGTAATATAAAAGAACGTGAGACTCTGTGAACATGGCTGGATTGTGCCCTGGCTTGTGGTATAAGGAATGGACCCAGTGTTACCTTCTTCCAGATAACCAACCAGTTGTCTGCTTTTTAAAAGTCCATTCTTATTAATATGAGAATGTGGCCTTTGTCATTTACTAAATTATCCCACTTTCTCTCTCATCCTCCGCATCCAATCAATCCTCAAACGTTGCCAATTTTATTTCCCAAATAGGTTTCATACCCAAACCCTCCTTGCAGTCTCTAGTCTCACGACTGCCCCGGTTCTGTCTCTCATCCTCTCTCCCTTGGACTGCAGTATCTAGCCTCATCTTAAACCTACAGTCATCTTCTCATTTCCCCACCTCCCTCTCCTCTTGCCTAGTCTCTCTCGCAGGTTTCTCGTAGTATCTTTCTAAAATCTGTCCCTCCCCGCCTTTAAATCTTCCCGCGGCTTCCCATCGCCTCCAGGTTACCACCCGAATGACCAAGTTCAGCCGCCCGCTCCAGTGGCTGTGACGGTGTGGCAATGCCATCGATCCTCACGGCTCGCTGGGCTCGTCGTGCTCCCTCTGCTGGGGGCACTCTGACCTCACTTCTTGGTTCACCCCACCCATCAAATCTGAGCTCAGGTGCCGGCTCTTCCAGGAAGCCTTTCCCGACCACTCCCTGCCCCCACACACTACTTGGGGTCGCGGCCTTTTTTATGTGAACCCGTAAGACTCGGTGCTTCCCTTCGAACACTCCACCCCTACGCCTCGCACCAAGCAACAGAGGCGTGGAATAAACACGTGTTGACCCTGACTGGGCTCTAAAGCCCCTGGAGGGAGGCGCTGGGTCCAACGGTGTGTCTGGAAGGTCGTTCTTACAGAGGGAAAGCAGGTGTAAAGGCATGGAGTAGTAAAGGGCCCTGGCGACCGCGAGCCTTGAGGGGCGCAGTTAGCGCGGGAGGTGCCCCTGGTGCTCCAGCGCGCGCTCTTGCACGGTCCCCGGGGACGAGCGACCACCGAGACGCACCGGCCTCCGAGAGTCCTAGAGAGGAAACGGAAGGCGCCCTTCCTTTACGCACCTGTCTGACAGCGCCCGCGGCCCACTTCCGGCCTGCGGAGGGCCAGAGCGAGCCCGGCTCAGGTGGGGGGCAGTGGGAAGAGCCGCCTCGGGGCGGCGGGGAGGAGGTGGCCGGGGTGGCGGGGCCGGGCTGTGGGGCCGCTGCGGGCCTCGGCGGTGGCGGCGGGACTGACGCAGCAGGCGGCGAGTCTCCCCAGAGCTGCCTCCCGCGGCGCCGAGGCCTTGCGGGTCCGGACCCGGCGGCCCGCGCCGCGCGAGGCTCAGGTAGGAGCGAGGCTGATCCCGCCCGGCCAGGGTTGGCTTAACGGAGGGGTGTCCACGACCCCGATGCCTTGAACCACGGCGGAACGCTGTGAAAAGTCAGAGTGACCATTTAAAAACGAGACGTAGGACGCTCAATTAAAGAATAACCACGGGACGCCTTTTAGTTGTCAAGTGCCGGGGATAAAAGATGAATGAGGACCTATCTTGACTAAAGGAGTCTGGTAGCTGGAGATATACGGGTAAACACTGGCCCTATAATGCGATTAATGCAATAGTGGGATGAATACATGCAATAGCTAGGAAGCCAGGAAAGAGAAGTCTCAATGCAGCAAAGAAAATGAATAGACTGAAAATCTAAAATAGATTTAAGAAGGATAGATAAATACACAAACGCCCAATAGAATATTCAGCAGAAGCTTCGGACGTACCTACTGCCAGTTGCTTATTCTATGCTCCGTTTAGGGTGATCTTCCCCCCTCCCCCCAAAGTCTACTACAGGCCTCTTCTTTCTCATGAGGACTTGAACCTGCATAGACCTTTCTCTCTTTTTGGCTTCCTGTGTTTCTCATTTATACCGTATATTTGGGAGGCTGACCTTGGCCAGCAATCTAACCTCGGCCAGCAATCTAACCTCTTACATCTTCAGTTTCTTCATCTGAAAAGCAGGGGGAGTAGTACTTGCCTTGAGAATGGTTAAGTATTAAATGAGATTATGTGCTCACATGCTTTCTAAATGGTAACGTCTATACAAGTTAGAAATCTTTCCAGCAGTTTTAGTAACTGTATATATATACTTACATTGCTCTGTTGTTTTCTTTAGGCTGAGCACGTCGTCACATCCTGGCTACCAGCAAATCTATTGGTTTTACCTCCAAAATATGTCTTGACTTTGCTTCTTTACCACCACCCTGGTCTAAGCCCCTATCATCTCCTACTTGGATCAAGGTAAGTGCAGCTTCCTTTCTCGTCTCTTCTTAGTTATTCTCTGTTGACACTTCATTTCAAAGTGACCTTTGAAGAACACGTATCTCACCACTAAACTATGTAGTAAGAGTAAAGCCCATAATTTCTGCTACGTGCCCAGACCCTGGATAATCTGGTTTCCACCTGCCTCTGAGCTCTGGCCCTCCCTCGCTCTGCTGAAGCCACACTGCACTTTGGCTTGTTCTCTCACCTGCAGAGTTAATTTCTAGCCACAAGGCTTTTGTCTGGAATGCTCTTTGAATGGCTGGATCATTCTCATTTTTAGGTTGGATCTCAGCCTATGTGTCATTTCTCCAGAGAAGCCTTCTCCAAGTTGGTTGTCCCCCATTAACACCCCACTTATTTCCTTTCGAGAACTTGTCCCCATTTATAATTTAAACTTATTTACTTACATTTGTTTTTTTCTGTCTGCTGCACCAGTATGTGAGTTTCAAAGGGCAAGTTCGCTATTGTATTTCTAGTTTCTGCAGGCCAGGCATAGTTATGTTTTCAATATGCATTTTCTGTAGTGTTGGAAGAGTGGGCCCCGGTGACTGGCTTAGTTATAACCCATCTTAGATTCTGTGATTGTAGTGTTACCTCCTTCATGAGATCCTAAGCAATCTGTGAGTGTAAGCCAAGTGCTGTTTACCCTTTGCACATAATGAGTGTTTGGCAAATACTGAGTCGGATTGATGTGATTTTCAGGATATATGTTCAGCCTTTTGAAGATGCCTCATTGCCATATTCTCCAGCAGAATGTTCACTGATGTGGAGATAGAACTGGGCTGGATGGACCTTTCCTGGGTCTCATTTATGCTGTCCTCACTGCCTGCCTGGTCTTCCCAACAGGCCCTCAGTCTTCTGGGAGAGAGTGTGAAGATGCTGAAAGAGCGTCCAGGGATGGCGGAAGACCCTCAGCTGCAAATGGGTGTGCGGGCGGTCAAACTAGAGAAAGAGTTGCCGTGGGGCAGGGCAAGGGAGGACCCCAGTCCCGAGACTTTTCGTCTGCGATTTCGGCAGTTCCGCTACCAGGAGGCGGCAGGTCCCCAGGAGGCCCTCAGGGAACTCCAGGAGCTCTGTCGCCGGTGGCTGAGGCCCGAGCTGCACACCAAGGAGCAGATCCTGGAGCTGCTGGTGCTGGAGCAGTTCTTGACCATCCTGCCCCGGGAGTTCTACGCCTGGATTCAGGAGCATGGCCTGGAGAGCGGCAGGGCCCTGGTGGGCATGGTGGAGGACCTCACAGAGAGAGCCCTGGAGGCCAAGGCGGTGGGTGAGAAGGGGTATCTGGGCCTTGTTTTGTTGGTGTGGGGAGGGAAGATTTAAAGAATTGAAAGGTTTGAGGAAGCAGTGGGAGTGGGTGAGGTCCAGAATCTCCCTTCTCTTCTCCCAGGCTCCCTGAGGTACTTTTCTGGAGGGCAGAGGGGTTTTCAGCAAGGAAAGCCATTCTCAGGGAAGGTGCGGGACCAGTTGAAGGGCAGTTAGCTACTTTTTTGATCACTGGGGCAGAGGCCTGGCCACGTTTCCTTTGTGAGCCTCAGGCCCAAAGAAGACGGTTGTGATCAATTTCTAGGGCCCTGGTGGACCCTTTCCTCTCTGGGCAGAGATGCCTGTGGGAATGCAGGGAACTCCACTTGGTGAATATTCTTCCTAAGGAGAGTTGTCTGTAGCAGTGCTATTTCCACACCTGGGGCCGTGGCTCAAAAGGCCCACGTGGTGATTCTGTGGTGGTGTTCTGCTGACGCCAGGTGACTTTGCACCTCAGATGCTCCCGTGGGATTCTGGCCATGTCTCTGTCCCTCTCTGGTACAGTTTCCTGATTGCTGTCTGGGAGAGAGAGCAGGGCTGAACATTACTGTTTTGCTTACAGGTAACAATCCTTTTTCAGTTTCTCCTCCCTCTTCCCACTGCAGTCCCTCTGACTTCTGTATAATCCTAAGGGACTTTTTGTTTGTTTTTTGTTGTACTCTCTACCAAGGAGCTTAAAAGTGGACCAGGAAGGGCCAGTTTTTGTGAGCTCTAATTTTCCTTGCTGTTTTTAGAGCAACTAATTCACCATAGAGTCGAGGCTTGTGTTTTTTACTCTCAGCATCTGTAACTGGGGAACCTTTTTTGCTAATAGTTTGTTTTGGGCAAAAGTTCTCAGTGAAATAATAGTAATATCTCTCTGTGATGTTATTCATGGTGGAATTGGATCAGTATCAAGGCAGGCAGAAGAGACCCTTGTAAAATGGCGTGGATACATGAAAGGTTCTCAGAGCCGGGGAAAGACAATTTGGCTTCCTTTTCACCTTTCACTGGTGTCCTGGGGAAGAGCTGAGCCAGCTTGTCCTTTCTCTCCCCTGCAGCTGGAACGGTTCTCTTTTTAGGTTTTAATTCAACTCCTTTCATGACAGCCTTATGCAGGGTTCGTTCTAATAAGTGCTGGGGACTGTTCGTAGGTTCCGTGCCACGTGCAGGGAGAGCAGGAGGAGACGGCGCTTTGCAGAGGCCCTTGGGAAGCAGGCGTCCACCTGGGGCCTGTGGAAGTCAAGCCTGAGTGGGGGATGCCCCATGGGGAAGGCGTTCAAGGTCTAGACCAAGGCGCTGAGGAGCAGCTCAGCCAGGACCCTGGAGGTGGGACGCAGGCCTTCCAGGAGCAGGGTAAGATGCGAACAGTAAGGAAGAAAGGGCACAGAGAATGGTGCTTTGTGCCCTGCCCCTTCCCCTTTCCTTTACAAACCCTGCAGCTCATTAGGTTACCTGTGGGGTGTAATTCTGAGTTTTCCTGGCTAGTTCCTGGACTTCGGTAGGAGACAGAGGAAGTGAGATTTTCTGTACCTTGACCTCTCTGATTTCTGTGAGGGGTATCTGGGATCATGCTGTTATCATTTCTTTTCGGTAACCTCACACCCCTTCTAGAAACTGCCAGGACATAAAGAAGCTGACGTGTAGGGATATTTTTAAGTGGGCAGATAAACCATATCCCGGAAAGTAACGTGTGACTTTATCGTGTTCCTGAATCTCAGGGGTGGTTCCCGAAGTGTGACTAGGGAGCCTGAGCAGCCCTGAAGGGGCAGGGCGTCTTGGGTGGGGAAGGTGCTCCCGGCTGAGAACAGGGGAGGGTGCACTCACACCGCTGCCTGTCTGGAGCCTCCTTTCGGTTCCTGGGGTTGTGTGTGGCAGGCAGTAGATGCCTGTGAATGTAAGCCCGTGCCTGCAGGTCAGCGCTAATCCTGCTCGTGGTTTGTTTTCCCTGCTCAGCTCTGCCGGTTCTTCAGGCTGGTCCTGGCCTCCCTGCAGTGAACACCAGAGACCAAGAGATGGCAGCTGGGTTCCTTACAGCCGGACCCCAGGTGAGCTGCAGCCCTGCCCCTCCAGGGGTCTCGGTGTTGCTTTGAATGAGGTTCGCCTTCCCCGAGGTTCTGAGGTTCTCTGCACAGCAGAGCACCATCCACATAGCTGAATTACTCTTCCTTTCTTGTTCTGATGGATGTGACAGCTTTGTTTTCTCCACTTTACTGTCACTAATTATTAATCTGAGTTGAACCCTATGCCTTAGGGTCCAGGCATGAAGCTCAATTGACTCGTATTGCTCTTTGATTTTTTTTTTTCTCAGTTGACTGAGTTTACCCTTAAAATTTTAAGGAGGAAGACATTATTGATGGAAACCCCACAGGTGAACTCTAGGCTGTGGTGGTTGGCCAGGAGAT
Organism: Camelus dromedarius; assembly: GCF_036321535.1. Classification (NCBI taxonomy): domain Eukaryota; kingdom Metazoa; phylum Chordata; class Mammalia; order Artiodactyla; family Camelidae; genus Camelus; species Camelus dromedarius. The sequence continues at coordinate 29,367,097 of NC_087459.1, read as the reverse complement.
CAGGTACCCTTTGTGGACAACCTTGCTGCTCTTCCTCTGGACCCCAGCCTCCCCCCATGTCTGCAGGGTGAGCTGACTCAGGGTGGGGGCTCCCAGGAGCCCTGAGCAGAGTGGTGTCTCTGGCCCGTACTGTGTCCGCAGCGGGAGTTTTGGCCTTGTTCGTACTTCTTAGCCTGCCACAAATGGGCTAACCAGAGCACAGATGGGGCACTCTTGCCACCATGTAAATCTCTTCTGTGGGATGCCCTGGATGCCCAGGGAAGTAGGGATTTCCAGGGTGGCATCTTTCTGAATGGGACAGTGAGCCTTTAAGTGAAGAATTCCTTATAGAAGAAAGGATGTCATTGGCAGAAGAAAAGAATGAGTCAGGTTTGAGCAGTACTTGGGCAGTGGTGATGCCTGCACCGTTTCCTGTTTGTGTTTTCCAAGGACATGGTTTGGAGGTGATGAAGAATGACACCAGCGTTTATGAATTTGGTCAGACTCCCCTCTTCTACCATGAGAGTTCTTCTTTGTGGAGTTGTGAAGGACAGGGCATTCATTTTAACGTGGCTTTGTTCTTAAGACAGGGCCTACCCAAATGTTTACTTATCTCTGAGGGAACATCAGTTCCGCACAAGAGGATAAATAGCAGCTCTCAGTATCCATCAGACGTGAGGATCGAGTGGAGGGGATTGAACGGTGGAAATTAGATGCTGTGGTTTTGGGTACAAGCTCAGTGGCTGCAGCAGAGACTCAAAAATACGGTGGCTCAGACAAATGCATCACTTCTGTGTCGAGAAGGAGGCACTTCCGGTCCCAGGGCCGTGTAGGGACCCCAGTTCCTTGTGTCTTCTTGCTCTGTTCTTCCCTGGCCTGTTGTCCCCTCTCTGTCTGCTTTCCCGCTGCTCCTGCTTTGGGATTATTTTCTTTGTCCATAGCAGTCTCCTGTGTTGTTTCAGGGGTTGGGCTCATTTAAAGATATAGCCCTGGCTTTCCCCGAGGAGGAGTGGAGGCACGTGGCCCCAGCCCAGATAGACTGCTTTGGGGAATACGTGGAGCCCCAGGACTGCAGGGTCTCACTTCCAGGTAAGACTGTTTCCACCCCCAGTTTGGAAAGCTATGGGTTAGAGTTCTTGCCTTTGCCCCAGATTTCGGACCCTGATGCTGTGGTAAAGGAAGGGGCTTCATGGCAGACGGGTAAGCGGGTCTGAGGAAAGAGCGTGGACCAGGGCATGTGGGGAGCTAGCAAGGTGCTTTCCTGTGCCAGGAGAGGAGCAGACAAGGGGGTAAGAAAACACGAGGTGGTTATTCCAGCTGCAATGGCACAGGTTGGTCATTAGGATTCCCTGAGGGAACGCCTGCTCTGTGTCTGACTGAAGATACGTTCTCAGGGCTGGAGAGTGATGGAAAAGCAGCAAAAGAGGGACGCTCTGGTTTCGATTACCAGCAGGTGTTCATGGAGTGCCCCCTGCGGGCAGACCCCATGTTAGCAGCTCTGTACTGGGGCAGGACTGACCTCCGGGGAACCGCAGCGTGTGTGTGGAGGGCAGGAGGCTGCACGGTCAGACTTTAGAAACGGGGGAGGTGGGTACAGGCTCACGTCACAGAGCAGGCAGAGCCTCCGTGGGGCTATGCGAGGGGGCGGCCGGTTTTACCCGGGAGCTGGGCGGACACGAAAGGAGGAGAGCAGCAGGAGAGGAGAGGAGGGAAGTGCGGGGTGAGGGCCCTACAGGCAGGACAGGGGAGGCCCCGCAGGGGCTGAGGGACGGCCAGGTGAAGAGCAGCGGGGACCATCTCGAGACGTGGCGAGAGCAGTGGCTGGAGGAGGAGAAGCGTGCTTGGGAGCGGGCCTCTCCCTTGTTCCCTCTGATTCTCTCCTTCAGCTTGTTGGTAAGTTATGTGCTGACCACTCATCTGTATTGACGTCTCCTGGTCTTCTTCCATCTTCAAATATGTTGAGGGATGAGCAGGTGTGTCGTTGTACAGTTGACCCATGAACAACACGGGTTTGAACTGTGCAGGTCCACTTAGACGCAGATTTTTTGAATAAATATGTACTGCAGTCCTGCACCATCCGCTGTTGGTTGAGCCTGCGGATGAGGGACCTCAGATATGGAGGGCTGACTGTCAAGTTAAATGTGGATTTTTACTGCCCCTGGTCCTCCGTGTTGTTCAAGGGTCAACTGTGCTTCCTTCAGGACAGGAGAGAACCCATCCTGGCCATGCCACCTACTAACTGTGACCTCTCCTTGCATCTCGCTTACCTTTTGGGTCTGTTTTCTGAGTCCTATAATGAGGATATTCACAGAACACTGTCTCCCGGAGTTGTGAGGATTAAGTGAGATAATAAATGTAAACATTTGGTGAGTGTGTATGTTAGGTATTTTTATTAGTTGTGTAAATGTTATTGAGAGATTCCTTTATGGGCCAGTCAACATTCATCCTTTTATTCCCACAAAAACGTTTATTTGGCATGGGCTCTGTGGCCAGCACTCTTCTGGTCCTCATGGAGAGCTGCAGAAATACAGGAGCCCCCCTCTGTGACCTCAGCAGCCCCGGGAAGAGCCCAGGGCATGTCCCAGTGGGCGGCATGGGGTAGTGTCAGCGGCACAGAGGAGGGGGCTCAGGAGGCCTGGGCCCAGGACTGGGTCGTCACCCATGACAAAGGTATGTAAGTTTCTGTGATGCCAGAGGGCGTAGAAACCCTCAGCGCTAACTGCACAGCCCAGGAGCCCGGGCACGGTGCCCCCACGAAGGTACCCACATCCCAGCGCCTTAATCCTCCCCCCAGGGATGTGCCTCTGCCAGTGATGCCCCCGTGTGGGGTGAGGGTAAGGACTCTCCCTCCTGTTACTGGCAAGTTTTTACACCCTTCTGGCCATTTCCGACTGTTCCAGAGACTGGCTGTGTGCTTGTCCTCTCACTCCTTGCTGTTCAGAACAACCCAACACTTCCCTGATGTTTATGGTGAGGTCAGCTCACCCAAAGATCCTGTGGCTGTCTCAGCCTTGAGGTCTTCCTGAGATTCATGGCCACCTGATGACAGCTCTTGGGCTGACAACTGTGTAGGATTGGGCCTGAGAAAATGAGCATAAATTCCATGATTTGTGATATCAAGCACGTGCTCACATTTCCCCAGGGGCCAGCTAAGGTTCATGCATTGCATTTAGTCTTAATTTTGCTTAAAAAAAAAAACCAACCTAAAAAGGGAGGAGCCTATAGCTCAGTGGTAGAGTGTGTGCTCAGCATGCACAAGGTCCTGGGTTCAGTCTCCAGTACTTCCATTAAAAAAAATAATATGAAAGAAAGTTTTAGTTTTGCTGTTTATAATACCTCAAAATGGGAAACCAAAATGAACATGAGTCAGATTAATAAGTAGAGAGTAATATGTTCTTAACAGTGTAATGTCACACAAGGATGAGAAAGGATGTGGGGCAGCTACAGCTGCTCACCCCCATATAGGTGAATCTCACAGCACAGTATTGAACAGGAGAAGCCAGACACAGCATATGAAGCCAGAACGTCCAGTTCAAGAACAGGCAGGAATACTTCATGGTGATAAAAGCCTGGAAGACGTGCTACACTGGGGGCAGGATGTCATCACTGGAGGGGAGGGGAGAGCTCCTTCCCTTCCCTTTCCCTTCCCTTTCCCTTCCCTTTTCCTTCCCTTTTCCTTCCCTTTTCCTTCCCTTCCCTTTTCCTTCCCTTTCCCTTTTCCTTCCCTTTCCCTTTTCCTTCCCTTTCCGTTCCCTTCCCTTTCCCTTCCCCTTCCCTTCCCTTTTCCTTCCCTTCCCTTTTCCTTCCCTTCCCTTTCCTTTTCCTTCCTTCCTTCCTTTCTCTCTTTCTTTCTCTCCTTCCTTCCTTTCTTCCCTTCCTTTCCCTTTTCCTTCTTTTTTTGGGGGGGGTATACTATTTTTTTCACATTCAAATTTCACCATCAAACACTGAGCTCAAATATATGCTGGCCCTGTGTTCAGATTTTTGAAATAAAGATAGATTGACAGCTTTAAGGGTTCAATGTATTAAATACTGCACAATATATTCAACAATTAGAAATCTAGGGGGAGTTTATATAAACATATATACATACATATACCCTTATATGAGTATAGGGACAAGCCCTGCAATTTGAGGGAAAACCCGTTCAGGACAGAGAGGTCCTTGGGGAAAGGATTTCTGGCTGCTGGTAACGTTTCTTGAACTGGCTGCTGTTTACATGTGCTCATTATCAGCATTCTTGCAGCTCTATATGTTTTACACACTTCTGCTATATGAAAAGTGTGCAAAAGAAAAAGAATACATCAGAAGTGATAGCCGTGTCCTTCATATTTTATCAAATCAGGAGGCACACTGTGTCCTTTTCCTTTTGCCCTTTAATGGCCTTGCCTGAAGGGCCTCTCCCATTTCAGGGTCGCTCATCACTTCCCTCTTTTCTGTCTTGGCTTCTTTGCTCCCTAGTACTTCTCTTTTTTTCTCCTCCCCTTCCTCTTGATTTTCTATAAACAATTGTGCTGTTAATTTTGAGAGAGTGTGAGAGGGATCAGAGGACGGGTGTAGAAGGGCGTTTCAGTCCTAAGAAGCATGCTGCTGTAGAGGCGGTCTGGTATAGACTGGGTTCGTTCGTTCATCCAGCATCTCCCCTGAGTCAGTGCCTGTGCCAGGCTCCCAGAGACCCAGATTAATAAGACAGGGTTAGGTGGAGGGCGGAGCGTGTGCAGGGACAGTGAGCTGAGTGAGCGCAGGGGGTCATGGAGAAGTGCCAGGAGCTCCCCATTGCTGGAACAGGTCTGTCACTGTGGAAGCTGGACTCTTGTAAAGTGGCACATGGAAGGTCACGTGTAAGTCAGTGCGGAGTAAACAAGTGCTAACTGAGTCCCTGTGCTGACGAGACCCGGGGTCAGGCAGTGATCAGGGCGTGTTTCCTGGGAGAAATCACTGAGTGAGATTTTGAAGGAAAGCAAAGTCTGAATTAGTAGAACGTGAGGAGGAAGGGTGTTAATACTTGGCAGACTGTTCCGTGACAAGGCGTGGGGATTGCCTTAGCGTGGGCTGCTGTACCACCAAATGGGCGGCTTAAGCAGCACACTTACATCTTCTGGAGGCTGGAAAGTGCAAGATCAAGTTGCTGGCAGATTCCTTGCCTGGTGAGGGTCTCTTCCTGGTTCATGGACGGCCACCTTCTTGCCGTGTTCTCACATGGCAGAGAGGGGGAGGGAGAGATCTCATGTCTCTTCCTCGTTTTATAAGGACATTAATCCCATCACGAGGGAACCGGCTCCCATGACCTCTGTGTGTGTGTCTGTGTAGAGCCCTGGCGTCTCTTCCTACTGGACAGTAATTCATCCTGGGGGCTCCACCCTCACGGCCTCACCTAATTAGTTCCCAGAGGCCCCACCCCCTAGTATCCGCACATGGAGTTCTTAGAACTTGAGCCTATGAATTTGGGCAGGAACACAAACAGTCCATAACAGATGGAAAGAAGTAAAGGAGTGTCTGGATTTAGAGTCAGAGAAAGTGAAATGTATTGAGGTTGTTGGTCAGAGGGAAAAAGAAGGCATTGTTGATGGGACCCCTTAGAAGTCAAGTTCTAACATCCGAGTTTACTTTCAGATCTGCTGCCGAATCAGTCTGTATCTCCTTTGTCCTGTAGGCACTGGGAGCAAGGGGAAGGAGGCAAGGACCCAGCAGGCAGACCTCAAGGGGCCGCTTACTCCGGTGTCGTCAGAGAGGTTTGAGGAAGCCGTGGTCCATGGCCCCGAGCTTGGAAGGACCTGTGAGCAGGAGGCCGGGAGCTCGGCGGGAAACATCCCGGGGCCGCCTCCTCCCCAGCACGGCGTCGTCCCCCTGCCTGGTGACCTCAAGACCCACAGCTCCTTCTGGAAGCCTTTCCAGTGCCCTGAGTGTGGAAAAGGCTTCAGTCGGAGCTCCAATCTGGTCAGACACCAGCGGACCCACGAAGAAGAGAAGGCCTATGGCTGCGTTGAGTGTGGGAAGGGGTTCACCCTGCGGGAGTACCTCATGAAGCACCAGAGGACCCACCTGGGGAAGCGGCCCTACGTGTGCAGCGAGTGCTGGAAGGCCTTCAGCCAGAGGCACCACCTGGAGGTCCACCGGAGGAGCCACACCGGGGAGAAGCCCTACACGTGCGGGGACTGCTGGAGGAGCTTCAGCCGCAGGCAGCACCTTCAGGTGCATCGGAGGACGCACACCGGGGAGAAGCCCTACACCTGTGAGTGCGGCAAGAGCTTCAGCAGGAATGCCAACCTGGCCGTGCACCGGCGGGCCCACACCGGGGAGAAGCCCTATGGCTGCCAGGTGTGCGGGAAGCGCTTCAGTAAGGGCGAGCGGCTGGTCAGACACCAGAGGATCCACACCGGGGAGAAGCCCTACCGCTGCCCTGCCTGTGGGCGGAGCTTCAACCAGAGGTCCATCCTCAACCGGCACCAGAAGACCCAGCATCGCCAGGAGAGCCCGGTGCAGTGAGGAGGAGGCGGGTCCTTCCAGGACCGCCGGGCCGGGGGAGAGCTCGCTGGAGGACGCGCTCACCTTCACTCACTGCAGGGCGGCGGGTGTCCAGCAGCGACGGGTGCAGAAAGGCACTTTGACCCCTTTCCCTCCCACTCACTCTTAAATGTAGGGAAAGGGCAAGGCCTGGCTTACGTGAGTTGCCAGAGGGCACAGCGTCTCATGGCTCCTACCCAAGTGGTGCTAACACTCTCTCACCATCTCTTGGGGAAGCGAGATCCCGAGTTTCGGTCCAGGTTGGGGTTCCCCTCCTTCAGTGGATGTTCACATCCACCTCCTGAGCAAGTCCGGTTGTCAAGGCGAAATCTTGTCCCACGTCGGCAGCTTGAACCTCGTTTTTCTGAGGGCTGTTATCTTTGCAAGATCATTAGCTCAGACTCTGTCTCCCTGCGCCCCACGCTGTCCCATTTAACAAGTATTTACTGCACACCTACTGTGCGCCTGGCGCTGGGAGCACAGCGAACGAGACAGATGAGACCTCGTTCCCGGAGCTGGTGGTTGGGCGCCGGACGCACCCTCGAGGCCGGTAATGACCCGGAGTGCCGACCTTTCCCTCTGCAGTTGGAGTCGCTCAGGCAGCCTGGGTCATTTTACTTTATTCTTCGCCCCCTTTGTCTCTGTAGTATCCTACCCTCACCTGTCGTCTCCCCCTTCCTCTGTTCCTGGTACAGTAATACCAGTCCATGCATCTGTTAGAAGATTAATATTTTGCTGTTGATCACTGAATAAACGTGAGAGTATTTTACAAAAACATCCAGTTCTGTATAAAGATCTAATTAAATGAATCTGAAAGATGAGCTAGTATTAATACCCTGTGTTTGATGGCACTTTACAATATGTAAAGTATGCTTCCCTAGTTTCTTGCTTCACTCATTCCGCAGATGTTCAGTGAGGGCCGACGGTGCCCGGAGCTCTTGTAAGTGCTCTGGATACATCAGTGAATCAAACCGGGGGAAGAGCCCTGTCCTGATGGAGCTTGTGTTTTTGTGAATGTGTTTGATCTTCAGAACCACCCAAGGTGGAACCTGTGGGTGCTCCCAGGAACCCTGTGGGCCTGCCATCTGCGCCTGTGCCTTGGTCCTGTCAGCTCCTTGCCCAGAAATGTGTTCGTCACCACCTACCTCTCATTGCCGAGTAACCTCTGTCCTCAGTGCACCTTGGTTCTTGCCATCTGACAGGTGCTTGGGATCCTCAGTGCCACCTGGATGTGGTGAGATGGTGACAGTCTGTTGTGCATGAGTGCCAATGTAGGAAAAAGAAAGATGTTTGTAGGTGTTAAAAGAATAGATTTTTTTATATTAATGAGAAGATGCAGTATTTGTAACTGAGTTTAAGCTTTCTTACAGTATTTTGCCATCATTAAAGGGTTTCCTTTGTCTCAGACATTCTGGGAACCGCAGGACTAGCGCGGACCGTGCTGCAGTGTGAGTGCTGTGTCCTTGGACGCCGGCAGCTGAGTAAGTTAGTCCTGGAAGTCCTGTTTGTCAGTTTGTCTTCTGACAGCGTCCTGTAATTGCAAGGTGTGATCTGCCCCGTCGTGCCTCTTAATACGGTGTTCTCTCGCTGGGGGTTCTCTTTCCCCGTTTTCCCTGTAAATAAGATGAACGGTCATGACTTTAACACAGAGAGTTGCAGGACCCAGCCCACTCCGCAACACATTTTAGCACTCATTTCTTGGCAGGTATCCAGGGTGTTGACTTTTGATTTAGCAGGTGACCTCCTGGCCCCTCAGCTGTCCCCACGGGGCCGCACTGACCAGGGCGTGAGGGAGACATCCACCCTGAGGCGCTGGGCTGCTGCCGCTTCCGGCAGCGTCGAGGTCTGGGTGCAGAGTCTGCTGCTTTCCTGCCCGCTCCGCAGGCAGGCCGGGCAGTGCCGACAGCCGCCTGGCAGCCAGACCCAGTGGAAGGCTTTTCCTCAGCCCCTGGCCTCCAGTCTGCAGGATGTGGGGGCTGACCTAACACGAGTTTGGCCTTTTCTAGGAGGCCTGTATTCCAAAGCTAGGCAAGGAGCGCGGAGCCGCCGCGGGCTGGGAGTTGCTTGCCAGGGGTCTTCTGTTTACGTGCATTACATTGTGGGTTCTCTGACTATACGTCTGGACAAACGAGTGTCTGGGTTTTCGGCCAGTGGCAGCTTTTGAAGGAAGCTTCTGTGAGAGTCAGGCCTTGCTGTCTCTCCCACTTGTGCCCCGCTGTCTGCTTTGAGACCGATGCTTACGGACAGACAGTTCCTCAGGAAAGCTTCAAAAGAGAATTTTCCCCATGGGATTGTAGTAGCCTGATTTTTGATGTCTTTTCAAATGTGAAGTATTTTATTTTCTGTATTTAGAAACTTTTTATGATAGAAAACTTCAAACGTATATAAACGATTCCTCGTGTAATCTTTCAGCTTTAACCGTCATATGCTCATAGCCGATCTTGTTTCATCTCTGCCCCGTCCTCCTTCCTATCTTCCTCCCCAACCAAAGTATTTTGAAGCAAATCCCAAATGTTGTTTGTAGATATTTCAGTGCATGCCTCTAAAGGGTAAGGATTCTTAAAAAAAGAAAAACAAAAACAAAATACTATTGTCATACCCAAACATCGAGCAATTCCTTAATTCCCAATTAATGTTTTTTAAAAAGCCACATAATTTTTAAGAAGCTTCTTTGAGTTAAGGTCCAAGTAAGATCCATACATTGTGATTGGCTGCTGTGTCTTCTAAGTCTAATAGTCTGTAGTTCTTACCCTTTTTCCTTTTGAAATTCATTCATTGAAACAACTGGGTTATTTATCGTGCAGAATTTCTCACATTCTGAATTTTGTTTGCGTGCTCATGGCATTGTTGAATGTAGTTCTCTGCCCTCTGATTAGCTAAGAACTTGCAGGTGTAGAGGTGTTGCCAGACTCGCATTTCACGTTTTGGCAGGAACACATTACAGCTGGTGGCATGTCTGCTTGTTTCTCATTATATGATGTTAGGAGCCTAAATCCATTTATTTTGCTAATTCTAGAAAAAAATCCTTTATTAATTAGCTGGAACGCTTCTGTAAGGAAAATTTCCCTCACTGGTAGATACAATTCACAGAGGAAAGGAAGTGCTTGATTTTTCCATCCTTCCCTTTATCTACTTGTCTTCACAGTACTGATCTGGGTATTTTGCTTCCCATAAAAGTGATGATTATTTTTTAATGAAAATGCATTCACAGGTTTAGACCAGTCCACTGCAGTTATGGTTCTTACTGATGCTCCAGTCATTTTACTTTTGGCCAGTGGGAGCCTCTTCATGCTGGCTCCTGAATTCCTTTTGACAGAACCCTGATCATCTTGGATGGGTTTTTTGCTCTCTGATGTGGCAGGGTGTTCCAAGCACATCTTGTACATTTCCCGCCCCTTTTGCGAGTGAAGGGAAGTGCTGTTAATCAAGTTAGAACAGTGATATAAACTGGGACCCCAGGGCAAACGGGGACATACGGTCACTTTATATTTAGCCCTTCTCATGTACAATTGGGCGTCTGCAGTTCCCTCACGCAAGGGTGATGCTGTGTGCTCTCCGGGCCTGGCTGTGTGTGCCAGGCTGCTCTGAGGGTGAGGAAGGTTGCCGCACACAGGTGTGAACTTTGTAAGAGGAGCTGCCGTTTTATCACCTGGGTTGCAGCAGAACCAGGTGACTTTCTGCCTGAGGTCTGTCTTGGGAAGCTAATGCTTTAGAAAATTGCTTCTCGAATTGCATGCCGTGAATGTTGTCTGCAGGCTGAGTAACTGTGCTCAGATACTTTCAGTACCTGTTTTATCCCAGCTTAAGGACTAGTAGAGGAACCTTTGTTTCTTAAAAAATAAGCTGGTTTCAGGTCCCCCTTGCAATGCAAGTTGACTTTATCCACTTCAAGTCGGAGAAAGTAGTTGCTGAACATGTCTCTCTAGAGTCTGCTTGCTTTTTTAAACTCTGACCGAGTTTCTCAGCCTCGGCACTATTGACATTTTGTGCCAAGTAATCCTTTGTCTTGGAGGCTGTCCAAGCTGTTTTGTGCATTGTAGGCTGTTTCGCAAGATCCTTGGCCTTGATCTATTCAGTGCCAATTGTGATAACTCAGAATGTCTCCGGATGTTGCCAGAAACCCCTGGGGGGCAGAACTGACCCTAGCTGAGAACCCTTGTTCTTAGCTTTCAGGATAAGAAGTGAAGCGAATTAGATGGTTTAGCTGTTGAACAGAAGGACTTGGATTCCAAGGACTGGACCTGTTTTCTGCTAACCTTATAGAGCCTTGGCCTAATTTCTAGAAAACAAAGGCGTTTTACTGGTGATCATGTGGGTTAAATGTAATATTGCCAGGCAGAGCCCAGAGCTACTGAAGTAGAAGCTGAGGAAGCGGTGCTGAGAATCTGTAACAGGCAGCCGTGGTGGTCCCTGTGCGGCAGCCGGCTGGTTGCTTTGGGCTCCTGTCAGGCCTGCGCCTGCCGTGAAGCGTGCACGCCACAGTGAGCTTTGGCTCGGGCCCGGACTCCCCTTCCCCAGTACCTGCACGTACGTAGTGGGGGCCACTTCAGCTCAGTCCAGCTAGTTCCCACCTTTTTTGCCCTAACAATTAGGTCTTCGAGGCACACAGTAGGCAGTAAGTACTTGAATGAATGAAAGCCTGGATTTCTGCCTTTTTCATAGCTTGAAGGCTCTCTAGAGGGTGCCTTAGGAGGGAAGGACACTATAGCAAATTGTCCCCTGCTGGTCTCCCAGTCCGGCAGTCGTCTGTAGCTGTCGCCCCACCAATTGCAGTGACATCGAATTTACTTAGAAAACCCACAAGTCAAAGAAGTTCACTTGGAACTTTGACAGTTTCATATTCCTATCTTGCCTTTTTTCTTTCTTTTTTTGATCTCAGTGAAGGGTGTATTTCTAGGGGTAGGTCTTGTCCAGCCCATTCCCAGGATTGTCATGTTTCAATAAAAAATTACCATAGACATTTGTCATGAAGTGGGGGAGGTAGGCGATCCTTGTGTCTGTCGCTGGGAACTTCAGCTGCTGGGAGAGTGAGGGTGGAGGGCAGGTGCTGTGCCCTAGAACGAGGGGGACTTAGGAGAAGCAGTTTTGGAAGAATGAATAGATTCTAGTAAAAGGGCCACCATCACTGCCACGTGCACCAGTCACAACTGCGTTGTCCAAGTGGCCAGAGACGAGGAGATGCAGCAAACCCAAGAGCTCGCTTCATCTGTTTCTCTTTCCTACATAAAACATGTATTCCCTTGAGAAGGTGGTATGTAAGCTTTTAGCTGGAGACTGGGAAAAAAGAGGTGGTAGAAATCTGTATGTGCCTTCTTGATTCCCGCCTCCAGAAGCTATTTGAGCCCCACACCATCTCCATGTCTGTGAGAAGTTTGAGGAAAACCCAGTCTTGGTCATGATGTTTCACTGACTCCAGCGGGAGGGCTCAGTGTGCCATGTGAGCAGGAAGAGGAGGGTGAACGATGAGCAGGTTACCGCTGAGAGCCAGTCTTCTCTCTAGGTTTTCCTAGTCTTCATTTCTAAGAGTTCCTGCTGCCTAGACTCAGGTGCTAATGGAAAGAATGGGAAATAAATGATGGAAAAACCAACAGTTAAAACAATGTGGTAGAAGCACAAATGGACCAATGGGACAGAGTAAAAGGTTGAGAAATAGACCCAACTGCCTGTAGAGATCCAGTGTATGACAAAGGCGGCATCTCAGCTTACTGGGCAGAGGCTGAGTTTCTATAAAATGGTACTGTGATACCCAGGTAACCATTTGGAAAAAGAAAATATAGATCATTTGTCCCACCATATTCAAGAATAAACATCAAGTGAATCAGGAACCTAAAGGAAAAAAGTGAAACTATACAAGTACTAGAAGACAATGTGGATGACTTCCTCTGAAACCTGGGTTCAGGAGAAAGGCTTTTAAATGTGACTCAAAATCCAGATGCAATAAAAGAAAAGATTGATGAATTCCTTCATAAAACATTTAAAACTTCTGAATGGCAGAAACAGCAACCAAAGACAAATGACAGATTGGGAGAAATAATTGCAACATAATGCAGAGGTATATTCCTAATATACCAAGAACTTTCTTAAAAAAAAAAAGTTCCTTTTTTAAAAAGGAAAAAAAAACCCCCAAAAATCCTATGGAAAAATTGACAAACTTGTATTCACAAAAAAGATAAAAATGGCTCAAACATATAGAAAGGTGTTCACCTTCATTCATAATGAAATAAATGCCAATTAAAACTACACTGAGGTATTTTGTATCCCATCAGATTGGTCAAAATTCAAGTGTGGTAGTATATGCTCTTGATGAGTTTTTCGGGAAACAGGAATTCTTACGCACCGTGGATGGAAGACAGAATGATACAACCTCATATGAGGGGAATTTAGCACTAACAAAATTATGTATAAATTTACTCTGAAGACACACCTCTAGCAATATGAAAATACATATGCACAAGGTTATTCATTGCAGCATTCTTTGTAACTGCAGAAATACCGGAAACTGCCTGAATACCCAAGTCAGATGACTGAATGAACGACGGCGCATCCACATGGTGGAGTATTATGCAGCTTGAAAAAAGAATACTATAGGGGCAATTGACAAAATTGAATTATGTATCCAGATTGAATTATTGTATCAATGTTAAATGCACTAACATTGATAACTGCGCTATGGTTATGTAAGAAAATATCCCTGTTCTTAGGAAATAGAGAAGTTTTGGGGGATTAAAGCACCATTGTGTGTGTGTATGTGTGTGTGTGTGTGTGTGTGTGTGTGGAGAGAGAGGTAGAGAGGCGGGGGGAGGAGGGGAATGGGGGAGGGAGGGGGAAAGAGAAAGGAGGAGGAGGCAGAGGGAGAGGAGGAGGAGAGAGGAGAGGAATTGGGGTAAAAAAGTTACTAAGTCAATCTGGATAAAGACTATATGGTATTTTGCACTACTATTGCAACTTTTCTGTAAGCTTTAAGTTATTTTCATGTAAGCATTTTAAATGTAAAAAGAATCAACAGGATTTACTAGTTAGTGTGGTAGGAAAAGGGTTCCAATCCTTTGTCGTATGGTAAGCGCCATATGGCAGGTGGGGATGGGAGGGCGAGGCTGCGCATACCTGAGATGCACTGGTTTCACCGCACCTGGTCTTGTGCAAGAGCTGCAGGTTCCGCCTATCCTGTTTTCACCATGTGCGTGACTGGCCAAAGCCTGTTCACACGGCTTCTGCAGGAGCACCTCTGGTGCTGGAAGCTCCCTTTCTTTGTGGAAAGTCCCATTTTCAGTGTCTTTCTTCATCCTTGTTCTTAGTTTTGTGTTGGTGTCCTGAGAATACTTTGACCTCACCAGCCTTTAGACAGATCACTTCCCTTGAGGGCTTGTGGTCTCTACCGGTGCTTTCACCCATGTTACACCTCCTGCCCCAAATTAGAGACTGTGCTTCTAGAAACTGATGGCTTTAGGCCATTGCTTCAGTGAGCGTCTTTTGTAATTAATGTATGTTCTCGTTAACGCATATATGCAGATATCCCCATGGGCATTCAATCTCACAATGTTTTGGAATTATTTCCTAATTTATGATTTGGTTGGTTCTTGTGACAGACCTCTAAAAACAGGGCAAAACTGATGGTCAAATAAATGAAATCTGGAGGGATAACTGGTTTGAACAGCAGTGATTTAAAGGGGAAAAATTAGTCTAATTTTAGAATTGTTGAATATGAAATAACAGAAGGGTTGTTAGATGTTGGGGACCAGTCCAGAAAGCAGGTCAGGATCGAAGGTCCCGTTTTTTGTTTTCTTAAATACGCTGGGAGTTAGGCAGCCGGAAAGCACTGGCTCCACACTTCTAGTGTGTGATAGTTTATGTATCTCCCATTAGCTATGGGTGTACGTCTGGGAGCTCCCCCAACACCGGGCCCTGAGAAATCTTGGAGAAGCTCAGCTCCAGCCCACATCCAGCATCTTCATGTACTGTTAGGTCAGCAGGAGCTGTTACACCTAGAGACCCACACTTTCCCCGGGTTTCTCTGCCCACTCCCACTCCAGAGGTGCCCCAGATACCTCGCTGGTAAACCCCCACCGGGCCCTGATCACACCTCTGTGTTGTGGTAGTTTATACTTCAGGAAACTCAGGGAAGCAGTAGGGCAGGTACCTAGATTGTGTGGGGTTTGACTCCAGAAGATCATTTGCTCATAGAGTAATGGCACCTGATTCAGAAGACTCAATGCAGGGGGTCTAGAGGTGATCCAGCCCCAAAGTCTTAGAACATCCCCTTGCTTTCCGTGGTACTGCAGAGGGTACTGCTGCTTCTGGGTGGTGCTCAATACCCAGTTAAGCCAGCTCTACCAGCTTGCTGGTGTGTTATTTACAGCCTTGGTGGTGGTGGGTCCGCAAGTCCCTGTCATACTTAACGCTCAAGATGAAAGCCATCCTTAGGCTATTCCAGGTCGAAGTTTTGTCCTTCATGCTGGTAAATTATAAACAAGGAGGCCCTTAGACAGAGGTGGTTCTAATGCCTTGGCAGCCTACATAAGCAAACCAAAACTTAAGCCTGTAAGCGCCTTGAGTTTTAAAAATTGAAACCCAAGGGTCCCCAATCACAAACAGCCAGCTAGGCGTTGCTGTGTAAGGCAGCCTGCAGCTATGGCCCATCAAATAATTTTCTCGCTCTGCTTCCTTGTCTCCTCGGTAGAGGCCTTGCCCCTCCTTCCTGCAGCTGCGCTGCTGCTAACTGCCGGCTTGCTGCTGCCTGACTGCAATGGCTGTGGCTCTAATAAGCTCTTAAAAATTTTAATATGTCTGAGTTTGTCTTTTAACTGCTTTTCAGCAGAAATTCTCAAAGTATCATCTGGAGATCACTCACCTCACAGCCTCTCAGGGAGCTTATTGGAAGAGTATTTGGGAGCGGCGCAGCTCGCCGCTGGGGCTCAGGCCTCTCCACTTCACCCAGCTCCTTGGGTGACGGAAACGCACGCACGTTCTGAGAAGGTTGCTGCGTCGTGTGGGACGCTGCGGCTGCACCCGCGCGCTCGTCACACGTGTGAACAGATCTGAAGGCTCCCTCCCTCCGCGCCGGCCCAGAGCAGGTGGAACAGCAAGGCGTGGTCCTCACGGCGGAGTGCTGCTCTACTGCTATCGGTTGGAAGCCACGACACGTGAGTCTCTTCAACGATACAGGACAGTTACGTCCCTGATTTCTCCTGGGGAAAAGACTTGGATTTTTTTTTTTTTTTTTTTGGTCAGAAATCCATCTACTGCTGTGTCTCAGCACTCAGCATGATGCCCAGCTTAATAAAGGTGCTTAATAGACGTCCTCAATGAATCCGTGCCTTTTGCAGTTGCTGCCTCATATCTCCTCCGCCTGCCCCCCCCCCCCCCAATTTTCTCAGTTGCCACTGGTCTTCTCTAATTTCATGTCCCGTAATGGGGCAGGCAAATGAAGCGCTTTCCTCTGGGCACCTCGAGACAGCAGCTTTACGGAAAACGCTTGAGTTCTGTTGTTGGTGCGGTTGTGTGTGCCCACGACTAGGTGCGGGGCTGGGTGTGGAGAGCACAGCCAGGCGAGTTGTGGCGGGGCTGGGAGGATTCAGCAGGAACACTTCAACAAAGCTGTATCTGTCAGCTGTCCTGAAATCTGTCAGGAACGTTTATCTTTAACGGTTTCCTTTTGGGTAAACTGGTATCACTTTGTCCTTCATAACTGTAGAGGGGGACGCAGAGGGCATTGAAGGCATTGATGGAGAGACCACTGAAATAATACAGGAGAGTCTGGGAAAGGGAACAGCTTCTGTGATTGACTGAGAATCAGTCCTGGTCCAGAGCCTTGTTCAACAGAAGACTGACTGGATTCTAGATAGTTTGGAATCTATTCAAGAGAGAAGAAAATTCCCTTTTGCTTTCTTTTGAATGAGGTGTTATTTTCTCTGATTTTACCTTGGCTTCTTAGTAAAATATCTTGAAATGTAATTCTTTGTGCTTGGCTAAAGGAATGTCCTGCTTTGTGAAAAGAAAAGGAAGATGAGGGGGAGCTCACCTGGGAGGGGAGGAGTGGATTCAGAGCCGTTTGTGGATGCAGCGGTCACTTTGTGTTGGGAGAGGCTATCACAAAGGCGTGAGTCCTTAATTACGCACAGATGGCACAAACAATTCTCTGTATCTTCCTCACTCCACTGTATCTTTTCTCAGTTTTAATATCTACTTCCCAACCACCTTCCTACCCAAAATGTTTCATTGTCCCACCCAACCTACTTTATTTACATAGGGCGGACTCTTGGAACCATCTAAGCAGAGACTCATTCCTCTACTGCAATTTGATGGTCAGAATAATTCAGTGCATACAGAAAACACTGACACGATATCTTAACATTGGATCCTTACTCAATATGTATTGTATTCTTGCATTTCACCTTCATTTCCTAATTTAGGGAGTGTAGCAGCAAAAAAGAAAAAAAGAATTAATATAACCCCAAACTAGAAATAGATAGCAAAGACCTGCAGCTTTCCACTAAAGACCTTTAACAGATTTCAGTTGTTTTTTTATCTCTTTGTTTGGATGTGGAGAAATTGGAACACTTGTGCACTGTTGGTGGGAATGTAGAATGGTTGCAGCCACTACAGAAGACAGTATGGTAGTTTCTGAAAAAATTAAAAATAAAATTACCGTCTGACCCAGCAATTCCACTACTGGTGTATACCCCAAAGAATTAAAAACAGGGACTCAAAGAGGTATTTGTACAGCCATGTTTATAGCAGCATTATTCATGATAGGCAATAGCTGGAAGTAACCCAAGTGTTCATCAACAGATGAATGGTTAAAGAAAATGTAGTAGATCTGTACAATGGAATATTATTCACCCCTGAAAAGGAAGGAAATTCTGACATTCTACAACCTGGATAAACCTCGAAGACTTTGTGCTAAGTGAAATAAAAGGACAAGTAGTGTATGATTCCTCTTATAGGAGATACCTAAAGTAGTCAGATTCTTAGAGGCAGAAAGGAGAATAGTGACTGCCAGGGCCTGGGAGCAGAGGGCATGGGGAGGCTACAGAGCTTCACTTTTGCAAAATGAAGAGTTGTGTGGCGGGATGGTGGTGATGATGGCACAGCAGTGTGAGTGTACACCATTGAACTGTGCACTTTGAATGGTTAAGATGGTAAATTCAACATTGTATGTATTTTCCACAATTAAAAAAAAGACTGAGAAATGTGCATTGACTTTATCAACTTGGAGAATCATTGGTGACATTGGTGAGAGCAATTTCAGTGGCCAGATTCCAGTGGGTTGTGAATCTCTCCATTGAATTCTAACTCATGTGTACAACTACCTACCTGAAGTTCAAATGGGCATCTCAAACTTATCACATACAAAGATAAACTGTCTTTTCTCCACCATGCAAACCTATTTCTTCCTCATCTTAGTGAATGGACCCTCCATTCACCCAGTTGCTTAGGCCAAAAAGCCTGGAGCCCTCTCTCTTAGACCCTACATCCAAACCATCAGCAAATCCTATCAGCTCTACTTTCAAAACACAGATGGAATCTCGCAGTTTCCTGTGACTTCCAACACGTTCGGATCCGAGCCGCCGTCTTCTCTCTTGGGCTATGTTAGTAGCCTTCTAATTAATCTCCCTGCTTCTGTTCTTTCCTCTTTATAGTCTATTCACCATATAAGAACCAAATAATCTATAAAAAGTATAAGTGAGATTATTTCACTACTCTGTTCAGAACTTCCCAGAGACTTCCCTTCTCATAGTAAGAGCCGAAGCCCTCCCTGAGCTGACGGCCCTTCCGGGAGCCTGTGGGCCGACCTGCAAGGGTACCCCTACCTTGGGGCTGTGCTCTTGTCCTCTGTGTAGAACCTGCTTTCCCGAGACCTTCATACAGCTTTCTCCCTCTCTTCAAAGGAGCTTCTGTTTCGAGAGACCTTCCCTAATGATCTGTGATGATTTAAAAACATGTCTGCACATTCTTCCATGTTCTTTCCATCAAGAGAGTCTCATTCCTCTCCTCTTGAATATCACCTGGCCTTAGCGGACTCACTTCTAACAAGTAAAATGTGAAGGCAGTGATGCTGTGTTACTCCCCCTGTTATAAGAGGCAGTCCTTGGGATGTCTGCCCTTGGAACAGAGTCACCATGCT
This sequence comes from Camelus dromedarius, assembly GCF_036321535.1. NCBI lineage: Eukaryota > Metazoa > Chordata > Mammalia > Artiodactyla > Camelidae > Camelus > Camelus dromedarius. The sequence continues at coordinate 29,348,490 of NC_087459.1, read as the reverse complement.
GCGAGGAAGCCCAGTCACAGCGACAGGCCACACGCAGGCATTCCAGCAGCAGCCCTGACTGCGGTCGCTGCTGACAGTCAGGATCAACGGTTGGATGTGAGTGAGGAATCCTAGATGACTCCAGCCCAAGCCTGTTTCTCTACAACTACATGCCATAGACCCTGGAGGAGAATTGCCTGGCTCAGCCCAGTTACCCCCGGAAATGTCACAGAGGAAATAAATGAGTACAATTATTTCAAGCCACTACATTTGGGTGGTTGGTGGTGCATCAGAGAGAAGTGAAGCACAGCCCTACCATGGTAGCTTCCCTAGCAAGCTCTAGTCCCTGATCCAGACTTATTTCTCTTTAGAGCACTTACAGCTCTCTGAAACAGTGGATGTGCATTTGTTCTTTTTTTTTTGGTTTTCCTTCCCTATTTCCTGGAACATCAGGTGCAGGAAAGAAGATACTCTGTTTTGTTTGCTGATATGTCCCTCAGTGCTTATAGGGAACCTGGGACATCATTTTCCCTTCAGCTCAAGTTACATTCATTAGGTGGATGCAGTACCTGTGGTCCTCTGGCGTGGAGAAGGCAGCCATGTGAACAGAGAAACTGTATGATTTGGAATATGTCATGGAGGAGACACTGATTATTCTGATTATTCTTGAAGATGCTTCCACTTTCCTACTAGGGGGTTCTTAATAAGGCTGTTTTAGATAATGAAACTATTCTTTCCCCTTTCTTCTTAAAGGTTTCATTTTAAAAATACAGATGAACATTCTGGTATGTTCACAGTATCGGGTTTATGCTAACGAGTCTGAAAGGGTGGCTGAGCTTCTGAACTTTTTATAGTTGACTTGTGTGCAGGTCATTCCTTTCTGTACCCCTTAGCATGAGGCAAGGGCTAGAGACAGTCTGAAAAGCTGTTTGCTGTAAGAGAAGGATTACCTTATCTTCTGCCCTTCCTTGGAAGACAGTCCTCGAAGGCAGCAAGTGTCCTCACAACCCACCGATGAGCAAGGTCAGTTGAAGGTCTTTCATATTTATTCATTGCTGCCCCTCTTTTTATTTTTTTCTCATTCAGTTTTTTTTTTCAACCTTGGGACCAAATCATTGTGTTATTCTATTATAGCAAATGGATATGAAGACCTCTTCTCCATGCTGATGTCAGCTTTTCTTCCCATCATTTTTACGGTTTGAGGTGAGATTTTACTGCTATTATTGTGGTTTGATGATCGGGGACCTAGGAAAGCCTAAATTCTGCTCTGCCAATAATCCCGACTCCTGAGGGATCCCAAGGAAACAATGTGCTCAAGGAACAACAGCAAACTTGGAGCTGAAGTATAACTTTGTTAGTTTCTGAGTTATGCCCAGTAACCTCCATCGTGGGCTCACTGGTAAAAGGTGAGCTGGAAAGTAGCTCAGGCCTACCTTGCTTCCCCTTCTCAGCCTGAGATCTGAAGTTAGGACCTGTGTGCTCAGGCAAGGGTTGGAGATAGAGCAAGAAGTGACTGGACCCCAAGTGGGGACTCCAACCAGACACGTGAATGGAAAAGGACTAACCGGGGGCCAGGCTGGAAGGAAGGGAGCTTCACCCCTGGACGATGACCCTTAAAGGCACACTGCCCTTTGTAAGATATGGACCAATGAACTTCTTGGCCTCTGACCAACCAGGTTGGAAACTCTTTTTCCTTGGATGGGCTTGGGGAGATATTTTATACTTTTATTATTGGTCAAGGGAAAGTCACGGGGAGAAAGGCTGTGAGCATTCTTTCCCCAAGTTTGCCACCATCGTCGTCATCATTGTCATCATCGGTAGCCACATACTTTAACTAAGTCATTATTTTAACCCAGGCACTGTGGTAGTCTTCTGAAGGTGAGTTTATTAAGATGAGCAAGACTTTTTACAATAAGATATAAAGGTCTAAATTAAAAAATTAAAATAAGAAAGAATTAAAATCTCTACTCCAACGACGTCTGGAGTAGAGTTGAGGTGAACACGAGTTAGCAAAGCACAGCACGAAAAGGGCTGTAGTAGAATTCAAATTATATGGCATTCCAGCGCAGAGAGGACGCTCCTTTTGGCCGGGGAGACTTGAGGCGGCTTCATGAAGGGCGTGGTGTTTTATCTAAGCCTGGAAGGGCAGCTGGAGTTCTGATGGCTAGAAGTGGGTGAGGAGGGACTGCTGGAGCAGCATGAGCAGGGACGGAAGCAGCAGCCTGTTTGGGAGAGCGGTGAATGTCAGGTGGACTGGAGTCAAACGGCCAGTGATGGGAGGAGCCCGGACTAGATGCCGGTGGCTCTGACTTTCTGTGTAATCCTCTTCCCAGCGCCGCCACACCCCTTGCAGCCTAGGATATTATTCTGTTGGACATGAGGCCACATATAACTTCTTCAGCCATAAACTCACTGAGGCCTCCCCCATTTGTCTCCTTCTCCAGGTCGACTTGTGGAGAAGCACCTTCACAAAGATTCTCATGGCCTGTTCCCTTTATGTTCTTCACACCCAGGGGACGAACTCTAAGTCTAGCCTCTCTTCTCTCTTTACCATGTGGATGGCATGTATGTGGAACACATACGTGGGACGGCGTCGGGCCCTCCTAGGTGCTCAGCTGAGACACTCAACTCTACACGTTCGTGACACAAGCAGAGCTGTGGAACTCACCAGGCAGGACTCAAGGCCAAGAGTGGCACACTTTCCAGGAGGACTGTCAAGCCTGTCTCCAAAGCTAGGTTCAACCCAGGGTGTGGAGATGGCGGCTGAGGAAGTGGGGGTGCAGCAGAGGAGTTTGGAAGTTGAGATGCTTGAGGGTTAGGATTTGAGGAACTGTGGGGTGTGCGGGGGTTCTTAGAGGGCACCGACCTTTTTGGCACAGGCTGTCAACACAGGTCACAGATTCCTGTGAGTTTACCTTTTCCACATGTACCCGCCCCAGAGGCCTGCAGAGAAAGCTAATTTACGTTCATTTATGTATTTCTGTCTTCACGGGAGAGTTTATCCCCTTCCTGGTGGTCTGCGCAGTCTGTGTAGGGGCCAAGAAGCTTTGGACTTGCAAATTACTTACAAAGCAATGAGAGGATTCCCTGCCCCTGGTGGCAACTGAGGACAACAGGGTCTGTGTTCTACCCTCTGCATGTGGAGCCTGTCCCTGGGGTTCATCCCCTTCCCAGGGCAAAGGTCCTGAGGGGAAGCTCTGCTGTCACAGCCCATGGGGTGGAGCCTTCACGCTGACTAGTTTCCTTAGAGCTCCCTTCATGTCCTGGTTCCTCAGGCAGTAGATAAAGGGGTTCAGCATGGGGGTGACCACCATATACATCACTGACGCCAGTGAATCCTTGTCAGCTGAGTGGGAGGATGAGGGACTCAAGTAGACCCCTGTGATGGTCCCATAGAAGAAGATGACTGCCGTGAGGTGGGAGCCACAGGTGGAAAAGGCCTTTTGTTTGCCCCGGGCTGATGGGAACTTGAGCACAGCAGACACGATGTGGACGTAGGAGATGAGAATGCCAAGGAAGGGGATGAAGACGATCAGGCCCCCCACCAGCAGAATCATGAGTTGGTTGAGTTGGGTTTTGGAGCAGGAGAGCTGGAGCAGGGGAACGAGGTCGCAAAAGAAGTAAGAGATGACGTTGCTGGCACAGAACTCCAGCCAACTCCAGCCGAGCCATGAGGAGGGTGTGCAGCAGGGAGTGGGAGCTGGCGATGAGCCAGGAGCTCCCCAGCATCAGGGCACAGATCCACAGACTCATCACAGTGGAGTAGCGCAGCGGGTGGCAGATAGCCACGTAGCGGTCATAAGCCATGGCCGTCAGGAGGAAGCTGTCCATGTTGGCAAGCAAAATGCAGAAGTAGATCTGGGCTAGGCAGCCACCATAGGAAATGGACTGAGTCTTTGTCTGGATGTTCACGAGCATCTTGGGGACTGTGGCAGAGATGAAGCAGAAATCCACCAGGGAGAGGCTGCTGAGGAGGAAGTACATGGGTGTGTGGGGGTGCGAGTCTGAGCCAACGGCCAGGAAGATGAGCAAGTTCCCTGCTGCCCCGACCGGGTACATGGCAAGGAAGAGCCCAAAGATCAGCTCCCGCCTCTCGGGCCGGCTGGAGAGCCCTAGGAGGAGGAACTCAGAGGCGCTTGCGTGGTTTCCCGTCTCCATGGTCAACTGGTCCTGCTGGGAGATCCAGGCCAGGCTCAGGCCTTAGAGACGGGGGAGGTGCCCACGCCCCTCTCCTTCCCTCATACGACCCCTCAACTCACATTTGGCCACATCTCTGTGTTCATTTGCAAGAGAAGGCTCTCTGCCTGTCAAAGGGAATACTTCAACCAAGGAGTCTTATGGCCCCAGCAGATCCCAAAGCCAGGGATTTAATTAGTTTTGCCACCGAAATGCTCCTGGTCCTGAGCCCCACGAAGCTCCATGTGCCACCTCTCCAAGGAGAATACTTGTGATGTATGGCCAGGTACTCAGTGGCGGTGACAACAAGAGAGGGGTGCTTAGGGTGTCTTACCCCAGATATTTCCCTCATACTCTCATTCTTTGTCATGATGTCTCGATATTAAGTAAAGCGCTATAGGAACGTAGCTTCCTCCTACGCCCAGTAAGATTGCCACCCAAAGGCCCTTTCTATTCAGAATTCTGGAACCACAGTGGCACACACATTGAACCAGAGGGTAATACTGGTAAACATCCTCCTTCCCCGTCAATATTTTATCTCCCCTTGTTCTTACACCCACATAGAGCCCGAGGCTCAGGGTGTTCAGGTTCATACTTCTCACCAGCTCTGGGCTGCCTTGGTCCGGGTGACGCTGTGGGAAGCCGGAGGCCAGAGCAAGCCTGCGCAGGGAGCCTGCTGACTGGACGGCCCAGCCAGCCCTTCTGTCTGGCCTTACCCAGGAAGGGCCTGGCCTCTGGTGGGTAAGAGTCGCCCCTGCAGAGAACAAAGAGAAACTACAGGTGCAACGTTGCCCAAAGTAACACGGCGGGTAGCAGGGCGCCACAGGGACCCCTCTGAGTTGGAGTTCATAATAGTTCAGTGTGAGCTCAGCTGAAGTTTCATTAGATATAATATAAATTACTTTTCACTGCCTCACAAGGCACAGTTAGTTGGGATTTGGGTCCTATAGGATGTAGATTATTAAGAGGGAAGAGGGGAAAAGGAGGAACTGGAGTTACTGTGCTGGTCTGTCCTCACCCGACCCGTCTGAGGTTAGCTTTAGCTCCCAGGCACCATCTTTCTAAACCCAACAAGCTGGAGTTCGCACCGTTGGCCACTTCCTCCTTCTTGGAGCCTGATCTTCACTTGGTTTCGAAGCACAGTTCTGTGTTGGCACCTCCCTGCCTCACGGGTCACTCGCTCCTGGTGTCCCCTGCTCGTTCCTCCTCTTCTGCCCTCCAGCTGTTGGGGTGCCCAGCAACTCCTCAAGCCCCGTCTTTCTCTGTCTGCACTCATTCTATACATGATCTCATTAGTCCCAAAGCTTTAAATACCAGCCAAATTTCTATCTCCTGTTTGGGATTTTCCCCTTGAACTTCAAACTCCTTTGTTTGTTTTATGAAGGGGAGGTAGTTAGGTTTACTTATTTATTTGTATTTGGAGGAGGTCCTGGGGACTGAACCCAGGACCTTGTGCATGCATGAGCTCTACCACTTGAGCTATACCCTTCCCACCGAACTTCTTTATGTCTAACCGCCTACTCCCCATATCCATTTAGATCTCACAGGCATCTCTGACCTAACTTATCTAAAACCACGTCGCTGATCTCCTCCTCTTCAAACTTGCTATTTCCTCAGTCATCCCATCTTGTTCTTCCAATTGCTCGAGCCAAGACCTTAGCACCAGTCTTAAATCCTCTTTCTTTTTTCTGTCCTCATTCCAGTACTTTGGCAAAGCCTGCCATCTCTGCCTTCGAAATATAACCAGAAGGGGACCACTTTCTCTCTGTAGCCACTGCTGCCTTCTTAGCCCCCAGACCATTTTTTTCCATCCAGAGCATTACAGTAGTCTCTTAACGGGGCTCCCTGTTTCTGTCCACACCCGACCCTCAATAGTCTGTTTCTACACAGCAACCAGAGTGAATGTTAAGAAATGTAAGTCAGATCGTGTTACTTCTCTGCTCAAAATCCTCCAGTGGCTTCCTGCCTCTCTCTGAACAAAGCCCAAAGTCCTTTCCAAATCCTGCAGGGCTGTGCCTGACCCGGGCCTCCCCCGTCCCTCTCCCTGATCTCACCTCCTTCTGTTGCCCCTCACTTTTGGTAGGCCGGCCACAGTGGCCTCCTCACCACGCCTGAGAGCAGGAACTTTATTTTTATTTACTGCGATATTTCTAGTTTCTCCAACATTCCTGGACTACAGGAGACATGCCGTGTTGTTGAACGAATGGGGATCTCTTCTTAATGTGCCCCTTCGTGACCTCGTGCCTTTGAGACGGTGTGACCTCACAGATGGTCCTCCTTCGCCTCATATCAACCTAGTGCCTCCTAAATGCCAATCATTTTTGTGTATCACCTGTATTTTTGTTTCCTTAGTACCGCTGTTTAACTCACTAAACTTGTGAGTCGAAATTCATTTATTAGAAAAGGAAGTTTGTACATCATGTTAACACTAGAAGGCAATGCCGCTTGGTGAGTTTTAAGCTAGAGACCATTACCTGCAGAGTTCTGAGCCTGAAACCCACTTTTTCTTGATTAAAAAAGATGAATGGAAAGTTGTAGCGAGGAGTTAGGGAAGTAATGCCCGTCTGAGTATTTCTCTGAGAGGGCGTCCGAAGGGGTGGGAGAGAACTCAAGAGGGAACCGCTGTCTTGCCACGCTGTTTGGTGCTATTTGTCTCCGTCTCTGTAAACCCCCTAGTGCCAACTTTCGGCTCCCTGTAGGCGCGGGCTGCGCACTGCGGGAAACACTGCACTAACCCATCTGTACCTGGACTTGGACACCTGTCTGTGCGGGCGGATTCCTGTTCCTGATCCTTGGGCAGCCAGCACGCAGATCGACTTTGTTTTCTTGCTTCAGTGGCAATTCTTCATCTCTCTCTGGTGACCTCCGCAGCTCTGGGGTTTGTGTTGGCCTGAATGCTGTACCTATTCTGTGAAAGCCCCAGGGATTCTGTACTCTGCTTTCTTCTCTGGAAAGTGATGGGGTTGGATTCCTAGGTGGTTTCCAAGGACTGGGTCTCCAGTTGAGAAGTGGAGAAGGAGATGTCTTGGGGCTTATGCATTTTGGGGCACTGACAGGGGAGTGTGTCCTCTTGTCCCCACATTGGCACTGACCTGTCCAGTTGTTCTGATTTCTGCCAGCCCCACTCGAGGAACCTGCCTGCTCCTGACTTGCTCCTCTTCTCCTAAGGCAGGGCAGACAGCTCACAAGCAGCCTAGAGCCTCAGACACAACCCTGGGCCCATTGGAAAGCAGGGTGAGGAACACGTCCGTGCCTGGAAGGCAGGGCGAGCAAGAAGGCTGAGAGAGCAGGGCTCCGTCCCCTGACTCTTGAGCCTTGGAGAGGTGTGTGGGCCTCACACTCAGGTTATCTTCAGAGCTACTCCTAGCCTCTAGGGAGCAGTACCCAATGGGCACTGTTAAAAATAAATATGTAGTAACTACCTTGGGTCTGGCCAGCCTCAGTTCTCCTGGGCTCTGCAGCATCTCCTTAGGGTTTTTCTACTGGAAAGTTTTTGCTTTCAGTCGTTTAATTTGTCACTTTTGTCTACAGGGAAAAATCTTAGTATTTTCTTACTGTATGCCTTCTGTCCAGGGAATTCATCTTGTTTATTCGCTCAGATCAGAACTCCAGTGTTCATGCTGATGGCCATTTCATTTCAGCTCAAGGAACTCTCTTTACTGTTTCTTCTAAGACAGGTCTAGTGGTGATGAAGTCCCTCAGCTTTTGTTCATTTGTGAAAGTCTTTACTTCTCCTTCATTTCTGAGTAACAGCTTTGCCCATTAAAGTATCCTTGGTTGACAATTTTTTTTTCTTTCAGCACTTTGTAGATATCACCCTGCTCTCTCTTGGCCTGCAAGATTCTGCTGAGAAAGCCACTGAGATGGGAGTCCCCTTGTATGATATGAACTTCTTTTCTCTAACTTCTTTTAAAATTCTCTTTGTTTTGTTGATAGTTTTATTGTAATTATAACGTGTCTTGTTGAAGTTGTCTTTGAGTTGAGTCTGTTGGGGACCTATAAGCTTCACGTACCTGGATACCTGTATCTTTCCCCAGATTAGGGAAATTTTCAGCCATTATTTCTTTAAATAAGTTTTCTATCCCTTCTCTCTCTTCTTCTGAGACTCCCATTATGCAAATATGGTTTTGTTTGATGGTGTCTCATAAGTCACATAGGCTTTCTTTACTCTTTTTCACTCTTTTCTTTTTTCTCCTCTGATAGGATAATTTCAAATGATCTGTCTTTGACTTTACATGTTCTTTCTTCTGTTTGATCAAGTCTGATATGATGCTCTCTGTTTCATTTTTCATTTCATTCACTGTATTCTTCATCTCCAGAATTTCTGTTGGTTCTCTTTTTTTGAATTATCCCTGTTGAACTTCTTGCTTTGCTCACATATTTGTTCCTTGATTTTTATTGAGCTGTCTGTCTGTGCTCTCTTGCAGCTTGCTGAGAACTGTCTATTCTTTGTCTAGCTATTCAAAGACATCTATTTCTTTTGGGTCAGTTGCTGGAAAATGATTGTGTTCCTTTGTTGCTATCATGCTTCCTTGGTTTTTTGTATTTCTTGTAGCCTTGCACTGGTGTCTGTTCCTTTGATGGAACAGTCCCCTCTTCCAGACTTTACAGACTGGTTTTGGTGGGGCAATACTTTCACCTGTGGGTGGGTGTAAGGGTGCTTACTGAGTGGGTTGTGGCAGCTCCAGGGAAGGCTCAGGGGCATAGTCTTTGTGTGTCTCCATCAGCTGAGGTCAGTGTTGGCGAAGACTGCAGGGGTTCTCAATGGGCAGGGCTGGGGATGTCTGCAGCGGCTGTTGAGTGTTCAGCGGTGAAGGCTACTGGGAACTTCCTGATCATTTTTTCTCCCATGGGGGATATTGTGGCTGAGGAGATTCCTTTTAGGACCATGTCCAGCTTGTGGATGCCCTTGTGGTGGTGGCAGCACTGATGTCTGATGTGCCTGCAGGTCTGATGGCCATGAAGTCAGGGACTGAAATGTGGGCGCAGGCAGAGCAGCCATGGCTTTGGGGTGTGGGGCATGCACAAGATTAAGGAGGGCTGGGAGCCCTGCCCCTAGGGTGGTGCAGCAGCAACTCCGTCTGAGGTGGGGGGGGGTGTTGGGCAGTGTCTCCCTCTTCAAGGAGTCTGCAGTGGCAATGGCTGGTAGTTACCTCAAGGGCAAAAGCTGCCTGTGTCCTCTGCAAAGCAGGCCACTGGGGTCCACGCCGATGAGCACTGTGTGAGCCTCTGAGATATCTGCTGGAGTTTGCAGTTTTTGAATTAAAGTCTATTTTGTCTATTTAGTATGACCATCCATGCTCTCTTTTGGTTATAATTCACATTGAATATCTTTTTCCATCCTTTCACTTTCAACCTGTATATGGCATTAAGTCTAACGAAAATCTCTATAGACACAGCATATTTGGATTCTATTTTATCCACTCTGACAATCTGTATCTTTTGATTGGATAGTTTAATCAATTTCTATTTGTATTTAAAGTAATTGCTGATAGGAAAGGACTTGCTATTACCATTTTGATCTTTGTCTTTTGTATGTGTCAAAGCTTTATTGCCCCTCATTTCCTCCCTTACTGCTTCCTTTGTGTTTGGTTGACTTTTTGTAGCGACATGTTTTAATTTCCTTCTCATTTCTTGTTGTGCATATTCAATAGTTTTTTTTTTTGTGGTTACCATGGGGATTACATAAAACATCCTAAAGTATAACAGTCTATTTTAAACAAGTTCAATTGCATAAATAATACTTCTTTACAGCTCTGCACCCACTTTTTGTTATTCATGTCATAAATTACATCTTTGTATATTATGTACCCTTTAATATAAAATTATTTTTATGCTTTTGTCTTTTAAATCCTATAATAGAGTAAAAAGTGGAGTTAAAAATCAAAATTACAATAAAACAGGCTGTTATATTTGTCCATATGTTTATCTTTACTGTAGAGCTATGTATTTTTATATGATTTTGAATTACTGTGTAGAAAAAAAAGGTGAATCCATTTGTACCAGCCTATCAGAGACCAAAGGATTGCCACACAGTCCCTGCCTCTTTTTTTAGAGGTATTTGAAAAATTCTGTCTTCCGTTATTGCTGAAGTAACTTCATCAGCATTGGTTTATTGATTAAAGTCCTCCAAATAATTTAATGGATATGAACCTGTTATGTTTTAGTCAATTTCCACGGGACCCTTTTTTTGGTGCATATAATTTCTGGGCACGCAAGTAACAGAATTTTTGGTTCTCTTTCAATGTATATATTCTAAGAAAATGGAAACTGTCAAATCTTGACTTTTAATGACAGTCCCATAGTAGAGTTGTCCCACAGCAATGTGCTCCTGGGGTGAACTGATTTCATATTTTCAACTTGTCTGAACTAGTCTGATTATAGTCTGAACTTCCTAAGGTTCATATGCGAGTTTAGGTCATTGTTTAATATTCAACAAAAATTATGCCAGCGAGGCAGTGCTGTAGGAAAACATCAGAAATGTGTTGTCACTGGTGCTTTGATTTGAGTTGCAACATAACCCATCTGGCTATTGATCTCAGCTGCCACCATCCTTGCCTCTATTTCTGTCTTCCAAGTTTATAACCTTGGGAGATTTGAACTTAGTTCATAAAATTTTATTACCTGGACACTGAGAACATGTAGTACAACCTCCCTCTGTGACAGACAGAGAGTTGAGACCGTCTTGCTCACGGTCAGGTGAGTGAATGAAGGACTGGAGCAGGACCCCGTGGTCTGGACTCCCACAATGACTTCCTCCCAACCGTACTATTCCAGTTACTCCTTTATTTCTTCCATAATCTCATGTCTGGTCTGATCCAGCTTATTCCTGCTTCCTACTCCCCCCCTTCCCCAGTGCTCCCTCCCATAGGTCACTCTGTGGCCCTCGACTACAATCTTAGAAAGAATGCTTAGCCTCAGTTTACAAAGCTGTTCTGGGTGAGACTGATGGGAGGCCTGGACCTTTTCTATTTGGCATCGTCATCCTCTGACATCTGTTTTCCACCTTTAGAGGTGGCTCTTGCTTAAAAAGAGCTGATCCAGAGTCAGACTTGACCCTTTGGCTAATCTTGTAGTCTCACTCAAGCTGTTCTTGTTCTGTTCTGAACTGTCCTGTTCCTTTTGCTCCATCTTCCCTCCCTTACATATGTCCTCTGTTCTAACACATCAATTCTGTGTGTTGTCTCCCTGAAGAGACTGCCTTTCAGGGCTGTGCTGAACTCCATGGAGAGAGCCGCAGGCACTTGGGAGTGGCTTGTAGAAGGCTTTGTGATGGGAGAGGAAGCCAGCCTCAGCTGTTGGCAGGCCAGGAGGGAAAGGCTGAGCATAAAGAGAGATGACAGTTAGCATTTCTTAGGAATACATTATTTTAAAAGTAAGGTATGTACATTTTTTTAATACATAATTCTGTTGCACACTTAATAGACTAAAATATAGTGTAAACATAATTTATATGCACTGGGAAACCAAAAAATCTGTGTAACTTACTTTACTGCAATAGTCACTTAATGGCAGCGGTCTGAAACCGAGCCCGCAATATCTCCGAGGCCTGGCTGCGCCGTATTTGCGTTCCTGCCTTCCTCGAGTCCCTTCTTTGTCCTCTCAAAATGCTTCTTGGGATGACTCTCTAAATTAACTATTTATTTTCAAATATTTAACTCAAGTTCTATTTTTGAGGAAATTAAAATGAAGAGCCCTATTATGTGCCTACGGTTTGACACCCATTATCTTATATACTTTTTACACAAGCCATGGAATATGCACCAGATCCTTTTTAGAGATGAGGATGCTGAGGTTCACAGAGGTTTAACAAGTTCCCCAGAGTCACTAAGCTAACAAGCGTAGAACCAGGGTTTGGAACTCTGTCTGACCCCTAAGCCTATCCCATTTCAACCATTTCTAGGACCTCAGGGGAAAACCCCGTGGGTCGGCATCAGCAGACCTAAGCTCTGGGTTCAGTTTTTCCTCCACGACCATGTGTGACCTTGGGCAGACTCCTTGGTTGTTCTTGGCCTAAATCTCATTTGCATTCCCACCTCAGGGTTTTTGCACAAGTTATTTGCTCTGCATGGAATGTTCTTCCTCTAGTTTCTCTCTGTTTCAGAAGTCCCAAAGACCACATCTGGGATCAGTGATTTGCTAGAAGGACTCACAGAACTCAGTAAAGCTTTAATGCTAGTGGTTGTGGTTTATGACAGCGAAAGAACACAGATTAAAATCAGCATCAGTGGATGTGCACACCCATCAAGGCTGGGTGGAGATTGGGGTTGGGAGCTGGCTGCCAGTGAGAAGGGCCCAGGTCAGCGGGGGTGACTCAGACCTGATGGAACCAGACCTGTGGCCTTACTCATTATGCTGTGCTGTTTCCAAACAGCCTCATCGGTCCTGGTGCTGGGATGGAGCACCCAAAGGGCAGGGTGGCTTTGAGGTTAATGTGGGCCCCGTGAATGTCCTTTCGGGGACTAGCATGCTGCTGAGCACTTTGCAGGCCCTCTGCAAAAACGTCTCCTGGCTGTTTGTGAAATACCTGGTGGACTCCCACTGGCACCACTCACCTTTATGCCATTTGGGAATTTCCCAATCCCACTACTATCAGGAGGTTCATCTAAACCTCAAACATGCCTGGGAGGTTGAGGGAGGTTCTTATCTGGGCTTCTGTTTTGATCCACAAAGATGTCCTGAGCACCACTCTGGGTCAGACACAAGCTGCTCCCAGTTTGGTGGGGAAATGTCAGACCCATGAATGGACCGATTCAATATGGCAGGAGGTTGGCCCCCGTGGTTTGGAAGCAAGAGAAGGAGCACTTAGTTCTAGAGGGGTTTGGGAGGAGGTAACACCTTCTCTGGGGCTTTTAAAATTTATTTTTAAAAGCCAAATTCATAGATGTACATGCTTTAAAAAGTCAAACATTCCTACATGGTTTACAATCAAATTAGTGGTGCTTTGCTGTATCTGGTCCCCACTCTGGGATTTCCCTCCAGAGTCCATTTTCAATCCACTGAGAAGTTTCTTCTGATGTTCATCATCATGTCATTAAATGACGTGCTTCTCCTACTGTTCCCTGATTACCCTGGGAGATGAGAGTTCAGGTTTCTGATATCCTCCTTGCCTCACACCCATTTCCCACCTTCCCAAAACAGGGATAGGAATGTGATTCTTATTTGGTGTTCACGTCTTTATGACCTAAGTACTCATTATTCGCACGAGAGCCACACATACTTCTAAGCTTCTGTTTCTGTTTCTGACATCTCATCTTCCTTGGAATCAATAGTTCCTTTTGTAATTTGATGTGTTTTCCTCCATCCCTGTCATCTCTTCCACCAGAAGTGTAAATCCCCTCTCATGATTCTCAAGCCCTCCCCAGGCTCTCTCCTTGCTTAGTCCTAGGCTGCCTGTTCCTGCTTCTGCATAACCATCAGCCTGGGCATTCGCCATGCCTCTGTGCTGCACTGAATTACCTGTTCCCAGGTCCTGGGGCTGTCTCTTTTTTGGTTTTGTCCCTCATTTCCATAGAGGCATCATCTTGTCACTTTCTGAAAAATAATGCATAGGAGTAAATTTTTTAAAAAAGAACTTGCATGTCTCAATAATTCTTTGCTCTATGCTCATGCTTGATTGATGGTTTGGGCATAGAATTGTAGGTGGGGCAGAGTTTTCTCTCTGAATTTGAGGACACAGAGTCTTGCTTCTAGCATGGCTGTTGAGAAGTTTAATGCTCTTCCGCTTTCTGTTCCTGTGTGTGTGACCTGTTTCTTGTCCCCACGTCCTTTTGGAATCTCTTGGGATTTTCTTTTTGTCCCTGGTGTTCTGAAATTTCATGACTATGTGTCTTGGTGGATCGGCTTTCATCCATTATTCTGGGCCAGAGCTGTCCGACCCACCTTTCTGCAATGATATAGATGCTCTCTACCGGTGATGTTCAATATGGTGGCCTCCAGCGGCATTAGGCTACTCAGCACTTGAAATGTGGCTGGTGTGACCAAGGAACTGCATGTCTGGTTTTATCTGACTTTAAATAATTTATATTTTAATGTATCTAGCTACATGTGACCAGGGGCAGCCATATTAGTGCCGTTTATTGACGTCTTAGTCTGGAGACTCTTGCCCTTTGGTTCTGGGAAATTTTCTTGACTTCTTTCTTTTTTTTTTTTTTTTTCTGTTCTCTTTTCTGAAACCCCTGTTGGTTCAGATGATGGAGTTCCTGCATTGAATCTTTACTTTTCTTATCTTTTCTCTCTGATTTTTCATCTTTTGTCCTTTTCTTTTAGAGTGAATTATTTAACTTCACCTGACTACCTTTCAATGGAGTGTTATATCTTCTTTTTTTTTTTTATGTCTATGAATTCATTTTTGCTCTCTGTTCTGATTTCATGTCAGCACAGCACTCAGGCCACTGAGACTGTTTTCCAAAGCTCCCTTCTTTTTCCTGCGTCACTTCTGTTCCTTTGAGCTCCCTTTTCTGTTTGTTTTAATCTTTCCCTTAAATGCTGGCCAGTCTGTGCCTGTCTGCTTGTATTTGAGAATGTGTGGGAGTTGTCAATGATGGGCTTCTGGGTAGAGCTGTCTGGCTGGAGCACCTTTAATATGAGGACCTGTAGGTCCTTTGGGCTGTTCCGCTCTGCGGGAAGGACTTCTCTGGTCTCCTGCCAAGGAGATGGAGGGTGATGGCAAGCTCACGATTCCTCCGCTTCTAGTGATGTATCCCAGCCTCCTCTCTGCCACAGGTCTCCAATCCAGAGAATGTCTAGTTCAACATGTGCAGAGAACATCCCCTAGTCTTCTACAGGGCAGGGGAGGTGGCCATAATAGAGTACCATGACCTAAGTGGCTTAAAACAACAGAAACTTTTTGTCTCACAGCTCTGGAGGCCAGAAGCCCAAGATCAAGGTGTCCGCAGGGTTGGTTCTTCCGGAAGGGTCTGAGGGAGAATCTGCCCCAGGCCTCTTCCTAGTGTCTGGTGGTGGCATTAATACTGATTTTTTAAAAAAAATTAATGGGTTAGAATATAGTTTGTCTTGATCACAGATTTTTGGCAATTTTGTGCTCAAGTGGTATGCCTCAATCTTCTTGCCCCAGTCCCTGCCCTGCCTGGAATTCCTCCCTGAATTTTATAAACACCCTGTGTCTGTAAGGAGGGACTGAGCCTTCCTTACTCCTGTTTTTTGTTCCTTTGAGGTTCGTCTTTTCTCTGCCAACAGTGCACTCACTTTGGGAACTTTTTAGAAACAATTTCTGCCCCAGGATAGGAGGAGGGGGCATTTCAACCCAGGGGGATTTGAGGTCCTACAGGAGTGGGGAAAGTGTGGCTGGAGGTCCTGCTCAGGGCCCTGAGCTCGCACAGCTGGACAGACCCCCCCCCCCGCCCCCATGAGAACCCAGGAAATTAAATGCTAAACATTTATGACTCAGTGGTTCCACACACAGCAGGTGATAAAAAGAGCCATTTAGACACAGTCAGTAAGAATGAAAAAGGAAAAGAGTTCATAGTCAGCAAAATCCCAACCTTTTAATTATTTTTCAACTACAACTTGAACTTGTGTCTCCTCTTACTAACAAAAGATTCGTCCATAACTTGTGATTACTCTGTAACTCTCATCCTTTTTAGCACTAGCGGAAATGTTTATGAGCTCAAACAGTTGAACGCTTCTGAGGGCCTACTGCAGGCCCCGTGTCCGACTGGGCAACATCACATGTTCTCTTCCTTCAGAGCCACCAGGAGGCCGACATGCAGATCCAGGCTTCAAGCCCCTCCGGTCATGGGCCCGGGTCTGGCCTGGTCTGGGCTCCTTTAGGAGGGAAAGACACAGCTATTAACACTCAGTCTATAGATCAGGCAGCTGGGGCTGAGAGGGTTTCAATCCCTCACCCAGGGCCTGCGTGTCAGTCACACTCCATGCATGGATCCCGCCTAGCCAGCTGTCTGCACAGCAGGGAGCACAGACATCCCTGGAGTCCAAAGACAGCTCAAGGGCCACCTGGGGCAGGTTCCCAGCCAGGCGCTTTTCTTATCCCTCTCTGTCTCTGGCAAATTCTTACAGATTCTTAATTAATGTGGCTGCACAAAGTCAAAATCCCAGAATGTTTACTATTTCAAAAAAACTAGGATAGCTATTAAAAAAGAGGAAAGAACAAGTGATGGTGAGGATGTAGGAAAATTGGAACCCTTATCCGTGGCTGGTGGGGATGCAACATGGTGCAGCCCCCGTGGAGAACAGTTTGGCAGCTCCTCAGAAAGAGAGCATAGAATCACCGTACGACCCAGCACTTGCGCTCCTGGGTAGATACCCACGAGAACTGAACACAATTTCTCAAAAAAAAAAAAAAGTACCTTCAAGTTCATAGCAGTACTATTCACAATAGCCAAAATGTGGAAGCAGGGCAGATCAGGGGATGAATAAGTAAACAAATCCATACAAGAGGGTATTCTTCAGCCATCAGAGGAGTGAAGTACTGATACACGGTGCAAGAGGGGTGAACCTCGAACACATGTAAATGAAAGAATCCAGACACAAGAGGCTACACATAACATGATTCTGCTCATATGAAACATCCAGAAAGGGCAAATCTATGGAGACAGAGTGTAGAGTGGTGGTTGCCACGGGCTGTGGCAGGGGAGAGTGGGGAGAAACTGCTTCATGGGCACAGGAGGTCACTTGGGCGTGATGGAGATGCTTTGGAACTAGACAGAGGCGGTGGTGGCACAACGTTGTGAATGTACTCGATGACACGAAATTGTTCAGTTTAAAATGGTTAACTTTATGTCATGTGAATTTTATCACAGTGAAATTTTTAAAATCCCAGGAATGTCCCCTAACACATACAAGACAGGTCACTATGGTGCCTGCGAAGCCCAGTGGCCTTTTCCAGAGGCCCTGCACAGTCTTCAGCTCCCTGCTGACCTGTCCAGGCTGGAACCTTGTCCCTATAAAGACAGAACCTGTGACCTGTCACTTCCTTATTAGCAATAATAAATATTCGGTTGACTTAGACACTGTGCTTTGCAATCAGGCGATGACAGACATACTCAGCAATGACAGTGACGGCCAGTTGGCTCATTCTCATGGCCTGAAAAGCGCTCTCTCCTTCTCTCCTTCTGGCAAGCACTGCTCTGTCCATGGTAGTGCAAGCGGTGCCACCTCCTCTGGGAAGCCCACCATCCGCCCGGTGTCTCAGGATCCCATTATCTCTACCTTGCCCAACCTCTGGACACCTTTGGAGGAGTCTGCTTGTGTGGGCCCCCCACCTAGGCACCGGTGCCCTCCATCATGGTCTTGTTCGCACTTTGTGCCCATGGTGTGTCATGGCACCGGGCACAGTGAAGACCAGTTCAGACCGACAGAGAGGGCCCTGTGACCCTGGGGATAACTGTGTGACTGAGTGGAAAGAGGCACCTTGTCTTGGAGTCCAGGTGTGGGCCGGACTTGGCTGGGCAGGGCCCCTGGAAAAAGTCCCTGGGCTTGGCAGGCACCGTGGTCATATGTCTCCTTAGGAACTTTTGGAACTGTGCGTACGAACAATGAGTGTTTGTTTTCTGGGGCAATGGTTTATTTTTTTCCATCTGATTATCTCAGGAGTTGATGTTCTTACCAAAGGTGAAGAACTCGGCTTGTGAACCTAGGTGATCGCGGCTGGATGAACCCACTGGATGAACCCGCAAAACTGAACTCCTGTGGTCAGTTCAAACAGCTTCAAAGGTAGAAAAATGTTTAACTTACTAGTGATTTTAAACTGTTCACCCTGGGATCCAAAAGCTGGGTTTCTGGAAAAAACAAGTAATGACATTCTTTTCACTTATCCAAAAAGTTTACTGATGGGATTTTATTTATATAGAAAATGTTACAAATTTTGAAAAGGCTATATGTACACGTGGTAAAACATTAAAATGATATAAGCAGATAATGCTTTTATACTATGAAGAATTAAGTTTTCTTAGGGTTTTTTTGTAGATACTTCTATCAGTTAAGGATACTCATTGCTATTAGTAGTTTAAGTTCTTCCTGTATCGTAAAGGACATACTGAGTACTATCAAATGCACTTTCTGAAATTATTGGGATGATATGATTTTTCTCTCTTAGTCAATTAACCTAGTAACTGATATTTATATTTATTGTCTGTTAACCACCCTTGAGCTCCAGGGTGAAGCATGGTGCATCACCACTGCTGGGTGAGGGTTGCCTCCATGTTGTTCAGGATTTTTGTACTGAAGCCCATGAGTGAGAGGGGCACGCAGTCTTTCTTTTTCATCCTGTTTTTGTTCTGTTTTGGATCAAGTTGACCCTGTCCTCATAGAATAATCTGGGCGTGATGCCTTCTTGTTCAGTCATCTGGATTGTTTGCATTGGACAATTAGGAATCTCTTGGCTTCACCTCTGTGTCACATCCTCTAAGACCTCTAAGACCAGCAGTGGTGCTGCCTCCAGGCAGTTACGCCCCTGTTTAACCGCCTCTCATTGGTGTGGCTGGGCCCGGTGAATAGAATATGGCAAAAGAGACGGGATCACTTCTGAGATTAGGTTATGAAAAGACTGTGGCTTCCTATCTTGGGCGTCCTCTCTGACCCACTCACTCTGAGGGAAGCCAGCTGTCATGCTGTGAGCTGCCCTGTGGAGAGACCCAGGTGGCAAAGATCTGAGGGAGGCTTCTGGCTCACAGCCAGCCGGGAACTGAGTCCATGAGCTTGTGGGGAGATGAATCCTGTCAGACCACCTAGTGGGCCTGAAAGTGAATCCTCTCCCAGTTGAGACTTTGGATGGGACACGGTCCAGCCTGACAGCAGGACTGTAGCCTCATGAGAGAGCCCGAGCCAGAGGTACCCAGCTAAGTCATACCAGGATTCCTAACCCAAGGAACTGGCCATAATAAATGC
The DNA here is from genome assembly GCF_036321535.1 of Camelus dromedarius. Classification (NCBI taxonomy): domain Eukaryota; kingdom Metazoa; phylum Chordata; class Mammalia; order Artiodactyla; family Camelidae; genus Camelus; species Camelus dromedarius. The sequence continues at coordinate 29,329,467 of NC_087459.1, read as the reverse complement.
TACTGGGTAATCTGTTAGACAGCATTAAGAACTAACTTGCTTGTCCTGGTCTTTGGACACATGTTTAGTTCCAGACACAACTGCAGGGACCATCTTTGCATGGATTCCAATTAAATTTGTGGAGATGAAGCCTGACCGTGCCTCCCGACCTACCAAATCATCTGTAATACAGACGTTTTAGAGAATCACTGTCCCATGGAACAAACATTTACCCCAAAGGAGAAGGAAGCCAGTGGACACCCTCTTCCCCACTCCTTCCCCTGACGGGCCATCCTGGATGGTCATAGGGCCTCTCAGAAGATGGCCTCTGTTGATCAAAGAGTTGGTTGCTTTTGATACCAATTGTTAGCCAGGTTGGTTAAGGCACCTGGTGTCGATTATGTGTCCTTCCATGCTTCATTCCTATTTTCCTTCACCCTTGTTCCCTTGGGATCAAATGCCCTATAAAATAGTAGCACAAAAGCCTGTGTCTCAGGCTCTCCTTTTTTGGGAAATCAAGCTAAGTCATACATGTTCCTTAAAGTTCACTGTAAAACCCTCTGGAGGTTGTGTTTTCCTTGTGGGAAGATTTTGACTTCCACTTAATTTTTTTAATGACTTTTTTTTTTTTTTTTTGACTATTTAACTTTCTATTCTTCTTGGGCTGGTTTTGGTCAATTATGTTTTCCTAGGAACTTGCCTGTTGCTTCTGATATTTCAACTAATGTTTTTCACAATTCTTAGCAACAATTAAATTAATAGGTATAATTTTCTTGAGCTTAAGACTTTACCCCACAAATTTCAGATATTATTACATCTGGGAGTTTGACCTCTTAATCCCTTCACCTATTTTGTCTGTCTGGTGACCCATGACCCTCCTCCCTTCTGGCAACTACCAGTTTGTTCTCTGTATCTATGAATCTGTTTCTGTATTGTTCTGTTTGTTTGTTTATTTGTTTTGTTTTTTTAGAGTCCACTTATAAGTGAAATCATATGGAGTTTGTTTTTCTCTGACTCATTATACTTGGCATAATACCCCCTAGGTCAATATTAAAAACCTCAAACATCCTGAGAAGAATGTTCAGAACAAATGGGCAGAAGACATTAATAGGCATTTTTCCAAAGACATACAGGTGGCCAACAGGCGCAAGAAAACATGGTTGATATCACTGACCATCAGGCATTGCAAATCAAAACCACAGTGAGATATCATTTCACGTCGTCAGAATGACTGTTAGCAAACAGACAAGAAACAACAAGTGTTGATGATGATGTGGAGAAAAGAGAGCTCTCCTGCACTGTCACTGGTGATGCAAATTGGTGCAGCCATAATAGAAAACAGTATGCACATTCCTTAAAAAACTAAAAAGAGAACTACCATACAGTCCAGCAAGTTCACTTCTGGGCATTTATCCTAAGAAAATGAAAAAGCTAATTTGAAAAGCATGGGGGAGGGTGTAGCTCAGTGGCAGAGTGCGTGCTTAGTGTGCACGAAGTCCTGGGTTCAATCCCCATACCTCCATTAAAAGAAAAAAACCCCAAATATCAACACCCCCCAAAATAATTGGAAAAAAAAAAAGAAACACTATATATCCCTTTGCTCATGCAGCGCCGTTTACAATAGCCAAGAGGTGGAGGCGAACTAAGTGTCCAACAAGGGTCTTGAGTTACTACCTCAAGGCATTCGGGTTTAATACTGGATGTTGGGAGTGGTAGGAGAGATTTGAGCAACCCTGAGAAACGTTGAGAGACTCATGTTTTACCAGTCCCTGTCTGGTGGCAGAGCACGGAGTCCCCTGGATGAGGCCAGCGTAGGATCAGGCAAAACTCATTCGGAGGTCACTGCAGCATTTAGGGGAAACCGCCGATGCTTCCCCCTTCTTCACAACATAACCTGGGATGCTCATCTCTTCCTTCATCTTACGCTTCCTGTTTCATTAATTCCCTTCCTTGTGATCTTCTGAAATTTGCCTCCCATTCTCTGATTCCTCTTTCACTCATTGGTTTCATCATCTTTTACTTCTTGCTTTCTTGGAAACCTAAATGACTGAGACACGTCAGAATTATTTGCAACATCCCTTATCTGCTGACTCTATGAGTTCATGAATACACAAAATTCAGGAGTGGGTAGAAGGATGTGCTCTCCTTTTATGTGGCCACAAACAGCTCTGTAGCATTTATGACAACACTGGAACATGATGGAGGGTGTGGAAAGAAATTTTTACCCCATGTGGGGCTGTCACGACCTGCCAAGTTACATCAGGAAGCCCCTTGGAATTCAAGCAAGCAAGTTACTGGCACAATTTAGAATCACAAGATCTAGCTCCATGCCCTGCATTCATGGTTTAATACTTGGGCCACATTCTTCTCCACCCTGAGCTTCTGTTTCCACATCTGTAAAGTGGAAATTAAATAATCCCAGCACTGCTTAACTCACCGAATGAGGATCAATTAAAAGAGGCATGAAAGAACTTTATAAGGTGTGCAGTGTACTAGAGATATTAGTGGTTAGTTTATCAAGGAAGAGGAACTCAGGAATGGGAAAGTGCGCAGCCATGAGGAGGCCCTCCTGCTCCTCTCCCCTTTGCTGTGAAGTCTGTGGAAGTGCTTCTGCTCCAGGGTGTGGGGGGCTTTCTGCATGATGGGATGTGTGGGGGTCAGAAAGGACCTAATCTCAGGCCAGGAGACCTATTGGTTAAAGTTAAGACTGAACTCTAAACCTAGATGATTTAAATTTGAATCCCAGCTCTGCTAGTGGTTAGTGTTGAATCCTTGGATGATCACTTAACTTTCCTGTGACCCAGTTTGCTCATCTGTAATATAGGGATCAAAACAGTGCCTGTCTCCTAAGGGCGTTGAGTGGGTTGAGTTAGTTAATGCAGGCCAAGTACTCAGAATAAGAAATAGTAGGTCTCCTTGCCTGAGGTTAGGTCTTGCTCTGTGTGTGTGTGTGTGTGTGTGTGTGTGTGTGTGTGTGTGTGTGTATGTGGCGTGCATTTCTTTCTATAGTCCCAGTTAGAAACCACTCTACAATTAGAGCTCAAGTCCTGAATGGGTGGTTTTCTTCTCCCAAGTCCATCCTGGTCCATCTTGGCTCTCCATCCTGCCCTCAGGGATTCTTGGTTCCTGACTAGGGTACTTGAGGGCCCTAAATGACATAAAGGAAAGAGAATAAAGGACGAGGGAGGGACACAGGCTCAGGGTTTCAGGCAGTGAAGGGGACTTGTGGAAGGGGCCTCTTAGGTCAGTTCTGGTCAGTTTCCCTCGTGGACAGATGAGGAGCCAGACCCAGGGCCGGGGTCACACGCTTCCAATGCCATTCCTGTTGGTTCTGTTGTCTTCATATCTTTCAAGGAGAACAGAGTTTAAGGAAAGAAAGAAAGGTCAACTATATTAATGCTAAGGGAGCTTAAGAAAGGGGATTCTTTTATTTCCTAGCACATGTCCCAACATATAGCTCAATATTTATTTGTGTGGTTATTTGTTTAGACCCTCTCTCCTGCTTGCCTTCGGTAAGGGCAAGATCCTGACTCTTCTGTATTTAAGCTCGGCACATGGCCTGAACACAGCAGGTATAGGTCCCAGTCAATACACAGTGACACTGGGGCAAGGGGCTCACCTCCTCCAAGGCCAAGAGGGAATGTCCACAGACATGCCGCTTACCTCACCACTCCCCCACCAACCTCCGCACCCAGCCACCAAGCTTAGATACCACCTGGTTACCCCGAAATAGCAAGATCAAGTTGTGCCCTACTGAGAATGAGAGCTTGAGAGTTGAGTTACAGATGCATGATCTTTTTTTTTTAATTGAAATGTAGTTGATTTACAATGTATTAGTTTCTGGTATATAGCACAGTGATTCAGTTATATATATGTATACACACACACACACACACACACATAGACACATACACACACAAATATTCTGTGTTCTTTTCCATTACAGGTTACTATAAGCCATTGAATGTAGTTCCCTGTGCTATATAGTAGGACCTTGTTGTTTATCTATTCTGTACATAGTAGTTTGTATCTGCCAATCCTAAACTTCCAGTTTATCTGTCCCTCCCCTCGTCTCCCCCGGTAACCATAAGTTTGTTTTCTATGTCTGTGAGTCTGTTTCTGTTTTGTAAATAAGTTTGTATGTGTCATTTTTTTTAGGTTCCTCATATAAGTGATAGCATATGATATTTCAAACACATAATCTTGCTTTTATTTTATTTTTTTTTACACTCCAGATTGTGGCCTGTGAAATTAGACTCTAACACACAAAGCACCCTGAGCAATACTGCCTCCCCACATTGTGAGCAATTCTCTCAGCCAGAACTCAGGACAGGCTTCTCAGAAAAGGAGCCACCTCTGAAAGGTCAGGACTAGCAGACTTGATGGTGCCTTTTGTGTCACTGAGACCTGACACCCTGTTCACCTGTACTGATATCTGAGCCTATGCTTTCCTGAGTGCTACTTGAATTTCAACCCTGACCGATTGCTGAGGACTGAGAAAGCAGATAAGCCAGTGACCCTTGATGAAGACTCTGTGTTTCTAAAACCTGCACAATTATTATATCTTGGCTGTACTATATCTACCTGTTCATTTGTTTCTATCTTCAGCCTGAATACCGTTGGGGTCTGAGCCATATCTGCACCTTAAGCATTTAGAACTGAGCTTTGCAGTACGTGACGAGCCCGCCAATACACAGGTGAGCAGAACAGAGACGCGGGGTTGGGGCGCCCTTCAGGCACACGTCTTCCTAAACAGTCTTAGTGCCGCGCCCCTTCACATGAGGTGCTCCCTGCTGTGGATCGAAGGGGCGCAAAGATCATGCCTTCTGTCACTTCCCCTTGCAGAGCAAGGCCACTTGCAGTTGTTAGCATTTGGCACTGGGGACATGTTATTCCCAAACAATGACTAGCCTACTGTCACTGGGATAGATTCCAACCAGTTGGACAGGGCAGGTGAACAGGGCAGGTGATGGTCATATTAGGCTTAGTAAGAAAATCATCATAGCCGAGTATGTGTTTTGGAGGAAGAGGAAAGCATATACTTTCCACAAGGGTTGTGTTTCCAAGAAGAGTAAGAAAGGCTTTGGGATTAGTTGAGTAAATTAGGTTATAACTAGTTATCAGATGACACCCTAATCTTTCCATGTTGGATATAATTTCTGTACCTCTCAGTCGGGAACATAGAGAGGTAGATCTTACACGGCAAGACCCTTAGTATCCTCATGACTTGCATGTGTCTTTATTTCTGCTGAGATGAGATGCAGTCCTTAGTTCTGGAGGCCCACAGGGAAGCTCCTGGGTCCGGGGTAGCCATCTAGACCAAAACCAGAATTTTAACGAAATGCTTTTGCAGCCTTGAGTCTCACTATTTCCCTGAGTGACCCTTATCACCAAAAGGCAAATGTTGAGTATCAGCATTTCAGGGCCGCAGAGGACCTGCCCGGCTTCCTTCATATTAGCGTATTTACAGCATTTCTGTTGTTGTGATCAGTAGTTGTTGGGAAGCCACTTGAACTCACTGAGCCTTACTTTCTACATCTATAAACTAGGGAGTGTATCATGACCCTGTTTACAGGTAGCCAGAGAAGGCGCCAAAATGGAGCAGAAAAGTGTCAGATCTCCTAGGACTTTCTATTCTCCTTTCTTTGGGGGATCATCTTCCAGCTTCCCGTGTCTGTCCTTTTGGTGTTCAGGTTTACAGCCACTTCTGTCCTTAGTTATGTCTCGGTGGGGCTCTATTATTCCAGAGATCCCAAGATGTGCCACATACTGAGCATGGTTGTGTGCCTCACTCCCTCCACGGGGAGGCGGCTCCCAAAGCGGGGACTGTATGGCTTCCAGCCCACAGCCCAGCGCATCACCTGCACCTGACATTCACCTGTGTGGCTTTGAATCAATGGACAGATAAATGGATGCATTCATGCATTGTATTTCTAGTGGCAACTATGGATTTTAACAGGTGCCTCCTGGAGAAAGCCTGAACCCAAAGTTGACGAACTATGATGGTAGGAATTTCATGCTGCATGACAAGCTCCCAAGGAAATAAAAGAAGGCAGAGGGGGAGATAGTTGGGACCTACTGCGTTTTACCAATGAGACATCCACCCACTCAGGCTGGTGTCAGGCAGCCCCGGGAACTTTCAGGCCAGAGGGATGGAAAGAGTTGGCAAGAGATGAGTATCACTTTCCACAGAAGAACTGAAAGAGAGAAAAATATAGAGAGGAGGGAAGTGCACATGCAGGTTAAATGTCTTCTATTTCTGTTGAGTTTTAATCACCTTTGAGGTTTTGTTTTTCACATAATCCATAGTTTCTTGGGCCAAGCAAACACAGGACACGGTTCAGAGTGAAGATACTGAGCTGGTGTAATTTCTCCACGCTCAGGCCTCATATTTCTCCCATCAGGAATGCAGTGGGGAACCTCACAGGTGACACCGACTGCTACTCTAGGCCTCCTATTTACCAGCCCCTCACTACCCAATAAAAAATTCCACACTTGTCAACAAGCGGGAACCCATCTGCTCTGATCACCCCTCTTTGACCCAGAGAAAAACTTCATGTCATCCTTTGGAGACCTGTCTATGGTACGTGCCACATCACTGGTGGAGAAGGTGGTTGGGGCCCACTTGGCTGATTTATTTTCTTTGCTCCCTTCACACCTGTTGGTCTTGGATTATGACCTTTCCAAAGAGAGGGGCCATTCTTTGGTCTAGAATCTATCTAGCTTGTTCTTATTGCGGGACCCTCTGAGGTCGGTTGTGCAGGAAGCAGCCTGAATTGATATCCCTTGGTGCAGCCATCATTATCTGGTCCATGTCCTGCCTCTCCTTCAAGCGCCTCTTGTCAACAGAATTCTGATGGATGATCCTGCATGTGCAGTGATGGTGGCCAAGGTCTAGCCAGGCCCTCTTATTGCATTAATAATCCTGGAAGATGGCATGATCATCAAAGAACCACAGGGAAAGAGCACGCAGGTGCCCAGAGGTCTTACCTCTAGCAGCTCAATTCCACCAACCTTTTGGGATGCCCACTCTGCAGGATGCACCCTGCTAGATACTAGGGAGAGACATAATGGTGACTAATACCCACCCAGGCTTTGCCCAAGTTCTCCATCTGGTAAGGGAACTAGGTGTGGAAACCAACAGTGATGCTGGAGACAACAGGATTGTGTGCAGGGGACAGAAGTCCCTTGAGGAGGAAATAGTTATGTCTGTTCAAGGAGGTTGGTTAGGAAAGATTCTAACATACAGGTTCTGTCTGAGCTGGGATTTGAAGGATGAGTAGGAACCTCACAGGGGCAGCAAGGGTATTTGTAGGCAGGGGAAACTGCGTGGGTAAAGATCTGTAGACCTAACTTGTCTAAAGAATTTCAAGTATTTTGGAGTGTGGGCAGCAATGGAGACAAGGGCAGTATAGAAGAGATATGGCCAGTGGCTTTGAGTTTCTGTAACTTTTGGGCCTACATCAGATGACACTGATTGAATTGTTCATTGATTTTCTACAGAACATGAACTCAAGGGAGGCCAAACTGGAGTGTCCAAGATGCTTTGCCAACTTAAGGCAGAGTGAGCTTCTGCAAGTGGAGCACAGGTGTTCCTCCTACTGGCTGCAGCTCCAGCCCCACCCTCTTCCCAGCACATAAACCTTCCAGCCTCACTGGATCTCCATGGGCAGGACAGGGAGCTCCACGCTCATAGGCAAAGAGCAGCGCACACAGCGGCGAGGGAACTTGGAGGAGAGAGTCACGGAGGACAGTGGCCATGGACCTGATCCCAAGCTTTTCCATAGAAACGTGGGTTCTCCTGGCTACCAGCCTGGTGCTCCTCTATCTGTGAGTAACTGTCTAGGCTTGTCTCTTCTGTAACCTTGGACTTGGGGGCCAGTCAGTTCTCCCTTTCCCTTAGCTGTTTGAAGTTTAAAGTAAATGGAAGGGAAGTAGTTGAAGCTTTGGGTGTTTTGAACAAAAGGGTAGTTATTATTGAGCTTACCCAGATCTGTTGTGGAGTTAACCCATACCCCCTTTCCCAAGTTCCTGTTACTATAGCCGGACAAATCGACCGGAGTCTGGCAGAGGCAGATTAAAAACAAATGGCTCACCCCTTCCCAAGCTCTGGGGATCCTGGAGACAGGAGGAAGAAACTTGGGTTTCTGTCTCATTATCTTCACCTTCTGCATCCTGTATCTGCAGCAAGACATGTGTAGAAGGGTTGGCCCCTGTGTCACTCAGAGTTCCTGCTCCCTTCTCTCCCTCCCCAGGTGTCATTTACACAAGGCTCCTGGTCACCCAGACTTTGTGAAGGGCTGGGACTGATTGCCATTCTCTTTCAGGCTCAGCTCTTCCCCCTTTTCTGTCCCCGTTCCCTGGCACTCCCTTTCTAGGACTCAGTTTACCTACCCTGTACTATGCAGAACTAGCCCCAAATGAGAAATCTTTAGATCAGGGGAGACTTGGCAGAAATCTTGAAATTGTATTAGTTTCTTTCACCTTTTCTTCCAGTCTCTGGAAGGGTCAGTATCATTGTATAAGTTTATTTTCTCCGCGATATGAAACCTGCTAAGCCTTCAAAGGCACAAGCCTCAAAATCCAATTTAAGTGTTTTTTTTTTTTTTCCTCCTTTAAGTACAGTACAGGAGGATGAATCAAAATCACCCAGCAGAGGAATTCCTTTCAATGCCAGGACTCCTGGCATCACGGAGCAGGTTGGGAGACGAGCAATTTTCAACAAGCGGGTAGACACCCCCCTTCACACCGCATTTGACTTCTACCTCAATTTCGCTTTCATCAGGTCTAGGAAATCGCGATGACATAGACATAGATAATACAAGCCTTGTTTTAATTCTTCGAAAGAAATATTAGAAATTCAAGGTATTGTAGCACCATATTTTCTGTCTGATGACATTATAAAATTGATTGATATGGTTTCATTTCATTCTATTTAATATAATTTTTATTGATATAAGAGTATTTCCAGCACGCTCTTTCTGAAGGGCTGATTTTCAGTATTTATGACTACAAAGGCATGTAAATAAATTCACCCTTCTACAGTAAACTCCAGAATATGACTCTAGTATTCAAATATACTCTATAGTATAGGTTTTAAAATATACCTGCCCAGAAAAGGAAAGCGCGAGGACCGCCGCCGCCAGCGCCGCCGCGCCGAGGCCAGGCCGAGGAGACCCCCCGCCACCCCGCCGCGCCTTCCGCCGCCGGTCCCGAGTCCTTGCACTCGTTCCGACAGCCTGCTGAAACGTGGTGGATTACTATGAAGTTCTAGGCGTGCACAGACATGCCTCAGCCGAGGACATTAAAAAGGCATATCGGGAACTGGCCCTGAAATGGCATCCAGATAAAAATCCTGAGAAGAAAGAAGAAGCGGAGAGAAAATTCAAGCAAGTGGCTGAGGCGTATGAGGTGTTACCAGATGCTAACAAACGGGACATCTACGGCAGATACGGCAAAGAAGGATTAGACGGTGGCCGAGGGGGTGGAAGTCACTTTGACGGTCCGTTTGGGTTTGGCTTCACATTCTGAAACCCAGATGACGTCTTCAGGGAATTTTTTGGTGGAAGAGACCCATTTTCATTCGACTTCTTCGAAGACCCATTTGAGGACTTCTTCGGGAATCAAAGGGGCCCGCGTGGGAGCCGGAACCGAGGCACAGGGTCGTTCTTCTCCGGTTTCAGTGGATTTCCTGCCTTTGGAGGGAGATTTTCTTCTTTTGATACAGGATTCACGTCCTTTGGTTCACTAGGTCATGGAGGCATCGCGTCTTTTTCTTTCACGGCATTCGGTGGCGGTGGAATGGGCAACCACAAATCTGTGTCAGCTTCTACTAAGATGGTTAACGGCAGAAAAAGCACTACAAGGAGGATTGTCGAGAACGGTCAGGAAAGAGTGGAAGTGGAAGAGAACGGCCAGTTCAAGTCCTTGATGATAAATGGTAAGGAGCAGCTGCTTGCTGCGCTTGGAGAACAAGCAGCTCCCGGCCCGCGCGGCCCAGGGACGTTCCGTGTAGCGGGCGCCCCGGGGACTGGCGCGTTTCAGACGAACTCACCTTCCCATGTAATTGTACCTGATCTAACGTGTTTATACACAGCTCGTCGGAGCCCTGTTTGTCATAGACGTTCGAGTTTATTGTTGGGACCACATGATAGGACCATTTTTTTGTCTTTAAAATTGTTGTATATCTCTGTATGCACTTTGCTTTTTTATTAAACGTAACTCAAGGAGGCCGTGACTCTTTCGTACACTAACACCAGCACGGGCCTGCTTCCCATTGTGCTTGCAACGTGAGCCAAGTAGTGTCAGCCTGCTGTGAAGCTAACATTGCCGGGACGAACCTTCCACAAAAGTAATTCCAGTTTTCTTCAGTATTTTCAGTAGTGAAAGACATTAATGTGTTAATGGTAACACATTGCTGGTTTAATATAAGTTGAGGATGTTTTCTAGTTGTGCATGAATGCTGGAAACTTAGTAAGTTTTGAAAATTGTTTAGATATGTAATGTTAAGCTTAGGTTTAAAAAAGTAAAGCTGGTAAACTGGGTCTTTGTTATTTGCTTAAAAAAAGAAAATAAATGCAAATGTGTTTGGTGCATTCAAAACAAAAAACAAAAAAAACCCTGCCCAGCAGGTTATTTTAATGTCTCAGTGCAGGTGAGTAAGCATGCCTGGGAACCAGTGATGATGTGAGAGGCATCCAGGGAGGGGTCAGGATGGAGGGGGAGAATATTCTTCACTCCTCAAAGCAGACCTGCCAGAGATACTCCTTAGACCTGGTCCCACAGGAGGTCAGCAGGGTTGGCATCCCATCTGCTTGAAGCCTGGGGGAAGGAGCACAATCTAAGTCACATGATGTGTTATCCATCTGACAGTGGGGGCTGGCACTAGACAAGGTCACCACCAGGCAAACAACACTGTTGCCTTAGAAGACACTGGTGCAGCCACAAGTCAGTAGCTGTAGACAAGGCCCTCCTTATCCCAGCACAATGTAAACACAGTAAGAAATGATCTGCTTTATTGTGAGCCTCTCCTTTGTACTCAAGGCAGCATTACTCCACCAAAATGAGAGGAGCTAGAAAGAATTCACCCAGCCCACCCTCTACCTTGACATGGAATCATGAGGTTAGACACTAGACCAGATCATTCCTTGGGACTAATGTTCTGACACATTCACTCAGTTGCTTGGCAGCATTGAAAGTTCAGAAGCCGAAACTGATTTGCGCTGGTTGTGATGGCAGAGGAAGGAATTGGGGTGGGACTAGCCCAGGCTGCCTCCTTTTTGGCAGTCAGTGTACACACCTCCACCACCTGTTCTGGAGGAGGGTCCAAAAGCCAAGCTGGGCCTGGCTAAGGTACCTCTGTGGGCCCTTCCAACACAGGTCCTTCTGGGTAATTTGGGGGGTTTCTTTTTATCACATATCATAGGATTACTGGATTTGTACAGAAAATTTGAACCTGTACTACCTTAAAGCCTAACCTCCTGAGAAGGAGAGACAGGGTCCTAGTCAACCAATGTGGGATGTTTTGTGGTTACTCATTTTATGTCTTGTGATGCGCCTCTTGCTGCCCACAGGACGGTACCTGAAGGCTGGAAGGCTTTTAGCTGAGAGTGCCTGTAAGGCATGTTGAACCATTTACACAGCGCACTTTTCAGCCATACCTTCCTAATTTACCTCTGCAGAGCTAGCCTTGCAGGCCTAGCAACTCGTGGTTAAAATGATTGCTGGCAGCCTCTTTTCTCCTCCACTCTGTCGTCTCTCAGTAACACCAGAGTTCTACCCCCACTCTTGCACCCCATGACATCTTTTGGGACTTGAGAGATGGAACAAGAGCTTTCTGCTTTACTTCTTGGCCTTCAGAGGAGTCTGAGCAGGGAGTGGATATAACTGAGAAAGGTGGTGGTTGTCTATTTACTTCAGACTTGTAAAGATCCAGAACCTTGAGTTGTGTGACTTCTCATGTAATAATGAAAGATGAGTTGCAGGACTGCATCCTATTGGAAGCACCAGCCTTAATGAGTTTTTGAGATAGCTGATGCACAGAGGCAGTAAACTAACTTCTTCGTGACTGAGCATCTTGCAAAAAAAATGAGTGTGCCTGGCACTATGCTTAGCAGGTGAGTCTCACAGGTTGGAGGACCAGATGCCATGAGTGGAGGATAGTCTGGAAATGGATCCTTTAGTCACTGGTCCCTTTATACAGTTTCATTCAGGGAACACAGGGGTCAATTGCCCTTCTCTGTAGCTCAGTCAGCCAATTTGCTTGACAACAGAGACTTGGGTATATCTGAAATGTGCTCACATTTCTATGATGGTAATGGAAATCTTTTTTTTTTCTTTTTTTTTACTTTTTAAATGTCTTATTATGAAAACTGTCAAGCATACACAAAGAAGCAAGAGTGAATTAACAATCTTCATATACACAACACACACCTTCAACAATAATAAACATTATGCCAATCTTGTTTCATCTAGCCAGTCATGGAAGTCTTGAGCACAGTTTTCATTCTACAGAAATAAAAACAGTATTCTTCTCTGAGGCCTGATTATGAAGATAGATTTAAGAAGAATCAGATCCTAAAATGGGACCAGGGCATAGAGGGAAGGAAAAGCATAAAAGTCTAAGCAAACTAAGAGCAGTGTCGGGGAAGGCTCCCAGTAACTCTGTTACTGGGTGGATGCAGTTAAACAAAATCTCGTGTTTGGAACGGGAAAAAAAAGTTTCCCATTTGTGCCTTGAATGAGAATCTTTTCATGAAAGTGTCAACTTACTAAATAAATATGAATGAATTTTCTGGAGGAATATGACCTAAACATCTCAGGGGCTCTCAAATTGTAAACATTTATCATGTATCCACTCTAGGATTGGAACCGTGAAGACTTCAGCTGCTTTGAGCTAAACATCATTACCTTTTGTGGGTCTCACAGTGAAAATGGGAAAGGAGACAATGAGTGAACGTTATTATTGCTTTTGGAGTTGCTGTTCTTATTCATTGCCTACTTGTTGTCTCCATAGGTTGACTGTGCCAGTTCTGAGTCAGGGACCCGCCAGCCTCAGTAGCTGTATTCCACCATTCCTGTGACCTGGTTTTCTCTTTCACTTTACAGCTATGGGACTTATTCACATGGACTTTTTAAGAAGCTGGGGATTCCTGGGCCGACACCTCTGCCTTATTTTGGAAATGTTCTGGCCTACAGAAAGGTGTGTGTTGTTTGAATTCCCTCTTTTGCTTCCTATAGCAGCAAATTCCAGCTGAGTTCCATTAAAAAAAAAAAAAAAGCCTCGTTTCAGGTGGAAGTTCTGAGGTTTCACACTTTGCAGAAATTGCATCATAGGCCCCACGCAGCACATAGCCAGTTTGACCCCAGGGATCTCGTCTCACCTGTTAGGAGCTTCAGGTTTTGCCTCAGTCAGACAGCACAGCTCTCTGGCTGGTTCAGCACAGGACTTGAAGCTGCAACCTGTAAGCATCGTGAAGAGGATCTTCTTTCTGCCAGGTGCACATTCTCAGGAAGGCGCAGTCCTACTAATTATTAGGAGAAAGGCATGAAGGGAGTGTCTGGTCATGGCTCATTAAGCTGTGTACACTAGGGCCACACATTCCTGTTAGTAGCGTAAGCTCTGGGTACCCTTTTTTTTGCTTTCTGAGGAGCAGGTAATTAGGTTTCTTCATTGATTTCCGCTTGGAGGAGGTACCGGGGATTGAACCCAGGACCTCTTGGGTGCTGAGCATGCGCTCTACCACTCTACCAGCTATACCCTTCCCCCGGGTATATTGGACATTTCCATTTCTAAGGCAGCCTACGTGATTTGCACCAGGTAATTTGCACATACGTGGATTCTCTCAAGAATTGCTAAGCTCTGCAGTTTCTTCGATGTTCTACCCCCACTCTTGCACCCCATGACATCTTTTGGGACTTGAGAGATGGAACAAGAGCTTTCTGCTTTACTTCTTGGCCTTCAGAGGAGTCTGAGCAGGGAGTGGATATAACTGAGAAAGGTGGTGGTTGTCTGTTTACTTCAGATATTTAACCACTAAATGAGTTGTCGGCTTTTTCCTTTTAAATAAGGCAGAATCACTTACACAAAATCACTAGAGAGGAAGTGATTTGACAAAATTATTAAAAATTTAGCTGAATGGAATGTACTAGGTGACACAGACTGTGACTTCCAGCAGAGCCTTGATGCTAATCCAGCTCTGACGCCTCCTAGCCCGGGGCCTGGCCCCTGAGCCGAAGCTCATGAGCGGCGCCCGGACGTCCAGGGGCAGAGCCTCGTGTGCAGGCTGCTCTTGGCCTCAGACTTCCTTTCCCGCAGACCTGAGGCTTGTTCCTCAGATCCTCATTCTCCATCCTGAGCCTTCATTGTCTCATTACCGCGTAAGAACTGCTTGAACTTTGTTCCTTCTGAAAAGGCAAAATTTCCTTTCCACCATCCCCAGATGAAGTCCTTAATGGATGCACTCCAAGACCCACATTTCTTTTGCATAGTTAAGCCATCAAATACCACAGCAGAAACATAGTGACAGGAAGGGTTTTTTTTTAAAGTTATAAAAGTGAAAACTCATGCAAGTGTCTTAATTGCATTGTCCTTTGCTGAATAATGAGGCATCTCCTTATCTTTTCCATGTTGAGCTGCAACACTAGAAGGCTAGACCACTTTGTCACTCATTCACTCACTCACTTTCCCACTCAGCACGCATGCCTTAGATACACTTACATTTGCTAGACTATTAGAGGTCACTGGTGCTTTAACTTCCTCTTTCTGCTAGAATTCTAGAGAGGGCTCATGAGAAAAATGAAAAGGCTGCTTAATTAGGAGAGGAAAGTAGGTACAGGCCACGCTGACTTCCCCCCAGCTTCAGTTTTCTCACGAGTCCGTAGAGGGTTTAGAGGGCTATGAGATTTTAGAGACAACACATGCTCTTGCAAAAACACTTCAGAAAGACAAGGAGTCACTTAGTATTCACTGACAGGGATAAGTGTTTAGTATCTGTGATACTCAGAGAAAATTCAAGAGTAATTTTCAGTGATCAGTTTCGAATATCTCATCTGTTTTCTCTCCTTTCCCTTAAGACGTCTGTGAATAAGAGAATTCACTATTTCATGAATTAGAGGTAGGGTTCAGTGCATTATCTTAATTATTTAATTTTGTTTCTCCTTGCAGGGTCTTTGGGATTTTGACAGTAAATGTTTTAAAAAGTATGGAAAAATGTGGGGGTGAGTATTCTGGAAACTTCCATCGGATAGACCTGTTATGGTGAGGCCCCCGTGATGCGGAGGACAACCTCAGTCCAGAGTGTCTTGGAATGAAGCCATCTACTGTGCAGCTTTGGAGACTTGTTCTATCAGGGATCCCCGAGGTCACCAGGTGTCCAGGTCTGCAGTCTGAGTCAGGCCTGGAGAATTGCAGGCCATCACTTTTCTCTGGACTTTGATGGCCCAGGGACTCCCAGCATCACCTTCTGTCCCGTATCTCGCTCTTCCTCTTTTCTCTGTGTTTCCTTCCTTAGGTTGCCTTTAATTGCATGATTCCGGACCCTTCTAATATGTGCTTATAAATGCATGTCATTGCCCCTTTCCCACAAGATTCATGTTTAATTAAAGCTAAAAAAAGCTTTATTTAAAATTTGCATTTAATATGCCCTTTTGAAAAAGGTCTCAGGGATACAGGTAAACCCAAGGAGAAACCATTTCTGCTCAGCTTTTTTTTTTTTTTTCCAACTTTCTCCACGAGTATGGAGTTTAGTTCTTTTTTTGGTTTTGGTTTTGGTTTTTACATTTTAAATCAAGACTTTTCCATAGAAGTGTACACAATTATTGCTTCACCTACTCTATTCCTTTGACTTTGAAGAGATGTGGGATATTTCTAACCCAGTGTGCTTGCTGGTGGGCTGACAGATTCAGTGACTTTGTTGAGTGGCCTTGGCTGACTGCCATGGCTTTTGCCTCTCGCAGCTGGTGGAGGTTTGGTGAGAGCAGGGGAGAGACGAAATACAGTTCTTGTTTGCCAGAAGCAAGCGGGAGAAGCTCTACCTCTCCGCCCCTCTTATCCTCTCGTCAAGTCCTCAAACCACAGGGCTCTGCTGAGTTCTCCTGGCCCCAGAGGGCAACGTCATCCCGGGGCGAGAAGAACACGCAGTGCTGGATCGCCACTGTGTTTTTGGAAATGGGCAGCGAGAAGTGCAGCGATTCTCGCTGATTTTTATATGTGATCACAAGACCATTTGAAATTCCTCTTTGAAATCAAAGGAGCAAGATGTGGCGTGTAGAAAACCTGCCATTTTGCTCTAGAATTGCAAATAGTTGAGAGTGGAAAACAAAATGTCAGAAGACAGTGTAATTAACTAACAGTAAGCCTCACTCCGGTGAACCGTCCCCATGAATGGACGTTCTGACAGTCAGGAGATCAGGCCAAATTAGAATGTACTATATATGAGGCGTCAGCTTTGGGTGGTAGGTGGGTCAGAAGTGGGCCGGCCCTGCTTCTAAGGGACGTCACCTACATGGAGCCTCAGGCCTACTTGGGACCCATATATAAGCATAAATATAAGTAATGAAAAGAAAATATTTAAAAAATGAATTATGCGTGTGCCTCTGAATTTCTTTATTCTCTTTGTCCTTTTGTTTCAAATTATTGTAAACTGGATGCTACCAAGGATATCTCCATATTATTTTAAGTAGATTTTTAAAAAATTATAAACTAGTAAGCAAATTCTAGAAAATAGGGTGAAGAACTCGTTCGTAATCCTACTCGTGCTTGTGGAGCTTTCCAAACCTTCCATTTGCAGACACATTGTTACATATTTATGATCACTGTGTCTGCAGTTTTCATCTGCTATGACATCATATGTGTTTTTCATTCTTTTGCTATATCTTTAAAAATGACTGAGTAGGTGGACTCTCCTTATTTTTAAATTTTCAGATAATTTACTTCCTTTCAATTATTAACTAACCTAACTTCCTTTTTGATAATGAACTATATTAAACCTATAAAAATAATGGAGAATGGTGTGGGAAATTCTCACGTACACACCACTTAGATGTAACAATGTTCTAATGGGATTTCTAGTCATGATCTATAGGAATATGGATTATGTAATGTTAGGATGAGAGTCGGGATTTTAGGTGTGGCTCCAGCCACAGAAACTGGCTCATTAAATTTAAACAGTTCTGTTTTCCTGACACAGGTTTTATGATGGTCGACAGCCTGTGTTGGCTATCACAGATCCAGACATGATTAAAACAGTACTAGTGAAAGAATGTTTTTCTGTCTTCACAAACCGGAGGGTAAGCATCCCCTTTTTTAATTTAAAAATTTACTTATCTATTAAATATCTATTTTGAAATAATTATAAATTCACAGGATGTTGTTAAAAGAAAAAATATACATGGAGGTCCCATGTTATGTACCTTTCATCCTGTTTCCTCCAGTGGTAATATCTTGCATAATTATAGTATAATATCAAAGCAAGAAGTTGACATTGATACTACCACAATACTTATTTGGATTGCATCAGTTTCATATGCACTCATTTGTGTTTGTGTGTGTGTGTGTTGCTCTATGAAAATGTATTATATATGTAGATTTGGGGAACTACCACCACATTCAGTATGCAGACCTGTTTCGTTCCCACAAGGCTCCTTATGTTCTTTTACAGTCATGGTGAGTAGCTTGTCTTTTCTTCTTTTCAGGGTTTCTAGCAGAGAAAACATATTTAAAATTTTTTTTGTTGAGGCCAGTTTATCAATTTTCCTTTTTATGGGTGGTAACTTTGGTGTCAAACCTGGAAACTCTTCACCTAGCCCTTGATCCTGAAGATTTTCTCCCATTTTTTCCTAAACGTTAAGTAGTTTTATGTTGTATATTTAAGTCTACGATCCGTTTGGTGCTAAGTTTTGTATAATGTGTGAAGTATAGGTCATGAGTTTTTGTTTTTGTTTGTTTCACCTGTAAATGTCTAAGTTGCTCCAGCACCATTTATGGAAAGACTTTCTTTCCTTCCATAAATAGCTCTTGCACCATTGTCAAAAATCAGTCAGGCCTATTTATGTGGGTCTATTTCTCACTCTCTATTCTGTTTATTGATCTATGTATCTATCCCTCCACCACACAATCTTGATTCCTAGAGCTATATAGTATGTCTTAGCACGTAGACCATTCCTCCTACTTTATTTTTTCAGAAATTGTTTTAGCTATTCTGGGTCCTTTCTCTTTCCATACAAATTTGGAATAAGTTTATGTATGTTTACAAAAAATTGCCAAGATTTGAATAAGAATTGAATTAAACCTATAGATCAATTTGGGGGAAAATCTGTATTTTTACTAGGTCACATCTTTCAGTCCGTGAACACAGAATGTCTCTCTATTTTATTTAGGTTTTCTTTGATTCTTTTCACAACATTTGTAGTTTTCTGCATAGAGATTCTGTACATGTTTTGTTATATTTTTTCCTAAATTATTTTATTTTCTTTGGAGTGATTGTAAATGGTATTGTGTTTCTAATGTGTTGTTACATATTCATTGTTGCCATATAGAGATGTGGTTGATTTTTGTGTGTTGATCTCATATCCTACAACCCTGTTGAGATCATTTATTAGTTCTAGCGGTTTTCTTTTTATATTCTTTGAGATTTTCTATATTGGTAATTATGTCAGCTGTAAATAGGAACACTTCTGTCTCTTCCTCTCCAATCTACCTGCCTTTTATTTCTTCTTCTTGTCTTTGCTGCGCTAGTGAGGACTTAGGATTTTGAGTAAGAGTGTGAGAGTGGACATCTTTTCCTGGCTGATCTCGGAGGATTCAGTGTTTCACCATTAAAACATATTTATTTATTTTCATCTTATATCTGAAAGGAAATTTCACTTATTTCTGCTCTAATCTTTATGATTTCTTTCCCTCTACTAGCTTTGGGTTTTGTTTGCTCTTCTTTCTCCAGCTGCTTTAGGGGTAAGTTGAGGTTGTTTACTTGAGATTGTTCTTTTTTTCTGAGGTAGGCTTGTATCGCTATAAACGTCCCTGTTACAACTGCTTTTGCTGCATCCCAGAGGTTTTGGATTATTGTGTTTTCATTTTCACTTGTCTCAAAGTATTTTTTGATTTCCTCAGTGATCCATTGGTTGTTTAGTGGCGTATTATTTAGCCTCCATGTGTTTGCAGTTTTTCAGTTTTTTTTTTCTTGTAGTTGATTTCTAACCTAATAGCATTGTGGTCAGAAAAGATGCCTGGTACAATTTCAATTTTCTTAAATTTACTACAGCTTGCCTTTTGGGCCAACATGTGGTTGATTCTGGAGAATATTCCATGTGCACTTGAGAATGTGTATTCTGTTGCTTTCTGATGGATTGCTCTATAGATATCAATTAACTCCACCTGGCCTAATGTGTCATTTAGGACCTGTATTTCCTTATTGATTTTCTGTCTGGATGGTCTGTCCATTGATGGAAGTGGGGTGTTAGGGTCCCCCCCCTATTATTGTGTTATTGTTGAGTTCTCCTTTTATGTCTGTTAAAATTGCCTTATATATTAAGGTGCTCCTATGTTGGGTGCATGTATATTTACAAGTGTTATATCCTCTTCTTGGATTAATCCCTTGAGCATTATGTAGTGTGCTTCTTTGTCTCTTGTAACAGTCTTTATTTTAAAATCCATTTTGTCTGATGTAAGTATTGTTACTCCAGCCTTCTTTTGGTTTCTGTTTGCATGGAATACCTTTTTCCATCCTCTTATTTTCAGCCTGCATGTCTCTCTAGCTCTGGAGTGAGTCTCTTGTAGATAGCATATATATGCGCCTTGTTTTTTTTATCCTTTCAGCCAGTCTGTGTCTTTTGGTTGGAGCACTTAATCCATTTACATTTAAGGTAGTTATCGATACATATTTTCTTATTGCCATTTTGTTTATTGTTTTGGGTTTGCTTTTGTTAAGTCTTTTTCCCCCCTCTTTCTTCTTTTTGTTCTCTTTTCTTGTGGTTTGATGACTAAAGAAGTTCCTTTAACATTTGCTGTAAAGCTAGTTTGGTGGTGCTGAATTCTTTTAGCTT
Source organism: Camelus dromedarius (assembly GCF_036321535.1). Lineage (NCBI taxonomy): Eukaryota > Metazoa > Chordata > Mammalia > Artiodactyla > Camelidae > Camelus > Camelus dromedarius. The sequence continues at coordinate 29,309,448 of NC_087459.1, read as the reverse complement.
TTGTTTATCTGTGAAGCTTTTGATTTCTCCATCAAATCTGAATGAGAGCCTTGCTGGATAGAGTATTCTTGGTTATAAGTTTTTCCCTTTTATCACTTTAAATATATCATGCCACTCCCTTCTGGCCTGTAGAATTTCTGCCAAAAAATCAACTCATAATCTTATGGGAGTCCCCTTGTATGTTATGCATTGCTTTTCTCCTGCTGATTTTAATATTTTCTCCTTATCCTTAATTTTTGTCAATTTGATTACTATGTGCTTTCGTGTGTTCCTCTTTGGGTTGATCCCTTGTGGAACTCTCTGTGCTTCTTGGACTTGGGTGACTGTTTCCTTTCCCAAGTTAGGGAAGTTTTCAATTATTATCTCTTTGAAAATTTTCTCAGATCCTTTCTCTCTCTCTTTCTGGGACCCCTATAATGTGAATATCAGTGCACTTCATGTTGTCCCAGAGTTCTCTTAAACTATCATCATTTCTTTTCATTCTTTTTTCTCTTTTCTGTTCTGCAGTAGTGATTTCCACTAATCTGTCTTCTAGCTCACTGATCCACTCTTCTGCCTCATTTAGTCTATTCTTAGTTCCTTCTAGTGTGTTATTTATTTCCATAATTTTGTTTTTCAACTCTAAGTATTCTTTATATTTCCCTACTCTTTGCTAAGAACTTCCCCATGTGCATCTATACTCCTTCTGAGTTCTCTGAACATCTTCACCATCATTATTCTAAACTCTTCTTGGATAAATTGCCTATTGCATCATCACTTATTTCTTCTTCTGAAATTTTTTCTTGTGTCTTGGCCTGGAAGATATTTCTCTGCTGCCTCATGTTGTCTGTCTTTCTATTTGTATTTTTAGGTAGCTTAGTTTAGTTATGTTTCTTGAGTTTGGATAAGTGGCCCTCTGTGGGAGATGTCCTATGTGTCCCAGCAGTACACTCCTCTCTTGTCACCCAAGGGCCAGGGTCCAGCTGGTCCCAGTGTAGTCTGGCCTGTGTTTGTGGATTCCTTCTACAGGCTTTGGGATTCTTGTTTTCTTATTTCTGATATCTGCACCCTGGTGGATGAGGCTGGACTAGAGGCTTATGTAGGTTTCCTGGCAGGAAGAGCTGGTGCCTGCCCACTGCTGGGTGAAGCTTGGTCCTCGACCTCTGGTGGCTAGGGCCATGTCTAGGGCAGTGCCTAGAGGCATTTGTGTGGCTCAGGAAGTCTGCTGATGGGTGGGGCTATGTTCCTACCCAGTCTGTTGTTTGGCCTGAGGCTTCCCAGCACTTAAGCCTACAGGCTTTTGGATGGTGCTAGGTCTTGGTGCTAATGATCTAATCAAAATGTCAGCCTCCAGAAAAGCTCATGTAGATGAACACTCCTGGGATGTCTGCCACCAGCTTTTATGTTCCCTGGGTGAGCCACAGCCATCCCCTACCTTCCCAGGAGACTTTCCAAAGCTAGCAGGCAGGTCTGGCCCATGTTCCTATGAAATCACTGTCTCTGCCCTTGGACCTGGTGTACACAAGCTTCTGTGTATGCTTCCCAAGCAAATGAAGTCTCTGTTTCCCCCAGTTCCATGGGTTTCCTGGAGTTATGTCCCACTGGCCTTCAAAACTAGATGTCCTGGGGGTCTCCTCCTCCCAATGCTGGAACCCCAGGCTGGGGAGCCTGATGTGGGGCTCAGAACTCTCACTCTGTCCCTCTGTGGTTCCCTCTTTTCTTTCCAGTTGAAGATCTTCTTTTGCAAGGTCCCAGTCTTTTTTTTTTTTTTTTTTTTTTTTTTTGTGGTTGTTTAGCAATCAGTTGTGGTATTATTGTAGTTATGAGGAAAGGTGAGCTCATGGTCCTACTACTCTGCCATCTTGACCAGAAAGCGCCTTGTTGAGGATTTTTGCATCTGTGTTCATCAATGATATTGGCCTGTAATTTTTTTTTTTTTGGTAGTGTCTTTGTCTGGTTTTGGTATCAGGGTGGCTTCATAGATGAGTTTGGAAGTGTTCCCTCCCCTTCAATTTTTTGATAGAGTTTGAGAGAATTGATATGAGTTCTTTGCATGTTTGGTAGAATTTCCCAGTGAAGCTATCTGGTCCTGGACTTTTGTTTGTAGGGAGGTTTTCTGTTTTTTGTTTTTATTGCTGATTCTATTTCATTCCTAGTGATCAGTCTGTTCAAGTGATTTATTTCTTCTGGATTGAGTTTTGGTGGATTGTATGTTTCTAGAAACTTTTCCATTTTTTCTATGCTGTCCAATTTTTTTCCATATAGTTGTTCATAGTATTCTCTAATTTTTTGTGTGTTTCTGTGGTGTTGGTTGCAATCTCTCCATTTTCCTAGCCTTATTTGTTTATTTGTGTCCTTTCTCTTTTCTTTTTGGTGAGCCTGGCCAGAGGTCTGTCGATTCTGTTTACTCTTTCAAAAAGTCAGCTCTGGGTTTGATTGATTTTTTTTCTATTATTTTTTAAATCTCTATTTTATTTATTTCCTCTCTGATCTTTATTGTTTCTTTCCTTCTACTGACTTTAGGTTTTGTTTGTTCTTCTTTTTCTAATTCTTTTAGGTGATAGGTTAGGTTATTTATTTGAGATTGTTCTTGTCTTTTGAGGAAGGCCTGTATCACTATGAACTTTCCTCTTAGGACTGCTTTCACTGTATCCCACAGAGTTTGTGTGGTTGTGTTTTCATTGTCATTTGTCTCAAGGTATTTTTAAATTTCTTCTTTGATTTCATTGTTGACCCACTGGTTTTTTATTAACAGGTTGTTTAGTCTCCATGTAGTCATTTTTTTCTTGTTTGCTTTTCTGTAGTTGATTTCTAGTTTCATGCCATTGTGGTCAAAAAAGATGCTTGAAATAATTTCTAACCTCTTAAATTTGCTGAGGCTTCTTTTGTGCCTGAGTATGTGGTCTATCCTAGAGAATGTTTTCTGCGCACTTGAAAAGAATGTGTATTCTGGTTTTGGGGGATGTAATGTCCTAAAAATATCAACCAAGTGTAACTGTTTTATTATGTATGTCCATTGCCTTATTGATTTTCTGTCTGGAAGATGTGTCCAATGATGTTAATGGAGTGTTAAAGTCTCCTAATTTTACGGTGTTCCCATCAATTTTGGAGATATCCATTTTAAAACAAAATGTAATTTTTAAAGATTGAGGGAATTTTCAAACAGGTTAGCTTGATAGGCCTTACCCAAGCTGAGAAATAGAATTATCTTTTTCTTTTCTCCCTGTGGGAAAAGTGTAGAGAAAAAAGTGTCCCATGTCACTGCAAAATTTTTCAGAATAGCAAATAGATTCCTAATCTTTTGCATATTAACTACTATTTTTTTTAAATCACCATATCAGCACATCCCTTTTCCCATTTGCTCAGACGGTAGATATATGTAAAGACAGTCTGAGGCAAAATACAGTTTTCCAAGGCTATCTGGCTCTCTGTTACCAATCCCTTTCTAATTTGCACAGCCCAGGAGGATGAACGAGGTCTTACTCCTTTCTGTTCCCCTGGAAGAAGTTTCCCTACCACATGGGACATTTTTATTTAAAAAGAGATTGGAATACAAAGACTGGAAACCACATCAAGTGACTGGATATCTCTTCTACCCTCAAAGGAACCTAGATACTTATGGTGTCTATTTACTGCGCATCTAGCATAGGGCCTGGTACTAAGTAACAGTCACTAAATATTTGTTGAATAATTTTTCCCATTTAACAAATTTTCCACAGCTGTTGAGATCTCCAAAACTTATGTAGGGTAAAATATGTTTTGCTTTCGACTCTAGTCCTTTGGTCCAGTGGGAATTCTGAAAAATGCCATCTCTCAGGCTAAAGATGAACAATGGAAGAGAATACGAATATTGCTGTCTCCAGCCTTCACCAGTGGAAAGCTCAAGGAGGTAAGGAAAGAAGAGGACTTGCTATTAGAAACTTAAAGAATAAGGTAGAAAATAAGATCACAGTCCCTTTCCAAAGAGGAATCTGAGGAATTTGAGTTTCCTAAAATTGTCTTTATCTTTATGTCCTAGAAGAGACATTATAAAATTCTTTATAAAATGTCACCTACTGTCCCATGCTGGGGAAAACCAGGTGCTTCTAGGACTTGAGTCTCCATGTTTAACTTTGGATGATGTTGTATTTTGTATCTAGATGTTCCCCATCATTGGCCAGTATGGAGATGTGTTGGTGAGAAACCTGAGGAAGGAAGCAGAGAAAGGCAAGCCTGTCGCCCTGAAAGAGTAAGTAGGGGCGAAGCTGCTGGTATTCTGAGCTCTCCTGAGACCCTAAGCTGTTTGCCATGGAGCTGAAATTCCCACTGTTGAGTTACTCCAGTGACCAGACAGAAGTAGGTGTGTGATGTTACAATCCAGTTGGCCACCCAAGAATGAGTGATGACGTGAGAAAAAAATCAGAAGGGATCTTCTCCTGTGTACATGACCCAGGATTAACTTATCTGCTTAATCATCACTGTGAATATGCTGGAAGACAAGTATAGTTTAGTCTGAGATCAGCGACTGTGATACCTTCAGTTTTGTTCTTTTTTCCTGAGATTGCTTTGGCGATTCACAGACTTTTGTGGTTCCATATAAATTTCAGGATTGTTCTAGTTCTGTGGAAAATGTCATGGATATTTGTGTAAGGATTGCACTAAATCTATAGATTGCTTTAGGTAGTATGGGCATTATAACAATATTAATTCTTTCAATCCATGAACATGAGATATCTTTCCATTTCTTTGTGTCATCTTGTTTCCTTCATCAGAGTTTTATAGTTTTCATGGTATAAATCTTTCACCTCCTTTGTTAAGTTTATTCCTGGTTATTTTATTCTTTTTGATGTGATTTAAAATGGGATTATTCTCTTGCTTTCTCTTTCTGATAGTTCATTATTATTATATAGAAAAGCAACAGAGTTCTGCATATTAATCATGTTCCCGCCACTTTACTGAATTCATTTATTAGTTTTACTAGTTTGTTTTTTGTTTGGTGGAGACTTTAGGATTTTCTATATAAAGTATCATGTCATTTGCAAATAGTGACAGTTATATATATTCCTTTCCAATTTGGATTCTTTTTATTTCTTTTCTTGTCGGATTGCTGTGACTAGGACCTCCAATATGATGTTGAATAGAAGTGGTGAGAGTGGGCATCCTTGTCTTTTTCCTAATATTAGAGAGTAATAGCACAAAAATAGACACATAAATCAATGGAACAGAATACAGAACCCAGAAATAAACCCATGCGCTTATGGTCACTTAATCTATGACAAAGGAGGCAAAAATATACAATGAGGAAAAGATAGTCTGTTCAATAAGTGGGAGAACTGGACAGCTACATGTAAAAGACTGAAATTAGAACATTTTTCTCACATCATATACAAAAACAAACTCAAAATGGATTGAAGACCTAAATGTAAGTCTGGAAACCATAAAAACCTAGAAAAAATAATAGATGGAATGCCCTTTGACATGAATCATAGCAATATCTTTCTGGATTTGACTCTTAAGGCAAAGGCAACAAGAGAAACAATAAACAAATGAGACCTAATTAAACTCAAAAAACTTTTGCACAGCAAAGGAAACCACTGGCAAGATGAAAAGACAACCTACTGAATGAAGGAAATAATTGCAAATGATATGACTAATAAGTGGTTAATATCATATATATATATATATATATATATATATATATATATATCACATATATATATATATCAATCATACAACTCAATATCTGAAAAACAAACAACCCAATTAAAAGTGGGCAGAAGACCTAAAGAGATATTTTCCATGGAAACTATTCAGGTGGCTAACAGGCACATGAAAAGATGCTCGACATTGCTAGTCATCAGAGAAATGCAAATCAAAATCACAATGAGACCACCTCGCACCTATCAGATTGGCTATCATCAGAAAATGTACAAATGGCAAATGTTGGCAAGGATGTGGAGAAAGGAGACCCCTAGTACAAGATTGAGAATGTAAATTGGCGCAGTCACCATGGAAAATAGTATGGAGATTCCTCCAAAAACTAAAAAGAGAACTATCATATCCAGCAATTCTTCTCCTGGGTGTATATCTGATGAAAAGGAAAACACTAATTTGAAAAGATACTTGCATCCTAGTGTTCATAGCATTATTATTTACAATAGTCAAGATATGGAAGCAACCTAAGGGTCCATCAACAGATAAATGGATAAAGAAGATATAGTATATATATGTGTGTGTGTGTGTGTGTGTGTGTGTGTGTGTGTGTGTGTGTGTACAGTGGAATATTACTCAGCCATAGAAAGGAATGAAAACATGCCATTTACAACAACATGGGTGGACCTAGAGGGCATTATACTAAGTGAAGTAAGTCAGATAAAGACAAATACTGTATGTTATCACTTATATGTGGAATCTAAAGAAGAGAACAAATGAATGAATATAACAAAACAGAAATAGGCTCACAGATATAGAGAACAATAGTGGTTACCAGTTGGGAGAGGAAAGGGGCAGGGGCAAGATAGGGGTTGGAGATTAAGATGTGCAATTACAGTGTGTAAAATAATTATGCTACAAGGATAGATGGTACAGAACAGGAATTAGAGCCAATATTTAACACTAACTTTAAATGAAGTATAATCTATAGGAATTTAAAATCACTTTTCTGTGCATCTGAAACTAGCACAACATTGTAAATCAACTACACTTCAACAGAAAAAAAGAATAGGTCTAGAGGTGAGAGGGCCGTGATTAATTTGGTGTTGCTGGTTAAATAGTTTTCATTGGTTAAAAAAAAGACCAGGGTGCTGCTGTTCTGTAACGTGCTAAAGAGGAATAACTGTGCACGAGTACTGTGGTGAGGGAGGATGAAGATCAATGTCACCTTTCTGGACTCCTCCAGGAAGAGTTAATTATTCCATTCTTTGTTCTCCTCAGACACAGTGCTTATACACCTACTACTGCCCATAGTCAAAACAAAACACACTACTGTAATTTGTCTGATTATGGATCTGTATCCCTCTATGTCTGAGCTCCTTGAGCCAAGAGCAGTGGGGGTGGGGGCAGTCTAATTTGCCTCAGTGTCCCCGTCACCCCTAGCACAGGGCCATCTGCATCATCATTGGCACCTCATAAACACCTCATGAGTGAGTGTGATGGTAGCATAGATTCTTTTGAAGATCCAGCAGGTAGTTCTGAAAGAGTGTGGCTCTTTACTTGTCTTGGGGACCTGAATTTACATACATTCTTGTTGCATGTGTTGGGTAGGGACAGTAAAGAGGTGTGGATTTTAATTGTTCATGTCTTTCTTTCTCTACTCAGCATCTTTGGGGCCTACAGCATGGATGTGATTACCAGCACAGCATTTGGAGTGAACATTGATTCCCTCAACAACCCACAAGATCCCTTTGTGGAAAATTCCAAGAAACTCTTAAGATTTGATTTCCTTGATCCATTCCTTCTTTTAATAAGTATGTGACCTACTATATTTCTTTTTCTTATTCCTCCTTCTTTCCTTCCTTCTTTTCCCTTCTTTTCTCTTCTCTTCTCTCCTCCTCTCCTATCCCCATCCCCTCTTCTCCCCTTCCCATTCCTCCTTCCTTCCTCTCTTTCTTTTCTTCCTTTCTTTCTTCCTTCCTCTCTTTCTTCCTTCCCTCTTTCTTCCTTCCCTCTTTCTTCCTTCCTTCTTTCTTCCTTCCCTCTTTCTTCCTTCCTTCCTTCCTTCCTTCCTTCCTTCCTTCCTTCCTTCCTTCCTTCCTTCCTTTCTTTCTTTCTTTCTTTCTTTCTTTCTTTCTTTCTTTCTTTCTTTCTTTCTTTCTTTCTTTCTTTCTTTCTTTCTTCTTTCTCTTTCTCTCTTTCCACAGTGTTATTGATATGTGATTCACATACTATCAATTAATCCATTTAAAATGTGCAGTTCAGTGGTTTACAACCTAAGTGTCCATCAGATGAATGAATAAGGAAAATGTGATACACACACACACACACACTGGAATACTGTTCAGCCATGAAAAAGAAGGAAATCCTGCCATTTGCAACAATGTGGCTGGATCTTGAGGGTATTATATTAAGTGAAATAATTCAGACATAAGGCAAATACTTATATGTTGAATCAAAAGAGGAAAACCAAACTCATAGAAAAACAAGATCAGATTTTTGGTTACCAGAGGCAGGGATTGGGAGGCTGAAGAATTGGATGAAGGTGGTGAAATGGTACAAACTTTCAGTTATTACATAAATAAGTCCTTGTGGTATAATGTACAGTGTGACTATAGTTAACACTGCTGTCTGATATATTTGTACATTGCTAACAGTAGATCCTAAAAATTCTCATCAGTAGGGAAAAATTTTTTCTGCAACTATATGAGGTGAGGGATGTTAAGTGAACTTATGGTGGTAATCATTTCACAGTATATGTATATCAAGACATTGTACTGTACACCTTAAATTAATACAGTACTATATGTCAGTTATAAATCAATAAAACTGAAAAAAATTTTTAGTACATTCAAAGATATGTGCAGATATCACTGTATTCAATTACAGAACATTTTTATCAACTCAGAAACCCTGTACCTTTTTACTATCACCTCCAACTCCCTTAGCCCTAAGCAACCACTAGTCTACTGAGTATAGACTTGCCTATTCTAGACACTTCATATAAACGGAATCATGTAATGTGTGGTCTTTTGTGGCTGGATTCTTTCATTTAGTCTAATGTTTTCAAAGTTTATCCACATTGTAGCACATGTCAACACTTCTTTGTGTGGCCAAATAATAGTCTATTGTATGGACTTTCTGCATTTTGTTTGTCCATTTGTAAGTTGATGGCCATTTGAGTTGTTTTCACTTTTTGACTGCTGTGAATAGTGCTGTTATGAACATTCATATACTATTTTTGTTTGAACATTTGTTTTTGATTCGTTGGGTGTGTACTCAGAGGTGGAATTGCTGTGTTATATATTAACTTTGTGTTCAGTTTATTAAGGATCTGCCAACCTGTTTCCCACAGTAGCTACACCCTTTTACATTCCCACCAGTAATGTGGGAAGCTTCCAGCTTCTCCATGTTCTTGAAAACACATGGTCAATACTTTCCTGTCTTCTTGCTTGTGCCCCTTACAGTGGGTGTGAAATGGTATCTCATGTGATTTTCATTTTTATTTCCCAAATGTCTAGGGATGATGAAAAACTTTTTTGTTGGCCATTTTAATGTCTTCTTTAGATAGATGTCTATTCAGATCCTTTGCCCATTTATAGTTGGATTGTTTGTCTTTTTTGTTGTTGTTAAGTTGTATTAGTTGTTGGACGTAGTGTATAATATTCTTTTATATGTTACTGGATTCAGTTTGCTAGTATTTTATATCTATTCTAGATAAAAGTCTCATATCAGATATAGAATTTCAAAAACTTTTTCCTCTTCTGTAGGTGTCTTTGCACTTTCTTGATTGTATGCTTTGAATGCAAAATTTTAAATTTTGATTATGTACCACTTCTATATTTTTCCTATTACGTCCTATGCTTTTGTTGTTATAGCTAAGAATCTCTTGCCAATCCTGAGGTCATGAAAACGTACCCCTTGGTTCTCTTGTAAGAGTTGTATAGTTTTAGCTCATATGTTTAGGTCTTTGATCAATTTTGAGTTTGGTGTTTATACGGTGTGAGGTATACCACTCTATTCTTTTGCATGTAACTATTCACTTGTCCCAGTACTGTTTATCGAAAAGGCATTTTCTTCTCCATTGAATGGTCTTGGAAACCTTGTCAACATTCAGTTGACCATTGGCATGTAGGTTTATTTCTGGACTCCAAGCTCTATTCCTTTGATATCTATGTCCATCCTTATTCCAGTACCACCTTGCCTTGATTAATGTAGCTTTGTGGTAAGTTTTGAAATAAAGAAGTGTAACTCCTACAACTTTATTGTTTTTTTCCAGAATGTTTTGTCTTTTCTGGGCAGTTTGCACTTTCATATGTGTTTAAGTTCAGGCTGTCACTTTCTACAAAGAAGCCAGCTAGGATTCTGATAGGGAATGTGTAATATCTGTAGATTTGCCATCTTGACCATGTAAATGTTCTGATACATGAACATGGGACGTCTTTTATTTCCTTAGATCTTATTTAATTTATTTCAAAGTGTTTTATAGTTTTCAGAGTATAAGTTTTGCACTTTTTTGTTAATTTTATTCCTGAGCATTCTATTATTTTTGATGTTACTGTAAAGAGTTATTTTCTTAATTTCACTTTTGGATTATGTATTGCAGTATATAGAAACACAGTTGATTTTGTATATTGATCTTGTATCCTGAGACCTTGCTGAGCCTGTTTATTAATTCTATTAACAAGTTTAGTGGATTCCATAGGATTTCCTACACATAAGATCATGTTATCTGATGATAGAGATAGTTTTACATCTTCATTTCTTACAGGATGCGTTTTATATCGTTTTCTTCATTTATTTTTAGAGGAGGTACTGGGGATTGAACCCAGGACTTCATGCATCCTAAGCATGTGTTCTGCCACTCAAGCTATACCTTCCCCACCATTTTCTTGCCCAATTATTCTGGTTAGAGCCTCTAGTACAATTTTGAGTAGAAGTGATGAGAGAGGCTTCCCTGTCTTTTTCTTAATCTTAGAAAAAAAACATCCAACCTCTCACTATTAAGTATGTTGTGAGCTATGGACTTTTTCATAGATGCCCTTTATTAGGTTGATGATATTCTGTTCTGTTCTATTTGTTGAGTGTTTTTTTTTTAAATCATAAGAGATTGTTGGATTTTGTCAGATACTTTTTATGCATCTGTTTATATAATCACATGGTTTTTGCTTTTTATTCTATTGAAATGATGTGTTACACAATCTTGCATTCCTGGGATTAAACTCCCCTTGGATATGGTGTATAACATCCTTTTATATGTTACTGGATTCAGTTTGCTACTATTTTGTTGAAGATTTGTGCATCCATGATCATAAGATACATTACTCTGCAATTTTCTTTCCCTACACTGTCTTGGTCTGATTTTCGTATCAGATTAATACTGGCCCCACAGAATGAGTTTGGAAGTGTTCTGTCATATTCTATTTTTTGGGAAGGATTTATGAAAAATTGGTATTAATTCTTTCTAATTATTTGGTAGTATTTACCACTGAAACCATCTGGACCTTTGTCAAATTGTGGGGTTTTTTTTAAATTGAAGTTAGTCAGTTACAATGTGTCAATTTCTGGTGTACAGCGCAATGTTGTGGGTTGTTTCTTGATTACTGACTAAAACTTTGTACTCCTTATAGGCCTATTCAAATTGTCTCTTTCTTCTTGAGTCAGTTTCTGCACTTTGTGTCCTTCTAGGAATTTGTCCGCTTCATCTAAGTTTCCTAATTTGTTGGTGTACATTGTTTATAGTATTCCTCTATGGTCCTTCTCACATTTTTGATGTCAATAGTAATCTCCTCTCTTTCATTTCTAATGCTAGATGTCTGAGTCTTTTTTCTTTTTTCTTAGTCAATCTAGCTAAAAACTTCTTTTCAAAGCATCAGCTTTTGGTTTCGTTGATTTTTTTCTATTAGTTTTATTCTCTATTTCATTAATTTCTGCTTTTATCTTTATTATTTTCTTCCTTCTTCTAACTTGAGGTTTAGTCTGCTCTTTTTTCAGTGTGTTAAGGTGGAAAGTTAGGATCATGATTTGAGATGTTTGTTCCTTTTTAAAAATAGACATTTATAGCCTTGAATTTCTCTATGAGCCCTGCTTTTGCTACATCCCACTAGTTTTGGTAAGTAGTATATTTATTTTTATTTATGTCAAAGTAATTCCTGATTATGCTTTTTATACATCATACAACTCATTGATTATTTAGGAATGTGTTGTTTGATTTCCATATATTTGTGAGTATCCTCCATTTTTGTTATTGATTTTTAATTTAATTCCATTGTGGTTAAAAGACATACACTGTTATTTCTATCCTATAATTTTTTGAATAAAATGATTAATTACAGTATCAGACTATAGTCTAGTTTTTCCAAAGAGACTCTAGTCCAATAGACAAAAGGCTGTGAGGGCCAGGAATGCAATCCTGTTCCTTTGATCTTTCAAAAAGCAGAAAGAGCCACTCATCTCACTACAGAAGTGACTGCCCCTATTTGTGGACTTACCCTCGTGCAGTCATTGGATTGGAAGTCTGAGCAAAGGTCATAGGGGGAGTGATTATGGTATATTTTACTCTCTGATAGAGAAAATTATAATTGCCCCTGAGAAATTCTGAATTTTCACTGTGCTTTCCTTTTATCTTTTACCTACAGTGCTCTTCCCATTCCTCACCCCAATATTTGAAGTATTAAATATCTATCTGTTTCCAAAAAGTGTTATGAATTTTTTCACAAGATCCATAAAAAGGATAAAAGAAAGTCGCCTCAAGGATAAACAAACGGTAAAATCCGGTGGTGGTTACATGAGTGTGTTCACGTTTTGAAAATGTATTGACCTGTATACATTTGACTTGTGCACTTCTCTGCATTTTTTTAAGGTTGGTAGAGAACTATAGATTTTAGATCAGGGGAGTTATAACACTTTGGAGGGATGAAGAAGGTAGAGGCTGGGCAAGAAGATAAGAAAATGAGTCAGAGAGCAGTGTTTAAATCTAAGAGTAGGCAATCCAGTTGGTAAGTCACTACATAAATATGATTGAGATAAAAACTACCACTTCCCTTCAATAAACTGTCAAAGGATGAAAAATACTGTTTAAAAATGATTTTACTGGTGTTATAATTTCCCCACATATTAGACTGGCAAGATCACTTCAGTTCCAAGCTTCCTATTTTACAGATTGTCCAGTGGATTGGGCACCTGGTGGAGTGTAGTCTGTGTTAAATTTGAGCCTTGCAATAGTCTGGAGTGGGCAGGAGTCTTCTCTGGGCCATGAGGCTGCAAGCTGGTTAAGCCAGCTTTGCCTTCATGAGGCCTGGAGGTCAGCACAAGGATGTCTCCAGGTCAATGGGCCAGGACTGGGTACTCCAGGGTGTCGCTGAAGATTGTGAGGATTTTTGGAAAGGCCAACTGCTTGAAGATGCTTCTAGGAAAGCTGCTGATAAACTCAGCAAATGTCAGATCAGTTTATGCGACCGTTTACTCAGAATTAAAGTTAGAGGGAAAGAAAAGGATGGAAGTCACGGACTTTCTCCTGAGCAAACCGGGATGATGGGAGAGGGATAGACAACTCTACAGCAAAGAACTGTTTCAAAAGCCAGAGAAGCCCAAGATCAGAGAGGGCGAGGAGCAAAAAGCCGTTGGGCGTGGCGGCCGGGTTTGCCTCGGGGAATCTTCGTGCTCTCCAAGATTTGCAGCTGAATGTTCCTGTCGATGGGGGACTCAGGCAATACTAGTCAGACCTCTGCTTTTTAAGGGGCTATATTCAGAGGAAAGAGGTTATATACTGCATTCCTGATTTATTTATGACTTCACAAGTAATTTCTGTCATCAGAATTTCTCTTTCTGTTTCCAGCACCGAGTGGATTTACTTCAGCTGATGATTAACTCCCAGAATTCCAAAGAAATTGACACCCATAAAGGTAACCAGGAGTGCTTCGGAGGGCCACTGAGGGGAGGCACAGGGGAGGGCGGTGGTTCTGAAAATATGCAGGGAGTTTTCCAGGCAGATGATATGTTCAGAAAGAAACAGTAGCCAGAGGTACTTCCCAGAACTACGCAGGCACAACTTTGTTCAGAGCGTGAAGGGCGAGGACAACAAGAATGTCACGCCCAGAGTCAGTCCTGGTCCTGGACCACCTGCAGCCCAGCCTCTGGGGGGCTTGTTTCCAGTGTCAATTCTCAGGCTCCTCCAGACTCATTAAGTCAGAACCTCTGCCTGGGAATTTGCACCAAGGCTTCATCGCATTGGGAGGCACTTTACCCCAGTGTTGGTGACCTCAACTGGGAACACTTGGTTGAAGTATGCTCACTAGCTTAATCTACTGTAAAGTTTAATTTTTCCCTTTGTCATTAACATGTGGGAGAAGGCTTTGAGACTGCAATGCTAAATTATATTTAATTTTAATCAATTAAAATTAAAATTTAAATAGCTACGTATTAGAGAGCACAGCTATAAACTTTGAGTATCGTGGGGTTTACGCTCACTGGAGGAAATAATTTGATAGTTGAATTTGCCCACAATTGAATCACAGAAATCATCACTGGGGAGTCAGAATTCTGTAGATCTTTCTTACATTCCTTTTGTGTCGTTTTGGTTGTGAACTATATAGTTGGGGCAGGACAATTTTTTGTTTTTTAAAGATAATTCTTGCTTTTTTCTGTCTCTATGAGCCAGATGTCAGAGTGAAAAACACTCTCAGTTTGACTCTGAATTACTTTTACATGTTTTCCCCTAGGGATTTGGGAGTTTCATTTGAATTTCTCATCATCTAAACTGTGATTTTTTAGCACTGACATGATCTACCTAAAATGGCTTTACTTTCTTTTCAGCTCTATCTGACCTAGAACTTGTGGCCCAAAGCATTATCTTTATTTTTGCTGGCTACGAGACCACCAGCAATTCTCTCTCCTTCATTATGTATGAACTGGCCATGCACCCCGATGTCCAGCAGCAGCTGCAGGAGGAGATCGATGCGACTTTCCCCAACAAGGTGAGTGGATGGTGCCTGAAGGGGGAGGGTAAGGTGAAGCCTTAGCAAGAACGCCTCCTTGCCACTTCTTAGAGATTGTTGCAAAAAGCATAAGCATCCATTCTTTTATCCACACTATCTAGGAAGGATCTAAAGAGTGCAAAACAAAGGGAAAACACAGATAATGCATGCTCCTCACAGCAATATAAGTACTTTGAAAAAAGTGCTGGTCCTGCCAAATCAGATGTCAAGATAATGCCAAGTAAAATTCATAAAACCTCAGTGGCATCTAACAATAAGCATTTGTTGCGCTAGTGTCTGCATAGTTACCTGTTGATATGGCTGGACTTGACTGGTCTGGGTGTTGGCTGATCCAGGCTGACCTTGGCTAAGCTGGCTGGGCTGCCTCAATTGCACATGTGCCCCCCACATGTCCCTCGTACTCCCTGTGTCTGCTTCTCAGATCAGTGGTAGATGACAGGAGCAAGAAGCCCAATCATACGGGTGGCTTCAAACTCTGCTTGTATCACACTTAGGATACTTTCCACTGATTCAAACAAGCCACCTCGTCAACCCGAGTCAGAAAGGCAGGGCACCACATTTATACAGTTTTTACCTAATATAGTGTTTCCAAATTTTATATGTGGATATTCAAAAGAATTAGCAATCAGCAGTTCTCAGCCAGAATACTTTATGTGGAATCGAGATTTCGCTCTTTGATAGATTCTTTTTCCTTGTTATAGATGTGTGACCCTTCTTTTGAAAGGAAACAGTGACTTCACACTATTCCACTTAAGAGTAAGGGCCATAGTCCATTAGTCCCATATGTTCTCGTGAGAAAGAAAAAGCACTACGTGATAGTGTGTGGGATTACAGACCCTGTTTAGGAGTTGTCCCCAGGGCCTCCCATAGTCATAGCTACTCCACACATCTCAAGGGGCCACTGAGCAGATCAAAGGACATGATGGATATTAAAATGTCTATGAATGCTAAGATCCTTTACCAATTAAATTATTCTCTGGAGATCCTAGCATTTCAATAGTGCTACATAGACTGAGTTTAAAGTTGATCCCAAATCTCAATTTGTCAAAGTCTGTTTCTTTCTTCCCAGGCGCCCCCCACCTACGATGCCCTGGTACAGATGGAGTATCTTGACATGGTGGTGAATGAAATTCTTCGACTATTTTCAATTGCTGGTAGACTTGAGAGAGCCTGTAAGAAAGATGTGGAAATCAAAGGGGTATTCATCCCTAAAGGGACAGTGGTGATGGTGCCAGTCTTTGCTCTTCACAGAGACCCGGAGCTCTGGCCAGAGCCTGAGGAGTTCCGCCCTGAGAGGTACAAGATCCTGGGGAAAGAGAACCCACCCTGATACAGGTTGTTTAGTGTATTCCGATGACTTTTATTATGGGTGACAAATGTGTGAGTGTATAATCATTTATTTTACATCTTTTTATTGTTAAATGCATTTTCTTATTCCAAGAATGACCATTGTTTGAGTCAAAGGTTTACAAACTGTAGACTAGAAAAAAGAAAGTTATAGCCACATACATTTCCAGTACCTTAACGGAGGCCTTACTGATAATGTGATGTGTGTCATTATGGTTACTCTTCTGTACATATATAGATTTTTAAAACTTAGAATGGTATTATATACAATTTGGTTTTTAACTGCTTACCTTAGTTAACAGTAAACTGTAAACAGCAGTCTATGTTTTTAAATATATACATGTATGATTTTTGCATATGCCATAATTTACTTAACTACTGTCTTATTTTGGGTGTGTAGGCATTATATTTTGTTTAAATTTTTCTGTCTATTCTCTTTAGCTCTTTGAATTCACCACTAACATTCCAACATTTTCATTTCTTTAAATATTGGCTGTGCCTCCACCATTATAGTGAGAGTTCAGGCTGAGGACCCAGAGGTTCTCATCCCTGGTGGTTCAGGCAGCCTCACTGAGGGCCAAGAGCATAGGCCCCCGGTGCTGTCCGCGTCTGCAGTCCTGGGCCACCTCCCTTCTGCTTCAGTATTTGGTGACCTTCCAAAGAGAAGCCCTGTGACCTCTAGACGTCTGGGACATCCTCCCTGGAGGGGTCTTGAGTATCCTCCTCTGGGAACTCAGAGCCAAAGTCTGGTTATGGCAGCTTGGACTCTGGAAAGAGTTGATAGAGATCCATTTACTATACGGTGAGCAAAATTTGGATTGAACTTTCAGGGAACCAGCTAGAATCTGGACACTTATGAGCCCCTGACTATAAGCTCCCCGATGGCAGGGTTTTGGCTTGTTTGCCATGGTGTCCCTAGTGCTAGCATGACCTAGAACAGAGGCACTTGTCGAAGAAGTCAGAATTGACCAAGTCCTCTGTTTTCTGGACCAGGGAACCTCTGTGGTTCCTCCAAGCTCAGGAGCGCCCCACTGCAGCAGCATGAACCCAAAGCCAGAGACCACTCACTGTACTTCTCTTTCATTCATTCAGCCATCAAGCAGGGAGTCAGTTAGTTCTTTCCTACCTGTGCCTGGGACTGGGCCAGCCAAGAAGAAATCCAAATGTTTTAAAAAAGCCTATTATGGAGAATTTTTGACATATACATAAGTGTGTGCATACTTGACTCATATACAAATATGTTCTATAGGCACAAGCCTGTAAACCACTTCTAATGTATCTATCTGTGCCCATTCCCCACCCAGCAACCATCAACTCATGTCTGTGTCATCCACATGCTACCCTTCTCCTGGTCCCCATGTTATTTTATGTCACATTGTCTATCAGTAGTCCTGAATGGTCTCCAAAATAGGGGTTCTGTAAAATACACATAGCCATAAATGCCATTATCATTTCCCCTAATCCACATTTTTTCCTTAATATATTCAAATGTTGAAGAGTCATATTTGAACAAAACATAGGTCTAACCATGAAGGAATTTGTAGGCTAGTGTATCAGCTAGACAAGGAAATCAGTGGTAATACGAGAGTAGAGTAGCATTATGTGCTTGTGTAAATCTGCTGACCTAAGCATCCTCAGTTTGTGGGAGAGAGAGAAAGAGACACACAGAGAGAGTCACAAGCAGAGCGGGAGGCAGGAGAAGACAAGGGTAAGATAACCTTTTAACAGTGGGAGGTGTTTTGCCTGCTTCCTTCCCCCATGAGGATATGACCGACATAGGTGTGCCTGGAGACAGGAACCCGTGTTTCCTTCAATCAGTCTCATTTCCTAAATACCTTTCAGAGAATGAACATCTCACCACTCTGAATGTAATTTTAGTGTCTAAAGATAATTTCTTTTAAAAAGCATTCATCTCATCTCTTCAACAAGACTGGGAGCTCCTATAGAGTAAAGGGGATGGGAAGGATCTGAAGCTGACCTTTCTCACAGCAAAGTAGCCACAGCGGGATGCATGACTTGCCCACAAAAGGATCCCCAGTGCTGTTCGTTGAAGAATTAAGTTAAAACCTCAGACCTGGAGCTCTTGTGGTTTTTATGTCTCATTAATTTGTTTCATCTACTTCTTTGGATCAAGGTTCAACAAGAAGAACCAGGACAGCATAAATCCTTACACATACCTGCCTTTTGGAACTGGACCCCGAAACTGCATTGGAATGAGGTTTGCTATGATGAACATGAAACTTGCTATTGTCAGAGTCCTGCAGAACTTCTCCTTTAAACCTTGCAAAGAAACACAGGTGAGACAGTTACCTATCTGCATTAATAATGTTTTATTGTTTTTTTAAACTTAGGAGTCTTTATATATGTGTAAGAATGTGTTCTATTCAAAGAATAATTTGTTCTATAGCCAGAGAATCTTTTGGAGCCATATTTAACCTTCAGTTGTCCTTCAACTCTGGATGGCTATGTCTGTAGCTTTATGAAGACCCATCTATACAGGCCGTCTAGAGTCAATGCAGTTAGCAGGACATGACTATAGGCAGTCCACTGAACTGAGCAACATTTTAAACTTTGTTTCACGTCCACTGGAAGGAAGTGTGTGACAGACACAAGCGCAGTGATTACTACATCATGACTTTTCAATGGTGGGCTTCTCTGCTAGAACATCCAGAAGCTCTCCTGGCAGTGGTCCTCAGCCACTGCTTGCAGAATGAAATCATGGGGGAGTTAAAAACCCTAGTGCCTAGGTCATCTCAGACGTTCTAATGTAATTCCCCCAGAGTGCGGCATTCAAAACGCCCCCATTGGGTCTCATGTGCAGACAAGGCGAGAATCCCTGATTGAAAGCATTTCTGCCAGATGTGAAGACTCCCACGGTCCCCCTCACCTTCCAGGAGTCCTGCTGCCATCGGGCTGGGCTCCTTTTGCATTCCAATAATAACTCCACGTGTGTCCTTCCCGCTCCCCCGACCATTCTGTCCTCCCTCTTCAAGTTCTAGCTCAGTCCCTGAGCCTCTCCATGGAACCTCCTCCAAACAGTCCTGAGCCCATTCTCCCCTCTGTTCTTTTTTTTTTTGAAATTAGATCATTTAAAAAAATTTTTTTAATTGATTTATAATAATTTTACAATGTTGTGTCAAATTCCACTGGAGAGCACAATTTTCAGTTATACATGAACATATATATATTAATTGTCACTTTTTTTCTCTGTGAGCTACCAGAAGATCTTGTACGTATTTCCCTGTGCTATACAGTATAATCTTGTTTATCTATTCTACATTTTGAAATCCCAGTCTGTCCCTTCCTACCCCCCACCCCCTTGGCAACCACAAGTTTGTATTCTATGTCTATGAGCCTATTTCTGTTTTGTATTTATGTTTTGTTTGTTTGTTTGTTTTTAATTTTAGATTCCACATACAAGCGATCTCATATGGTATTTTTCTTTCTCTTTCTGGCTTATTTCACTCAGAATGACATTCTCCAGGAGCATCCATGTTGCTGCAAATGGTGTTATGTTGTCGGTTTTTATGGCTGAACAGTATTCCATTGTATAAATATACCACATCTTCTTTATCCAGTCATCCATTGATGGACATTTAGGCTGTTTCCATGTCTTGGCTATTGTAAATAGTGCTGCTATGAACATTGGGGTGCAGGTGTCTTTTTGAAGTAAGGTTCCTTCTGGATATATGCCCAGGAGCGGGATTTCTGGGTCATACGGTAAGTCTCTTCCTTGTCTTTTGAGGAATCTCCATACTGTTTTCCACAGTGGCTGCACCAAAATACATTCCCACCAGCAGTGCAGGAGGGTTCCCTTTTCTCCACAGCCTCTCCAGCATTTGTCATTTGTGGATTTTTGAATGATGGCCATTCTGACTGGTGTCAGGTGAGACCTCATTGTAGTTTTGATTTGCATTTCTCTGATAATTAGTGATATTGAGCATTTTTTTCATGTGCCTATTGATCATTTGTATGTCCTCCTTGGAGAATTGCTTGTTTAAGTCTTCTGCCCATTTTTGGATTGGGTTGTTTGTTTTTTTCTTATTAAGTCGTATGAGCTGCTTATACATTCTGGAGATCAGGCCTTTGTCGGTTTCATTTGCAAAAACTTTCTCCCATTCCGTAGGTTGTCTTTTTGTTTTACTTATGGTTTCCTTTGCTGTGCAGAAGCTTGTAAGTTTCATTAGGTCCCATTTGTTTATTCTTGCTTTTATTTCTAATGTTTGAGTAGACTGTTCTAGGAGAACATTTTGAGATGTATGTCAGATAATGTTTTGCCTATATTTTCTTCTAGGAGGTTTATTGTATCTTGTCTTATATTTAAGTCTTTGATCCATTTTGAGTTTATTTTTGTGTATGGTGTAAGGGAGTGTTCTAGTTTCATTGCTTTACATGCTGCTGTCCAGTTTTCCCAACACCATTTGCTGAAGAGACTGTCTTTATTCCATCGTATATTCTTGCCTCCTTTGTCGAAGATTAGTTGACCAAAAGTTTGTGGGTTCATTTCTGGGCTCTCTATTCTGTTCCATTGGTCTATATGTCTGTTTTTGTACCAATATGATGCTGTCTTGATGACTGTAGCTCTATAGTATTGTCTCAAGTCCCCTCTGTTCTGTTTTCAGGTACCACTGGCTGGCATCATGGGTCCTACCATGTAACTTAACACTTTGTCATTGAACTATTCAGTTTGGTTTCTATGTTTTCTTTGCACCTAAGAACATCTTTAACTCTAGCCCCTCATTGTGTTCCTTTCATAAATGCCTAATGGTGCCTCCCAGTCATCTGGTAAAGGCTTAAGGAGTGATGAGCAGTTAATTTACAGGTCTTGAACATAGCGCCATTTGCAGCAACATGGATATTCTCGGAGAATGTCATTCTAAGTGAAGTAAGCCAGGAAGAGAAAGAAAAATACAATATGAGATCGCTCATATGTGGAATCTGAAAAAAAAAAACAAAAAAACAGAAATACAAAACAGAAACAGACTCATAGACATAGAATACAAACTTGTGGTTGCCAAGGTGGGGGGTGGGAAGGGATAGACAGGGAGTTCAAAATTTGTAGATACTGACAGGCATATGTAGAATAGATAAACAAGATTATATGGTATAGCACAGGGAAATATATACAAGATCTTGTGGTAGCTCGCTGTGAAAAAGAATGTGACAATGAATATATGTATGTTCATTTATAACTGAAAAAATTGTGCTGTACACTGGACTTGACACAACATTGTAAAATGACTATAACTCAATTAAAAAATGTTTACATAAAAAAATTTACAGGTCTTGGATACAAATGTTGACCTGTTTGAACTTTAAAGATTTAACAAATGACATCTATGTACGTGCTTGTTCTGTTTGTCTGCAGGGGAAATATAAGCATTTTAAATTTTGAAATTTAAAAATACCATATGTTTATAGAAAGATCTGGAGCCACTCCTCTGAAAGAACAATTGTCATTGATTCGCATCAAGCACAGCCCTATGTTAAGGTTTATTTCAGGACTCGGACAGTTAATAAGCTGCTCCAGTTGAGAAGGCTTTCCCAGGGAAGACAGGGATAGAGATGGTTTCCATTTTAATTGTGGGCATCCTTTATGGCAGTCCTGTAAATGTGTACAGACAGGGGACTCAGCCCTGAGAGAAAGGGGGCCATTGACACGTCTGCAAGGGGCAGATGCTCCCTGTAAGCTCCACCCAGTCATCCCCAGGCTGGGGTTCTTCCCCCCATGACAATTTGCTTTCCCTTCAGTCAAATGAGATTAGAGTCACTCTGTTGGTGTCCCCCAACACTGACAGAGTAACTGGGTGAAAACAGGGCTGAAAGTGTCAGATGAAACACTGTAGGTCATTTAAAGTTCATCATTTGCACTACACTTAGGAGCCAGGAGATGTTAAAAAATAGACATAATGCTTCATGAAGTTCTCTTCCCCTCATGAAACTGGATAGGTTCCACTGGGAGAGGTGCCTGAACTCTTTAGAAGTCAAGGAAGGCCCATGCAGTTAGCATGTGTAATATGTGCTCAGGCTTCCCTGGCAAGTTTCAACGTACATGAAATTACCTCTGTATCTTTTTTCAAGATAGTTTGCCATAATGTCTAAGAATCCAGTAAATTTTAAAAACTCATTATTTTTACTTAAATTATAAATCAATAAATAACACAGGCCATAAAAAAAGGGCGGGGTGGGGTGGGGTGGGGGAGGAACACAGGCCATCATGGCTTTGTATCAATCCTGGTACAGAATAGGTACTCAGTAGATGTTTCGAAGAATGAATGATGAATGAATGTTTCCACTGTCCAGTCCTGACAAAGCTTATAGAATAAGTATAGAGAATCAAAGAATGAAGGTGACCAAAAGGTACAAGTTCTAGTTATAGGTAAATAAGTATGAGGGATATAATGTAAAACATGACGACTCTAGTTAACATTTCTGTATGGGATAAGAGAGTAGATCCCAAGAAGTTTCATGCAAGGAAAACAGTATTTTTTTCTTTTTCTTTTCTTTTTCTATGTCTGTGAGATGACGGATGTTAACTAAACTTATTGTGGTAATAATCCACAATATATTTAAGTCAAATTATTATGTTGCAATCTTAAATTTATGCTCTGCTGTAAGGCAGTTATATCTCAATAAAAGTGGAAAACTTTTTAATTTAAAAATTGAGTACTAAGGGAATACTGCAAACAACTTTATGCCCATATATTTTATAACATGAGTTAAATAGATCAGTTCTCTGAAAGTCACAAACTATTAAAAATTCAATCAGGGAAATAGAGATAGCCTGACTGTCCCTGTATCTATTAAACATATTGAATTGGTAGTTAAAAAAATCAAAGATATATGATGCTAAAAGTAGCTTTCATATGATTATAAAGCATTATTGTACATAATGTGTTTTGTCTACTTTGCTTCTTTGGTTGGTGATGCTTCATTAATTGGTTCTCATGCACTTGTTTAACTGTTGCAGATCCCCCCGGAATTAGGCACTCAAGGGATTATACAACCAAAAAAGCCCATTTTATTAAAGGTTGTGCCCAGAAATGGGACACTAAGTGGAGCCTGACTTTCCCTTGTTCTGCAAGGAAGCTGCATCCCGGAACACCAGAGACCTGGATTTACTTTGTGATAAAACCCAGAAATAAAGACGGGCGTCACCCACTGCTCATGATGGGTGACTAGGGATTCTGTGCGTTCACTTAGCTCTCTCAGGGTCTACATGGAGTGTTGTATGTTGGGTCATGTAAAAAAAAGTGACTAGTAAGAGCTAGATATGTAGACTCAGCCTCTCAGGTTCTTATAAGACCATCTCTACCCACCCCCAGTTAGTGCCGTCTACTCCTGAGCCCTGACCAAGAATGAAAATTTCTCAACAATTTTTATCAGCAAATTAATGAAAATGAGAATTATTGTAGTGACTGAAGTACTGACATTTATATCACAGATTTAGAATATTCTAAATCAAATATTACATTGAACAAGTCACTGAATATCTCTTTACAAAAGTATTATCTGATGCTTCTGTGCACATTAGGGGGAATGTGTACCACTAAATCAGGGAGATTCAGTGACTGAATGATTCTAACCATTACAATCACTGAGGGGTGGGACCTTTATCAAAACCCCTATTTGACATATTAAATAGTAAGAGTTAATCCACGGTGATTTTGCCCGTCGCTTAGGAAGTCTATTCATAGTTTAAACCTACCTTTTTTGGGTAACGCTCAGCTGAGACACTTATTCTATTATTGGTTTTGATTTAATGTTTTCATCTCATCTCCCCTCATGTTTCTGGAAGGCAGTAAGGATGTTTTTTCATGCCTCTTTGTATTCCATCCTTGACTCCAAATTATCTGAACACAGTGATCGTGGAATAAAAGGTAGCTGATTGGTCAACTGACTGGGCAGAAAGGCTACAGGCACTGGTCAGTTTCAGCTGGTATCAGAAGCTGCACAGTGCTCCTCCTTTCCCTTTCCTACCCCATTCTCTTCCCTCACTTGCCTTGGCTCCCCTTCCTGGATAATCCAGTCCTAAAACCAGTAGGTGAGGCCCAGAAGGTGGGCAGCCTCACACTGCAGGTCAAGGGCAGAGAAGGGAGGCACAGTGGCTCCAAGTCAGAGACTAAGTAGGGAGGGGAGGGTGTCCACAGGAACAGCAGCCTGGCATGGGTGGGGAACCCAAGCAAGGTGAGTAGGTTGTCCACTTGGAAGGGCGGTCTGGGGAGGGCAGCCAGAGCTTAAATAGGGTGTGGAGAACCCAAGTAGGGTGAGGAGGGCATCCATGGATGGAAATGGATTGAGGGGCAATGGCTTCATAAAGGGGGATTAATCAAGTAAGTAAATACATTAAAGATAATGGAAGCCAGATTTCTCTGTGTTAGAGAAGGGAGCAGCTGATTCCGAAAAGGAGAAAAACAGAATAGATCCTGTGCAGTCAGAGATAGGAACTGAACTTATCGGTATAAATCCATGCCTTTCTGTCTAGATAGATGATAGATGATGATGGTCGGATGATACAGACAGATGGTATCAACAGATAGATGGCAGATAGATAATGTGTGTCTGTGTGGTGGGGAGGAGAGTGGGGCTGGAGGTCCTGCTCAGGGCCCTGAGCTCACACAGCCCGACAGACACCACCAGCCCCCATGAGAATCCAGGAAATTAAGTCTTAAACATTTATGACTCAGTGGCTTCACACACAGCAGGTGGTAAAAAAAAAGGAGCCATTTAAACACAATCAGTAAGAATGAAAAAAGATAAAAGTTCAGAGTCAGCAAACTCCCAAACTTTTTTCAACTACAACTTCAATTCATGACCCCTTTCTTGCTAACAAAAAATAAATTCCATAATTTGTGATTAGCAAGCTTGTCCTTTATAGCTACTAGTTGAACTGCTCATAAGCTCATATGAACGAACATTTCCAGAGGGCCTGCTGAGGGTCAGGTGTCTGGCTGGGCAACGTCACATGTCATCTTCAGTCAAAGCCACCAGGAGGTCAACTTGCAGATCCATGCTTCAGGTAGGGTCTGGTCTGGTCTGGGCTCCTTTAAGAGGGAAAGATAACTATTAACACTCATTTTATAGATTACAGACAACTGAAGCTGAGAGGGTTTAAATAATTCACCCAGGGCCTGCATGTCAGTCTCATTCTATGGATTCCTAAAAGCTGGCTATCTCCACAGCGGACAGCATAGATGTCCCTGGCATCCAGAGAAAGCTAGGGGCCACCCGGGGCAGGTTTCCAGTCACACTATTTGCTTGTCCTCCTCTGTCTCTGGCAATTTCTCAGAGATTCTTAACCATTTTGTTTTTGTGGTTGCACAATGTTAAAATTCCAGGAATTTTACGACTTCACAACTGCTAGGTGGCTATAGAAAAAGAAAAGATCAAAAAGCACATGTTGGTGAGAATGTATAGGAGTTGGAACACACATTCTTTGTTGGTTCGGATATAAATGGTGCAGCCACCATGGAAAACATTTTGGCCGCTTTTTAGAAATGTAAACATCAGATTGCCACGTGGCCTAGCGATTGCAATCCTGGGTGGACACCTGAGAAGCTGAAAACAGCTCGTGTTCTTGACAGCACTACTGACAATAGCCAAAGGGCGGAGAGAAGGCAATCCAATAAATGAATGGATAAAAATGTTATAGTATATCTATACAATACGATAAAACAAAATTATTTTTAAGGCAGGACAAGGAAAACAAAATTTTAAAACCTAAAATTCTCTGTCATTTGGCTGAGCCAACTCCCCCACCCCCGCCTTTAGTATGCGTTGTGTTCTGCCTTAATGATATCTCCTTAGAAGATACAGGAATGCCTGATTATAGAGAGCTATTTAATCCTGGCGCCAGCAGGATAACTCCTTAGGTGATAACATTACTTCTTAATCTTGTAAGGAATCATGATGACCCACTACTTGCTTTTCATGTGCAGATCTGGGTAGTGAAATTGTCATACATCATTTGATGAATAAAACCTTGGTCTCAAAAACGTATGTAATTGTGCTTTGAACTCTAATGGGCAGAACATTCCTCACAGCTTTCTGAAAGAATGTCTCCCCAGTCATAATCTTCAGATTGGCTCAGATGAAAATTTATGTTTCTCTCTTTGACTATTACTTAATTTTTCATCATCCGTTGCATGGCATAGTTGGCAGGATATTAGAGATACCCACCGGTGGACACCCGAAGTCTACCCCAAATTTGCGCTCAGTACCAGCACAGAACCTTTGATCTCTGACCACCGGCTTCTCAATATTCCTCAGGTATTCCAGTGAGTTCTCCTGATAACCAGATCTCCTTGTTTTTAAGTGCGAATCCTAATTTGTTCAAGCTGTTTTTACTCAGGACATGGAGTCTTAAGAGGCACCAAATGCATTTCTGAGGCAGGAACCTAGGGGGATCTGGGCAGGAGATCCAGGGAGATATCGGTGGCTGGGTTTTGTTAACCATGGCTTAAATTGAAAACAAACAAGTTGATATCTGGCCTGAAAAGCTGTTTGCCAAAGAAATGAGAGAATGAATTATTCACCAGCAAAGAACAAGGGAAATTTGCTCCTTCCAGCCATAATGTGTCCTCAATTGACTGAGAACGTAAGTGTCTGAGGATCAGTCCTTGTGATGTGCAGTGGTCCCACAGGGAATCCCATTGCAACAATTAAGTAAATCCTGCTCACCAAAAATGCACAAGGTAAAGGCTGATCCCCTAGTGCTCTGAGCATCCACGGTGGTTTTAGACTGTTGGAGCAACCGAGACATGTAAAAGAGCTGAGACCCACCTAAGGGTAACTCCTTGGGGAGCTAGACTCTGAATCAGCACACATCTCATCCACCACACTGTCCTCAGAAGGTTATTCAGATCATATCTCATTTCTGAATTAGACTACCAAATTAATAACGGAAATTGTGCCTCACATTTCAGCTCCCCAGTGGACACCCACCTACAGGAGTACCAGCTGGGTCTGTGCGTGGCACTTGTGGAACTGATACGTGCAAGTACTTACTTAATTGGGATGTAAAGGAAATCCCACCCTGAAACAGCCAAGGTGGGGTTCTTCTGGCATTCCAAAGCTGATTTTTGTGTGCGCAGTTAGAGAAAGCTGGCAGAAGGCAAGAATTCTTCCCATGTCAGTCAGTCTCCTGGACCTGCCTGCAGGGTCTGTTGGAAATAAGAGTAGTAAGAGTTTTGCCCTTTTCTAAATTAGATGAACAGGAGAAAATATTTGTAAGTCTAACCCCTTGGATGTGTTGGATTGGAAAGACCTCTAAATTGTTAAAATTTTAGAGAGCTGTCATCTTACACTGCTGTGCCTATTTCAATTGGCGTGCAGAAACCTGATTAGAGAGAGCTATTTAATCCTGGCCTTTGGGCTTCAAAATCCCAAAACAGTGTCACTGGAGGATTTGCTGTAGAAGGCAAATGAAAAATCAATGATGTAAAAGGTACCTAAAGCAAAAAAACTGAAAGACTGACCTAACTACTGCTCCCCTCTCTCCTCCCTTATCTGAGTACTCATTCTAGTAGTCCTCTGTCTGAATTGCCTTTCCACTCAGAAGAGATTATTAAAAGGTTACCTTTAGAAATGGGACCACTGAGCCTGCAGGCAGCCCTCTTCAGGTCAAGGGTGAACGGGGGGCCATAGTTAAAGAATTTCTTATATCCCGGGAGGATCCTCAACATTTTTTATAAATAGATTATCAATATGGGAGGCCACCGGTCTCACTAAACTCATAACCGGTATTCAGAGCCTGATAGGAATCTGGGGTTGGGGCCTTCTCCCTTAAGCTAAATATACCCAGAGGGAAAGAAAAACATTCCAACGTGGTTGGGTGCGTACGTCATTCCTTTAATATCATTTAAGTGGTAACTCAGTTCTTTCTGAGAAATTCTGAGAAGTTAAAAACAGCTGTCGTTATTTTACGAATCTAGTCTTTATAGGACCAGAGGTGTGGCTCCAGAAACAGTTCACAGCCCAGCAATCTTTATTCACCACTCCCCAAACCTCCTCTATTTATCTTAAGAAGCTTATATTAAAAAACAAAAACAAAAACAAAACCCCCAGCAACTAGCCTTAATGGAATAAAACTTCCCCCAGGTGAAACTTGCATGTCTCCTCCAATGCTTTGACTTATAAAAGCTCTACTTGGTCTTCTCCAGAACTCTTATCTAGGCCATTATATTAAAATGGAAATTTCTGGAATGTAACTCCTATTGGGAAAAAAAAGATGGGGGGGTGATAGGTCATTTGGAACTTGACTTGTCAAGGACAAGTATAAATCTTAAGTGTCTTCTCCATAAATGTTAGTAAAAAGGGTTTAACCATCTAAACAGGAGACCTGGATTTGTCCCATCTGCCAGAAACCCAATTTGAATGCTCCTCTTTTGTAACTGTTGAGTTTTGTATATTGTACATGATTCATGGCTGAAATTTTGGAATGGGAACCTGAGGGTCTCTGTGTCTTTGTGTTTGTACGTATCTCTGTATATATGTGTGTGTGTTGTAGATGTGTGTTATTGTCAAAACTAATTTGTCAAAGAGCTCTATTTAATTAATTTAAAGGAAATTAAGCACATGTAAATCCTCAGAAATATAAAAGAAGCTAACCCAAATGAATTTCAGGTTCATGTGATCTGGGAAATAGTATTAAATTAATATTTGTCACTAAAGTTTTGTCAGTTTAATTAATACAGACATCAACATTAAGCATGGGAGGGAGTGCATAGCTCAGTGGTAGCATGCACAAGGTCCTGGGCTCAATCCCCACTAAAAAAAAACTAATTATCCCCCCAAAAGAAAAAAAATTAAGTATAATACTTTTGTTGTACCTAGGTTTACTTGAAGTCAAATAAAATCTTATTATTCTTGTTAGAAAATTTGTCAGCAAGAAAAATAACTTGATATAAAACTTTTAAGTAAATCAAATGTAGATTTGATAAGAATTTTTAGATGAACTCTTTAGGAATAATTGCTTTAGGACTGTCTACTTAAAAATATTTTCTCCAGATTTTTGGTAACTTGAAACTTTAGAGTTCTGTTAAATCAAGTTAAATGAAGGGAATTCATTGAATAGCCAGATCTATTCAAATAAGATGAAATACTGGAACATTAATTGCTTAAGAAAAGTCTAAGTTGACCTACATCTTCTTATGAGAGAAAAACTAAAGATG
Organism: Camelus dromedarius; assembly: GCF_036321535.1. Taxonomy (NCBI): domain Eukaryota; kingdom Metazoa; phylum Chordata; class Mammalia; order Artiodactyla; family Camelidae; genus Camelus; species Camelus dromedarius. The sequence goes on along the minus strand of NC_087459.1, from coordinate 29,280,323 downwards.
TTTGGATTCATTGGTCGTACGTCTTGTGCTCCACTGAGGACAGAAATTCAGTCACAGAATATGTTCGTAAGTTTGCCTGTCAGGAAGTGCTGAGTGACAAGCTATTTTTAATTGCTTGCTTCTTGGTTTTCCACTAGAGATTAAGGTTTTTAAGGGTTAAAAATTGAAATATATAAAATTAGGTATGCAAGGAAAGTAGGATATGTGTTTTCAGTAAAAGAAGGTATAAGGGATGGAAATTCAGTTTGTTAAGGGAAAAGAAATTAATTTTGCCTGAAAGCTGGTTATTCTAAATGGGAAGGAAAATAAGGGAGAAACTACCATGGATACAGAAAGTTGTGGACCGTCTGTGGGAAAGGAACTCGGCAAAAGGAGTCTTGTGCGTGGTCAGGACTGGCTAAGATTAAATTGAATTTCATTGAGTGAATGAATTTTGTTATTACAAGTAAGCTGTTGTAAGACTGCAGTTTTTCTCTCTGTGGGAAGAGTACAAGCTTTTCTTGGAATACTGAGCTGCTTTTGAGAACAGACTGTAAGTTACTTTATCTTTTAAGTGATCTGTTGGAACTTTCTGTATTTGTCTTTGAAATCTTTCATTGTCACTTTGGTTAAGTGAATAAGGATTGTTTCACAGTGGCCTACAAGCCTATTTGACCAAGTGTTTTAAAATATCTTGTATTTTTGACAAGCTTCCCAAAGATCAAATTCTAATTGAAATTCCCTTGACCTTTAGCTAACTCTGGGGTGCTTCATGGGGCCCCTGAAGCGTCTCAGAGAAAGACTTTAGACTCACTAGGCTTATTGGGGATGTCAAATTACATGGGAACCATTGTCAAATGAGTGGTGATCAACTTTCTTAGGTTTATTGTATGGGTAAATGTCATTAATAAAAATGTTCTAGAAATTATACAAAGTTTCTAAAAGTTGAATATGTCCTGGCATAATGTTACCAGTCATTAGTCTAGTTGTCATTTAAAAACGTTGTCTGTCATAGGGAAACCAAGTTTATTTGCCAGTTGCATTGTAATCAAGTCTTTAACAGTCCCTTTTAAAGTCTTTTGTCATTTATAGACAGTTATTGTTGTCCTCTGAAGTTTTTGCCAAAATGCTCCACCTTCAAGAATCACAGAAGGGACCTTTTGACAAGCACAGGTTTCTGATAACTTGTAGATCGTACTGCTGGACTGGGTAAGAAGTTAAAAATTCTTATAGAAAAGCTGATGGCTTCATAAACTGCTAACAAAAGATCAACAAGAATTAGTTACAAATGGCTGTTTAATCTTTGTTTTTCAGATATAAGGAAATCTTCCCCCTTATGCTAATTATGACATAACCTTTGTAAGCAGAATTGAAAGATTTGTATTTCCTCTGTACCCGATCCCTCAAGAAATTGGAAACTCTTAGGTTCCCAGCAGCCTTATCAGGTGAATAAGGAAGGCTACCTCCTAGCAGGTTATGGAATCTCAAGATGTTTGGGGGACCTCAAGAAGAGAGGAATTCACTTAAATCTATAGATATCACAGATGGTAAGGCCTTAGCATAGGTTTTCTTGCCTTGAAAGACCTTTTAAAGGTTCTATTTGAGATTCCTTATAAAAGGTTCCAGTACAGCCAATTTAAAAGAGCCTGTATGGTCAATTACCCTCGTGTAAATAATCAGGCCAAATTTATTGACACCAGACTTATTGTGCAAACAAATTAATCTTAATTTGGCTCTGGTAGAAAAGAGGGTAACTTTAGAGAGAAAAAGTTCTGTTTCAGTGATATTAATTTCTAGTATTGTTGTCTCTGAGGTTTTTTGGTATTTATTGCCTGAGACTCACTTCCCAGATGGCCTCTTGTTCCCATGTTACATTATTGTAAAGTTTAACTGAATTTCTAAAAAGACATTCTAAGTATATTTCTGAAGCTTATCACAGGAATCTATCTTCGGCGGAAGATCAAATGCCTGATGACCTCTTGGGTCAGGCGTCTACTCAGGGTTTGTCTTCTTCTCATCCTGCCCTGCTCATGCTGGTTTCTGTCAAAGTTGGGTGTCAAAAACAGGAGTTACTGTCCCTTCAGGAGAAGAGGACTGACACGGCCCCTTCCAGCATGGCTGTAAAGAGGCCTTTGTCAGATGTCTTTTCCAGTATGCATGGTCTCCTGGTTGTAGGTCACCAGGCATTATAATGAAATCACGATCCTTATTCTCATGAAACCCAGAGTAGATCCTGCACAAGACCCTTAGTCTCCTCATGACTTACACCTGTCTTTATTCCCGCTGAGATGGGAGGAGCCCTCAGTTTGACAAACACTTAGGGGATTCCTGGGCATAGGTGACTATCTAGATGGAAGCCAGGATTTTAACTAAGCACTTTTGCAGCCTTGGGTCTCACTGTTTCTCATAGTGACCCTTATCATGAAATGGCAAACATTGAATATTGGCATTTCAGTGCAGCAGAGGACTTTCCAATCTTTCTTCATATTAGCTTATTTATAGCATGTTGTTGTGATCAATAGTTGTTGGGAAGTCACTTGCACTCGCTGACCTCAGCTTCTACATCTGTCAACTGGGGATTGTATCATGAGGCTACTTAACAAAGCCCAGAGAAAGCACCAAAATGGGGCAGAAACATATCAGAACTCCTGGGGCTTATACATAATATTTTCCACTGAAAGGAACCAGGGCTTAGAGAAATGGCTGATTCCAGGGCTGGGAAACTACGTGATGACCCTGGAACATCTTGTGCTAGAAAACAAGGAAATGTAAACATCAGTGGGGACACATCGAAAGGACAGAGAAGCCAGCATGAGGGACTTACACTGACCAAACGAGGACAATTTGAATATCATAATAAATAAGGACAGTAAGAGATTATAAGCCAAGAAAATAGAAAAACATGTGTATGTACAGATATACATAAATAAAATAAATTAATGGATAAATTGCAATTTGATGAGGATACTTTAGTAGCTTCAAGGTAGTGCTGCTCCAAATACCCATTTATTACAGAGCGGAAAGGGTAGCTTTAGAGTGGAGAAACCTGGCAGACACCTCTTTAATCAAGGGATCAGAGAAAGCATTCAGGGATGGGAGAAATTGACTGCATGTTACCTAATGGGACGCAGTGAGACAAACTCACTTCACCTGTGTGATGTTCCCGCCCAGGAGGCAAACCTGAAGGAAACCCTGAAGAGTCAGATGAACCCAAACTAAGGATTATTCTACTCCGTGTCTGTGACTGGCTTGTAGTCTTTGAAAGAGTCAACGTCATGAAAACCGAAGATGGGTTTAAAATGTCCCAGACTCAAGGAGACTATGGAGAGGTGACATCTAAAGGTAACTCATGGGCTGGGTCCTTCTGCGATAAGGACATGGTGGGGACAGGTGAAGAACTGGGGCCCTGAGGTTAAATGGCAGTAATGTGTCTGTGTTAACTTCCTGACTTTGAGTTCGTATTGTGGTCAGGTAGATGATGTTACTGTCTGTGGGTGAGACAGCGGGTTATGAAATCTCAGACTGGCAATTTACTCTGAGATGCATCTGGAAGATAATTCTTTCAACAGACTCTTCAGTAAGTTTGTGATTGATGGGTAACAAGGCACAAAGTAACGTTTTGGCTTACACAGCTCTCCTGTCTCTCACCTTCATCTTCCTTTTATTATTTTAATATAAGGAGGTGGCACCATGCTGTGACTGAGAGATGAGGGGCTGTGACTGAGAGATGAGGGGCTGTGAAGCTGGAGCTTCCGGGTTTCAAATCCCAGTATCATCCAGGGCTGAGTCCAGACCAATCAATGGCTTTGGTCAAGTGAGGACAAAGTCTCCTCTTTGCATTGTGTGGGTCACAGAGTTTGAGCTAAATTTCAGGGCCTGTATGTCCCTCAGCTGAATGTCACTGTGCACAAATTAGCTCAAGCTCAGCCCCTGACTCAGGTTCCCCAAAAGCAGAGCCTGAGGCAGAGCTTTGGGCACAAATAGTTTATGGAGAGCATGCTCTCAGGAGGAGGGAGTGAGGGAATCTGGGTAGGGCAGGAGGAAAAGATGAGTGAAGATGTGGTCTCCATAGTGAAGATGTGATTTCCATAAAGACTGACCCTACAGGGAGCCCTGACCCAGAATTGTTATACAGAGTGAATCCCAGTTTGAGGCAGGGGCCAGCATTTGCACCCATTGGTCAGTCACAGACTGTCCTTCTCGTCCCCCAAGAGGCACAGACTCCCAGGTGAAATAGCTTTAGTTTGGCCCAGGGAGCTTCTCCAGAGAATGGGGCAGCCTCTCATTGGTAGCAGCCAGTGCTCCCAGTAACTGGGGCTGAATTTGCAGCTCAGGAAGGGATGTGGTAACTTCCACCACTATAGACACTTATGAGTGTGACCTTGAAAATGTTGCTTAATATTGTATACCTTAGTACTTGTTGCTTCACATTCCCCATCTTCAAAGTGGAACTATTTAGGATAGAGACCAGGGAGCATGCAATGAGAGCTTAATAAGTATCAGTATCCCTTTCACAGACGTGTCTTCCTCGGTCCTCAGGAGGCCGATGTTGGTTTTGAAGTTTGGGCTCCAGCATTATCAACTCCAGCTTCACCTACCATTTCAGAAAATAATTGTCAACACCTTTCATGAGGCTTACCTATGAAATCATCAGTGTCTCAGTGATGCCTGATGCTGTTCAGTAATTTTCCAAAGGACAACGTAAACATCCCCCTTCTACTGAGCGCCTTTGTCATCCCAGCTGAGCATGGGGAACCTTGGGGAGGAGGAGCTGCAGTGACCCTGGGGGGAACGCTGCCACTGTGTTCATGTGGGTTCCCTCCCGCCCTCCCTTCAAATTGCTTTTATGGTCCCGGAGTCCTGACAGGCTTCTCTGGTCATGTCTATTCTGTGCAGTGTCTAGGATACATGAAAAGCTAGGATGAAACAGGTTTGTCTCTTCAGACGTGAAAGATACAGAAGCAGGAGCAGGGAAATATCAAGTCAACATTGGTTAGTTCAGGAATTTACTTCCTGTCCTGTGACAGACTGGCTGAGAACTTCTGCAGAGTGGGTGATTCACACACTTCCATGGGGCTGGAAGGCCCCAGATGTAGAAGTGTCTAAACTTCCACATTCACTCCTAAAGGCCAACGGTTGTCCTCTCCATGGAATCTTGTTTGATAATGCAAAAACTCCTTGAAACTGTGGTAGTGTAAGTGTCTGTGTGTATGAGATTCTATCATCTATTTATCTGTCTATATTTCCCAGTCATCTATCTTTATCTACCAGTTCATCTGCCATCTGTTTATATCTGCCTATCTTTTACCTGTCACCCATCAATATCTATCATTCACTGATACATATCTGTCATCACTCTATCTACCTATTTTTCTTTCTATCCATCTATCTATAAAAATAGAAATGTCTGAGGAGTCTCAGGTCCTCTCCCAGAGCAGTTGGAGTCTTTCCAACACAGACATGTGAAGAGAGCCTTTGGGATGACCCCAGCTCCAGCATCCCTGCAACTACATGAGGGATCTAAGCTAAGAGCCTCCCAGCTGAGCCCTGTCAGCCCCAGATTCATGAGCAAAATAAAGATCGCTATTTTGGGGTGGTCTGTTAGACCACAGTAGGTCAATGGAAATCTCCTCCTTCGCTTCAGGCAGAGTAGGATGTATAGGACCCAGAAGAGAGACGAGAACTGAGGGGGCTGGGGAAAGCAATAAGCCTTCATGTTACCATGGATCAGTGGAGGTGGCAGTGGGGTAGTGGGTCAGCTCAGAGGAAGAGTTGCCAAGGACTAAGCAGGGGTGACCCTTGGAGTCACATGGTCAAGATGAGAGGGAAAGAGAGGGTACTGACTTTATTGAGTACATATTATGTGCTGGGTATCCATGACACCAAGCCTTTTACTCCTAGCATACCTTTCAGTAGGGTGACACTGTGTTAGTAGGCCGTGGTTGCCGGCTTTCAAGAGCGTCCCAATGATTCTCTCCTCTTGGCATTCACAGCCTTGTGTGGTCTCCTCTCACATGATTAGGGCTGAGATGTGAAGCCACTACGATATTGTGGCCATGATGGTGTGTGACTCCTGCAGCTGAGTTAAAAGAGATACAGGTGCTTTCACCTTGCTCCCTCTTGGGTCACTCATCTGGGGAAAAACAGCTGCCATGTTGTGCGGACACGCAATTTGCTGCATGGTGAGGAACTGAAACCTCCTGCCACCATCCGTCCTGACTTGCCATGTCCATGACTGGGCTACCTTGGAAACAGATTATCCAGCTCTGTCCAGCTTCAAATGAATGGCAGCCCCAGCCAGCATTTTGGCATGAGTGTCTCTGAGCCAGAACCACTCAGCTAAGTCACTTCTGAATTCCTCACCCACAAATGTGAGATAATAAACTTATTGCTCTAAGCCACTATGTTTTAGGGTAATTTGTTACAGAGCACTAGGTAATTCATACAGAGACAGAGGAGCTGAGACACCATCTTGGATGACTGCAGCCGAGAACTCTAAAGACTGTCCAGGGTCACGACTGTCACTGGACTTGCTAGTCAAGGGCGGGTGGTGGTGGTGGTGGTGGTGGTGGTGGTGGTGGTGGTGTGTGTGTGTGTGTGTGTGTGTGTGTACAGGGGTCTCTTTACACACATGAAGGGGAAGGGTCCCAACCGCTGTCCTGATTGGAGGGTAAAGAGTTGTGCCTCCAGTAGGTGAGGTGGTTGAGGGGCAGGCTCTCCCTAGATTCATTAACCAGCTCTGTCACTTACAAACTGGGTGATGCCGTTATTTAACCTTAGTGAGCCCCAGTTTCCTCATCTGTGAAGCAGGGGTGATAACAGCACCTACTTCATAGGGCTGTTGACAGGACCAAGGAAGTTAATACAGATGAGACCCTGAGAATGATTCCAAGGTGGATTAGGCGGAACCAGCCTAATTAGCCACAGATCAGTTTGCTGAAGATCCAGTTTGCTGAATGGCTCAGTCACTGGATTTCTGAGGGTATTTTCTAAGGTTTCGGTTCTTTTCCCATTTCCTCTTCTCTGGTCCTGCACTGTGATATGAGGTGGGTTTTCCCCTAAACTGACTTTTCTTTTTTCCTTTCTGGGCTATATCCTGCCCTGACATCTGCCCCGTCGCCTGCATCATCCCTTTCTTGGCCGCACCCTGCTGCCCCCATTCTATGGGCACGTTGGTGCACTGGTGGGTTTCCCCTTAAGCCCAATTTATAGTTCTCTCCATTTTGTCTCTGTCTCTGGCAGAGAAATGGCAGTGACAGGATATCTAGGTATTGATGTTTTATGGTTTTGGTGACTTGACTTATCTTGGATTGACTTCAGGTAACATACTGGAAGCAGGCACTGGGCTTAAATCCGGCCATTCCAGGTATCAGTGGTCTGGGCTTTGGCCACATTTGCCCAAATCTCAACCCTTGTTATTCTAGTGACTTGTGAGTGGCTTACAACATCCTGCCCCATGACTGCTCGTGTTATGCCATAACAATTAATGAATAATCAGTTGGTCTGTTTACAGAGTGATGTAACCTCTGCACTCACCATCTTACTAAAATTTGAAGGCAGTTGTACAAAATGGAGATGATTCCTTCATTCATGTATTTGTTCAAAATCACCATGCCAGTGAGAGCACTCTCAGGCCCCAGGAATACAGAAACGAACAGACTGTGGTTCCTACCCAGAGGACCTCACACTTGAACTGGAGAGACTTATTGTACAGCCACGTGCCCTCACGCACCACTGCTCCAGCCTGAGGGGGGAGGAGACGGGATCTCTATTAGTTTGCTAGGGCTGCCAGAGCAAAGCACAACAGATGGGGGGTTTCCACAACAGAAGTGGGTTCTCCCACAGCTCTGGAGTCTGGAAGTCCAAGATCAAGGTGTCAGCAGCTGTGGTTCCTTCTGAAGCCTCCGTCCGTGGCCCGTAGATGGACGTCTTCTCCCCCGTCTTCACACGTATCTGTGTCCTCATTTCTTCTTCTTATAAGGACGCCAGTCCTATTGGATTAGGACCCACCTGCATGACCTCGTTTAACCTTAATCACCTCTTTCTGGGCCTTGTCTACAACCGTAGGCACGTTCTGAAGTGCTGGGGTACCAGTAGTCATGGCTGTAGACCCTGGGGCCGTAGACTGGGGCCAGACCACCTGGCTTGAAATCTTGGCTCTATGCCTGTGTTACCTTGCCCAAGTGACCTATCTTCTCTGTGCGCTACAGCTAGGAGTGGTCACCTGTCACTGAGTCTAGGCACAGGCAGTGTGGAACTGTGGGAGGGGTCAAATAGGGGAGTGTCCTGATTAGACATGCAAAGGTTGCCTCTGAGATGGGATCAGACAGGAGCCTGTGGTCTTTGTCTAGGTTAGATATGATGAGGGTGTGCCTGGCATGGGGAGGTGGGGACTTTGAAGACAAGAGAATTTGAAAGGTCTTGAAACTCATAAGAAATATTGCAAGTTATCCCTTCCTAAAATTGTATAACAAAAATTTTCAAATACAGGAAATTTAAACATTAAGATGGAAAAAATTGTATAATAAATACCCATGGACACACCCCCTCAATTGAAAAATAAGGATTTTGCTTTGTTTGCTTCATTACCTGTCTTCCCATCCCTCTATCCATCCATCAACCCACTTTATTTTTTGACTCGTTTCAATGTATGTGCAGAACGAGGACACTTTACCCCCAAACACAGCAGCATGCATGTCATTAACTAGATGAACCATGATATGTAAGTAAAATTAACTTGCTGATCCTGTCTTCCTTTAAAGTTTTTGATGGTTTGCCCTGCGTAGGTTTTTTTTGCATTAATATTGATTTTTTAAACAATACTATGTTAAATTAGAATTTATCTTGATCATAGATTTTTGGCAATTTCGCATTCATGTGGAATGCCTCACTCGCCTTGCCCTAGTCCCTGCCCTGCCCGGAAGTCATGACTGGAGTTTATAAATAAATAACCACGTCTGTAAGGAGGGAATGAGTGCTCCTTACTCCTGTTTTTTGTTCCTTTGGGATTTGTCTTTTCTCTGCCAACAATGGACTCAACTTTGATGACTTTTTAGAAACAATTTCTGCCCCAGGGTAGGAGAAGGGAGCATTTCAACCCAGGGGGATTTGAGGTCCTACAGGAGTGGGGAAAGGGGGGCTGGAGGTCCTGCTCAGGGCCCGGAGCTCACACAGCTGGACAGACCCCCACTCCGCCCCCATGAGAACCCAGGAAATTAAGTCCTAAACATTTATGACTCAGTGGTTACACACACAGCAGGTGATAAAAAGAGCCATTTAAGTACAATCAACAAGAAGAAAAAAGATAAAAATTTCAGAGTCCACAAACTCCCAGCCTTGTAATTACGTTTCAGCTGTAACTGAAACTCGTGTTTCCTCCTCTTGCTAACAAAAAATACATTCCATAATTTGTGATTATGCTTCTAGCTGCACTGTTTATGAGCTCACATGGGTGAACATTTCCAGAGGGCCTGCTGCGGGCCCTGTGTCCGACTGGGCAACATCACACGTTCTTTTCCTGCAGAGCCACCAGGAGGCCAAGATGCAGATCCAGGCTTCAAGCCCCTCCGGTCATGGGCCCAGGTCTGGTCTGGTCTGGGCTCCTTTAGGAGGGAAAGACACAGCTATTAACACTCAGTCTATAGATCAGACAGCTGAGGCTGACAGGGTTTCAATCCCTCACCTGGGGCCGGCGTGTTGGTCACACTCCGTGGACTAGCCAGCTCCCTAGCCAGCTGTCTGCACAGCACAGAGCACAGATGTCCCTGGAGTCCAAAGACAGCTCAAGGGCCACCTGGGGCAGGTTCCCAGCCAGGCGCTTTGCTTGTCCCCCTCTGTCTCTGGCAAATTCTCACACGGTCTTAATTAATATGGTTGTACAAAGTCAAAATCCCAGAATTTTTACTACTTCACAGCCACTAGGATGGCTATTTATTTAAAAAAAAAAAAAAAGGAAAAGAACAAGTGATGGTGAGGATGTAGGGAAATTGGAACCCTCATCCGTGGCTGGTGGGGATGCAACATGGTGCAGCCACCATGGAGAACAGTTTGGCAGCTCCTCAGAAAGAGAGCATAGAATCACCGTACGACCCAGCACTTGCACTCCTGGGTAGATACCCACAAGAACGGAACACAAATTCTCAGACAGGTACATGTGCCTGCATGTTCACAGTAGCACCATTCACAAAAACAAAAGAGTGAAAACAAGGCAAATCAGTGGGTGAATGGATAAACAAATTGTGATGTGTCCACGTAATACGATATTCTTCAGCCATCAAAGGAGTGAAGTACTGATACATGGTGCAAAAGGGATGAACCTCGAAAATACACTAAGTGAAAGAATGCAGACATAAATTATTCATTTATATGAAATATTATATGATTGAAATTCATTTATATGAAACATCCAGAAAGGGCAAATCTATGGAGACAGAGTGTAGAGTGGTGGTTGCCACGGGCTGTGGCAGGGGAGAGTGGGGAGAAACTGCTTCATGGGCACAGGAGGTCACTTGGGCGTGATGGAGATGCTTTGGAACTAGACAGAGGCGGTGGTGGCACAACGTTGTGAATGTACTCGATGACACGAAATTGTTCAGTTTAAAATGGTTAACTTTATGTCATGTGAATTTTATCACAGTGAAATTTTTAAAATCCCAGGAATGTCCCCTAACACATACAAGACCACAGTGCCTGCGAAGCCCAGTGGCCTTTTCCAGAGGCCCTGCACAGTCTTCAGCTCCCTGCTGACCTGTCCAGGCTGGAACCTTGTCCCTACAAAGACAGAACCTGTGACCTGTCACTTCCTTATTAGCAATAATAAATATTCGGTTGACTTAGACACTGTGCTTTGCAATCAGGCGATGACAGACATACTCAGCAATGACAGTGACGGCCAGTTGGCTCATTCTCATGGCCTGAAAAGCGCTCTCTCCTTCTCTGCTTCTGGCAAGCACTGCTCTGTCCATGGTAGTGCAAGCGGTGCCACCTCCTCTGGGAAGCCCACCATCCCCCCGGTGTCTCAGGACCCCATTATCTCTACCTTGCCCAACCTCTGGACACCTTTGGAGGAGTCTGCTTGTGTGGGCCCCCCACCTAGGCACCGGTGCCCTCCATCATGGTCTTGTTCGCACTTTGTGCCCATGGTGTGTCATGGCACCGGGCACAGTGAAGACCAGTTCAGACCGACAGAGAGGGCCCTGTGACCCTGGGGATAACTGTGTGACTGAGTGGAAAGAGGCACCTTGTCTTGGAGTCCAGGTGTGGGCCGGACTTGGCTGGGCAGGGCCCCTGGAAAAAGTCCCTGGGTTTGGCAGGCACCGTGGTCATATGTCTCCTTAGGAACTTTTGGAACTGTGCGTACGAACAATGAGTGTTTGTTTTCTGGGGCAATGGTTTATTTTTTTCCATCTGATTATCTCAGGAGTTGATGTTCTAACCAAAGGTGAAGAACTCGGCTTGTGAACCTAGGTGATCGCGGCTGGATGAACCCGCAAAATTGAACTCCTGTGGTCAGTTCAAACAGCTTCAAAGGTAGAAAAATGTTTAACTTACTAGTGATTTTAAACTGTTCACCCTGGGATCCAAAAGCTGGGTTTCTGGAAAAAACAAGTAATGACATTCTTTTCACTTATCCAAAAAGTTTATTGATGGGATTTTATTTATATAGAAAATGTTACAAATTTTGAAAAGGCTATATGTACACGTGGTAAAACATTAAAATGATATAAGCAGATAATGCTTTTATACTATGAAGAATTAAGTTTTCTTAGGGTTTTTTTGTAGATACTTCTATCAGTTAAGGATACTCATTGCTATTAGTAGTTTAAGTTCTTCCTGTATCGTAAAGGACATACTGAGTACTATCAAATGCACTTTCTGAAATTATTGGGATGATATGATTTTTCTCTCTTAGTCAATTAACCTAGTAACTGATATTTATATTTATTGTCTGTTAACCACCCTTGAGCTCCAGGGTGAAGCATGGTGCATCACCACTGCTGGGTGAGGGTTGCCTCCATGTTGTTCAGGATTTTTGTACTGAAGCCCATGAGTGAGAGGGGCATTAGAAGGTTGCTGCAGCAATTAGGAGAGACCACCAAGGCTTCATTCCTCCCACAAGGTCTTCTGAAATTTGCCTCCCATTCTGCGATTCCTGTTTCACTTGTTGGTTTCATCATCTTTTAATCCTGCTTCCCTGGAAACCCAAATGATTCTGATTGCTCCATAACCAGAACTGTTTGCAGCATCCTCTATCTGCTGATACCATGAGTTCAGTGAATACACAAAGTTTATTATGTGCTGTCATTTTTGTGGACACAAATAGCTCTTGTAGCATTTGCACAAGAGTGGATGCATACTGGGAGGAGGGGAAGGAAATATTTATCCCACATGAGGCTGACACAACCTACCAAGTCATTTCAGAAAGTCCATTGGAATCCAAGCAAGTACACCATTGGCACAATTTTGAATCGCAAGATCTCGCTCCACGTCCTGGATTCATGATTTAATTGCTTGGGCAAGACCCTTCTCCACCCTGAACTTCTGTTTCCACATCTGTAAAGCGGGACTAAAATAATCCCGGCATTGATTATCTCGCAGAGATTTTGTGAGGATTAGTTAAGAGAGATGTGAAAGAGCTTGTAAACTGCCCGCTGCAGCACAGGTGTTAGCGGTTAGTTACCAGGGAAGAGAAACTCTGGGATGGAGCAGAAAGCAGCAGCATGAGGAACCCCCTTTCCTCCCCCCACGCTGTGAAGTCTGCAGACGTTCTTCTGCTTCGGGGCACAGTGGAGGGCTGGGCTTCCTGCACGGTGGGATGTGTATGGGTCAGAAATAGCATCCCCGTACCTCGCCCCAGTCCTCATCGGCGGCCTTGCTGAGGAGCCTCACCTGTCCCCTTGTCTCTGCGTTGGGGCCGAGCGCTGGTCACTGCCCTCTCAGAAGACCTGGACTCCAGGGCTGGTCCCCCAGTAATGCTTGAGCAAGGCAAAGCCTCGTTAAAGTGAAGACTTTGGATTCTAAACCTAGATGATCTAAATTCGAATCCCAGCTCTGCTAGTAATTAGTGATAAATCCCTGAACGTTTGCTTAGTCTTTCTGTGCCCCAATGTGCTCGCTTGTAAAATAAGGATCATGACAGCACTTAGAAGGCTGCTGGGCGGGCTGGACTGTTTAATGCAAAACAAGTGCTCAGAACAGGAAAGGTTAGTTCTCCCTGACTGAGTTTAGCTCTTGCTGTGTGCGTGGTGTGTGTGTGCACGTGTGTGTGTGTTCTGTGTGCCCCTCTCTGTGCAGTCCCAGTTGAGAAACCACTCTAGAATTTAGCTCAGGTCCTAAATGGGTGGCTGTCTTTTCCCACATCCATCCTGTTCCATTTTGGCTCTCCATCCTGGCCTCGTGAACTCTTGGTTCCAAACTGGCCTGGGTGCCTGGAGATCCCTAAGTGACATGTAAGGGAAGGGGAGTAAAGGAGGAAGACAGTGGTTCATATAGTCTTCAAAGGACACAGAGGCTGAGAGAGGCAGGCCGTGAAGGGGTCTTGTGGTTGCAATAAGGTCTTAATTCAGTTATGGTCAATTTCCCTCGTGGGCAGATGAGGAAACAGATCCAGGGATGCCCAGGGTCACACACTTCTTTTTTTTTTTAATTGAGTTATAGTCAGTTCACAATGTGGTGTCAAATTCCAGTGTAGAGCACAATTTTTCAGTTATACATGAACATACATATATTCATTGTCACATTCTTTTTCACCGTGAGCCACCACAGGATCTTGTATGTACTTCCCTGTGCTATACTGTATAATTTTGTTTGTCTATTCTACATATACCTGTCAGTATTGACAAATTTCAAACTCCCAGTCTGTCCCTTCCCACTGCCCTCCCTTCTGGCAACCACAAGTTTGTATTCTATGTCTATGAGTCTGTTTCTGTTTTGTATTTATGTTCATTTGTCTTTTTCTTTCTCTCTTCTTCTTCTTCTTTTTTTTTTTTAGATTCCACATATGAGCAATCTCATATTGTATTTTTCTTTCTCTTTCTGGCTTACTTCACTTAGAATAATATTCTCTAGGGACATCTATGTTGCTGCAAATGGTGCTATGTTGTTGTTTTTTATGGCTGAATAGTATTCCATTGTATAAATATACCACATCTTCTTTATCCAGTCTAAGTCTAATTCATCAAGTCCTGTTGATTCCATTGTCTTCATATTTTCCAAAGAAGGACAGAGTTTAGAGAAAGGTACGACTATATCTGCTATGAGAGCTTACGAAAGACGGCTCTTAACTTCCTAGCACATGTTCCAGGGGTATAACTCAGTTTTTATTTGTGTGGGTATTTGTTTGGACCCTTTAGCCCCCTTGCCTTGACAAGGGCAAGATCCTGACTCCTTTGTATTCAGGCTTGGCACATTGCCTGAACACAGCGGGTGTAGATCCTGGCCAACACAAGGATATTGGGGCGAGGAGCCCACCTCCTCCAAGGCCAGGAGAGAATGTCCACAGACTTGCACTTGCCTCACCACTCCCCCACCAAGCACAAGGCCCAGCCACAAAACCTAGATACTGCCTGGTTACCCTGAAATGGCAAGATCAAGTTTTGCCCTACTGAGAAGAATGGGGGCTTGAGAACTAAGTTACCGATACATAACCTTGCCTTTATTATTTTTTTTAACACTCCAGATTGTGACCTGTGAAATTAGAATCTGATACACAAATCACCCTGAGCAACACTGCCTCCCCACAAATGAGCAATTCTCTCAGCCAGTGGAAGTCAGGACAGGCTTTCCAGAAAAGGAGCCACTCGGGTTAACAATATAAAAGGATGAGAGTATCAGACTGATGGTGGTGCCTCTTGCATCACTGAGTCCCTGACAACCTGTTCACCTGTACTGATATCTGAGCCTCATGCCCCTTTGATTGTTATTTATTTGATTTTCAACATTGATTGCTAGGGACCGAGAAGAAAGGTAAGCCATGTATACTGACGAGGACACTGTTCTCCTCATAACTATGTAGCTACTTCACTTAATTGTACTATAATTACCTGTTTATGTATCACTGTCTTCAACCTCAATACTGTCTGGGTCTGAGTCATATCTGCACCCTACGCATTTAGAACTGAGCTCTGAAGTACATGACGAGCCCGCCAGTACGCAAGTGAGCAGAACAGAGACGCGGGGTTGGGGCGCCCTTCAGGCACACGTCTTCCTAGGACAGTCAGTGCCGCGCCCCTTCACGTGAGGTGCTCCCTGCTGTGGATCGAAGGGGTGCAAAGATCATGCCTTCTGTCACTTCCCCCTTGCAGAGCAAGGCCACTTGCATTGCGTAGGAGTGGTACTGGGGACATTTTATTCCCAAGCAATGACTTGCCTATCACCACTGGGATAGATCGCAACCAGCTGGACCAGGCCTTGGGGTGAATAGGCAGGTGATGGTCATATTAGGCTTAATGAGAAAATCATTGTAGTGGAGTATGTTTAAAGGAAGATGAAAGCATACAGTTTCCATGAGGGTTATGTTTTCAAAAGCAATAAGATAGGCTGTGGGTTTAGTTGAGTAAATTATGTTGTCAGTAATGATCAGATGACACACTAATCTTTACACGTTGGATGTATTTTCTATACTTCTCAGTCGGGAACACAGACAAGCAGAACTTACTGAACAAGACCTTTAGTATCCTCGTGACTTGCATCTGTCTTCATTTCTGCTGAGATGAGATGGTGTCTTCAATTCTGGAGACCCATGGCGGAGCTCTTAGGTGGGGGTAGCCATGGATATAGGAACCATAACTTTAACTGATTTTCTGTTGCAGCCTTGGGTCTCATTCTTTGCCATAGTGAGCCTCATTATGATATGGAAAACATCTGAATATTGGCATTTCAGAGCAGCAGAAGACCTGCTCATCTTTCTTCACAGTAGCTAATGTATAACATGCTGTTGTGATCAGTAGTTGTAGGAAGCCACTTGCATTCACTGAGCCTCAATTTCTACCTCTGTAAACTGGGGAGTGTATCATGACCCTACTCAACGATGCCCAGAGAAGGCACCAAAAAGAGGCAGAAAAATATCAGAATTCCTGGGGCTTTCTATTTTACTTTTTCTGGGGATCATCTTCCAGCTTCCCACGTCTGTCCTTTTTGGTGTTCAGGTTTACAGCCACTTCTCTCCTCAGTACGTCTCGGTAGGGCTCTATTACCCCAGAGATTCCACAGGTGTGCCACAAACTGAGCATGGTTGTGTGCCTCACTCCCTCCATGGGGAGGCTGCTCCCAAGGGAGGGACCATATGGCTTCCAGCCCACAGCCCAGCGCATCACCTGCACCTGACATTCACCTGCTTGGCCTTGAATCAATAGATGGATAAATAGATGCATTCATGCATTGTATTTCTAATAGCTTTCTCCTCCTGGAGAAAGCCAGAGTTGCCAAACAATGACAGTAGGAATTTCATGCTCCATGACAATCTCCCAAGGAAGTAACAGAGGGCAGGTGAGATAGTTGAGACCTACTGCGTTTTACCAATGAGACATCCACCCACTCAGGCTGGTGTCAGGCAGCCCCGGGAACTTTCAGGCCAGAGGGGTGGAAAGGGTTGGCAAGAGATGAGTATCTCTTCCTGCAGAAGGACTGAAAGAGAAAAAAAATACAGAGAGGAGGGAAGTGCACACACAGTTTAAACGTCTTCTGCTTCTGTAGAGTTTTAAAAAATTTGAAATTTTGTTTCCCCCATAATCCATAGTTTCTCTGGACAGGCATAAACTTGACATTGTTCGGAGTGACAACAATGAGCCAGTATAATTTTCAGACCCCCAATCCTTGAATTTCTCTCAGCAGGAATGAGTTGGGGCTCACAGATGACACCGACTTCTACTGTAGACATCCTCCTTACTAACTCCTCACTACCTGTTAAAAAATGTCCATCTTGTTAACAATAGGGAGGCGTCTGCTCTGATCAGTCCCCTTGCCCCCTAGAAAAGCCTCATGTCACCTTTCAAGTGACACCTTTGAGATATATGTGCCACATCATGGGTGGACAAGGTGGTTCGGGCCCACTTGGTCTTTGGGCAAATTTCTTCTCTTTACTCCCTTTACTACCCATTGATCTTGGGCTTGTGGCCTTTCCAGAGAGAGGCAGGCATTCTTTGGTGGAGAATTTGTCTACTGTCTCCTGCAGGGCCTTCTCATGGGCAGGACAGGAATCAGCCTGAATTCATGCAGCCATCACCCCCTGGTCCATGTCCTGCCTCTCCTTCAAGGGCCTCTTGTCAGCAGAATCCTGATGGATGATCCTGCATGTGCAGTGATGGTGGCCTAGGCACAGCCAGGACCTCTTTTTGTACTGACAACCCAGGAAGATGGTATGGTCACAAAGAACCACAGGGAAAGGACACACAGGGGCTCAGAGGTGTCACTACCCAACTCAAGTTCACCAACCTTTCTAGATGCCCACTCTGTAGAAAGTACTCTGCTAGGTACCAGGAACATAACGATGACTAATACCCAGAATGTGCCCAAGCTCTCAATCTGTTAAGGGACATAGATGTGGAAGCCACCAATGGTGCTGGAAGGTAGAATGACAATAGCAGAACTGTCTGCAGGGGATAGAGGTTGCCCAGAAGGAGAAATGGTTTTTTTTTCTATTCAGGGAGGGTGGTTAGGGAAGACTCTAACACACAATGTTCTTTCTGAGCTGGGTTTTGAAGGGTGAGTAGGAGACTCATACAAGGAACAGGGCATTTCTAGGCAGAGGAAACATCATGGGTAAAGATCCGTATACCCAGCTTGTCTGAAGGCGTTCAAGTATTTTGAAGTGAAGGCAACCAGGGGGAACAAGAGCAGCTTAGAGGAGATATATGGCCAGCGGTATTTTTTATTTGAGTTTCTGTAACCTTCGGCCTCTTGATAGACTGATTGAACTGCTACTGAATTCTCACAGGCTGTTAGTTCAAGGGAGGTCAAACTTGCAGTGCCCATGATGTTTTGCCAACTATCAAGGCTTGGGGTGGGTGGATATTCTTCCTACTGGCTGTAGCTCCAGCCCCACCCCCTTCCCAGCACATAAACCCTCCAGCCTCGCTGCATCTCCACGGGCAGGACGGGGAGCTCCACGCTCACAGGCGAAGAGCAGCGCACAAAGCGGCGAGGGAACTCGGAGGAGGGAGTCACGGAGGACAGTGGCCATGGACCTGATCCCAAGCTTTTCCTTAGAAACCTGGGTTCTCCTGGCTACCAGCCTGGTGCTGCTCTATCTGTGAGTAACTGTCCAGGTTCATATCATCTGTAACCTCAACTTGGGGGGCTCATCATGTCCCCTTTCTCTTATCTGTTTGAAGATCAAACTAAATGGAGGGGAAGTTGCTTTAGCAGTGAGTGCTACAAACACCAAAGGGGGTGATTGCTGATTTTAGCCAGATCTGTTGAAGGAGTTAAAACTCTCCCGAGTTCCTTTTATTGTAGTTAGGAGGGAACAACAACAACGATTTTTCTCCTGGGGATGATCTTTGGATTGACTCCCAGTTTGCGTGGACCTAGACTAAACTGGCATCCAGCAAAGGCAGGTT
Source organism: Camelus dromedarius (assembly GCF_036321535.1). Lineage (NCBI taxonomy): Eukaryota > Metazoa > Chordata > Mammalia > Artiodactyla > Camelidae > Camelus > Camelus dromedarius. The sequence goes on along the minus strand of NC_087459.1, from coordinate 29,261,787 downwards.
AAAAAAATTGGCCCCTGTGCAGTGAGGTCCTCACTCCCTTCCCAAACTCTAGGGACCCTGAGAGAGGAAGAAGTAAGTTGGGTTTTTGTCTTTCATTTTCTGGATTCTGTGTCTGCTGCAAAAGATCTCTAGAAGGACTGGCCCCTGGGTCACTCAGGAGGTCCTGCTCCCTTCCCTTCATCCCCAGGCGTCATTTACACAAGGCCCCTGGTCACCCAGACTTTGTGGGGCTGGAGACCGATCTCCCTTTTCTTCAGATTCAGTTCTTCCCTGTCTCTGTGCCCCATCCCTTGGCACTCTCTTCCTAAGACTCAATTCTTCTACCCTGTACTTTGTAGAGCTATCTACCCCAAAACAAGAAGTCTGTAGACCAGAGGTGACTTGGCAGAAATCTTGAAATTATTTTCATTTCTTTCATCTTTTCCTCCAGTCTCTGGGAGGGTTAGCATCAGCATAGAAATTAATTTTCCCCATGATATGAAATCTGCTCAGCCTGCAAAGACACAATTCCCAACATCTAATTTGGCTTTTAAATAGTTCTTCCCTGTAAGTACAGTGCAGGCCGATGAATCAGCCGTCTAGCGGATGGACTCTTTTCAATGGTGGGATCCCCAGCATCGTGGAGCAGGTTAGGAGAGGAGCTATTCCAGCAAATGGGTAGGGAAGGCTCCCTCCATGTCACATTTGACCTGTACCTCAACGTCACTTACATTAAGAGTAGGAAATATGACATGAACATAGACTAGATAAGCCTCATTTTAATTTTTGAAAGTAATGTTAGGAATTCAGATATTGTGGCAACATATTTTCTGTCTGATGACATTTCAAAATTAATTTATATGGTTTAATTTATTCTATGTAATATGAGATTTGTTATTGCCATAAGACTCTTCCTGTTTTTGAGGACAGATCCAAACTCCCAGCTGGGCTTGGCCAAGGTATCTCTGCTGATCCTTCAAGCACAAGTTCTTTTGTAATTTTTCAGGTTTATTTTATAGCATATTATAAGATTTTCTGGATTTATACAGAATACTTGGATCCTGTAAGACCTTAAAGTCTGACCTCCAAAGAAGAAGAGAGAAAGTTTTAATCCACCAATCTGGAACATTTTATGGTTACTCATTTTATGTCTCACGATGCATCTTTTGCTGTCCACAGGAAGGTACCTAAAGTTTGGAATGCCCCCTGTTTTAGCTAAAAGTGCTTTGTAGGTCACGTTGAGCCCTTTATGCACAGCATACTTTTCAGCCATACCTCCCTAATGTGTACAGTGTTAGCCTTGGAGGCCTAGCAACTTGCGGTTAAAATGATTGCTGGCAGCCTCTTCCCTCTTCCTTCCTTCTCTTCTCCTCCACCCTGCCATCTCTCAGTAACACCAGAGCGAGAAGGCTTGCAGGGACCATGAACCTTGAGTTATTAGGTGTCACACATGATACATGAAAGATGAGTTGCAGCAGACCTGCCATAGGAAGCACCAACCTTAATGGGGTTTTGGGATAGTTGATACAGAGAGGCAATAAACTGACTGCTTTGTGGCTGAGCATCTTGAAAAAAAAATGAGTGTGCCTGGGGCACAAGTTTAGCAGGTGAGTTCACAGGTGGGAGGGCCAGATGCTACAAGGGGAGGAATGATCTGGAAATGGATTCCATAGTCATTGGTTCCTTTATAGTTTCATTCAGGGATAATAAGGGTCAATCACCTTTCTCTGTAGCTCAAGTCAATGAAATTGCCTGACGACATAGACTTGGATGTAGCTGGAAGGTGCTCACATTTCTATGTTGGTAATGGAAGCCTTGAGCACAGTTTCATTCTACAGAAATAAAAACATTATTGTTCTCCAAGGCCTGATTATGAAGATAGATTTAAGAAGAACCAGATCCTGAAATGGGGTCAGGGCGTAGAGGGAAAGAAAAGCATAAAAATCTTCAAGCAAACTATGCAACAATGTCACAGTAGGCTCCTAATACCTCTCTGTTATTGTGTGGATGCCGTTAAGCTACATCTCATTATTAGAACAGAAAAAAAATTCCCCTTTCTACCTAGGATGAGAATCTCCAGATTATCTCTGAGTCAAGTTAGTAAATAAACATGAGTGACTTCCCTGGAAGAATTCCAGCCTGAACCTCTCAGGAGCACTTAAATTCAAAATATTTATCAAGTATTCACTCTAGGATGGGGACCCTGAAGACTTTAGCTGCTTTTAGCTAGTCATCATTACCTTTTGTGAGTCTCACAGTGGAGGTGGGAAGGGAAATGATGAGTGAAAGTAATTATTGCTTTTGGAGTTGCTGTTTTTATTCATCACTTACACGTTACCTCTGTAGATTGACTGTGCCAGTTGCAAGTCAGTGACAGGCCAGCCTCAGGACGTAATCCACAATCCCTGTGACCTGATTTTCTCATTCACTTCATAGATATGGGACTTATTCACATGGATTTTTTAAGAAGCTGGAGATTCCTGGGCCAAGACCTCTGCCTTATTTTGGAAACGTCCTGGGCTACCGAAAGGTGTGTGCTGTTTGAGCTCCCTCTTTTGCTTCTCTTATGGTTGCAAATCCCAGCTGAGTTCCATCATAAAAATGCCCCTTCTCAGGAGGTTCTGAAGTTTCACACTTTCCAGAAATGCATCGTAGGCCCCACTCAGCACGTGGCCAGTTTTCCCCCAGGCTCCATTGTCAGCTGTTAGGAGCCTCAGGTTCTGTCTCAGGCAGACAGCCCAGCTCCCTGGCTGATTCAGCACAGGGCTTGAAGCTCCAACTTGTGAGCATCGTGAAGAGAATTTTCTTCAGATTTCAAGAAGGTACAGTCCCACTGCATTAGGAGAGAAGCCCGAAGGGCTTTCTGAGTCATGGCTCATCAAGCTGTTCCCAGTAGGGCCGGACTTTCCTGTCGGTAGTAGAACTCTTGGCACCCTTTCTTTCCCTCCCCCTGGATTGCTTGGACACTTCAGTTTCTAAGGCAGCCTGAGTATTCCATTTCAGGTAATTTGCACATAATTGGATTCTCTCAAGAACTGCTAACGCCTTAGGTTATATCCATGGCTCTACTCCACTTTAATACCCATGATATCTTTTCTGTTTTGAGAGATGGAACAAAATCTTTCTGCTTTACTTCTGTGCCTTCAAATGAGCTACCTTATGGGTGAGTCTATGCAAGGAGTGAGGATAACAGAGAAGATGATTGGTGGTTGTCTATTTATTTCAGATATTTAACCACTAAGTGACTTGTGGTTTTTTAAAAACAAGTCAGAATCACTTACACAAAATCATTAGAAAGGACATGCATGACAGAATTATTATAAATTTAATTTAAGTGAATGGAATGTACTAGGTGACAGATGGATTGTGAATTCCAGCTGCCCTGATGTTAATCCATCTCTGATGCCTCCTCGCCCGGGGCCTGGCCCCTCAAGAGAAGTGCCCAGACGTCCAGGGGCAGAGCCTTGTGTGTAGGCTGCTCTCTGCCTCAGATTTCCTTTCCTACAGACCTGAGGCTTGTTTCTCAAATCTTAATTCTCCCAACTGAGGCCTTCACTGTCTCATTACTACCTAAGATCTTCTGAAACTTTTTTTCCTCTGAAAAAGCAGTACTTACCCTTCCACCTTCCCCAGATGAACTCCTTGGTGGATGCACTCCAAAACCCACATTTCTGGGACCTTCATTTGCATAGTTAAACCATCAAATATCACAGTAGAAACTTAGAGACAGGAAGGTGTTTTTGTTTTTGTTTTTGTTTTTGTTTTAAGTTACAGAAGAGAAAACTCAGGGCACATGTTTTAATTCCCGCTGTCTTTGCGGAGTTGTGGCGTCTTCCTGCCTATTTTGTGTTGAGCTGGAAAGTTAGAAGGCGAGTCTACTTTGTGATTAATTCATTCACTCACTTTCTTACTCAATTCAAAAGTCCTAGACTTACTTATACTTGTTTGACTAACAGAGGTCACTGGTGTCTTTAACCTCCTACTTCTGCCAGAATTCTAGAGAGAGCTCATGAGATAAATGAAAGGATGCTCGACTAGAAGGTGAAAGTGTGTACAGGCCACCCTAACTTCCCCTAAACTTCAGTTTTCTCACAGAAGACGAGGAGGTACTTAGTATTCATAGGCAAAGTTAAGCATTTAGTATCTATAGCAGTTGGAGAAAAATCAAGTTACTTCAAATTCTCTGCTTCAAATCTCACCTCTATTTTCCCTCCTGTCCCCTAAGACGTCTCTGAACGAGAGCTTCCCTCCAACTGCTGGTGAAACAGTAAGCCTGATTTCGGGGGTTTTCAAGACTTTTTGTCCCAGTTAGAGGTAGGATTTAATTTATTTAGTTTAATAATTTATTTTTTGTTTTTCCTTGCAGGGTTTTTGGGCTTTTGACAGTAAATGTTTTAAAAAGTATGGAAAAATATGGGGGTGAGTATTCTGGAAACTTCCATTGAATAGACTTGTTATGGTGAGGCCCCCCACACTGTGGAGGACAATCTCAGTGCAGAGCTGCTTGTGCTGAGACCATCAATAGAAAGCTTTGGGAGGTTGTTCTACCAGGGACCCCCCATGTCACCGGGTGTGCAGGTCTGCAGTCTGAGTCAGGCCCGGAGAGCTGCAGGCCATCACTTTCCTCCAGACTTTGAGGGCCCAGGGACTCTTAGAATCTCTTTCTGTCCAGTGTCTCACGATTCCCCTTTTCTTCATTTTTCTTTCCTTACTTTTATTGGCATAAAATGCATTATTTCAGATCACTTATATTTGCTCCATTCCACCTCTCCCATATGATTCATTTTTAATAAAAGCCAAAAATTCTTTATTTAAATTTTGGATTTATTATGTCCTTTGGGAAAAGAACTGGAGGTTACAGGTAAACAGAATTGCAAAACATTTCTGCTGAGCTTTTTACTTTCTCCACAAGAGGAGTTTTAAAAGTTTAAAAATTGTAAGCCAAGACTTTCCAGCAGACGTGCATTTGATTATTGCTTTATCTGCTCTTTTCCTCTGACTTTGAAGAGGTACGGGATTTACCTAACCCAGAGCGTGTCATGTGGGCTGATAGACTTCCGGAGATGTTAGGGGTTCAGTGAGAGCAGCAGGAGAGGTGTAATGTAGTGATTATTTGCCAAAAGCAAGAGGGAGAAGGTTCTACCTCTCCATACCTCTGCATATCTTCTCAAAACTCTTCAGAAACCATGGGGCTCCGCTGAGCTGGCAGGGCCCAAAAGGGAAATGCCATTGAGTGAAAAAGCACATGGCACTGGATGGCCCCTGGGCCAGCTCCAGCAGTTAATGCTTGGGAGCCCAGGGTGGAGTCAGTTTTTCACGGTGGATCCCAGTTCTCTCTTTAGAAAATAGTTCTTATGCGTGGGTGTAAACAAGAACCCCCTGCGAGGGGATGTTAAAAATTCAGGCCTGGGCTTCCCCCTCCAGGAACTCCATAGCTGGGGGATATAGGATGGGGTCCAAGAATCTGAATTTTATCTGGTAGTATACTAAATACTAATGCTGGTGTGACATCATAAATACAAAGTGTTACCGTAAACCACTATCCCTTGTACACACCTTTTTTTTTTGGAAAAAACACAATGGGAAGAAGGCAGTCACCAAGGAATATGATCAACTGGAAATATGATCAAATGGAAGAGCAGGTGAGGTGCCTCCTCACTCACTTCTGTCACAACGTCAGCACTAAATACACGTGACACCCACTTAAATCCTCTGAGTTTTAGTTTTTGGAAATGGGCAGCAGTAATTAAGTCATTCTCATATATTTTTGTGTGTGATGGTAAAACCATTTGAAATTCCTCTGTCTAGTCAAAGAAAGAATAGCTAACTTGTAGAAACTCTTCCAATTTGTTCTAGCAATTGCAAATGATTGATAGTGGGAAACAAAATGCCAGAAGACAGTGTAATTAACTTACAGTAAACCTCATGTCAGTGGCCCATTCCCATGCGTGGGCATCCTGACAGTCAGGAGATCAAGTCACACGGGGATGTATTACATGTGAAGAGTCAGCTTTGTGTGGTAGGTGCGTCAGGAGGGGACTGGCCCTCCTGCTAAGGGATGTCACCTACGTGGAGCACAGTAAGTAATAAAGTGAATATATGTTTTTAAATGAACTATACATGCTCCAAATTATTTTATTCTTTGTCCTTTTTGTTTCAGATTTTTCTAAACTTAATGCTACCAAGGTTATCTCTTTATTAGTTAAAATAATATTTCCTTCAAGAAATTATAAACTAGAAAGCAAATTTTAGAAAATAGAGCAAAGAAATCTTTGGTAATCTTACTTTCACTTTTGAGCACTTCAAATCTTCTTCCATTTGTAGATACATTGCTCCATAGTTATGGTCATTGTGTCTACAGATTTTGTATGCATTTTCATGCTTCTGATAGATCTTCAAAAATGAATGAGTGGACTCTCCTAAAATTAATTATTAGTAATCAAATTAATTATTTTTAATTCTTACTTAATTTACTTGCCTTCAAGTATTTACTAAACTAGCTTCCAGTTTGATAATGAAAGATTTTGAACCTATAAAAATTTTGGAGAGTAGTGTTGGAAATTACCATGTACAAACCACCTAGACTTAACAAGTGTTCTAATGGTTTTTCCAACCACGATCTCTAGGAGCAAGGATTATGTAACATCAGGATGAAAGTCTGGACTCCAGGTGTGGCTCCAGCTGCAGAAACTGGCTCATTGAATTTAATCAGCTCTGTTTTCCCTACACAGGTTTTATGACGGTCAACAGCCTGTGTTGGCTATCACAGATCCAGACATGATTAAAACAGTACTAGTGAAAGAATGTTATTCTGTCTTCACAAATCGGAGGGTAAGCATCCCCTTTTTTAGCTTAAAACTTTATGTATCATTAAATATTTATTTTAAAATAATTATTCATTCACAGGATGTTGTCAAAAGAGGAAAATGCAGGGAAGTGCCATGTCATTTGCTCTTCATCCTTTCCCCCCAAGTTTAACATCTTGCATGACTATAGTATGGTATCAAAGCAGGAAACTGACGTTGACGCCACCCACAGAGCTTGTTCGGATTTCATCAGTTTCACGTGCACTTGTTTGTGTGCGTGTGTTGCTCTGTGCAGATGTAGTATATACGTGGCTTTGTGGAACTACCTCCACTACCGCTGTGTGGAACTCGTCCATCCCCATACGGTTTCCTCTAACTATTCCTTAGTCACAGTGAGCAGCTTGTCTTTTCCTCTCATCGAGGTCTTATTAGAGTAAACGTTTTTTTTTATTTCAGTGAGGCCAGTTTATCCATTTCCCCTTTTTCGTGTTGTGCCTTTGGTGTCAGGCGTGAAGCCTCTTCACCTAGCTCTAGTTCTGAAGAGTTTCTCCTATTTTTTCACTAGGCATTGCATAGATACATGTTTTACATTTAAGCCTATGGTCCCTTTTGTGTTAATTTTTGTATAAGATGTGAGGTTTAGGTTATGGGGTTTTTTTCACCTGTAAGTGTCTAAAACTGCTCCAGCACTGTTTGTGGAAAGACGGTTCTTCCTCATTGAAGAGCTTTTGCACCACTGTCAAAAATCAGTTCAGCCTGTTTCTGTGGCTCTGTTTTTCACTCTGTATTCTGTTTACTGATCTTTGTAGCTATCCCTCCGCCAGTACCACACGGTCTTGATTGCTGTCACTCAATAGTAAGCCTTACCATGTAGAATATTCCACCCTCTTAATTTTTTTCAGAATTGTTTAAGTTATTCTAGATCCTTTTCCTTTCTATACAAATTTAGATTATGCTCACGTATGTTTATCAAAAAATTGCTATTAAATTGAATTAACCTGTAGGTCAGTTTGGAGATCTGAGTCAGATCTTTCAATCTATGAGCACAATATGTTGCACCATTTATTTATGTTTTCTTTGATTCCTCTTACAACAGTGTGTAGTTTTCAGCATAGAGATTCCATATGTGTTTTGTTAAATATGTATTTAACAAATTATTGCATTTTCTTTGGAGTGACTGTAAATAGTATTGTGTTTTCAACGTGTTGTCACATATTCATTGTTATTGTAGAGAAATGTGATTGATTTTTGTTTGTTGATCTTATAATCTCTACCATGCTGAGATCAATTATTAGTTCTATAGAGTTTCTTTTTATTTTCTTTGAGATTTTCCATGTTGGCAATCATGTCACATGAAAAGAGGAACACTTCTATTTTTCCCTTTCCAATCTTTATGTCTTTCATTCCTTTTTTCTTTTCTTGCTGCACTAGCTAGTACTAACTGAACTAGTTAAGACTTCTTATGATGTTGGCTAAGAATGATGAGTGGAAATCTTTGACTTGTTCCTGAACAGAGTGAAACATTCAGTCTTTCACCATTTAAAATTTTTTATATATTTTGTACCTATAAAATTATATGCATTTAATGTATGTAACATATTTTGATATATGTATACATTGAGAAAAATATTATCATAAACTAATTACCATAGTTACCTATTTTGTGTATATCATATAAACATTTAAAACCTACTCTTTTAACAAATTTCAGGTATGTACTACAGCATTATTAACTGTACTCACCAGGCTGTACATTAGTTCTCCCAGACTGATCCATCCTATAACTGAAAGATTGTACCCTCATCAGGGTCTTCCCTTCACCTTATTCCCTCGCTCCTCATTAGCCTCTCAGAACCATCATTCTATTCACTGTTACTTTCAGCTTGACTTTTTTTTTAAGTTTTCACAGATAAGTGGGATCATGTGATATTTGCCCTTCCGTGTCTGGCTTAAATCATTTAGCAGGTTGTCCCCAGGGTTCATCCATGTATCTCAAATGGCAGGATTTTCTTCGTTTTTAAAGCTGAGTATCACATTTTCTTTATCCATTCACCTGTCCATCTACATCTAAAGTGATTATTGGTAGCGAGGACTGACTGTTGCCATTTTGTTAATCCAGGAGTTTCGTAGATCCTTTGTTCCTCCTTTTTCTCTTCTTCCTGTATATTTTCTGATTCCATGATTTTTGTTTTATAGTGATATCCTTGATTGCTTTCTCTTTGTCTTTTCTGTGTCTGCTGTAGGTTTTTCTTAATGGCTAACATAATTTGTTATGAATACACAATATAAAAAGATATACAGTTGACCCTGAACAACATGGGTTTAAACTGCTCGGGTCAATTACACCAGCATTTTTTTCAACAGTAAATAGTACTCTAGTACACAATCTGTGATTAGTTGAATCCCTGAATGCAAAACCACAGATCCTGGGAACCCCAGATACACAGGAACCATGTTAAGGAGGTCTGACTATAAATTATATGCAAATTTTTATTATGACGTGAGGAGCATCAAAGTCCTAACCCCCTGGACCGTTCAAGGATCAACTGTAAACTCAGTAAACTGTGACATCTAACACATAAGATAAGCGGAGGGTGCAGGGTAGTAAAAGCGTTAAGAATTTGAATGAGAAAAAACTGGAGTTATCATAAGCTTAAAATAGACTCATATCTAGAAGATGTTTTATGTAAGCTTCATGTTAACCACTATTTATTTGTTTGTTTGTTTATTTGATGGAGGCACTGGGGATTGAATCCAGGACCTCGTGCAAGCTAAGCACCCACTCTACCACTGAGCTGTACCCTCCCTCAGTGAGACATACATTTTCGATGCTCATGCTGTCGATATACATAAAGACAGACTGGTCTGAGGCAGTACACACTTGCCGAAGCCCTCTGGCTCCCTGTCACCAGTTCTCTCTTACTCTACACAGCCCCGGGGGGGGGGGGGTGAAGGATGTATTATTCCTGTCTGTCCCCCTGGAAGAACAGTGTCCTATCACATGGGTCATGTAGGAGTATGGGATTAACAGATACAAACTACTGTACATAAAACAGACAAGCAAAAGGGTTTACTGTATAGCACAGGGAACTATATCCAATGCCTTGTAATAACCTTTAATGGAAAATAATCTGGAAAAAAATACCTGAATCACTTTGCAGTACACCTGAAACTAACATAATATTGTAAATCAACTATTCAACTATACTTCAATAAAACACTTTTTAAAAAAGAGATTTGTATGCAAAGGCTGGAACCCATATCAAGTGGCTGGATGTCACCTCTGCCCTCACAGGAAGCTATAGACATTTTGGATAAGTATTTCTCAAGCACCTAGGATAGGACATGCTACTAAGTTGACAGTCACTAAATATTTGTTGAATAACTGGTTCCCTAAAAGGGAAATTTTCTACAACTGTTGAAAATTCAAAAACTTTCATAGGGTGAATATGTTTTGATTTTGCCTCCAGTTCATTGGCCCAAGGGGAATTATGAAAAATGCCATGTCTGTGGCTCAGGACGAACAATGGAAGAGAGTACGAACACTGCTGTCTCCAACCTTCACCAGTGGAAAGCTCAAGGAGGTAAGAAAAGAAGAGGACTTTTATTAGAAACTTAAAGAATGACTTTAGGGACAGGTAGAAAATAAGATTATAGTCTGTTTCCAAGGAGAAGTCTGCTGAATTTGAGTTTCTTTAAAACAGTCTTTTATCTTTCCATCCTAGAAGAGACATTTTAAGATTCATTATAAAATGTCACTTCCTGATCCATGCTTAGGAAAACCAGATCCTTCTAGGACTTGAGTCTCTGTACTTAACCTCAGGTGGTGTTGTATTTTTTTGTCTAGATGTTCCCCATCATTGGTCAGTATGGAGATGTGTTGGTGAGAAATATGAGGAAGGAAGCAGAGAAAGGCAACCCCGTCACCATGAAGAAGTAAGTAGGGGTGAAGTTGGTGTTCCGGGCACTGTGGCTCCAGCTGCCTGCCACGGAGCTGAAATTCCCACTACTGAGTTACTCTAGTAACCAGACAGAAGTAGGTGTGTGGTGTTACATTTCCAATGGTCCATCCACCCAAGAAGGAGTGGTGGCTCATCAAAAAGGTAGAGCACCCAAGAGAGAAAGTGTCTCCTCCTGTGGACATAAGCCAGGATTAACTCATCTGCGTGACTGTCACTTTGGATATTCTGGAAGATAAAAATTTTAAGTTTAGAAAGAAGAAACTTTCTTGTGCCAAAGTTTTGAGTTTAGAGGGTATGGAAGGGTGGTGAGGGAAGCCTCTTGGTACATATTGGCAGGCAGTGGGTTGGGCAGAAATGTTATAGTATGGAACTTGAAACAACTTAAATGTCTTCACTTTTTTTTTCTGAGGGTACCTGCAGAAACTAAATATTAATTTTAACCATCATTTGTTCTTCCTTCAATCTCAAAAGGGAGAAGGCCCTGCACAGGCTATGAGTAGGGTGACCACAGCATTTGTTGTCTAAATTGAAATTTTTAAAGAAAATTATGCAGGAACAACAGGTGTAAACTGAGAATGTCCCAGGAAAACTGGGAACATATTATCACCCATCTATGGGATCCCTAAGTCAACGTTGAAGTGATTTATTTATTTTTAAACTATAAACATTTTTGGTTCTTACATTTTACAGAAATGATTCTTCCCTCAGGGCAACCACAGATCAGTGGAGTTGAGGAAGAGTGGGTCTTTCAGGAGCCTTAGCAGGGGTGTAAGACAAGGAGGGTTGGAAGAAAAGGAAGTTGTCCTGGCAACTCAGAACAGGGTGCTGCTGTCCTGTAATGTGCTGAAGAGGAGTCAGTTCTGAGCACAGGTACTGTGTGAGGCAAGACCCACGTCAGTGCCCTGTTTTTCGACTCCCCGGGAAAAGTGTAGTATTCCATCCTTTTTCTGCACAAACACAGTCCTTATATATACATCTATTATTGTCTATAGTCAAAACACACTACTGTAATTTGTCTGATTATGGGGATCTATCCCACCAGGCCTGAGCTCCTTAGAAACAGGTTCTGGGGGGTCTTACTTTCCTTAGTGTCCCCATCATCCCCAGTGCAGCGTCATCTGCATCATTGGAACCTCATAAACACCTCATAGGCAAGTGTTAGTTACACAGACTCTTCAGATGATCCAGCAGGTAGTTCTGAAAGAGTGTGGCTCTTTACTTGTCTTGGGGACCTGAATTTACATACATTCTTGTTGCATGTGTTGGGTAGGGACAGTAAAGAGGTGTGGATTTTAATTGTTCATGTCTTTCTCTACTCAGCATCTTTGGGGCCTACAGCATGGATGTGATTACCAGCACAGCATTTGGAGTGAACATCGATTCCCTCAACAACCCACAAGATCCCTTTGTGGAAAATTCCAAGAAACTCTTTAGATTTGATTTCCTTGATCCATTCCTTCTCACAATAAGTATGGAGACTACTTTATTTTTCTTTTTATTCATCCTTCTCTTAATCCAGGTTTTAGTGGGAAGGCTATCAGTTTTTCACTATTGAGTATTATGCTGGCTGTGGGTTTGTCATAAATAGCTTTTGTCACGTTGAGATCTATTCCCTCTATACCCACTTTGGTAAGAGTTTTTAGCATAAATGGGTGGATGTTGACTTTTATCAAATGCTTTTTCTGCATCTATTGAAAGCATCATGTGATTTTTGTCCTTTCTTTTCTTGATGTGGTATATGTATCACACTGACTGATTTGTGTATGTTGAACCATACTTGTGTCCCTGGGATGAATCTAACTTGATCATGGTGTACAATCTTTTTCATGTGTTGTTGGATTCTGCTTCCTAATATTTTGTTGAGGATTTTTGCATCTATGTTCATCAGTGATATTGGCCTTTAATTTTCTTTTTTGGTAGTGTCTTTGGTTTTGGCATCAGGATGATGGTGGCTTTATAGAATGAGTTTGGGAGTATTCTCTCCTTTTCAATCTCTTGGAAGAGTTTGAGACAGATCAGTATGAGCTATTCTTTGCACGTTTGGTAGAATTCCCCAGGGAAGCCGTCTGGTCTTGGACTTTTGTTTATAGGGAGGTTTGTTTTTTTTTTTAATTGCTGATTCTACTTCATTCCTAGTGATCAGTCTGTTCAAGTGATCTGTTTCTTCTTAATTCAGTCTTGGTGTTCAGTCTATGTTTCCAGAAACGTGTCCATTTCTTCTAGGTTGTCCAACTTGTTTCTATATAGTTGTTCGTAGCATTCTCTAATTTTTTTTTTTTTTGTATTTCTGTAGTACTGGTTGTAATTTCTCCATTTTCCTTTCTTATTTTGCTTATGTGTGTCTTCTCTCTTGTCTTCTTGGTGAGCCTGGCCAGAGGTTTGTTGATTTTGATTATTCTTTCAAAAAATCAGCTCTTGGTTTGATTAATTTTTTCTATTGTTTTTAAAATATCTTTTTTATTTATTTCCTCCCTATACTTATTATTTCTTTCCTTCTGCTGACTTTTAAGTTCTGTTTCCTCTTCTTTTTCTAATTCTTTTAGGTGATAGGTTAGGTTGTTTACTTGAGATTGTTCTTGTTTTTGAGGAAGGCCTATATTGCTATGAACTTCCCTCTTAAGACTGCTTTTGCTGCGTCCCATAGATTTTCCCACATTCTTTTTCATGTGAATGTCTGTTCAAATCCTTTGCCCATTTATAGTTGGATTGCATTCTGTAGTTTTCTTCACTTGTGCTATTTTTGCCTTGTTTTAGAATCAGATTCATACAGTTTGGAAGTGTTTCGATGTCTTCTATTTTGGGGAAGAGTTTGTGAAAAAATGGTGTTAGTTAGTTCTTCTTTAAATATTTGGCAGTATTCATCATTGAAACCATCTGGACCTGAGCTTTTCCTTGCCAAATTGTGGGTGGTTTCTGGATTACTAACTCAAACCTTGTACTTCTTATAGGTGTATTCAGATTATCCATTTCTTTTTGAGTAAGTTTCTGTGGTTTTCGTCTGGAATCTGTTCATTTTATCTCAGTCATCTAATTTATTGCCATATTGCTGTTCATAGATTTCTTTATAGTCCTCAGTTTTTTTTTAAACATCTTTATTGTGGTATGGTTCCTCTACAGTAAACTACACATATTTCAGATGTACAATTTGATTAATTTTAATAGGTGTATGCACCAATAAAACCACCACCATGGTTAACATTTCCGTCACTCCCCAAGGGGTGCAAATTTTGAATTCCCAATTTATCCCTTCTTACCCACTTTACCCTCTGGTAACCGTAAGTTTGTTCTCTATGTTTGTGAGTCTGTTTCTGTTTTGTAGATAAGTTCATTTCTATCTTTTTTTTTTTTTTTGGTTTGTTAGTTTCCACATATAAGTGATATCATATGGTATTTTTCTTTCTCTCTCTGTATAGCCCTCAGTTTCAAAATGTCAGTTGCAATCCCCCTTATTTCTTTTCTGGTATTGCAATTTGAGCATTTTCTATTTTTTTCTTGGCCATTCGCTTAAAACTTTTTTTTAAAGCAACAACTTTTGGTTTCATTGATTTTTTTTTTCCATTGCTTTTTAATCCACCTGCTCATTGTAGTTTCTTTTCTCAGCTTTTTATTTTCTTCCTTCTACCCTTTAGGTTTTGTTTGCTTTTCTCTTTTCAGTGTGTTAAGGTGGAAAGTTAGGCTTTTGACTTGAGATCTTTGTTCTTTTAAAATGTAAACCATTGGTTTAAAATGTTTAAATGTTTTAAAACCATTTGGTTTAAAATGTAAACCAAATATATAGCCATAAATTTCTCCCTGAGCATTGCATTTGCTATATCCCATCAGTTTTGGTACATTGTATCTTCATTTTTATTCATCTGAAAGTAATTTTTGATTGTCCTTTTGATATCTTCTACAACCCATTGGTTATTTAGGAGTGTGTCATTTAACTTCCACATACTTGAAATTTTCCCAATTTTCTTTCTCTTATTGATTTCTAACTATATTCTATTGTGATGAAAGACATACACTGTATTATTTCTTTCCTGACTATTATCTTTTTAAATAGCATGGTTGATTGAAGTAACAGACTATGGCCTGGTTTATCCAAAGAGAAACCAGTCCAAGAATTAAAGACACCAAGGCACCAGAATATAATCCTGTTCCTTTGGTCACCCCAAAGATGCAGAAGGGGACACTGACCTCGCTCCTATAGTGATGGCCCCTGGATGTGGACTTACTCTTGCTCAGCCATTGGCTTGGAAGTCTGAGCAAAGGTCGTGGAGGGAATGGCTCCTGCTTGAGTGCTCTGGTGTTTTTATTTTTTGATTGATGGAGTAAATAGTAGTTGCTCCAGGTAAACTTTGCATTTTCACTGTGCTTTCCTTTTGTTTTTTTCCATACAGTATTCTTTCCATTCCTCACCCTAGTCTACGAAGCATTAAATATTACTCTGTTTCCAAAAAGTGCTGTGAATTTTTTCACAAAGTCCGTAAAAAGAATGAAGGAAAATCGACTCAAAGATAAACAAAAGGTAAAGTCTGGTGGTGGTTCCATGAGGATGTTCACTTTTTGATAATTTATTGAGCTACACATGGATGACATATGCACATCTCTGCATTTTTTTAGAGGTATGTAGAAAATTATAGAGTTTAGATCAGGAAATTCTAAAATTTGGAGGGACTGAAGAAGGAGGAGATTGGGGAAGGAAATAAGAATGTGAGTCAGAGAGCAATGTTTGACTATAACAGTAGGCATGCTGATTAGTATGTCATTGCAGAAATATTATTGAGGTAAGGAGCTTACCACTTTTCTTCAATAAATGGTTAAGGGATAAAAGCTACTGATTCAAAATGATTTTACTGGTATTTCCCCACATACTAGATTGTCAGAGAATTACTTAACCTCTCAGCCTCCTATGCTGCATGATCTCCACTGGAAGACCCCATCAGGCACCTGGAAGAGTGCAGTCTATGCTAAATTTGAGGCCTCTCATAGTCTGGAGTGGGCAGGAGTCTTCCCTGGGCCACGAGGCTATAAGCTGGTTAAGCCAGCTTTGCCTTCATGGGTCCTGTAGGTCAGCACAAGGATGCCTGCAGGTCACAGGACAGGGTTGTGTACTCCAGGATGTGACTGAAGATTGTGGAGAGTCCTGGAAGGGTGGGCACTTGAAGATGCTTCTGCAAAAGTTGCTGATGAACTCTGCAGATGTCAGCATATTAATTTATGTGGCCATTCTTTAAGAATTAAAGCTGGTGGGAAAAAAGGGTGGAAGTCACGGCCTTTCTCCTGAGCAAACAGGGATGACGGGAGAGGGACAGACAACTCTACGGCAAAGAATTGTTTCAAAAGCCAGAGAAGCCCGAGATCAGAGAGGGCGAGGAGAAAAAGCGGTTGGGCGTGGTGGCCGGGTTTCCCTCGGGGAATCTTCGTGCTCTCCAAGATTTGCAGGGGGTTGTTTTTGTCCACTGAGAATTCAAATAATACTAGTCAGAACTCTGCTCTGTAAGGGGGCATTTTCTCAGGAAAGAGGTGAAATTCTGCACTTCTGATTTCTTTATGGCTTCACAAGTAACGCTCTGTCACTGAAATTTCTCTTTCTGTTTCCAGCACCGAGTGGATTTTCTTCAGCTGATGATTGACTCCCAGAATTCCAAAGAAACAGACACCCATAAAGGTAACCAGGAGTGCTTCAGAGGGCCACTCTGGGGAGCTGCAGAGGTAGGCGGTGGGTCTGAAAACATGCAGGAAGTTTTCCAGGCTGATGAAATTTTGCAAAATTGAAGAATGTCCAATGTTAAAAAAGAAACAGTAGCCAGAAGTACTTCCCAGAACTACGCTGGCACAACTTTGTTCAGAGCGTGAAGGGCGAGTATGACAAGAACGTCACGCCCAGAGTCAGTCCTGGTCCTGGACCACCTGCAGCCCAGCCTCTGGGGGGCTTGTTTCCAGTGTCAATTCTCAGGCCCCTCCAGACCCACCGAGTCAGAGCCTCTGCCTGGAATTTGCACCAAGGCTTCATCACATCGGGAGGGACATTGCCCCTGTGTTGGTGACCTCAACTGGGAACACTTGGTTAAAGCTGTGTTCACTGGGTTTCTCTACTATAAAGTTTAATTTTTCCTTTTGTCATTAATATGTAACTTGTGGAGAAGCATCTGAGACTATATATTTTGTTCCTCTTCAAAGAGTCACCCACTAGTTTTATCTCCCATGGGTGAGCTTTGACTGAAATGTTACTCTGACGGCTGCAAAATGATGACTTTCTAACTGCATCATTCTTCTGCATTTATGAGTCTGAAATTTTGTAAGGGAGAGGTTTCCATTCTCCCCTATCCATTGATTTGTTCATTTATCTATATCAGTATGACCTCATATATAACTAATTTACTCTCTTACGTCATTCTTTCTCTCTTTATTTATTTTTGAGAATAGAAAAGGAGGTTACTAGGGGTATGCTGCCATAGACAACAGCAGGCCACACGGACAAGAGGTGCCTGTATGAACATCGAGGGCGGCTGTTGGGGTCTTTTATAAGGTCGGGTCACAAGGTGCCTGATCAGCTTGTACATGAGTCTCTGATTGGCTGTAGGTGAGGTAAGAAGTTTAGGGTCTGTGAAGTTTATGACTCTGATAAGGTGGGCTGAAACAAGCCAGCCTGAGCTGTTGTGAGATTAGACATTACCCAGGGCAGTTAGTTTGTTAGGGGAAACACGCCCAGTAAAGGATGTACTTTATCTGTTGAGGGATCACAGGCAGACTTCTGAGAACCCAGGGATGGGGGTCATTGGACTTTTGAAGGACGTCAGTTGGCCTCACATCCCCCCCGACAGATTGGCAGTGACAGATCTTTGAAACAAGGGTGAAGGTCTCATCTTCCGTATCTGCTTCCTGCTGAATGTGGTGTGTCACGCTGTCCCTGTCTCTCATGCTAATCTGTCCAGAGTTTTGGGTCCCCGACATGCCGGCAGCTTTCAAGGTGGGAGTGGAAGGAGACCCCAATGGTGTCCAAGGGCTGCATCACCAGGATGTTGGCTTGGTTCACGGCAGCAATCTTGGTAGGAGGGGTGTATTTGTTCCTAAGTGCACAGATCTTGCAGCTCAAAGTCAGACATTCAGTTTTGTAAGAGAGAAACACAGCATAAAAGAACGTGGGTACCAAGATAAATAGATAAACCCAGCAAAAACAGAGAGAAGAAATTTGAGGATGTCTGAAAAGGAAAAACTTATCCATTCAGGGGACTAAGAAAAGTCATTGGAGAAGCAGTCAGAGGTCTGTTTAGGGACCACCTTACGCTGAACTTTGGCATAAGGACGCCCAGAGCAGTGCGGTTTTGTGAGACAGCTCTCCTTACTGGCCAAAGCAGATGCCACCCTTAATGATTTTAGTGCTTTTCTAGATATGAGGAGATGCAAGAATTTGGGTCATAAATCCTTCTCCTGAAAACATCTAACTACCCGAAGGCCCGTTTCATCAGTTTTTGCAAAGCTCAGAGCGCCTCACTTCCGACCTCCACCCTGAGCTCCTTTCAGGGGGTGCGGAGGGCCATGGCCTTCAGTGGCTTGCGACCTAACCCTTGTAGCGGCAGATGGCCAGCGCCCTCGTGATCAAAAAGTCACCACGGCTTGGAAGGCGTTTCATGACCGTTTCACCCCGGGCACGAGGAGCGCTCACTTCTAGGTCAGGCGGGGACTCGTTGACAGGCCGCCCACTTGCTGGACGAGGCCTTCTGCACAGGAGCAAAAACCTCTGGCCCACCTGCCTTACTGGCCCGTTACGCTCCAGGGAAACGTTCCCTCTTGTTGCTTCTTCCCACATCTACGGTTACCCGGAACCGTACTCACAGCTCCCCTGCAGAGCTGGAGCTCTGCTTACTGCGTCAGGCTGCTGCCTGTTGCTCTGACTGAGCTTCAGTGACTTTGGAAGAAAATCGTATCTGTGGCCAGGATGAGAGCAGGTAGTAACTGGCCGGGTGAGGGAATCCCACCTAGTAATCTCGTTAGGGGCCTGAACAGAACTGTAAGTTCTTTTTTCTAGAATAAATTTCCTAAAGGCCTAGCAGTTAGACCCCTGGAGTGGAGAAATCCACCAAGGTAACCCAGAATTACTGGACTTAGGTAATTAACCATAAACCTGACAATTAGATGAACTTGACTCTGAATAAGATCATGAAATACATATAGATTACTGAGCTTTAGAAAGAAACTTAAAGTTCTTTTAATAATTCAATTAAACCTTGTAATAATCCCCAGGGGCAGGACAGCTTCTTGTTGGCAGTGCCCTGCCCCCTTTGTTGTAACTTAAGGGCAAGACATGGCCTGGGAGGTGAGTCTTGTAAATACAGACCTCAGTTAGTAAAACTAGAATTTAAAACCCATCAGTTATAAAAGAAGTTGTATTCAAATTGGGTTTCTGGCAAATGGAACAAATCAAAGACGGTTAAATCCTTTTTACTAGTATTTATGGAAAAGAGACAAGATTCTATTTGTCCTTAACAGATTAAGTTCCAAATCATTTCACCCCTTTCTTGAAAGTTGCGTTTTGGAAAGATGGTGAGATCAGGGTTCTCAGAGAAGGACAGGTAGAATATTTGCATCTCAAAGGCAAGTTCCTCCTAGAATGACTTTGCTCCCTTAGAGGCCAGAGAAAGGTTTTTTTTCTTTTTCTTTTTCTTTTCCTTTCTCTTTTTCTTTTTCTTTTTTTTTTTTCTAAGATACTCACAAGTGCCCGAAGCAGGGGAGGCGGGCGGGGGTGGTGGTGATGGGTTGGCGGGCTCTGGGTTCTGTCTGGAGCCACACCTCTGGTCCGGGCACAGAGGGAGCAGTGGCAGCGGCAGTATCTGGCTTGCTGTTCGTCTGTTTCCTTACCTCTTTTCTCCTCTTTAGCCCCGATATTTCCCCCTAATTGTTGGAAATCTTAAAGACGGTGTCCAGTAAAACAGGAAAAGAGAATCGGGAGGGATATGTGCGGCAATTTTTACGAAGATGCGAGTTTGGGGAGAGGGCGGTAAAGGCCTGAGCATAGGGGACTTCAGACGATTTGCCCAGTTTGTGACAGACAGAATCAAGCTGGAAGATTGCATTATAGCTCAGAGCTGCTTTTGCTTTAATGTCTGGGGATCAGCGTTATCCCAGTGTTTTAAACTGCAATCCAAAGGTGAGTCTCGGGGAATAGAAGAGGCGTCTCCCGCTGTAGCTAGGGAGGTATCAAAGAGAGAAGGTTCTACTCTATCCTGGGGCAGCCTAGCCCAGAAGGACACAGGCTGAACTTGTGGTGTCCTTTTACTTTGAGTGTCCCCCAGGAAAGACAAGCCAACCAGTGCAAGGGCCAAAACCCGCACAAGGGCTGTAAAGCAAAGACAAAAAGTGGGGGACTCACCCACCAGCGACTTCTACCTGGCGCAGTGATTGAAGGCAGGAGGCTCAGCAAATCTGGAGGTGTGATCCGCAAAAAGTGGAGAGAAGGTTCAGGGGTGCACCACGTGGTTGGGCTGGAGAGCCAAGGCGTGTCTCAAGGGCCAGAGTCAGAGGAAGGGGGAGACTGAGGAAGGGAGAGATGGAGAGGAGGGTATTTGGAAAAGAAAAGACCCCTTTCCCATGAGTATTCAGCACCAAGGGCCATCTGTCAGACTGGGTTTCAGAGTCCGCTGAGAGGAGCCCACCCAGGGTTCCTCAGTCCTTGGCAAAAGTTTGGAGAATTTGTGAATGACAGGGAAGAGCAGGAAAGTATGAGACAGGGAAGGAAAGCCGAAGAGGGAAGACTGCCCTGAGGATTCCAGCCTCCAGAACTATGCATCCAATCAAGCCAGGGGGAGACTCCCATAAGGAGGAGGGAGAGAGAGAGAGACAGAAGCCCCAAGGACCGCCTGAGGCACCAAATGTTGGCGACACACAACATGGTGGGGGACGGGTGAACCCGTGACGCACGGGTTGGTGAAGGAATTTACCAGAGATGAAGGATGAGAATACAAAAGTTATTTATTAGCGGTGTGCCGCCATGGACAGCAGTGGGCCTCACAGACGGGAGGTGCCTGTGTGAGCCCATCAGTCTTTGTTTTGAGTCTCAGATTCTCTCAGGTTTTCCACTGGAGCTTTTTCAAGTGGGCTCCTGTATCTTTTCCTTCTTTTCCTCTTTTTAAAAATTTTTTTTAATCAATAGACTATTTTTAGAGCAGTTAGGTTCACAGCAAAATCACGTGGAAAATACAAATATTTCCAATATACACCCTGCCCCAGCCCGCACGCGGCCTTGCCGTCATCAAAAGAGCACCGCGGAGGGCTGCGCCTGTGACAGGCAGTGCACGTGCAGTCGCACACCATTACCGCCTGGCGTCCGTAGTTTACATTAGGTTTCATTTTTGGTGTTGTGCAGTCTGCGGGTTTTGACAAATGCGTGACGAGGTATATCCACCACGATAGCATGGAGCATCGTGTATCCTTTGTATCTGTCATTTTCTGAGACCTTCATTTTCTGATGCGAGACTTGCCAGGTTTCTCTTTGATTTCCATGAGCTGGTTTTCAAGGAGTTCTGGTGCCTGTTAGTGAGAAATGGTGTGTAGAAATCCAGATCTAAGATCTAGGAGTGCTCATTGTTACTAGGGTTACCAGGCAAGGATGTCTACTTTGGCTACTTCTGTTTAACATAGTATTGGAAGTTGTAGCCGTAGCAGTCAGACCAAAAAAAAAAAAAAAAAAAAAATCAGACAAAGGAATGCAGATGGGAAGGGAAGAGGTAAAACTGTCACTATTTGCAGATGACATGGTACTTCATACAAGAACTCCAAGTTCTCTACCCCGAACCTATTACAACAAATAAATGAATTCAGCAAGGTTGCAGGATCAAGATTAATAGACAGAAATCTGTTGCGTGTCTATATGCTAATAATGAAACGTCAGAAACATAAACTAAAAAGAAAAAAACTATCTAAATAACAATTTTGCACAGTTGTTAAAGATTCACGAATTTTGTGACATGTTTATCAAACTACTGTCAGCTTGAAATTAACCTTGCCTTCTTCCTGAATTCAGTGGGAACACATTCAGATTCATAGTTGCATATTATGTTGGTTGTGGGTTTGTTGTAAATGGCCTTAATTCTTTCCAGATAAGTTTGCCCTGTACCCACATTGATGAGAGCTTCAATCATGAATGCGGTGGAATTTTATCAAGTGCTTTTTCCGCATCCGTTGAGATAATGCTGTGATTTTTAGCCTTCCTTTTGTCAATGTGGTGTATCACAATGATTGGTTTGTGACTGTTCAGCCATCCTTGTGACCCTGGAATAAGTCCAGCTTGATTAAGACGTATGATTATTTTTATGCATTTTCCGATTTAGTTTGCTATTATTTTGTTGAGGATTTTTTCATCTGTATTCATCAATGATACTGGCTTGTAATGTTCTTTTTTGGTAATGTCTTTGTGTGGTTTGGGGATCAAGGTAATGGTGGCCACTGCAGAATGGATTTGGTAGTGTTCCCTCATCTTCAGTTTTTTTGGACCAGTTTGAGAAGGATAGCTATGATTTCTTCTTTACATGTTTGGTAGAATTCCCCGGTGAAGCCACCTGGTCCTGGACTTTTTTTTTGCTGGGAGTATTTTAATTACACGTTCAATTTCACTTCTAATGAATGGTCTGTTCAAATTGTCGGTTTCTGATTGACTCAGTCTTGGCAGGCTGTGTGTTTCTAGAAACTTGTCCCTTTTTTCCAGAGCGTCCAATTTGTTGGCACATAACTGTCTATACTATTCTCTGATGTTTTTTTTATCTCTGTTGTATAGATGTTATTTCTCCTTTTTCATTTCTTATTTTGTTTTTTTAGGTGCTCTCTCTTTTCTTGGTGAACCTGGCTAAAGCTTCATTAATGTTGTTTACATTTTCAAAAAACCAACACTTGATTTTAGTAATCTTTTCAATTTTTAATCTCTATTTTATTTATTTTCTCCCTGAAAGTATCTACCCATATTCAATGATGTAAACAGCTTCTCTCTGTCTCAAATAAGAATGCCCTGATATGTAGTGTATTCCATTGCATGAATACTCTCCTGTGGTCAATTTTAAGCCACCAATGGTTTGACAAGCATCTCACAAAATTCTTGAATTTTTAACAATTTGTTTTTAAGCGCAGGTGAGCTGATGACAGCACACCACTATAAATGTATCTAAAATTATGTGTACATCTATATCAATCTATTTATATATTCTCATATATACTACAGTACCTCTTTCCGTGATAAAGGAATATTCTATATCTGCACCTATTCAATATAGTAACTACTAGACATACGTGCCTATGGAGCACCTGACATGTAGCTAGCAGCACAAAAGAACTGAATGGTACACTGTATTTACTTTTAATCAATTTAAATTTAACTCTCTACATATTAGATGGCACAGCTCTACACTTTATCCTGGGGGGTTGTGAAAACTGGGACGGTAACTTTGAGAGTTGAATTTGCTCAATTACCATCAGAGGTATCATCATTGGGAAATCAAATCCCGTAGACCCTTTTAACAGACTTTTTCTTATCATTATTGTGTGGATCCATGGCTGGGGCAGATACCACCTTGATCTGAGTGCTCTGAGTATGTAAAGGTCCTAGTCCAGTCCCATCAGAAAGATCAGAGCCTGACCGTGCTCGGTTTCCCTCAGGAGAAAATGAAAGGGAGAGAAATGTATCATCACAAGGGCTGTTTGCTGGGCGCACAGGGGGACAGAGAGAGAGGACATGTACCGAGAAAGGTGACACTCAGGCCATGACTGAAACAACATTGCTAATTCCATTCACAGGGCTCTATTTTTCAATGTCCTTTTATGGACATGGTCTTTATTCTGCTATTTTAATGCCCTTGATGAGACCACAGTCAATCAGAACTCTTCTGGCTTTTTGTTGATTCTGGCATCACCAGATGCAGGGGCCAGGATTAGTACAGACAGGCCCAAAAATGGGATTAAGACAATTCTTGTTGTTGTTTTGTTTTGTTTTGATTTCTGCTACTTGAAGGAGGACATGAGAGTGCAAACAATTCTCAGTGTGACTTTGAATTGCTTTTACATTTCTTTCCCTAGGGGTTTGGCAGTTTCATTTGGATTTCTGATCATCTTAACTGTGATATTTTATGTTGCTGTCCTTCACCTACAATGGCTCTCCTCTCCTTTTAGCTCTGACTGACCTAGAAATAGTGGCCCAAGGCATTATCTTTATTTTTGCTGGCTATGAGACCACCAGCAATTCTCTCTCCTTCATTATGTATGAACTGGCCACGCACCCCGATGTCCAGCAGAAGCTACAGAAGGAGATCGATGCGACTTTCCCCAACAAGGTGAGCAGATGGTGCCTGAACGGGGCGGGTAAGGTGAAGCCTCAGAGAGAACACCTCCTCTCCACTTCTTAAGAGATTTTTGCAAAAATCGTGAGCACAAAATCTTTTACCCACACTATTGAGGAAAGATTTAACGAGTGCAAAATGACAGGAGAAACATAGGTGTATGTGCTACTCACAGCAGTGTAAGTACTTCGGAAAACATGCTGGTCCTACCAAATCAGATGTCAGGATAATGCCAAGTAAAAATGACAAAACCTCAGTGCATCGAGCTATAAGCATTTACTGCTCTAGTGTCTGCTTAGTTACCTGTTGATGAGGCTTGACTTGATTTGGTCTGGGTGTTGGCTGGTCTAGGGTGATTGGCTAAGCTGGCTGCGCTCACTCAACTGCACACGTGCCCCACGCATCCCTCATACCCCCCATGTCTGCTTCTCAGGGCAGTGGTAGGTGGCAGGAGAAAGAAACCCACTCATGTGGGTGCCTTCAAACCTTTGCTTGCAGCACAGTTAGGAAACTTTCCACTGTCTCAGACAAGCTGGTCAACCCCAGAGTCAGAAAGCGAGGGCACCACAAAGTTAGATGGCAAAGGCAGGGACACAGGAAGGGGTGGAGAATTGGGACTATCAATTCAATCTCCCACCCTGGGTAAAGTGCAGATGAGGAGGAACCTTGTCACCACAGAGTGCATAGGGTAGGAAATAGAAGACATGAGTTTGACTCATGACTGTGGTTTTGGACAAGTTTTATGACATTTCAGAGTCCTGGTTCATTTAAATACAAGATAAGGATACAGTGTAGGGCTGACTTAAATTAGAGATAATCCTTCTTCTCTGTTAACCCCGTATTGAGATTTTTTTTTTAACTACAAGAATGTGAAAAGGTCACTAAGAGACCTTTAGTTGGTTAAGTCTTGTGTTCTCCTTTACAATAATGCTTATAATGACCACGATGGTAATGATCGTTTGCTTTTTACTGTATGTGTATGCTCTGAATGCTTTCCATTTAAAATGAATCTAATCTTCCTAAAATTGTGTTTTAAGTCAAGAGAGGCTAAGTTATGCCTCAGTAACAGATGAACCCTCAAATCTCAGGGGCTTTCAGAGCAAAGGTATATTCCCACATTTACAAGTCCCACACGGATGAGTAGTGGAGGATGGGAGTGGGGAGCTCGGATCCAGAGTTACTCAGGGATACTGACTAAGAGGATCCACTACAAGGCTCCAGTCTTGTAGCTGCGTTGTCTGGAACATGAGGTCTTGTTGTCTGGGGATAAGGGACTTGACAGCTGCTCACTGGCTTTTCAAGTGTTTTGTCCCTGAACTGACATAATCAACTCAGTTCACAGCCCACTGCCAACGCTGGTTTCCCTAACTTCAGGTGGGCTGGGAAATGTGGGGACCACGTGGACACTGGGTGAGCAGTGAGTGTCTCTGCCACAGAGCCCTGTGACATGTCAGCTCGAATTATCTCCGTGTGACACGTCAGAAAACTGAGCTGCCGAGAGATGGAATCCTTGCCTACACTAGTCGTGCACCCAGTGGAGAAAAAGCCAAGCTCTGAGCCAGGGGGTCCCTGGCTCCTGAGCCAGTTCTTACCCTTTACGATATTGCCTCTAAAATATAACAGCATGTGGCAGCCACACGTCAGCCTCACTGTTGTCGGATCTCTGCCAAAACTGGAATTTTTAGGAGATCTGGCCTCTGGGGCTGGAGAGGCTTGTTTAGACCTTCAGACCTTGCAGTCAAAACTTCAGTGACAACAGGAGACTGCTCAGCAACGGAGGACAGGGCTGAGGGCGGGGTCCTGACCCTCGGGTAACTTCCCCTAGGTCTGAAATTGTGTCCCCAGGAGCATCCATCTTACCCTTCTTTTGCATATTTGGTCCAGAAAGGAACTCTTTTCTCCCCAAATTATTTATAGGGATTTTAGATTACATAATCTTTTCAAATTGTATATGTATATTCATTAGAATAGTGATCATTAGAAATTCATTAGAATTAGTGATTAGGAGTTTTCAACTTAGAAACTTTATGTTAAAGAGGGAAATTGTTATTTCACACATAACCTTTTCCTTGGTAGAGATGTGTGCCTTCCTTTTAAAACGAAATGATAATTTCAGCACTCACTTAACAGAGCCATATTCTATTAGTCATTTTTTTTAATAAGAAAGAAAAATCACTGCAGGGTAATGTGCAAGATTTCAGGCCCTATTTAGGGGATGGTCTCAATGGTCTCCCATTGTCATACCTACTCCATGCATCTCAAAGAGCCACTAAGCAGGTCAAAGGCCATGAGAGATATTAAAATGTCTATAACTGTTAAGGTCCTTTACCAGTTTAAATTATTCTTCGGAGCACCTAACATTTCAATAGTACTTCATAGACTGAGCCGAAAGTTGATCCCAAGACTCGATGTGTCAAAAGTAATTTCTTTCTTTCCAGGCGCCCCCCACCTACGATGGCCTGCTACACATGGAGTATCTTGACATGGTGGTGAATGAAACTCTCAGAATATTCCCACTTCCTGGGAGACTGGAGAGGGTCTGTAAGAAAGATGTGGAAATCAATGGGGTGTTCATTCCCAAAGGGACACTGGTGATGGTGCCAGTCTACGCTCTTCACAAAGACCCAGCACTTTGGACAGAGCCTGAGGAGTTCCGTCCGGAAAGGTACGAGACCCTGGGGAAAGGAACCCACCCTGACCCTTTTGGGTGCTTGCAAATTCTGGGAACCCTTATAGGTGTCAATTGTGTGATTAGGCAATCATTTATTTCTACGTCTTTTTATTGTTAGAATCTTTTTCTCTTTACAAAAGAGTTCAGTGAGTCAAAATTATACAAACTGTGGACTAGAAAAAAGAAAATTATAGCCAACTTAATTCCTAACGTCTTAAGATAAGCCTCATCGATATGTAATACATGTCTTTACGAACATGTTTCTATGCTTATATAGATTCTTTTTTTTAACTTTTTTTTTACTGAGTTACAGTCATTTTACAATGTTGTGTCAAATTCCACTGGAGAGCACAATTTTCAGTTATACATGGACATATATATATATATTCACTGTCACATTTTTTTCTCTGTGAGCTACCAGAAGATCTTGTACATATTTCCCTGTGCTATACAGTATAATCTTGTTTATCTATTCTATGTTTTGAAATCCCAGTCTGTCCCTTCCAGCCCCCAACCCCTTTGGCAACCACAAGTTTGTATTCAATGTCTATGAGTCTATTTCTATTTGGTATTTCTGTTTTGGTTGTTTTTGTTTGTTTTTAATTTTAGATTCCACATATGAGAGATCTCATATGGCATTTTTCTTTCTCTTTCTGGCTTACTTCACTCAGGATGACATTCTCCAGGAGCATCCATGTTGCTGCAACTGGCATTATGTTGTCGGTTTTTATGGCTGAATAGTATTCCATTGTATAAATATGCCACATCTTCTTTAGCCAGTCATCTGTTGATGGACATTTAGGCTGTTTCCATGTCTTGGCTATTGTGAATAGTGCTGCTATGAACATTGGGGCACATGTGTCATTTTGGAGTAGGGTTCCTTCTGGATATATGCCCAGGAGCAGGATGACTGGGTCATACGGTAAGTCTATTCCTAGTCTTTTGAGGAATCTCCACACTGTTTTCCATAGTGGCTGCACCAAACTGCGTTCCCACCAGTGGTGCAGGAGGGTTCCCTTTTTTCCACAGCCTCTCCAGCATTTGTCATTTGTGGATTTTTGAATGATGGCCATTCTGACTGGTGTCAGGTGAGACCTCATTGTAGTTTTGATTTGCATTTCTCTGATAATTAGTGATATTGAGCATTTTTTTCATGTGCCTATTGATCATTTGTATGTCCTCCTTGGAGAATTGCTTGTTTAAGTCTTCTGCCCATTTTTGGATTGGGTTGTTTGTTTTTTTCTTATTAAGTCATATGAGCTGCTTATACATTCTGGAGATCAGGCCTTTGTCGGTTTCATATGCAAAAACTTTCTCCCATTCCGTAGGTTGTCTTTTTGTTTTACTTATGGTTTCCTTTGCTGTGCAGAAGCTTGTTAAGTTTCATTAGGTCCCATTTGTTTATTCTTGCTTTTATTTCTGTTGCTTGAGTAGACTGCCCTAGGAGAACATTTTTGAGATGTATGTCAGATAATGTTTTGCCTATATTTTCTTCTAGGAGGTTTATTGTATCTTGTCTTATGTTTAAGTCTTTGATCCATTTTGAGTTTATTTTTGTGTATGGTGTAAGGGAGTGTTCTAGTTTCCTTGCTTTACATGCTGCTGTCCAGTTTTCCCAACACCAGTTGCTGAAGAGACTGTCTTTATTCCATTGTATCTTCTTGCCTCCTTTCTCGAAGATTAGTTGACCAAAAGTTTGTGGATTCATTTCTAGGCTCTCTATTCTGTTCCATTAGTACATGTGTCTCTTTTTTGTACCAATACCATGCTGTCTTGATGACTGTAGCTCTATAGTATTCTCCGAAGTCTGGTAGAGTTATTCCTCCAGACTCTTTCTTTCTCTTCAGTAATGCTTTGGCAATTCTAGGTCTTTGATGGCTCCATATAAATTTTATTACAATTTGTTCTAGTTCTGTGAAATATGCCCTGGGTAATTTGATAGGGATTGCATTAAACCTGTAGATTGCCTTGGGCAATGTGACCATTTTAACAATGTTGATTCTTCCAATCCAGGAGCATGGGATATCTTTCCATATTTTAAAGTCTTCTTTAATTTTCTTCATCAATGGTTTATAGTTTTCTGTGTAGAAGCCTTTCACCTCCTTGGTTAGATTTATTCCTAGGTATTTTATTACTCTGAGTGCTATTTTAAAGGGGATTGCTTCTTTAGTTTCTTTTCCTGTTGATTCATTGTTAGTGTAAAGAAATGCAACTGATTTTTGAACATTAATCTTGTAACCTGCTACCTTGCTGAATTCTTCAATCAGCTCTAGTAGTTTTTGTGTGGATCTTTTAGGGTTTTCTATGTATAGTATCGTGACATTGGCATATAGTGACACTTTTACCTCTTCTTTTCTAATTTGGATCCCTCTTATTTCTCTCTCTTGCCTGATTGCTGTGGCTAGGACTTCCAAGACTGTGTTGGAAATAGGAGTGGTGATAGTGGGCATCCTTGTCTTGTCCCAGATTTTAGTGGGAAGTTTTTGAGGTTTTCACTATTGAGTACTATGCTGGCTGTAGGTTTGTCATACATAGCTTTTATTATGTTGAGATATGTTCCCTCCATAGCCACTTTGGTGAGAGTTTTTATCATAAATGGGTGTTGAATTTTATCAAATGCTTTTTCTGCATCTATTGAGATGATCATGTGGTTTTTGTCCTTTCTCTTCTTGATGTGATGTATTACATTGATTGATTTGCATATGTTGAACCACCCTTGTGTCCCTGGAATGAACCCCACTTGATTATGATGTATAATCTTTTCTATGTGCTGTTGGATTCTATTTGCTAATATTTTGGCAAGGACTTTTCATCTACATACATCAGTGATATTAGTCTATAATTCTCTGTTTAGCTGGTGTCTTTGCCTGGTTTTGGTATCAGGGTAATGGTGGCTTCATAGAATGAGTTTAGGACTATTCCTTGCTTTTCAATCTTCTGAAAGAGTTTGAGAAGGACTGGGATGAGTTCTTCTTTGTATGTTTGGTAGAATTCCCTGGTGAAGCCGGCTGGTCCTGGACTTTTATTTGTAGAGAGGTTTTTTATCGCTAATTCAATTTCATTTCTAGTGATCGGTTTGTTCAAGTGGTCAGTTTCTTCTTGGTTCAGTCTTGGTGGACTGTATGTTTCCAGAAATTTGTCCATCTGCCCTAGGTTATCCATTTTGGTTCCATGTAGTTTTTCACAATATTCTCGTATGATATTCTGCATATATGGATTCTTCACACTTAGAAGGGCATTATAGCTAATTTGGTTTTGTACGGATTACTTGATTTAATGGCAAACTCTAAATAACATTCTGTGTATATGACTTTGCATGTGTATGTCATAATTTACCTAAGCACTATCTTATTTTATGTGTACAGATTTTTTTATTTCCTTTAAGATTTTCTGTCTGTTCTCTTTAATTCTCCGAATTCACCACAAACCTTCCCCCATTTCCGTTTTATGAAACATTGGCTGTCATTTCCTCTAGCATTAATGTGAGGGTTCAGGCTGAGGACCTAGAGGTCCTGGTGGTTCAAGCAGCCTCACTGAGGACAGAGGTGCCCACAGGTTCCCCGGTGCTGTCCGTGGCTGCAGAGCTGGGCCAGCTCCCTTCTCCCTCAGGAGGCTGATGCGGCACATGTGCCCCTTCCCTGCCCAGCCAGCAGCAGCCCGTGTCAGCTGCCCATCCACATGCTCCTGCTACACTTCTCTGTGCCCCCACATTATTTTAAGTCATACTGCCTATAAATATTACAGGATGTTTGTAAATAGGGCCTCTTTAAAATACACGTAAACACGATGCCAATATCAGTTTCCACAAATCCACATTTTTCCTTAATATATTCAAATACTGAGGAGTCAAATTTGAATGAAACTGAGTCTAAGCACCAAGGAATTTGTAGGCTAATGGAACAGACAGACAAGGACACCAGTGATTAGGGTAGTGTAATCTGACCTAAGTACCTTCTGTGTGTGGGAAAGAGAAAGACGGAGAGACAGACACTGACACAAGGCGGGGAGGGGGGGGGGGTGGTGAGGAGATAGGATATGAAATACAAGAAAAATAACAATTTGAATTCTCAGAGACACTTCTCCTCCTTCCTTCCTCCATGAGCATGTGACCAACACAAGTGTACATGGAGACAGGAACCCACGTTTCCTTTAGTCAGTCTCATTTCCTGCTTGACTTTCAGAGCGTGAACATCTCACCTCCATGACTGTAGTTTAAGTGTTTAAAGATCAATTTTCTTTAAACAGCCTTCATCTCATCTCCCCAGCAAGACTGGGAGCTCTTACAGGGTAGAGGGGATGGGAAGGGTCAGGAGCCGACCTTTCTTTCCTCACAACACATTAACCACAGCAGGATGAACGACTAGCCCACAACATGACCCCTAATGCTACTGGTTGAGAGTTTCAGTTAAAACCTCACCTGGAGCTCTTGTGGTTCTTACGTCTCATTAACCTGTTTCATCTACTGTTGTGGATCCAGGTTCAGCAAGAAGAACCAGGACAGCATAAATCCTTACACATACCTGCCTTTTGGAACTGGCCCCCGAAACTGCATCGGCACGAGGTTTGCTATGATGAGCATGAAACTTGCTCTCGTCAAAGTCCTGCAGAACTTCTCCTTCAAACCTTGCAAAGAAACACAGGTCAGAGAGTTTCCTATCTGCGTTAACAATGTTTTATTGGGAGTTTTGTTTTAACAGAGGGGTCTCTCTGTATATATCTAGGAATGTGATCTATTCAGAGAATCATTTGTTCTACTAGGCAGAGATCTATTTGGAGCTGTTGAGCTTCTGACTGTCCATCAGCTCTGGAGGGCTACGTCTGTGGCTGTATAAGTCTCAACTGTAAAGGTCATCTAGAGTCAATGAAGTTAGTGTGACAGCATTAGATGCAGTCCATTGAACTTGAGCAACAATTTACATTTGGACTCAAGTCCCCTTGAGAGAAGGGGAAGTGCGTGCAAAGTCCTGAGGGCAATCATTACCACGTCGTGACTTTTCAGCAACACGCTTCTACAGCAGAACTTCCAAAAGCTCTCCTGACAGTGCTTCTCAGCCACTGCTTGCATAAGGAAAATCTGTGGTCCTTTACAAATTCTGTTGCCTAGGACGTCTGAGGCATCCTAAAATAATTCTCCCAGGGTGACATTCAAAACACCCCTGGAGATTCTGCTGTGGGGAGAAACCCTGATTGAAAGCATTTCTGCCAGATGTGAAGGACTCCCACAGTCCCCCTCACCTTCCAGGAGTCCTGCTGCCATCAGGCTGGGCTCCCTTTGCATTCCAATAATAAGTCCATGTGTGTTCTCTCTACGCCCCCACCATTCTGTTCTCACCCTTCAGTTCTAGTTCAGTCCCCAAGCCCATTCCATGGAGCCCTCCCCCATCTAGTCAAAGCCCACTCTCCCTATGTTCTCTTATTAGTTCACACAGGCTGACCTCATGGGTCCTACCACCTAACTTAAGACTGCATTGTTGAACAGTCCAGCTTGGCTTTCTGTCTTCTTTCTACCGAAAATGTCTTGAACTCTATCCCCTCCATTTATTCATTTCATAAACTTCCAGTGGTGCCTTGCAGTCATCCAGTAAATGCTAAAGGAGTGACTTGCTGTTGACTTAGAGTTCTTGCACACAAACATTTGAGCAGTTTGAACTTCTAAAATTTAACAAATGACATTTGTGTATTTCTGGGATTTGTGGGTATCCGTCTGTCTGCAGGGAAATGTATGCATGCCCTTTGAAATTCTAAAATACCAAGGTGTAATACTTCTAGAAAGATCTGCTTTCTCTCCTCTGAAGAGCACAAAGGACAGTCGCCATTGACTGGTACGAAGCCCGGCCCTATAACAAGGTCTGTGTCAGGACCCGTGCAGTTAATAAGCAGCTGCTCCACGTGGACAGGCTTTCTCAGGGACGAGGAGGAAAGAGATGGTTTCCATTTTGTTTTGGGGCACCTGTGAGGCAGTCCTGTAATCATGTCCAGACATGGGACTCACCCCTGAGAGAACCGGGGCCCCTGGCACATCTGGGAGGGGCAGACGCTCCCAGCAAGCTGCACCCAGTCACCCGCAGGCTGGGGCTTCTCCCCTCCGTGACGTTTCGCTTTCCCTTCTGTCACCGGATGTTAGAAGGTCACTCTGTTGTTTCCCCCAACTCTGAAGAAGTGACTGAGTGAGAATGGGTCTAAAACATCAGGCAAAACGCTGTAGGCCGTCAGAAGTTTACCATTTGCCCTGCACTTGGGAGCCAGGAGATGTTGAAAACAACGGGCGTAATGCTTCACCATGCCTTCTTTCCACCATGAAAATGACGGGGTCCAACTCAGAGAGGGGGCTGGCCTCTTTACAAGTTGAGGATGGCCCATAAAATTAAAACGTGTAGTACGTACTCAGGGTTACCTTGTAAGCTGACACATACAAAATACCTGTACATCATTTTTCAAGATATTTTGCCATAATGTCTAAGAACCTGGTACATTTTTTAAAATTGAGCATTTTTATTTAAATTCTAAATCAATAAAGAACACAGGCCAACCTGACTTTTGGATCAAGTCTGGTACAGAATAGGCGCTCAAGAGCTATTCTGTGGAGTGAATGATGGATGAATCCTCTCACTATCCACTTTTGACACAGCTTATAGAATAAATATACAGGATCAGAGATAGGAGGGGACATTGAATGAACGTGGTCAAAAGTTACAAACTTCTGATTATAGAATAAATACGGAGCAGGATGTAATGTACCACATGATGGCTGTAGTTAACATCTGTGCAGTGTAAGAGAGGAGATCCTAGGAGTTCCCACACATGGAAGACAATGGTTTGTTTTTTTTTTCCTCTTTTTCTGTCTATATGAGATAATGAATGCTCACAAAACTTAGTATGGTAGTAATTTCACGATATTTATAAGTAGATCACTATGCTATATGCCATAAACTTATGCCCTGCTGTACATCAATTATATCTCAGTAAAAGTGAAAATTTTTTTTAATTTTCAAA
This sequence comes from Camelus dromedarius, assembly GCF_036321535.1. Lineage (NCBI taxonomy): Eukaryota > Metazoa > Chordata > Mammalia > Artiodactyla > Camelidae > Camelus > Camelus dromedarius. Next base: position 29,228,072 of record NC_087459.1, on the reverse strand, counting down.
GAGGATAAGGGGGTGAGACACAGCTCAGTGGCAGGTGTATGCTTAGCATGCGCAAGGCCCTGGGCCAGTCCTTAGTGACTCTATTTAAAGAAAGAAAATAAATAAATAAACCTAGTTACCTCCCTTCTCCCCCAAAACCACTGTGAAAAAAATTTTTTTTTAATTCTACCCTTATTAGATAAGAAAGGAGTATGGCAAGCACCTTTATGCCCATATAGTTTATGTTAAATTGAACAATTCTCTGAAAGACATAAACTATTAAAATTCAATCAAGGAACTACAGATAGACTGACTGTCCTTTTATCTGTTAAACACATTGAATTAGTAGTTTAAAAAAATCAACGATATAGGCTGCTGAAAGTTAGCTTTTATGTGTTTGTAAAGCATCATTGTCCCTAATGTATCTTGTCTACTTTGCTTCTTGGTGATGCTTCATTAATTGGTTCTCATGCGTTTGTTTAACTGTTGCAGATCCCCCTGGAATTAGGCACTCAAGGCATTTTGCAACCGAAAAAACCCATCATTTTAAAAGTTGTGCCCAGAGACGGAACCTTAAATGAAGCCTGACTTTCCCTAAGGACCTGGGTGTTGTTCTGCAAGGAAGCCGCGTCCCAGAGCACCAGAGACCTGGACTGACTTTATGAGAAAAACCAGAAATGAAAACGGGCCTCACCCGCTGCCTTGTTGGATGATCACGGATCCTGTACATTCATTGAGCCTTTTCAGGGTCTACGGGGAGTGTTGTATGTTGTGTCACATGAAGGAGGTGACTAGGAAGGGCCAGATACGTAGACTCAGCTTCCCAAGTTCTCACAGGACCATCTCCACCCACCCCCAGTTAGTACCATCTACTCCTCTGGAGCACTGATCAAGAATGAAAATTTCTCAACAGTTTTTTCAACAAAATTTAATGAAAACAAGAATTGCAGTGGTGACTGAAGTAGTGACATTTAGATCACAGATTTTTTTGAAGATTCTGAATTAAATATTCTATTGAGCAAGTCAATAAACATCTCTCTGCAGAAGTATTATCTGCTGCCTTTGTTCACATTAGGGGGAACGCGCACCACTGAATCGGGGAGACTCAGTGACTAAATGCTTTGACCGTCACAATCACTGGTGGGTGGAACCAATCTGATGTATTAAATAGGTAAGAGTTACAGCACTGGGACTTCATCCACTGCTTAGAAAGTATGTTCATAGTTTAAATCTACCTGTTTTGGACACATATTTTCTTCACACCTCTTTGTATTCCATCCCCAACTTCCAGCTGTCTTAACACAATGAATGTGAAATAAAAGCTGGTTGATTGGACAGTTGACTGGGGAGAATGGCTACAAGCACTGGTCATTTTCAGTTGGTATCAGAAGCTACACAGGGTTCTTCCTTTCCCTTTTCTGACCCTTCCCTCCTCTTTCCCTCCCTTGCCTTGCCCCACCTTCCTTGATAATCCAATCCTAAACCAGTAGGTAGGTCACAGAGGGTCTTTGGCAGCCTCACACTGCAGGGCGGGGGCAGTTAAGCAAGGAACAGTGGCTCCAAGTCAGAGGCTGAATAGGCTGGGGACGATGTCCACACAGACAGCAGGCTGGCATGGGTGTGGGAACCCCAAAAGCCCACTCAGGCGGCCTGCAGTACCACCCAGAGCCAAATAGGATGTGGCGATCCCAAGTACGGTGAGGAGGGCATCTGTGGGTAGAAAGGGAATTGGCTGCATAAAGTGGGATTGATCAAGTGGGTAACCAGATTAAGGATCATAGAAGCCAAGTTTTCCACTGTCAGAGAAAGGAGTCACTGGTTCAGAAAGGGAGGAAACCAGAATAAACCCCGTGGAGTCAGAGACTGCGACTGAATGTATCATTGTCAACCATTTTTTTCCATAAAACATAGGTAGATGATAAAGAGAGAGATGATAGATGGATACAGATGGGTGCTACTGTGTGAGTGAGTGTGTGTGTGTGTGTGTGTGTGTGTGTAGATATAAATACACATATTGCCTGTTTCTTTCCACTCTTATGCTTTAGAAACAGTGACACTCTAATAGCAGTAAGTACACTTCGTGCACAAATCTTGGCTTATAAATATCATTTTCCACTGAAAGGAACCAGGGCTTCTTAGAGAAATGCTGTCTCCAGGGCTGGGAAAGCACATGCTGACTCTGGAACATCTCATGCTAGAAAGGAAGAAAACGTTAAACATTGAGGGGGCGCGTCAAAAGGACAGAAGCCAGCCTGAGGGGCTTCCATTGACCAAATCAAGGATAATTTAAACACAATAAATAATAATACATAAGAATAATAAGAGATTGTAAGTCATTCAAGAAAATAGGAAAACATGAGTACATACAGATATGTATATATAAATTAATAAATTTCAATTTGTTGAGGATACTTACATAGCTTCAGATTAGTGCTGCTCAAAATATCCACTAATTACTAGGGGGCAGGGTATAGCTCAGTGGTAGAGTGCCATGCTTAGCATGCAAGGAATCCTGGGTCCAATTCCCAGTTACCTCCATTAAAAAATAAAATAGATAAATAAATAAACCTAATTAAACCCCCCAAAAAACTTTTAAAAAATCTACTAATTACAGAGGGGAAAGAGTAGCTTTAGAGTGGAGAAACCTGGCAGACAGCCCTTTAATCAAGGGATCAGAGAGAGCATTCAGGATGGGAGAAACTGACTGCTCGTTACCTAATGGGACGCAGTGAGACGAACTCGCTTCACCTGTGCGATGTTCCCGCCCAGGAGGCAAACCTGAAGGAAACCCTGAAGGGTCAGACGAACCCAAACAGGATTATTCTACTCCAGGTCTGCAACTGGTTCATAATCTTGGAAAGAGTCAACATCATGAAAACCAAAGACGGACTGACACTGTTCCAGGCACAAGGAGACTCCAGAGGGGACATCTAAAGGTGACTCTCAGGCCAGGTCCTTCTGCGATAAGGACATGGTGGGGACAGGTGGGGAGCTGGGGGCTCTGAGGTCAGATGGCAGTCATGTGTCTGCGTGAACTTCCTGACTTGGAGGTCGTGCTGTGGTCATGTGCCGGCACATCACGGTTTGTGGGTGAGATGGGGGTGTGAAATATCAGGTTGGCAACTTTCTCTGAGATGGGTCAGGAAAATAGTTCTTTGAACAGACTCTTCAGTAAATTTGTGATTATTTGGTGGGGTCACAAAGGCACCTTTTGGCTTATGCATCTCTACCCTAGCCTTCTTTATTTTGATGTGAGGCGGCGGCACCACACTGTGACTGAGAGGTGAGGGGCTCTGAAGCTGGAGTCCTGGGTTTCAAATCCCAGCACCTTCCAGGGCTGAGTCTACACTAATCAGTGGCTTTTGGCAATTGAGGGCAAGCTACCCCTTTGCATAACCTGGCCCACAGAGTTTGAGCTGAATTTCAGCAACTGTGTGTCCCTCAGCTGAATGTCACTGTGCACAAACTAGCTCAGGCTTTGCTGCTCACTTAGGTTGGGTTCCTTGAAAGCAGAGCCCGAGACAGGGGTTCCGGCACAAATGGTTTACGGAGAGGGTGCTCTCTGGAGAAGGGAGTGCGGGGAGCTGGGGAAGGCAGGAAGAAAAGGTGAGTGGCGCTGTGCTCTCTGTGGAGCATTGTCCTACAGAGGGGGTCCCGGTTTGAGGCAGGCGCCAGCTTTGTATCCCATCAGTCACGCACAGACTGGCCGTCCCATCCCCCAGGAGGCGCAAGCTCCCAGGGGCAGTGGCTTTAGTTTGGCCCAGGGAGCTTCTCCAGAGAATGGGGCAGCCTCTCATTGGTAGCAGCCAGTGCTCCCAGTAACTGGGGCTGAATTTGCAGCTCAGGAAGGGATGTGGTAACTTCACTAGAGTCTGTCCTTGAAAACTCAGTTAATATTTTATACCTTGGTTCTTGTCTCAGAGTCCCCACCTGCACAATGGGGGATAACGCCATCACCTACCCTGTGATGATGGAATCAGGCTGCGTGTGAGCCGTTTAGGACACAGACCAGGGGGCACGCATTGAGTGCTGCATAAACCCCGCCTGTCACTTTCACAGACGTGTCATCCTCGGTCCTCAGGAGGCCGATGTTGGTTTTGAAGTTTGGGCTCCAGCATTATCAACTCCGCCTTCAACAGCTCTTGCAGAAACTAATTACAAGCACCACTCACGCAGGTTTATCTATGACAACGTCAGTGCCTCAGTGATGCCTGATGCTGTGCAGTAATTTTCCAAAGGACAACGTAAACATCCCCCTTCTCCTGAGCGCCCTTGTCATCCTAGCTGAGCGTGGGGAACCTTGTGGGGGAGGAGCTGCAGGGACCCTGGGGGGAACGCTGCCACCGTGCTCACGCGGGCTCCCTCCTGCCCTCCCTTCGAATTGCTTTCATGGCCCAGGTTTCCGACAAATGTCACTGCTCATGTCCAATCTGTGCCGTGTCCAGGGTACATGAAAAGCTAGGATGAGACGGGTTTATTCCTTCAGGGGTCAAAGATACATAGGCAGTGTGCCTTTGAATAGGAACCTGGTATAAATTCACTTTCCTTCCATGCTTGGTTCCTTCACTCCTGCTCCCCTGGGATCAAATTCCTTCTAAAATCTTAGCACAATAGTCTGAGTCTCAGGCTCTTCTTTCTCGGGAAAGCAGGCTAAAGTACACTTGCTCCTTGAAGGTCTCTATGTATCCTCTGCGAGCGGACCTAGACCACACTGAAGAAGCTAGCTGTGGCCCAAGGGTATTTCTCCCCCTGTTTATCTTATTTTATTTCATGCATTTTTATTATTTTAAATAGTTGAGTTATAACTAGCATACAACCTTATATTAGTTTCAGGTTTACAACAGAATGTTTCCACATGTCAATGCCCTGTGCCATGAGCACATCAGTGAGGCCGATGCCCATCGGTCACCGCGCAGGGTGGTTAAAACGTTCTTGATCATATTCCCCATGTGTACATTATATCCCCGTGACTTATTTATTTTATATCTAAAGATTTGTACCTCTTAATACATTTTGTCTACCCCGCAACCCTCCTCCCTTCTGGCAACCAGCAGTGTGTTCTCTGTATCTCTGAGACTCTCTCATGTTGTTTTGTTTGTTCATTTGTTTTGTTTTTTTAGATTCCACGTGTAAGTAAAATGATAAGACACCTTTTTTCTCTGATTCATTTCATTTAGCCTAATACCCTCTAAGTCAATATAAAAAGAAAATAAACCAAAAGTGGGCAAACAAATTTAAAGGTGGGCAGAACACCTGAACAGACAGTTTTCCAGTGAAGACGTACAGATGCTCATGAAAATGTGCCCCACATCACCCACCACCAGGAAATGCAAATGAAAACCACAATGAGGGGAGAGGGTGTAGCTCAGGTTCTAGAGCGCGTGCTTAGCATGCACGAGGTCTTGGGTTCAAGCCCCAGGACCTCCTCTGAAAAGAAGTAAATAAACCTAATTCCCTTCCTCCCCACCCCACCCCAAAATAAAATAAATAAAATTAAAAAGTATTTTAAAAACCACAATGAGAGACCACCTCACATCTGTCAAAGTGGTTATTACCAAAAAGACACGTAACACGTTCAGTGATGTGGAGAAAAGGAAGGTCTCCTGTGTTGTTGGTGGGATTGTAAACTGATGCAGCCACTGTAGAAAGCAATATGGAGAGTCCTCAAAAGAATGAAAAAGAGAGCTATCCAATGGTCCAGGAATTCCACTTTTATCTCAAAAGTATGAGAATATAAATTTGAAAGATAACCACCAAAGACCTAGAACTGCCAAAGCATTACTGAAGAAAAAGAAAGAGGCTGGAGGAATAACTCTCCCAGACTTCAGACAATACTACAGAGCTACAGTCATCAAGACAGCATGGTATTGGTACAAAAACAGACATAAGGACCAGTGGAACAGAATAGAGAGCCAGGAATGAACCCACAAACTTTGGGTCAACTAATCTTTGACAAGGAGGCAAGAATATACAATGGAATAAAGACAGTCTCTTCAGCAAATGGTGTTGGGAAAACTGGACAGGAGCATGTAAAGAAATGAAGCTAGAAGACTCCCTTACACCACACACAAAAATGAAAGATATATGTACCCCTGGGCACATTACAGCTCTTTGTAGAACAGCCAAGATATGGAAGCAACCTAAGTTTCCAATGAAGGTCTTGAGTTGCTACCCCGAGGCAGTTGGGTTTTATCCTGTCGATGATGGGAGTGTTTGGAGAGATTTGAAGAAGAGAAGAATGTTACAAGATCCTTATCGTACCAGGCCCTGTCTGGTGGCCAAGGAGACGATTCCTTGGGTGAGGTCAGCCTAGGGTCAGGCAAAACTCATTAGGTGTTTCTGGCAACAGTTAAGAGAGACCACCAAAGTTTTGCCCCTCTTTGCAAGGTAACCTGCGATGCTTACCTTTTCCTTCATCTCACACTTCCTATTTCAGCAACTCCCTTCCATGCGGTCTTCGTAAATTTGCCTCCCATTCTGATTCCTCTTTCACTTGTTGAGTTCACTTTTTTTTTTAACTTCCTGCTTTCTTGGAAGCCCAAATGATTCTGATTGCTACACGTCAGAACTGTTTGCAACATCACCTATCAGCTGACAGCAGCAGTTCAGTGACCCAAATTTAGTAATGAGTAAAAGGATGGGCTGTCATTTTTGCAGACACAACCAGTTCTGTAGCATTTGTACAACAAGGCAAGCACGCTGGGAGGAGTGGGAAGAAATACTCATCCTTACGAGGCTGATAAAACCTGCCAGGTTATTTAGGATGCCCCTGGAAATCCAAGCAAGTGTGCTATTGCAACAATTTTGAATCACAAGATCTGGCTCCCTATCCTGGTTTCATGATTTAATGGCTTGGGCAAAACTCTTCCCCACCCTGAGCTTCTGTTTCCAGATCTATAAAGTGGGAATTAAATAATCTGAGACATTTCATGAGGGTAAGTAAGAGAGACAGGAAAGGATTTTATAAACCACAGTAGAGGTGTTGGTGGGCTCCCCCAGGCCTCACTGATGGGCTTGCGAGGGGCCTCACCCAGTCTCTGTGTTGGGCAGAACACTGGCCACTACCCTCTCAGAAGACCTGGTCTTTAGTGCTAGATCCCCCACTAATTCTTGGGCAAGGCTGAGCCTATTTAAAGTTAAGACCTTGGGCTCTAAACCTAGAAGATGTGAATTTGGATCCCAGCTCTGCTAGTAATTCGTGATGCATCCTTGAATGGTCACGTACCCTTTCGGGGCCCCTTTTGCTTATTTGTAAAATAGGGATCCAGAAAGTACGTATCTCATAGGATTGTTGGGTGGATGGAGTCACTTAATGCAGGCCAAGTCCTCAGAACAAAAATTATTAGCTCTCATTACATGTATGTGAGTGTGTGTGTGTGTTCTGTGTGCCCCTCTCTCTGTAATCCCAGCTGAGACACCACTCTACAGTTTAGAGTTCAGGTCCTAAATGGGTGGCTGTCTTCTCCCAGGCCCATCCTGTTCCATCTCAGCTCTCCATCTTGCCCTCAGGAACTCTTGGTTCCCGATTGGCTGGGGGTACCAGGGGACCCTAAATGACATATATAGGAAAAAGAATAAAGGGAGAGGGAGTGTTTAGAAAACCCTCAAGGGACACAGAAGCTGAGAGAGGCAGCAGTGAAAGGGCCTTGTGGTTGGGGTAAGGTCCTCTTACCTCAATTCTTGACAGTTTTCCTCACCGACACATGAGGAGGCAGACCCAGGGATGCCCAAGGTCACACGCTTCCAGTGCATCAAGTCCTACTATTTCTGTGGTCTTCATATTTTTCAAAGGAGGGCAGAGTCTAAGGAAAGAAAGAAAGGTCAACTATATCAATGCTGTGGGAGCTTAAGAAAGGTGGTTCTTTTATTGCATGGCACATGTCCCAGTATACAACTCAATATTTATTTGTGTGATTATTCGTTTAGTGCCTCTCACCTCCTCGCCTTCATAAGGAAGGATCTGAGTCTTGTATTCTAGGCTTGGCACGTGGCCTGAACACAGCAGTTATAGATCCCGGCCAACATACAGTGTTACAGGGGTGAGGTGGCCACTGCCTCCAAGGCCAAGAGAGGATGTCCACAGACCGGCCGCTTACCTCACCACTCCCCCAGCCAACCTCCGCACCCAGCCACCAAGCTTAGATACCACCTGGTTACCCCGAAATGGCAACACCAGGTTTTTCCCTATGGAGAATAAGGAGGGCTTGAGAGCTGAGGTACAGACCCATAGGCTTGCTTTTAGTAACTAGTTGATTAATTAGTTAATTATGAAACATAATTTTTTTATTTCAACATTGCCAAAACTTCATTTTTCCACATTATTTCACTAGGAGTCTGTAAGGACTTTGGAAATTCTGTTAGTTTTTGTAGCTCCAGTTTATTTCTAAGTGGATGTAGATAATCTCTAGTATTCCTTTGTGATTTTAAAGTTTATGATGTTAAAATCAATGTAGATTTCCAGGGGTGGGTATAGATCCTAGCATGCACGCGGCCCTGGCTTCAATCCCCAGTACTTCCACTAAAATAAATAAACCTGTTTACCTCCCCCACCAAAAAGAAAAAAAAAAGTTTAAAAACAATAAAATCAATGTAGACATTCAATATCTTTAACTCATAGTTGGCTCTGAAAGTGCTTCCTCAGAATCTACCTCAAAGAGTTGCTACGTATGCAGAATGCGTCTTCCAAGCAAGGGTTGGTATTAAACCAAAAGCAGAGAGCAGAGAGTTTGTTTAAACCATTTTAACACTTTGTATGTACTAGCGAAGTGGTTTATTTAATCATTTAGTCAGTATAAAAATCAATACAAGCAAATGAGTAATAAATGTGGAGGGCACTATATTGATTCAATTCAATTTGACGAACATTTATTGAGTAACTGTTTTACGCTGATCTCAGCAATCGGTACAGATTGTGCCAGAATACCAGTCTTGCAGTGTTTACAACCTTTTAGAATTGAACTCTAGTTGATTTGCAATATTGTGTTAAGTTCAGGTGTATAGCAAAGTGACTCAGTTATTATTATATATATACATATGTGTAAACTGTTTAAAGATTATTTTTCATCATAGGTTATTACAAGATTGTGAATATTTTTCCTTGTGTTATATCATAAGTCCTTGTTGCTATCGGTCTTATGCATGGTAGTTTGTATTCGTTAATCCCATATCCCTAATTTCTCTCTCCCTCTCTCCCCTTTGTACCCACAAATTTGTTTTCTGTGTCTGTGAGTCTGACTCTGATTTGTATAAAGATTCATTTGTATTATTTTTTAGGTTCCCCATATACTATTTGTCTTTGATTGCCTTCACTTAGGATGATATTCTCTAGGTCCAGCCATATTGCTCAAATGACAGTATTTCATTCTTTTTTAAGCCTGAGTAATATATATCACACTGTGTGTGTACAAAGAGATATATCACATCTTCTTAAAACAATCACCTGTTGATGGACATTTGGCTTCTTTCCATGTCTTGACTATTCTAAATAATGCTGCCATGAACACTGGGGTGTGTTTATCTTTTCAAATCAGAGTTTTCATCTTTTCTAGGCATATCCTAGGAGTGGGAATGTGGGATCACATGGTAGCTCTATTTTTAGTTTTCCAAGGAACCTCCACACTGTTTCCATAGTGGCTGTACCAATTTACATTCCTACCAACAGTGGAGGGGGCTCCCTTTTCTCCACATCCTCTCCCACATTTATGGTTTGCAGACTTTTTGTTGATGGCATTCTGACTGGTGTGAGGTGATACCTCATTGTGATTTTGATTTACATTTCTCTAATAATTAGGGATGTGGAGCATCTTTTCATGTGCCTATTGGCCATCTGTATGTCTTCTTTGGAGAAATGTCTATTAGATTTTCAGCCCATTTTTTGATTGGCTTGTTTGGTTTTTTTTTATTATATTGAGTTTTATGAGCTGTTCATATATTTTGGAAATTAACCCCTTGTTGGTCTCATCGTTTGCAAATGTTTTCTCCCACTCCATTGGTTGTCTTTTGTTTTGTTGATGGTTTCCTTTGCTGTGAAAAAGCTTTTACATTTGATTAGGTCCCATTGATTTATTTTTGCTTTTGTTTCTTTTGCCTTGGGAGACTCATCTAAAAAAAAATGGCTAGTATTTATGTCCAAAAATGTTTCACCTATGTTCTCTTCTAGGAGTTTTATGGTGTCACGTTTTATATTTAGGTCTTTAAACCATACATCTTGTGAGGGGGTGTTCTAGTTTCATTGATTTCTATGAGGCTGTCCACCTTTCTCACACCTCTTACTGAAAAGATTGTCTTTTCTCCATTGTATATTCTTGCCTTCTTGGTCATAGATTAATTATCCATAGGTGTGTGTGTTTATCTCTGGACTCTCTACTCTGTTCCATTGATTTACATGTGTGTTTTGGGGCCTATACCACAGTGTTTCAATTATTATAGCTTTGTAGTGTTTTCTGAAGTTTGAGAAGGTATGCCTCCAGCTTTGTTCTTTTTTCTAAGGTATGCTTTGGCAATTCTGGATCCTTTGTGGTTCCCTATTCATTTTAGGATTACTTGTTCCAGTTTTGTGAAAAATGTCATAGGTAATTTGATAGCGATCACATTAGAACTGTAGATTGCTTTAGGTAATGTAGCCATTGTAACCATATTAATTCTTTCAATCTGAATTCAATTTCTTTGCATCGTCTTCAATTTCCTTTATCAATGTTTTATATTTTTCAGCACGTAAGTCTTTCATCTCCTTTGTTATGTAACTTGATCATGGTGTATGGTCCTTGTTAGGTTTATTCACCCACTCAGACTGGTGTTGGATTTCTGGCTAGAGGGAGGAAGGAAGTTGGTGAGAGGTGAGCATCAGTATTTACAGAAGGACTGAGAGTGAGAAAGAACAAAAGGAAGAGGAAGTGCGTAAACACAGCTTAAATGTCTTTTGTTTCTGCTGAGTTTTAAGAACTTCTGAGTTTTTGTTTTTCCCATAATCTGTGATTTCTTGGGCCAGGCAGACACAGGACGTTGGTCAGAGAGCCAGAGTAAATTTCAGAACGTCAATCCTCTAGTCCCCGTAGGAATGCAGTGGGCGCTTGAGATGACAACAACTTCTACCATAGGCCTCCTCCTTACGAACTCTCACGGCCTGTGAAAATTTTTCTGTCTAGTCAACAATAGGGAAGCATCTACTCTGATGCCCACTTTGCCCCATAGAGAAACCTCATGTCACCTTTCTAAGTCCTGCAAGCTACGTGCGCCTCACCACGGGTGGTTAAGGCGGTTGGGCTCCATTTTGTCATCAGGTGACTTTCTCCCCTTCACTCCCTTCATACCCATTGATCTTGAACTTGACAACTTTCCAGAGATGGGGGGTGGTTGTGGAGAGGAGGGCGGATTCTTTGGTCGAGAATTTGTCTAACTGCTGTCTGCTACAGGGCCCTCTCATGGGCAGGACAAGACTCCCCCTGAATTGATGCCCCTTGACACAGCCGTTACTGCCTGGTCCATGTCCTGCCTCCCGTTCTGGGGCCTCTTGTCGACAGAATCCTGATGGGTCATCCTGCATGTGCAGTGATGGTGGCTGAGGTCCAGCCAGGCCCTCTGTTGTATTTACAATTCAGGACGTTGGTATGGTCAGCAAGGAACCTCAGGGAAAGGAGACACAGGGGCCCAGCAGTCTTACCTCCACCAACTCAAGTTCACCAACCTTTCTGGATGCCCATTCCTCAGAAAGCCCCCTGCTAGCTACCAGGGATATAGGGTCACTAACATCCAGTTTGCGCCCAAGCTCTCAATCTGTTAATGGCAATAGGTGCGGAGACCAAGAATGTGCGGTTCTGGAGGATAGAAGGACAATAATAGAATTGTGGGGGGTGGGGGAAATATGAGTTGCCCACTCGATTAAGTAGTTATTTCTGCTCAAGGAGGTTGGTTAGGAAGGACTCTGACAAAGAACGTTTTTTCTGAGCTGCAATGTAGAGGATGAGTAGATGCCTTAGAGGAGAAACAAGGGGATTTGTAAGCAGAGGAAACTGCATGGGCAAAGATCTGTAGACCCAGCTTGTCTGAAGGATTTCATGTATTTTGGAGTTTAGGTAGTTACAGAAACAAGGCAGTTTAGAGATTAATGGCTAATGATTTTGTTTGAGTTTCTATAAACTTTGGACTTACTGATTACACTGATTGAGTTGTTATTGAATTCCCAGAGAATATGAACTCAAGGGAGGTCAAATTGTAGTGTCCATGATGCTTTGCCAACTATTAAGGCAGAGAGGGCTCCTGCAGGTGGAGCACAGTTGTTCCTTCAACTGATTGCAGCTCCAACTCCACCCACTTCCCAATACATAAACCTTTCAGCTTCAAGGCATCATCACTGGGTATGAAAGGAAGCAGGCAGGCAAAGAGTAGCACACATATCTGAAAGGAAACTCAGGGAGGGAATCACGGTGGACAGCGGCCATGGACCTGATCCCAAGCTTTTCCACGGAAACCTGGGTTCTCCTGGCTACCAGCCTGGTGCTGCTCTATCTGTGAGTAACTGTGCAGGCTCGTCTCCTCTGTAACCTTGGACTTGTGCTGCTACTCAGATCCCCTTTCCCTTTATTGTTTTGAAGATCAGAGTTATTGAAGAGAAAGTTGCTTAAGTGGTGGGTGCTACAAGCACCAAAGGGGTTATTATTGATCTTAACCCAGTTCTGTTGAAAGACTAACCAAACCTTCCCCAAGTTCCCATTTTCTGTAGTTCAGGAGGGTTTAGTGACATTATTTGCTCCCAGAGATGATCTTCCGATTGACGACCAGCTTGCATGGACCTAGACTCTACTGAATCGTGGTGGTTGCCAAATCCACCAGGGCTGGATTTAAAACAATTGGTTCCTGTGCAGTGGGGTCCTCTCCCCTTCTTAAGCTCTGGGGTTTCTAGAAACATGAAGAAGTAACTTGAGTTTTTGTCTCAACTTCACCTTCTGGGTGCAGCATCTACTGCAAGAGGTGTATAGACTGACCCCTGTGTGCTCAGGAGTTCCCTGCTCCCTTCCCTCCCACCCTAGGCATCATTTACACAAACCATCTGGTCATCCAGACTTTGTTGGGGGATAGAGACTGATTGCCCTTCTCTTCAGACTCAGCTCTTGTCTCTTTTCTGGGCCCCTCCTTTGGGATTCCTTACTGAGACTCAGTTCCCCCACCCTGTACTATGCAGAACTACCTAACCCAAAATGAGAAATCTGTAGAGGAGAGGAGACTTAGCATGAATCTTGAAATTTTATTCATTTCTTTCACCTTTTCCTCTGGTCTCTGGGAGGGTTAGTATCACCATAGAAACATATTTTCCTCATGATATGAAATCTGCTAACAACTTGCAAAGGCACAAGTCCCAAAAGCCAATTTGTATTTTAAGTATTTTTTCCCTTTAAGGACAGTACAGGAGGATGAATCACAATCATCTAATAGAAGAATTTTTTTTTCAGTGTGAGGTTCCTGGCTTCACACAGCAGGCTGCAAGAGGAATTATTTTCTATGAGTGGGTAGGACAGGTCATCTCCATGTCACACTTGACCTCTATCTCAATTTCACTTTCAGTAGAAAAGAGTAGGAAATCTTGATGACATGAACATGGGCAGTACAAACCTCATTTTAATTCTTTAAAAGTAATGTTGGGAATTCAGGTATTGTGACAACATATTTTATGTCTGATGACATTTTAAAATTTCCAAGTCATCTAAGAGTTAAGTTACTAAATAAATATGAGTGAATTTCCTGGAAGAATTGCAGCTTAGACCTCTCAGGAAAACTAAATTGGAAAGATTTGTCAAGTATTCCCTCTAAGATTGGAACCATAAAGAGTTCAGATGTTTTTAGCTAATCATCATTGCGTTTTGTGGGTCTCATAGTGGTGGTGGGAAAGGAGATGATGAGTGAATATAATTATTGCTTTTGGAGTTGCTGTTCTTATTTATTGCCTACATGTTGTCTCCATAGGTTGATTGTTACGGTTCTGAGTCAGTGTCTGGCCAGCTGCAGTTCCTATTCCACAATCCCTGTGACCCAGTTTTCTCTTTCACTTTATAGATATGGGACTTACTCACATGGACATTTTAAGAAGCTAGGGATTCCTGGACCAAGACCTCTGCCTTATTTTGGAAATGTTCTGGCCTACCGAAAGGTGTGTGTTGTTTGAGCTCCCTCTTTTGCTTCTTATGGTTCAAATCCTAGCTGAGTTCCATCATAAAAGGAGGAAGTTCTGAGGTTTCACACTTGCCGGAAATGACATCATGGGCCCCACTCAGCCTATGGCCAGTTTTACCCCCGGTTCTATTTTCATTTGTTAGGAGCCTCAGGTTTTGCTTCAGACAGCCCAGCTCTCTGGCTGATTCTGCAGAAGACTTGAAGTTCCAACCTGTAAGCATCATGAAGAGGATTTATTTCTGTTAGGTGTCAATTCCCAGGAAGGCACAAGTCTCCTTGATACTAGGAGACAAGCATGAAGGGGGCGCCCAGTCACGGCTTCATCACTAGTGTCAGGCTTTCACGTCGGCAGCATGAGCCCTGGGTAGCATTTTTCTCTTCTTCCTGGTTTGCTTGGTAACTTCAGTGTCTAAGGCACCCTGAGTCCTCACTATCGGGTAGTGTGTGTATACGTAAATTCTCTCAACAACTGCTAATGCCGGCAGCTGTTTCCATGACTCTCTCCACTTTTTGCTGCCCCTGACATCTCTTGGGTTTCGAGAGGCGGAACAAGAGCTTTCTGCCCTACTTCTGTGCCTTCAAGTGCGGCACCCCGCCGGGGCATCTGAGCTGGGCGTGGGTAAAACTGGCATGTCTATTTGCTTCAGATATTTAACCACTAAATGAGTTGCGGGCTTTTTCCTTTTCAACAAGGCAGAATCACTTTGCTTCAGATATTTAACCACTAAATGAGTTGCGGGCTTTTTCCTTTTCAACAAGGCAGAATCACTTACACAAAATCATTAGAAAGGACATGAATGACAGAATTATTCTCAATTTAATTTAACTGAACGGAATGTACTAGGTGCCACAGACTGTGACTTCCAGCACAGCCTTGATGCTAATCCAGCTCTGACGCCCCCTCACCTGGGGCCTGGCCCCTGAGATGAAGCTCATGAGCGGTGCCCGGACGTCCAGGGGCAGAGCCTCGTGTGCAGGCTGCTCTCGGCCTCAGACTTCCTTTCCCGCAGACCTGAGGCTTGTTTCTCAGACCCTCATTCTCCCACCTGAGCCTTCATTGTCTCATTATCGCCTAAGAACTGCTTGAACTTTGTTCCTACTGAAAAGGCAACGATTTCCTTTCCACCTTCCCCATATGAACAACTTAGTGGATGCACTCCAAGACCCACACTTCTAGGACCTTCATTTGCATAATTAAACCATCAAATATCACAGCAGAAACTTAACAATAGGGAGTTTTTGTTTTTTTTAAGTTACAGAAGAGAAAACTCAGGGCATGTGTTTTAATTCCCACTGTCTTTGTGGAGTTGTTGTGTCTTCCCATCTATTTTGTGTTGAGCTGGAAAGTTAGAAGGCAAGTCTACTTTGTGATTAATTCATTCACTCACTTTGTTACTCAATTAAAAAGTCCTAGACTTACTTATATTTGCTTGACTAACAGAGGTCACCGGTGTCTTTAACCTCCTACTTCTGCCAGAATTCTAGAGAGAGCTCATGAGATAAATGAAAGGATGCTCGACTAGAAGGTGAAAGTGTGTACAGGCCACCCTAACTTCCCCTAAACTTCAGTTTTCTCACAGAAGACGAGGAGGTACTTAGTATTCATAGGCAAAGTTAAGCATTTAGTATCTACAACAATCAGAGAAAATGCAACAGTGATTTTAAATCCTGTTTCAAACATCTCTTCTGTTTTTCCTTCTTTCCCCTAAGATATCTCTGAATAAGCACTTCTCTCCAACTGCCAGCAGGAAATAGCCTGATTTCATGGGTTTCAAGTCCCATGAATAGAGGTAGAGTTCAATACAATTTGATTAGTTATCTAATTTTGTTTCTCCTTGCAGGGTCTTTGGGATTTTGACAGTAAATGTTTTAAAAAGTATGGAAAAATATGGGGGTGAGTATTCTGGAAACTTGCATTGGATAGGCTGGTTATGGCGAGGCCCCCCACACTGTGGAGGACAGTCTCAGTGCGGAGCTGCTTGTGCTGAAACCATCTGTTGTGCAGCTTTGGGAGCTTGTTCTGCCAGGGACCCCCCATGTCACCAGGTGTGCAGGTCTGCAGTGAGTCAGGCCCGGAGAGCCGCAGGCCATCGCTTTCCTCCAGCCTCACTTTATGCCCAGTGTCTCACTCTTCCTCTTTTCTCCATTTTTCCCCCTTAATAAATAAATAATAAAATGCATTATTGCAGAACGTTCTAATATGTGCTCATAAATGCATTTCATTACACCTTTCCCACATATTTTACTTATAATTAAAAGCCAAAAATTCTTTATTTAATTTTTAGATTTAATATATTCTTTTGGAAGAAGAGCTAGGGGTTATAGGTAAACAGAATGGGAAACTATTTCTGCTCAGCTTTTTATTTTCTCCATAAGTAAGGAGATATTTTTATCTTTATTTTTTAAATTTTAAGCCAAGACTTTCTAGTAGAAGCCTATATAGTTAGTTTTATTGACTCTTTTCCTCTGACTTTGAGGAGACGCAGGATATACTTAACTCAGAGCGCCACGTGGGTTGATGGACATTAGCAGCCGTTGGAGGTTTGGTGAGAGCAGCACGAGAGCTGTGATGCAGTGATGATTTGCCAAAAGCACGTGGGAGAAGGCTCTGCCCCTCTACCTCTTCATCTTCTCTCACCAAGTCCTCAGAAACCACAGGGCTCTGCTGAGTTGTAATGGCCCAAAAGGGTAACTCACTGAGTGGAGAGAACACGCGGCACTGATCGCCACTGGACCAGCACCAACATTTAGCACTTATGAGCTCAGGATGGGGCCACTTTTTCACGGTGAATTCCAGTTTTCTCGTTAGAAAATGGCTCTCATGTTTGGGTGTAAATAAAAATCACATGGGAGAGCATTTTATAAATGTAGCCTTTGACCCCACCCACCAGCGCACTGAATCAGTATGATCTCAGGTGGGGCCTTGAAACCTGAATTTTAACTGGTAGTGAAATTCAGGCTGCTGTGGCATCATGACTGTAATGGATTACGCACAACCATTAGCCCTTCTCCATCCAGGGGTTTCTGAAAAAACATGATGGGAAGAAGGGAGTCTCCAAGAAATACGATCGCTCTGATGGGGCAGCAGGTGAGGGGCTCCTCAGTCGCTTCTGTCCCTGCTTCGGCACTAGATGCGCCTGACAACCTCTTCCACCCTCAGTTTTAGAATAGTTTTGGAAATGGGCAGCAGCAAGCTCAGGGGTTCTCAGTGATTTTTATATGTGATCAAAAAATATTTGAAATTCCTCTGTGAAGTCAAAGGAAGAATAGGTAACTTGTAAAAATCTTCTATTTTGCTTTGTAATTGCAAGTGGTTGACAGTGGAAACAAAATGCCGGAAGACGGGGAGGTTAACTTAGAGTAAATCTCATGCCAGTGGCCCCTTCCCGTGAACAGGCACTCTGACAGCCAGGCGGTCAGGCCAAGCTGGGACGTGTCACACATGAACAGACAGCTTTGTGTGGCACGTGTGTCAAATGCGGGTGCCTGATGCCCCCTGGGGACCCATGTAGAAGAATAAACATAAGTAATGAAAAGAGAATATTTTTAAATGGATTATACACGTTCCTCCGAATTTCTTTATTCTCTTCGTTCTTGTTTCAAATTTTTCTAACCTTGATGCAACCAAGGATATCTCCTTATTATTTAATATATTTTCCTTTAAAAAATTATAAGCTAGAAGCATATTTTAGAAAATAGAGCAATCTTTAATAATCCTGCTCTTACTTGTAAAGTATTCCAAATCTTCCATTTGCCAGCACATTGTTACATATTTATAATCAGTGTGTCTATAAACTTCATATGCATTTTCATGCTTTTGATAAACCTTCAAAAATGACTGAGTGGGTGGACTCTCCATAATTAATTCTTTAATTCTTAGTTAATTTACTTGCCTTCAAGTATTTACTAAGCTAACTTCCTTTTTGATAATAAAATATTTTAAACACATAATATAATGGAGAATGGTATAGGAAAAAGCCATGGACAAAACACCTACCCTTAGCAAATGTTCTAGTGGTATTTCCAACCATCATCTCCAGGAGTAAAGATTATATAATCCCAGGATGAGAGTCTGGACTTCCAGATGTGGCTCCAGCTGATTTACTGAATCAGTAAATTTAATCGGTTCTGTTTTCCTGACACAGGTTTTATGATGGTCAGCAGCCTGTGTTGGCTATCACAGATCCAGAGATGATCAAAACAGTCCTAGTGAAAGAATGTTACTCTGTCTTCACAAACCGGCGGGTAGGCATGCGTTTTTTAAGTTAAAATTTCTTCCTTTCTTCCTTCTTTCCTTCCTTCTTTCCTTCCTTCCTTCCTTCCTTCCTTCCTTCCTTCCTTCCTTCCTTCCTTCCTTCCTTCCTTCCTCTCCCTCTCTCCCTCTCTCCCTCTCTCTCTCTCCCTCTCTCCCTCTCTCTCTCTCTCTCTCTCTCTTTCTTTCTTTCTTTCTTTCATTTTGAAATGATTATAAATTCACATGATGTTGTCAAAACAGAAAAATACCGGGAGGTTCCGTGTCACGTACCCTTCCTCCTTTTTCCCCAGTGTTAATATCTTGCCCAGCTATACTGCAACAGCAAAGCAGGAACTTGGCATTGGTCCTACCCGCAGAGCTCACTCAGGCTTCGTCAGGTTTAGGTGCCCTTGCTGGCGTGTGTGCTGGTCAGCGACAGTGATCGTCTGCGCAGGCTTGCGTGGCTGCCACCGCAGTCGGCGTGCAGAGATGCTGCGTCCCCACAGGCTCCCCGCGTGCTGTTCTTTTCCCGTCACCACGAGCCGCTTTTCTTTTCTCTCACCAAGGCCTTAGTAGAGCAAATTTTAAAAATAATTTTGATGAGGCCAGTTTATTAATCTTTTCTTTTTTGGGTTGTGCCTTTGGTGTCAAATTGAAAACTCGTCACCCAGCCCTAAGATTTTCTCCTATTTTTTCCTGAACATATAACATACATAGTTTTATGTTTTGCATTTTAGTCTATGATCCATTTTGTGTTAATCTTTATATAACGTGTGAAGTTTAGGTCATGGTTCTTTTATGTTTTGCCCGTAAATGTCTAAATTGCCCCCCCGCCGCTTACCGAAGGACTGCTCTTCCTTCACCGAATAGCGTTGGCGCCGTTGCCAGAGCTCGCGCGGGCCTGTCTGTGGGAGCTGGTTTCCTCGTAGCAGAGGCTCTGGGATCTCCCACTGAGCAGGACACAGAGACCACGGTCATTCCTGCTGTGTGCTTGGCACTGGTCGTCCCTGCCCTTCTTCTTTGTTCCTAGTCTCTGGGTGGCGTGAAGTCAACGTGGGTCATTTGTGCGGTGTTCTGAAAGGCTGGGGAAACTGGGCACTCACCCTGCGGTCCTCCGTCCGGCAACGGGAACTGCTTCAGGCTGGGGAGTCCCCTCTCGGCACCTGGCAGTGCTTCCCTGGGGGAGGTGGGCTGATGCAGGCAAAACAAAACTATTCTCCTTACCGATTTGTGAGTTATTCTCAAGTTTTTTTGCGCTACTGTGTTTCTGAAACTTCTAAGTGGACTCCTGAGGTCTCTGAGACCTATTTTCATTTATTGAGAGCTGTCTAACCATTCTTCTCTGTGATGTGAGGGAGGCTGGAGCCTGCTGCTCTGCCGTTTTGGTGACATCAGTCCAGTATTTCATCGTTTGGTGTGATGTTACCTGTAGGTTTTTGTAGATGCTCTTTATCGTGTTGTGTAAGTGTCCTTCTCTATCTAGTATGTAAGCTCCTATCATGAATGAGTGAGGTATCCATTTTAAAACTAAATATAGGTTTGGAATATGGTAAAAAGCCTCAAGCATGTTGGCTTGATAAGCCAGTCCCAAGCTGAGAAACAGAATGATCCCTTTCCTTTTCCTTCTATCACTGGAGGAAATATGGGAGGGAAAAGGATTTCCATATAATTATAACAATTCTTCAGAAAGCAAATAGATTCCTGATTTTTAAAGTACTAATTTGTTTTTGAAAAGTCACTATATCAAGACATCTGTTTCCAATGCGCATGCTGTAGATGTACGTAAAGACAGACCTGGCTTGAGGCAACACACGCTTGCCAAGGCTCTGCAGCATCTGTCACCAGCTCTGCACAGCCCAGGAGGATGAACTAGGTGTTACTCCTGCCTGTTTCCCTGGAAGAGCCCTTACATTGCCACATGGGTCCTACGCATTTAAAAGGAGGCTGGACTATAAAGGCTGGAAACCACATCGAGTGGCCGGGTGTCTCCTTCACCCTCACAGGCAGCCAAGCATTTGGGATAAATATCTCTCAAGCACAGGGCCTGCTACTAAGTAGATGGTCACTAAATATTTCTTGAATAATTGGTTCTTATTTAAGAAATTTTCTACAAATGTTGAAAGTTCCAAAACTTATGGAGGGTAAATGCATTTTGTTTTTGACTGTAGTCTTTTGGTTTAACCGGTATTATGAAAAATGCCATCTCTATGGCTCAGGACGAACAATGGAAGAGAATACGAACATTGCTGTCTCCAAGCTTCACCAGCGGAAAGCTCAAGGAGGTAAGGAAAGAAGAGCACCTGCTATTAGAAACTTAAAGAATGACTCTAGGGACACATAGAAAATAAGAGTGTAGTCCCTTTTCAAGGAGCAGTCTGCTAAACTTGGGTTTCCTAAAAATAGTCTTTTATCTTTACATCCTAGAAGAAACATTATAAGCTGCATTATAAAAATCTCACTTACTGCCCCATTCTTGGGAAAACCAAGTCCTTCTAGGACTTGAGTCTCTGTTTTTAACCTCAGGTGGTGTTGTATTTTGTGTCTAGATGTTCCCCATCATTGGCCAGTACGGAGATATGTTGGTGAGAAATATGAGGAAGGAAGCAGAGAAAGGCAAGCCCGTCACCATGAAAGAGTAAGTAGGGGCGAAGCTGCCGGTGCTCTGGGCACCGTGGAGACCCTCCAGCTGCCTGCCACGGAGCCGAAAAGCCATGTAGAGTTACCCTAGGGACCAGGCAGAAGCAGGTGTGTGGTGGGACAACTCCAGTGGGCCTCCTCAGAATGAGTGTTGGCTCACCAAAGGATGCAGGACAGTCAGGAGAGAAAGGGTCTTCTGTGAGCATGAGCCAGGATTAACTTATTCGCTTAACTGTCATTTTAGATATTCTGGAAGACAAAAATTCATAGTTTAGAAAGAAGAAATGTTATTGGACCAAAGCTTTGAGTGCAGAGGGTATGGCCTGGTGGCAGGGGAAGGTTCTTTGTACATGCTGGCAGGCAGTGGGCGGGGCAGGAACGTTACAGTATGGAACTGGAAACAACTTCAATCTCTTCACAGTTTTCCAGAGGATACCAGCAAATACTAAATATTAATTCTTAAATACCCTTTGCTCTTCCTTCAACCTCAAAAGAGAGAAGACCCTGTAAAGCCTACGAGTAGGGTGACCACAGCATTTGTTGTCTAAACTGAGATTTTGAGGGGTGGAGTCAAATGTGAAAACCATGCTTTATTTCTACTTGTTTTTAATTTTGCAGGAACAACAGGTATAAACTGAGAATGTCCTGGGAAAACTGGGAACATATGGTCACCTGTCTATAGGATCCCCTAAATCAATGCTGGAGTCACTTTTTTTTTTTTTTTTTTAACTAGAAGCATTTTTACTCCTTACATTTTACAGAAATGATTCTGCCCTCAGGGCAACCACAGATCAGTGGCACTGAGGAAGAGAGGGTCTCTGAAGCCTTAGCAGGGGTGCACGCCAAGGAGGGGTGATGTTTCTGGCAGCCCTAGCAGGGTGCTGCTGTCCTGTGATGTGCTTAAGAGGGGTCGGCTGTGAGCACAGAACTGTGTTGAGGCGAGATCCAGATGAATGTCTCCTTTCTTGACTCCCCCAGGAAGAGTTAATTATTCCATCCTTTGTCCTGCTCAGACACAGCGCTTATACACCTGCTATTGCCCATAGTCAAAACACGCTACTGCAATTTGTCTGATTGTGGGCGTCCATCCCTCTATGCCTGAGCTCCTTGAGTTGGGGGTGAGGGTGTCTGACTTGCCTTAGTGTCCCCATCACCCCAGCACAGGGCCAGCTGCATCACT
The DNA here is from genome assembly GCF_036321535.1 of Camelus dromedarius. Classification (NCBI taxonomy): domain Eukaryota; kingdom Metazoa; phylum Chordata; class Mammalia; order Artiodactyla; family Camelidae; genus Camelus; species Camelus dromedarius. Next base: position 29,205,879 of record NC_087459.1, on the reverse strand, counting down.
GTCACCTCATATACACCTCATGAGTGAGTGTGATGGCAGCAGAGATTCTTCCATGATCCAGCAGGTGGGCCTTAAACTGGGTGGCTCTTTACCTGTCTTGCCCGGCCATCTGAATTTACATACATTCTTGTTGCATGTGGCGGGTAAGGATGGTAAAGTAGTGCTGATTGTAATTGTCCACGTCTTTCTTTCTCCACTCAGCATCTTTGGAGCCTACAGCATGGATGTGATTACCAGCACAGCATTTGGAGTGAACGTTGATTCCCTCAGCAACCCACAAGATCCCTTTGTGGAATACGGCAAGAAGCTCTTAAAATTTGACTACTTAGATCCGTTCGTTCTCTCACTACGTATGTAGACTACTTTATCTCTTTTTCTTTATTCCTTCTTCCCTCCCCTCCCCTCCTCTTCATTCCTTTCGTCCTTCCTTCTTTCCTTCCTTCCTTCCTTTATAATAATAGCTTTATTGAGATACAATTCACATATATAATGCACTACTGTAAAAAAAATATATATATACACACACACACACACACAAATGAATATTATTCAGCCAGAAAAGGAAGAAAATCCTGCCCTTTGCGACAAAGTGGAAAGAGCTTGAGGGTATTATGCGAAGTGAAGTTGAACAGAGCAACGCAAATTCTTATATGTAGAATAACACACACACAAACACACACACACACACACACACACACACACAGAAAGAAGAAGAAGAAAACTAAACTCATAGAAAAGCGAAATTAGATTTTTAGTTACCAGAGGTGTGGGTTGGGTGGTGGGGTATTGGATAAAAGTGGTCAAAAGCATACATTTTCAGTTATAACATAAAATTAGTGGCAGTGTAAGGTACTACATAAGTATAATGGACACTGCTGTGTGCTACATTTGTACCTTGCTAAGAAAGTAGATCCTAAAATTTCCCATCACAAGGGAGAATATTTTTTGTAACTATATGAGGTGAGGAATGTTAACTACACATTATGGTGTTAATAATTTCACAATACATGTATGTTAAGTCATTATGCCGAACACAAACTAAGACAGTACTGGACCTCAAGTATAACTCAATGAAACTGAAAAAAAGGTTTTAGTACTTTCAAAGATTGTTCAACCATCTTTACAGTCAGTAGAAGAACATTTTTGTCAGTCACAAACCCGTTACCTTTCACCTGTCACTTCCCACTGCCCTTGACCCTGAGCGTCCAGTAATTTCTATCTCTGTAGATTTGTGTGTTGTGGACACTTCAGATAGATGGAATCATCAAATATGTGGTCTTTTGTGGCTGGATTCTCTTATTTACCATGAAGTTTTCAAGGTTCATCCCCACTGTAGCATATATCAGTACCTTATTTATTTGTGTGGCCAAATAATATTCCATTATGTGGACTTTCTGCATTTTGTCCATCCATGCATCAGCTGAGGGACATTTGGGTTGTTTCCACCTTTTGGCTGTGTCAGTAGTGCTGCTACACACGTTCATGGGCAGATTTCATTTGAATATCTGTTTTCAATTCTTCTGGTGGTACTCAGGGGTGAAACTGTAAGTTATGTAGTAACTGTGTTTCAGTAACCACCAAACTGTTTCTTACAGTCTTTTTTAATATAAATGTCTATTCACATCCTTTGCCCATTTATAGTTGAATTGTATTTCTGTTGAGTTGGAAGAGTTCTTTATATATGCTAGATAGGTGTCCCTTATCAGATATATGATTTTAAAAGATTTTTCCCTTTCTGTAAGTGTCTTTTCACTTTGTTGTTAGTGTACTTTGAAGTGTAAAATGTTTCATTTTGATCATGTATAATTTCTGGGGATTTTTTTCCTCTTCTTCTCTGTGCTTTTTTGGTGTCATAGCTAAGAATCCATTGCCAAGTCTGAGATCCCAAAGATTTAGCCCTTGGTTTACTTTGAAGAGTTATATAGTTTTAGCTCTTATGTTTAGGTCTTTGGCCTGTTTTGAGTTTATTTTTGTACTTGGTGTGAACCCTAGGCACCTGTGCATTTTACCTGTTATCTTTGCCATACTGTCGTTCATAGATTTCTTTATCCTCCTTCTCATTTTTAAAATGTCAGTTGTAATCCCCCCTCTGGTGCTAGCAGTTTAAGTATTTTCTCTTTTTTCGTGGTCAATCTAGCTAAAAAAATCTTTTCAGAGAAACAGCTTTTGGTTTCACTGATTTTTTTTCCATTGCTTTTTAATCCTCCTGCTCATTGTAGTTTCTCTTCTCGTCTTTATTATTTTCTTCCTTCTGCTACTTTAGGTTTTCTTTGCTCTTCTCTTTTCAGTGTGTTAAGTTGGAAAGTTTTTGATCTGAAATCTTTGTTCTTTTAAAAATCTAAACAGATAGCCATAAATGTCTCTCCATGCGCTGCTTTTGTTATAGCCCATCAGTTTGGGTACATTGTGTCTTCATTTTTATTCATCTGAAAGTAATTTCTGATTCCCCTTCTTTATCTTCTACAGCCCATTGGTGATTTAGGAGTGTGTCACTGAATTTCACATATTTCCATGTTTCCCGATTTTCTTTCTGCTGTTGATTTCCAGTTATATTCCATTGTGATGAAAGACATACACTGTATTATTTCTATCATGACTATTATTTTTTAAATAGCATAAGTAATTGAAGTAACGGACTATGGTCTGGTTCAACCAAAGAGGCGTTAGTCCAAGAAGTAAAGGCTATGAGGTTCCAAAATACATTCCTGCTCCTGTGGTCATCCCAAAGATGCAGAAGGGGACACTGACCTCGCTCCTATAGTGATGGCCCCTGGATGTGGACTTACTCTTGCTCAGCCATTGGCTTGGAAGTCTGAGCAAAGGTCGTGGAGGGAATGGCTCCTGCTTGAGTGCTCTGGTGTTTTTATTTTTTGATTGATGGAGTAAATAGTAGTTGCTCCAGGTAAACTTTGCATTTTCACTGTGCTTTCCTTTTGTTTTTTTCCATACAGTATTCTTTCCATTCCTCACCCTAGTCTACGAAGCATTAAATATTTCTCTGTTTCCAAAAAGTGCTGTGAATTTTTTCACAAAGTCCGTAAAAAGAATGAAAGAAAATCGCCTCAAAGATAAACAAAAGGTAAAGTCTGGTGGTGGTTCCATGAGGATGTTCACTTTTTGATAATTTATTGAGCTACACATGGATGACATATGCACATCTCTGCATTTTTTTAGAGGTATGTAGAAAATTATAGAGTTTAGATCAGGAAATTCTAAAATTTGGAGGGACTGAAGAAGGAGGAGATTGGGGAAGGAAATAAGAATGTGAGTCAGAGAGCAATGTTTGACTATAACAGTAGGCATGCTGATTAGTATGTCATTGCAGAAATATTATTGAGGTAAGGAGCTTACCACTTTTCTTCAATAAATGGTTAAGGGATAAAAGCTACTGATTCAAAATGATTTTACTGTATTTCCCCTCATAGTAGATTGGCAAAGAATCACTTAACCTCTCAGCCTCCTATTTTGCATGACCTCCACTGGAAGACCCCATCAGGCACCTGGAAGAGTGCAGTCTATGCTAAATTTGAGGCCTCTCATAGTCTGGAGTGGGCAGGAGTCTTCCCTGGGCCACGAGGCTATAAGCTGGTTAAGCCAGCTTTGCCTTCATGGGTCCTGTAGGTCAGCACAAGGATGCCTGCAGGTCACAGGACAGGGTTGTGTACTCCAGGATGTGACTGAAGATTGTGGAGAGTCCTGGAAGGGTGGGCACTTGAAGATGCTTCTGCAAAAGTTGCTGATGAACTCTGCAGGTGCCAACATATTAATTTATGTGGCCGTTCTTTAAGAATTAAAGCTGGTGGGAAAAAAGGGTGGAAGTCACGGCCTTTCTCCTGAGCAAACAGGGATGACGGGAGAGGGACAGACAACTCTTCGGCAAAGAACTGTTTCAAAAGCCAGAGAAGCCCGAGATCAGAGAGGGCGAGGAGCAAAAAGCAGTTGGGCGTGGTGGCCGGGTTTCCCTCGGGGACACATCATGGTCTCCAAGATTTGCAGGGGGCATTTTTGTCCACTGAGGACTCAGGTGATACTAGTCAGACCTCTGCTCTTTAAGGGGCTGTTGTCTTAGGAAAGAGGTGGAATACTGCACTCCTGATTCATTTCTGTCTTCACAAGTAACGCTCTGTCCCTGAAATTTCTCTTTGTTTCCAGCACCGAGTGGATCTTCTCCAGCTGATGATTGACTCCCAGAATTCCAAAGAAACGGGCACCCATAAAGGTAACCAGGAGTGCTTCAGAGGGCCACTGAGGGGAGGTTCTGAAAACGTGCAGGAAGGTTTCCAGGCAGATGAGAGTTTCTGCCAAATTGAAGAATGTCACATGTTCAGAAATAAACAGTAGCCAGAGGTACTTCCCAGAACTACGCTGGCACAACTTTGTTCAGAGCGTGAAGGGCGAGTATGACAAGAACGTCACGCCCAGAGTCAGTCCTGGTCCTGGACCACCTGCAGCCCAGCCTCTGGGGGGCTTGTTTCCAGTGTCAATTCTCAGGCTCCTCCAGACCCACCGAGTCAGAACCTCTGCCTGGGAATTTGCATCAAGACTTCATCACGTCAGGAGGGACATTGCCCCAGAGTTGGTGACCTCAGCTTGGAACATTTGGGTAGCGTTTTGTTCACTAGCTTAATCTGCTGTAAAGTTGACATTGACGTGCTTGCCTGACATATCTTTCATCTCCTTTCAGCTCTGTCTGACCTAGAACTGGTGGCCCAAGGCATTATCTTTATTTTTGCTGGCTACGAGACCACCAGCAATTCTCTCTCCCTACTTGTGTATGAACTGGCCACACACCCCGATGTCCAGCAGAAGCTGCAGGAGGAGATCGATGCGACTTTCCCCAACAAGGTGAGGTGATGACACCTGAAATGAGAGAGACAGTGAAGCCTTAGTGATGCCTCCTCACCACTTCTTATGAGATTTTTGCAAAAAGCAGGATCATAAAATCTTTTACCTGCGCTATTTAGGAAGGACCCAAAGCACACAAAACAAAGGAGGAAACATAGGTTATGCATGCAACACACAGAACTATCGGTACTGTGAAAAAAAAGTGCTGGTCCTGGCATATCAGTTATCACAAAATGCCCCGTAAAAGTCACAAAACCTCAGTGGCATCTTAGAGTAAGCATTTGTTGCTCCAGTGTCTGCATAGTTACCCGTTGATATGGCTGGACTTGACTGGTCTGGGTGTTGGCTGGTCCAGGCTGGCCTTGGCTAAGCTAGGGGGGCTGACTCAACTGGACACGTGCCCCACATGTCTCCAATCTCCACATGTCTGCTTCTCAGGGCAGTGGTAGGTGGCAGGAGCAAGGAGCCCAATCATGCGGGCGCCTTCAGAACTCCGCTTGCATCACACTTGGGTGACTTTCCACTGGTGCAAACAAGTCAACTGGTCAATCCCAGAGTCAAAATGGGAGGGCACCACACAGTCAGATGGCAAAGGGCATGAACACAGGAAGGGGCGGAGAACTGGGACCATTATTCAGTCTCCCACCCTGGGTAAACTGCAGACTAAGAGGAGGGTAGGAAATAGAGGACATGAGCTCAAGTCGTGACTGTGGTTTTGGATAAGTTATGACTTTTCAGAATCTTGGGTCCTTCATATACAAGGTGAGGATACAGCATAGGGCCAACCTAAATTAGAGATGATCTGCCTTCTCTGGTAAAACCCATATTGCAATTCTTTTGATGCAATAGGAGGGAAAGGTCGCTAAGAGACAGAGGCTAGCTAAAGCATTGTGTTCTCCTCTGTTTAAAATAATCCTTATAATAACATCAACACTATTGGTTAACATTTACTTCTTTTATATATGTCTACTTAAGTACTTTCTATTTATAAATGAACCTAACCTTCATAAAATTCAGTATTAGTCAGGAGAAGCTAGGTTATGCTCAGACACAGATTAACCCTCAAATCTCAGGGCTTTATATAGCAAATATTTACTTCTCACTCACATTTTCAAGTCCCACATGGATGGTTAGTGGAGGATGGGAGTGGGGAGCTCGGACACACAGAGTCACTCGGGGATACTGACTAAGAGCCTCCACCGTCTTGCAGCTGCGTTGTCTGGACCATGAGGCCTCCTTGTTTTCTCGGGATAAGGGACTTGAGCGTTGCTCACCAGCTTTTCAAGTATTTTGTCCTCGAACTGACATAATCGCCTCAGTTCACAGCCCACTGCCAACGCTGGTTTCCCTAACTTCAGGTGGGCTGGGAAATGTGGGGACCACGTGGACACTGGGTGAGCAGAGAGTGTCTCTGCCACAGAGCCCTGTGACGTGTCAGCTCGAATTATCTCCATGTGACACGTCAGAAAACTGAGCTGCCGAGAGATGGAATCCTTGCCTACACTAGTCGTGCACCCAGTGGAGAAAAAGCCAAGCTCTGAGCCAGGGGGTCCCTGGCTCCTGAGCAGTTCTTACCCTTTACGATATTGCCTCTAAAATATAACACCATGTGGCAGCCACACGTCACCCTCACTGTTGTCGGATCTCTGCCAAAACTGGAATTGTTAGGAGACCTGGCCTCTGGGGCTGGAGAGGCTTGTTTAGACCTTCAGACCTTGCAGTCAAAACTTCAGTGACAACAGGAGACTGCTCAGCAACGGAGGGCAGGGCTGAGGGCGGGGTCCTGACCCTCGGGTAACTTCCCCTAGGTCTGAAAGTATGTCCCCTGGAGCATCCATCTTACCCCTCTTTTGCATATTTTCAGTTTAAAAAAGAACTAGTTTCTCCCAAAATCGTTTACTTAGATTTTATTTCACATAGTGTTTTCAAATGTTCTATGCATATACAGGAGAATCAGCAATCAGGAGTTTTCAGCTTAAAAACTGTATGTTAAGGAGGGAAATTGCACATTCACACAAAGCATTTCCTTGGAACGGGTGTGTGGCCTCTCTTATAAAAGGAAACAGTGGCTAAGGGGTATTTCACTTAAGAGTAGGGGTCATAGTCTATTAGTCACGTTTGTTCTCATGAGAAAGAAAAAACACTACATGACAGTGTGTGGGATTTCAGGCCCTGTTTAGGGGGTGTCCCCAGGGCCTCCGGTAGTCGTAACTACCCCACACATCTCTATGGGCCACTGAGCGAGTCAAAGGACATGAAAGATACTAAAATGTCTGTGAATGCTAAGGTCCTTTACGAGTTTTAATTATTCTCTGGAGATTCTAACATTTCAGTAGCACTTCATAGACTGAGTTGAAGGCTGATCCCAAATCTCATGTGTCAAAATCTGCTTTTGCCTTCCCAGGCGCCCCCCACCTACGATGGCCTGGTACAGATGGAGTATCTGGACATGGTGGTGAATGAATTGCTCAGGTTAATCCCACTTGCTGGTAGACTGGAGAGGGTCTGTAAGAAAGATGTGGAACTCAACGGGGTGCTCATTCCCAAAGGGACAACGGTGATGGTGCCAGTCTTCATTCTTCACCATGACCCAGAGCTCTGGCCAGAGCCTGAGGAGTTCCGTCCCGAAAGGTACGAGACCCTGGGGAAAGGACCCACCCTGATCCTTTTTGGTGCTTGCAAATTCTGAGAACCCTCATAGGCGACAAATGTGTGATTGTGCAGTCATTTATTTGTACGTCTTTCTATTGTTAGATTTTTCTCTTTACAAGAGAGTGTTTATTGTTTGAGTTAAAATTATATAAACTGTATATTAGTAAATAGATAGTAACAGCTGGCTATACTCCTAGTACCTTTAGACGGGCCTCGTTAATACTGTGGCGTATGTCCTTGTGGACGTTTTCCCAATGCATATATAGATTTAAAAACTTTAGAATGGTATTATACTTTTTTTGTTTTTGAACTGCTTACCTTATTTAACAGCAAACTATGAACAACATTCTATGTTGTGTTTGTATGTATTTGTATATATGCTGTAATTGACCTAACCACTACATTATTTTAGGTGTATAGGCTTTTTATTTCCTTGAAGTCTTTCTGTCTGTTCTCTTCAGCTCTTTGAATTCACCACCAACGTTCCCACATTTCCATGTTTTTAAACATTGACTGTCACGTCGTCTACCATTACTGTGAGAGTTCAGGCTGAGAGCCCGGGGGTGATGTCACCCCTGGTGGTTCGAGCAGCCTCACTGAGGGCCGAGGGGAACACGGCCCCCAGTGCTGTCTGTGTCTGCAGTCCTGGGCCACCTCCCTTCTGCCTCAGTATTTGGTGACCTTCCAAAGAGAAGTCCTCTGACCTCTGGACGTCTGGGACATCCTCCTTGCAGGGGCTTGAGCATCCTCTTCAGGAACCAGGAGCAGAGGGCTGGTTTGGGCACAGCTTGAACTCTGGAAAGAGTTGATGGTCCCATTTATTGTATAATGAGTAAAATGTGGAATGAACTTTTTCAGGCCCCAGCTGGGACCTAGACTTTTATTACCCCTGCCTTTAAACCCCCTGATGGCAGGGACTTGGTCTTATTGCCACAGTGTCCCTAGTGCTAGCATCATGGCCACACGTAACACTTGTTGAAAGGAGAAGTCAGAGTGGACCAAGTCCTTCGTTTTCTGAACCAGGGAACCTGTGGTTCCTCCCAGCTCAGCAGCTCCCCCGCCCCCTGACCCACAGCTCCACAGTCCTAACCCCAGACAGAGACACTCACTCCCCTTCTCTTGGGTTCATTCCGTCATCACGCAGGGAGTGCTTACCTCTGTGTGTCAGGGACTGAGCCAGGAGCGGTGAAATCCACATGTTAGAAAAAGCCTATTATAGAGAATTTTTTAAATATACACAAGTGTATGTGTAATTGACACATTCACAAGTATATTCTATAGGTACAAGTCTATGGAATACTTGTATCTGTCTGTGCCCATTCCCTGCTCAACAACCATCAACCCACGTCACTGCTCCATTACATGCCACTCTTACCCTCCTAATCCCTGTACCGTTGTGAGTCACATGGCCTGTAAATATGACAGAATGTTTTGCAAGATAGGGATTCTTTAAAATATACATTAACCACCACAACTTTATCACTTTCTCCAAATCCACCTTTTTTTCCTTAATATATTCAAATACTGAGAAGTCAGATTTGAATAAAACCTAGGTCTAATGACCAAGGAATTCATAGGCTAGTGGAACAGACAGACAGGGAAATTAGTGATTGGGGGTAGAGTGGAATCATATGATTCTGTGAATCTTTTGACCTAAGCATTTTGTGTACAGCAGAGAAAGACACACAGACAGTGACACAAGAGAAGGGAAGGGGAAGGTAAGGGAAAACAGGGAAAAATAATAATTTAAATACTCAGAGACATTTCTCCTTCCTTCCTCCAGGAGCATGTGGCCAACACAAGTGTACATGGAGACAGGAACCCACGTTTCCTTTAGTCAGTCTCATTTCCTGCTTGACTTTCAGAGCGTGAACATCTCACCTCCCTGAATGTAGTTTAAGTGTTTAAATATTAATTTTCGTTAAACAGCATTGATCTCATCTCCTCAGCAAGACTGGGAGCTCTTATAGGGTGGGGGGGATGGGAAGGAACTGGAGCTGACCTTTCTCATAGCAAAGTAACCACAGCAGGATGAATGACTCTCCCACAAAAGGATCCCTAATGCTACTGGTTGAGGGTTTAAGTTAAAACCTCACCTGGAGCTCTTGTGGGTTTTGTATCTCATTAACCTGTCTCATCTACTGTTGTGGATCCAGGTTCAGCAAGAAGAACCAGGACAGCATAAATCCTTACACATACCTGCCTTTTGGAACTGGACCCCGAAACTGCATCGGCATGAGGTTTGCTATGATGAGCATGAAACTGGCTCTTGTCAAAGTCCTGCAGAACTTCTCCTTCAAACCTTGTAAAGAAACACAGGTCAGACAGTTCACTTTCTGCATTCACAATGTTTTATTGGGGGGTTGTTTTCTTAACTGAGGGTTCGGTCTCTATGCCTAAGAATGTGATCTATTCAAAGAATAATGTATTCTCTTCGGCTGAGAATCTATTTGCCAATCAGCTCTGGAGGGCTAAGTCTGTGGCTTCATAGAGACTCAACTATAATGTTCATCTAGAGTCAGTGCAGTTAGCATGGCCTGATTATACGCAGTCCATTGAAATTCAGCAACATTTTAAACTTGGTTTCAAGTCTACAGGAAGGAAGGGGAAGTGTGTGCACAGTCGTGAGTGCAGTGATGACCATGTCGTGCCTTTTCAACAACATGATTTTCCACCAGGACTTCCAGAAGCTCTCCTGGCAGTGGTCCTCAGCCACTGCTTGCAGAATGAAATCATGGGGGAGTTAAAAAACCCTAGTGCCTAGGTCATCTCGGACGTTCTAATGTAATTCCCCCAGAGTGCGGCATTCAAAACATCTCCGTGCAGCCAAGGCGAGAATCCCTGATTGAAAGCATTTCTGCCAGATGTGAAGACTCCCACGGTCCCCCTCACCTTCCAGGAGTCCTGCTGCCATCGGGCTGGGCTCCCTTTGCATTCCAATAATAATTCCACGTGTGTCCTTCCCGCTCCCCCGACCATTCTGTCCTCCCCCTTCAAGTACTAGTTCAATCCCTAAGCCTCTCCACAGAGCCTCCTCCAAACAGTCCTGAGCCCATTTGCTGCTCTATTCTGTTATTGGTTTACACAGGCTGACGTCATGGGTCCAACCATCTACCTTAATACTTCATCATTGAACCATCCAGTTTGGTTTCTGTGTTTCCTTTGCACATAAGAACGTCTTTAACTCTAGCCCCTCATTGTGTTCCTTTCATAAATGCCTAATGGTTCCTCCCAGTCATCTGGTAAAGGCTTAAGGAGTGATGAGCAGTTAATTTACAGGTCTTGGATACAAACGTTAAACTGTTGGAACTTTAAAGATTTAACAAATGATATCTATGCACGTGCTTGTTCTGTGTGTGTCTGTCTGCAGGGGAAATATATGCATGCCATTTGAAATTTTAAAATACAAGATGTTATATTTACAGTAAGATCTGGAATCTTTCCCGGAGAGCACAAGGAATAGTTGCCATTGATTCATAGCAAGCTTGACCCTATAATAAGGCTTATTTCTAGGACTCATACATTTAATAAGCAGCTCCCCCCCTTAAGTAGGCTTTCTCAGGGAGGCGGGGGATGGAGATGGTTCTCATTTTACTTGTGGGCATCCTTATGACAGTCCTGTAACGGTGGACAGACAGGGGACTTGGCCCCGAGAGAAAGGGGGCCTCTGGCACATCCGGGAGGGGGCAGACACTCCCTGTAAGCTCCACCCAGTCATCCACAGGCTGGGCTTCTCCCCTCCATGACAATTTGCTTTCCCTTCTGTCAACTGACATTGGAAGGAAGCTCCACCAACACTGATGGAGTGACTGGGTGAGAATGGAGCTAAAAGTATCAGAAAAAATAAAAGCACTGTAAGTCTTCAGAAGTTCACCATTTGTACTATACTTGGGAGCCAGGAGATTTTTAGAAGCAGACATGATGCCTCACAAACACCTCTCCATCCTGAAACTGGATGGGTTCTACTGGGAGAAGTAACTGAGCTCTTTGGAAGCTGAGAATGGCCCATACAATTAACCTGTGTCATAACTGCACAGGATTACCTTTTGAATTCCAGCACACAAAAGATTACCTCTATATCCTTTTTCAAGATATTTTGCCATAATGTCTAAGAATCTGGTACGTTTTTAAAACTCAGTATTTTTATTAAAATTTAAATCAATAAAGAACACAGGCCAACCTGATTCTGTATCAAACCTGGTATAGAGTAAGTGTTCAATAGACATTTTTTGGAATAAATGATGGATGAATGTTCTCACTATCCAGTCCTAACACAGCTTATAGAATAAGTATAAAGGATCAAAAGACGAATGTGATCAAAAGGTACAAACGTCCAGTTAAAGTAAGTCCTAGGGCTGTAATGCAAACGTGATGACAACAGTTAACATTTCTGTTTGGTGTAAGAGAGTAGCTCCTCAGAGTTCTCACACAGGGAAAACAATATTTCTTTTTCTATCTACACAAGATGATGAATGTTAACAAAATGTACCTTGTTAATAATTTCACGATATGTAGAAGTCAAATCATTATGCTCTACACCCTAAATTTTTGCACTGCTGTAAGTCAATTATATCTCAATAAAAATGGATTTAAAAAAAAAAACCTTAAATAGGGCATAATAAGGGAATACTATGAACAACTTTATTCCCATGTGTTTTATAACATATGTTAAATAGACCAATTCTCTGAAAGAGGCAAACTATTGAAATTCAATTAGGAAATATAGACAGCCTGATCATTCCTATATCATTAAACATATTGAATTGGTAGTTTTAAAAAAATCAGATTCACATGATGCTAAAAATAGCTTTTATGTGTTTGTAAAGCTATTTTCTGTAACGTGTCTTGTCTGCTTTGCTTTCCTTGGCGGCAGTGCTCCATCACTCAGTTCTCATAGCTTGTTTAACCGTTACAGATCCCCCTGAAATTAATCACTCAGTCGCTTTCACAACCGGAAAGACCTGTTGTTCTAAAGGTGGAGCCCAGAGATGGGACTGTAAATGGAGCCTGACTTTCCCTAAGGACCTGTGCTTTATTCTGCAAGGAAGCTGCATCCCGGAACACCAGAGACCTGGACTGACTTTGTGAGAAAACCCAGAAATAAAGACGGGCGTCACCCACTGCACGTGATGGGTGACTGGGGATTCTGTGTGTTCATTTAGCTCTCTCAGGGTCTCTCTCAGGGTCTACATGGAGTGTCTACTGCGTCATATGAAGGAGGTGACTAGTAAGGGCCAGCTATGTAGACTCAGCTTATCTGGGCCTCCCAGGACCATCTCCACCCACCCCCAGTTAGTACCATCTACTCCTCCTGAGTGCTGATCAGAATGAAAATTTCTCAACAATTTTATCAACAGACCTAGTGAAAATAAGAATGATAGTGGTGACTGAAGTAGTGACATTTATGTCACAGATTTTATTTTGAATGTTCTAAATTAAATATTATAATGAACAAGTCAATAAAAATCTCTTTACCAAAGTATTATCTGATGCCAGGCTGCACATTAAGGGGAACGTACCACTGAATCAGGGAGATTCAGATGCTAAATGCTTTGGACCATCACCATCACTGGTGGGTGGGCCTTTTCCAAAACTCCAATTTGATATATTAAATAGTAAGTGTTAATCCACTGGGACTTCATCCACTGCTTAGAAAGTATGTTCATAGTTTAAATCTACCTTTTTTGGAGCAAATATTTTTCATACCACTTTGTATTCCACCCTCAATTCCCATCTGTCTTAACAAAATGAACGTGGTATAGAAGATGGTTGATTGGTCAACTGACTGGGCAGAAAGACTACAGGCACTGGTCAGTTTCACTTGGTATCGGAAGCTGCACAGGGCTCCTCCTTTCCCTCTTCTACGTCTTTCCTCCGCTCTCCTTCCCCCACGTCACCTCCCCTTCCTGGATAGTCCAGTCTAAAACCAGCAGGTGGGGCATGGAGGTGGGCAGGCATGCGCTGCAGGGCAGAGCAGAGAACGCAGGCACAGGGGCTCCAAATCAGAGACCAAGTAGGGAGGGCAGGGTGTCCACAGGGATGGCAGCCTGGCATGGCTGTGGGGACCCGCAGCACCCACTCAGATGGGTGGCCTGCAACAGCAGCCAGAGCCTAAATACCAGGGTGGAGATCCCGATTATGGTGAGGGGGGCATCCATGTGTGGAAAGGGATGAATTGTGGATTAGGTTGATCAAGGAAGTAAATATATACAGGATGATGGAGGCCAGAATTCTCACTGTTGGAGAAGGGAGTCACTTATGTAGAGAGGGAGAAAACCAGAATAAAGCCTGTGGAGTCAAAGACTGGAATGGGATGTATCTGCGTAAATCCATGCTTTTCTCGGTAGACAGATGATAGCAGAAGAGATGATATAGACAGACAGATGGTAGACAGACAGGTGGATAGATCGATACAGATACAGATAGATGGGTATGTGTGTGTGTTTGTGTAGCTATAAAAACACGTATTACCCACTTCTCTCCACTGATACAGTTTAGAAACAGTGACACCCCAATAGCAATAAGCATATCTCGTGCCCAGACCTTGGTTTGTAAACATCATTTTCCACTGAAAGAAACCAGATCTTCTTAGAGAAATGGCTGATTCCAGGTCTGGGAAAGTACATCATGATCCTGGAACATCTTGGGCTAGAAAACGAGGAAATGTGAAGATTGAGGTGGACTTGTCAAAAGGACGCAAAAGCTAGCCTGATGGATCGCCACTGACCAAATCAAGGACAAGCTGACCATCATAATAAATATGGAAAGTAAGAGATTATAAGCCATTCAAGAAAACAGAAAAACATGAGAACACACAAACAAATATAAATAAATGGGTAAACTGCAGTTTGATGAGGATACTCGCATAGCTTCAAAGTAGTGTTGCTCAAAATGCCCATTAGTTACAGGGGGGGAGGGGTAGCTTCAGAGGGGAGAAAGATGCTTTCAAAGCCTAACCAGAAATGGGATGGATTAACTGATCACACGTCAAGGGCGCAGTGACAGGATGAGGTGAGAAGAAATCGCTTCACCTGTGTGACATTTCTGCCAAGGAGGCAAACCCGAGAGAAATCCTGAAAAGAAGATGGACAAACCCAAACTGAGGAATATTCTACTCCTGGTCTGTTACTGCTTTCTCGTCTATGAAAGCATGAAGCTCATGAAGGCAAAGCCGGGCTGACAATGTTCCAGATGAAGGAGACGCCGGAGAGGGGACATCTAAAGGTGACTCACGGGCTGGGTCCTTCTGCAATAAGGACATGGTGGGGACAGGTGGGGAACTGGGGGCTCTGAGGTCTGATGGCAGTCATGTGTCTGCGTGAACTTCCTGACTTGGAGGTCGTGCTATGGTCATGTGCCGGCACATCACCGTTTGTGGGTGAGACGGGGGGTGTGAAATACCAGGTTGGCAGTTTTCTCTGACATGGGTCAGGAAGATAGTTCTTTGAACAGACTCTTCAGTAAATTTGTGATTATTTGGTGGGGTCACAAAGGCACCTTTTGGCTTATACAGCTCTCCTCAACCCTACCCTAGTCTTCTTTATTTTGATATAAGGAGGTGACATCACACTGTGACTGAGAGGTGAGGGGCTCTGAAGCTGGAGTCCTGGGTTTCAAATCCCAGCACCTTCCAGGGCTGAGTCTACACTAATCAGTGGCTTTTGGCAATTGAGGGCAAGCTCCCCTACACTTTGCATAGCTTAGATCACAGAGTTTGGGCTGAATTTCAGGACCTGTATGCCACTCGGCTGAATGCCACTGTGCACAAATTAACTCTGGCTCAGCCCCTGACTTAGGTTCCCTAAAAGCAGAGCCTGAGACAGGGGTTCAGGCACAAATGGTTTACAGAGAGGGTGCTCTCTGGAGAAGGGAGTGCGGGGAGCTGGGGAAGGCAGGAAGAAAAGGTGAGTGGCGCTGTGCTCTCTGTGGAGCATTGTCCTACTGAGGGGGTCCCAGTTTGAGGCAGGCGCCAGCTTTGTACCCCATCAGTCACGCACAGACTGGCCGTCCCATCCCCCAGGAGGCGCAAGCTCCCAGGGGCAGTGGCTTTAGTTTGGCCCAGGGAGCTTCTCCGGAGAATGGGGCAGCCTCTCTTTGGTAGCAGCCAGTGCTCCCAGTAACTGGGGCTGAATGTGGAGCCTAGGCCTAGGTTTCCAGTAGCCCTGACGGAATGTTGTAAAGACCCTGTGTCTGAAGGGCGGGAAGAGCTCTCCTTACTCCTGTGTTTTGTTCCTTTGTGATTGTCTTTTCTCTGCTTACAGTGGCCTCAACTTGGGAACTTTTTAGAAACGATTTTTGCCCCAGGGCAGGAGGAGGGGAGAGGAAGCATTTCAACCCGGGGGGATATGAGGTCCTGCAGGGGTGGGAAATGTTGGGGGTGGGGGCCCCGAGCTCACACAGCTGGCCAGACACCACCGCCCCCATGAGGATCCCGGAAAGTAAGTTCTAAACACTTATGAGTCAGGGCCTCCGCACGCACGAGGCAGTAAAAAGATCCATTTCAGCACAACCAGTAGCAGAAAAAAACAGAGTCCGCGCTCAGCGGACTCCTGGCCTTTTCATTATGTTTCACTTCAGCGTGAACTCATGTCTTCTCCTCTTGCTAACAAAACGTACAGCCCATAGCTTGTTCTTTTTTTACCATGTTTTGTTGAGTTATAATCATTTCACAATGTTGTGTCAAATTCCAGTGTAGAGCACAACTTTTCAGTTATACATGAACATACATATATTCACTATCACTTTTTTCCCTCTAACTTGTCACTACTGTCTAATGCTTGTCCTTTTTAGCACCAGGTGAACTGTTTATGAGCTCCTATGAGTGAACATTTCCTGAGGGCCTGCTGAGGGTCCTCACGCAAAGCCACCAGGAGGCCGACGTGCAGATCCAGGCTTCAAGCCCCTCCGGTCATCGACCTGGGTCTGGTCTGGTCTGCTCTGGGCTCCTTTAGGAGGGGAGGACACAGCTACTAACGCTCAGTCTATAGATCAGACAGCTGAGGCTGACAGGGTTTCAATCCCTCACCCGGGGCCGGTGTGTCGGTCACACTCCGTGGGCCAGCCAGCTCCCTAGCCAGCTGTCTGCACAGCACGGAGCACAGACGTCCCTGGAGTCCAAAGACAGCTCAGGGGCCACCTGGGCCAGGGTCCCAGCCAGGCGCTTTGCTTGTCCCCCTCTGTCTCTGGCAAATTCTTAGATTCTTAACCATTTTGACTTTTTTGACTTTGTGGTTACAAAAAGTCAGATGTTTTAGAAATTTTACTGCAGCACAACCACTAGGATGCCTATAAAAAAGAATACAAGGTAAAAAGCAAAAGAGGGCGAGAACGTGTAGAGATTGGAAGGCTCGTTCATTGCCGGCGGCGGTGCACGTGGCGCAGACACTGAGGGAAACGTCTGGCCGGACCGGACCGGGAAGTGCAGCGTCCCCGTCTGAGCCGGCAGCTGCGCCCCTGGGTAGGTACTCGGGAGAAATGAAAACAGGTTTTCAAACAAATACACGAACCTGTGGGCTCATAGCAGCACCATTCACGAGAGCAAAAGGGTGGAAACAAGGAAAATCAGCAGAGGACCCGGTAAACACACTGTAGATCCACCCACAGCATGTGATGAAACAAACTTACTTTTAAGACAAAGCAAGAAAAATGTTTTTCATACATTAAATTCTCTCTCTGCCATCAGGGCCGCCCGCCCCCCTTTGGTGTACATTGTGCGTCTGCGTCAGCCAGACCTCCTGAGAAGACAGGAGTGCCTGCTTGATGTCAGCAACACTTTTCCCAAGGTAACTCCTCAGGGGACAACACTCCTTCGAGTTTTGTAAGAGGTCACAGTGTCCAGATCTGGGCTGTCGAAACTGTCGGTAGCTTATCTGAAGTACGAGTCCTTGACTCAAAAACTTACTTAACTTGAGCTTTGACCTCTAATGGGTGGAACAGTCCTTAGAGCTTTCTGAAAGCTTGTCTCCTGGGTTCTAATCCTCCAATGGGCTTGAAAAGCAATTCTCTACTTCTTCTTACACTGACCATTAGATTAATTTTTTCATCAACAAATAGAATAGTATTCAGCCACCAAAGGAGTGAAGTACTGACACGTGACGCAAAAGGGATGAACCTCAGACACGTGTCAGTGAAAGAATCCAGACACAAGAGGCTACATATTACAGGACCCCGTTTCTGTGGGACATCCAGAGTCAGCAACTGCATAAAGAGGAAACGTGCGTGGGTGGTCGTCCGGGCCTGGGGACAGGACAGAGTGGAGAGGAAGTGCTTAATGGAAATATTTTGGAACTACACGGAGGTGTTGGTGGCACAACATTGTGAATGCGCTAAATGACACTGACCCTAGAAGCAGAGTGTCCCTAGCTTGCTCTCTGATCCACTCCCTCCTGTATTAGCAGTAAGAAAGTTGGCTTCATTTAGACACTGTGTTTTGCAGCCAAGAGATGAGAAATACACTCAGCAGTGATCATGGCAGTCAGCTGCACAATTCTCACAGCCTGAAATGCCCTCTCCCCTTCCCTCCTTCGGGCCAAATGGATGAGGAAATGGGTCAGAACACGTCTGAAGGTGGCCAGGTGAAGACGGGTCTTGAGTTGCTAACCTGAGGCGTTTAGATTTTCTCTTGGGGATGATGGGAGTGGTTGTAGGCATTTGAGCAACAGGGGAACGTTAAAGGATCCACATTTTACCCGCATCTGTCGTGTGGCTTAAGAGGGGAATTGCCTGGATGAGGCCACTTGTTAGGAAGCCACTGCAGCGATGAGGACAGGCCGGCGCGCTGCCTCTCCTCTCCAGCACACCCAACACACTCGCTCTTCTTCTTCCTTCATCTTACACTTCCTGTTTTATTAATTCCCTTCCACGTGGTCTTCTAATATTTGCCTCTGTTCTCTGATTCCTCTTGCCCTTTCTGTTTTCATCACCTTTTACTGTCCGCTTTCCTGGAAACCCAAAGGACTCTGACTGTGACACGTCCAAATCACCGGCATTATCCTCTAACGGCAGCACCGAAAGTTCAGCAAGTACCTAATTTAGAAGGATGTGCATCTCATTTTGGGTCATACCCAGCCATGTGCAAAGACATATCTGTCCCACGTGAGGCTGACGCAGCCTGCAGAGTTGTTTCAGGAGGCCCCTTGAATCTAAACATAAACACGCCACAGAAACAATTCAGAATCACAAGATCCGGCTGTGTGATCCGGATTCATGGTTTATTTGCTTGGGCAGGACTCTTCCTTACCCTGAGCTTCTGTTTCGACACCTGTCAAGTGGGAATAAAATGATTCCAACATGTTTTATCTCACAGAGATTTTCTAAGAATCCATTAAAAGCACTTTATAAAGCCTACCATGTGGTGGAGAGGTCCGTGGCTAGGTCATCAGGAGGGACACACTCTGCAGTGGAGCAGGGAGTGAGCGTCCCTGAGGGCGCCCGCCTCCTCCTCCCTTTGCTGTAAAGTCTAAGGAAGCGCTTCCGCCTCAGGGCACAGGGGGCTTTCTGCGCGATGGGCTGTGCGGGGGCCAGAAGGGACACCCCCGACCCCACCCCAGCCCTCCCTGAGGGGCATGGGGACACGCCTCACCTTGTCTCTGGGTGGGGGCAAAGCCCTGGTCACTGCCACCTCAAAAGGCCTGGGCTTTCCCACTAAATGCTTGGGCAGGGCTGAGCCTGGATTAAGGTAAGACCTTGGGCTCTCAACTTAGAAGATCTAAATTTGAATCCCAGCTCTGATAGTAATTAGTAATGTACCCTTGAACAGTCGCTTAACTTTCTGGGTCCCAGCTAGCTTATTTGTATAGGAGGCGTCGTAACAAGACCTATCTCATAGGATTGTTGGGCGGACTGAGTATCTTAATGCAGGCCAAGTACTCAGAACAAAAAATATTAGCTCTCCTTTCCCGAGGATAGGTCTTGCTCTATGTGTGTGTGTGTGTGTGTGTGTGTGTGTCTGTGTGTGTGTCTGTGTGTGTGTCTGTGTGTGTCTGTGTGTGTATCTGTGTTCTGTGCGCCCCTCTCTGTGCAGTCCCAGATGAGAAACCACTCTAGAATCCAGAGCTCAGGTCCTAAATGGGTCTATCCTATTGCATCTTGGCTCTCCATCTTGCCCTCAGGAACTCTCAGTTCTTGACAGGGCTGGGGGACTAGGGGACCTGAATGACATCGGAGGGACAGAGAATTATGCAGAAAGAGTTTAGGAAATCCTCGAGGGACACAGAGGCTGAGAGGGGCAGGCAGTGAGGGGGTCTTGCGGTTGGAATAAGGTTTTTCTGCATCAATCCCGATCAATTTCCGTCATGGACAGATGAGGACACAGACCCAGCGATGCCCAGGCTCACACACTTCCAGTGATCAAGTTCTGTTGATTCTGTTGCCTTCATATTTTTCAAGGGGAACAGAAGGAAAAGGAAGAAAAGGGAATTATATCAATGCTAAGGAAGCTTAAGCAAGGGGGTTCTTCTACTTCATAACACACGTCCTGACATGTAACTGAAATTGATTTGTGAAGTTATTTGTTTATGTCTCTCTCCCCTTTAAGTGTGGGCTTCATGAGCGCAAGGATTTGGCTTTCTTTATAATTAGTTCTTGGCACATGGACTGAACACAGCAGGCATAGATCCCATCCAACATACAGCGACACTGGGTTGAGGTGCCTACCTCCTCTCAGGCCAAGACACAATGTCCTGTCACTATCTCCCCACCCTTGGAACCAGGAGCCCCTGAAATTTTGGCTCCTCCCCTCCCCCAGCTACCCACACTTTGAGACCCGCTGTTATTCCAAAATGGCATAGTCAAATGTTGCCCTACTGAGAACAAGGAGGGCATGGGGGCAGACTTAACATAATCTTGCTTTCATTGTTTGCACACGTCAGATTGTGATCTGTGAAATTTGAATCTAACACACAAATCATTCCTGACCAATACTACCTCCCCGTATCGTGAGCAATTCTTTCAGCCAGTGGAAATCCCGACAGGCTTCCCAGAAGAGGAGTCACTTGGGCTAACAATATAGAAGGATGGGAATAGCAAATTGGTGGTGCATCCTGCATCCCTCAGTCCCTGACACCCGGTTCACCTGTACTGATGCTGAGCCTAATGCTTCCCTTGAGGCGGGAAGCCCCATGAAAAGATCGGCGGGACTCCCAAGCTGGGTCAAACTCTCCTGACAGCATCATCCGGTTCCCCAGACCAGAGGATCTATGTCACTTTTTGCCTCTGAAATGGCTTACTTACTGCTAAAATTCTATTGGTTCCCTCAGCTCCCTTCTGATTGATTATTTCCTTCATTCCGACTTCATTATTACACTCACTGCTGATTGGTCCACTTCCCTAACTTCTGATTGGTCCATTTATAGTACTTCATTTGCATAGCACTCACTTCTGATTGGTTATTTCCTTCACTCCTCATTCGTTATTACTCTCACTTATGATTGGTCCACTTCCCTTACTTCTGATTGGTCCATTTGTAGTACTTCATTTGCATGGAGCTCACCACTCATTGGTTATTTCTCTCACTCCTGATTGGTTATTTCTCTCACTCATGATTGGCCTATTTCTACAAAGCTTGTTCCTAGTTGGTCAACTTTTGTTATACTTTATTTGTATATGGTGTTGCAAAGGTTAAACTGGCAGCCTATAAAGGCCTG
The DNA here is from genome assembly GCF_036321535.1 of Camelus dromedarius. Taxonomy (NCBI): domain Eukaryota; kingdom Metazoa; phylum Chordata; class Mammalia; order Artiodactyla; family Camelidae; genus Camelus; species Camelus dromedarius. Next base: position 29,184,739 of record NC_087459.1, on the reverse strand, counting down.
TGTAAACTTACAGGCAGGGTCCAGAGCTTGGAGTGTTAACATTTCTCGGCCTGCTGGCTTAATACACCTGAGTTCCCCAATGCTCTGAGTGCTGCTTGCTCTCTTGCTGGGATCCAGGTTGGTGTCACAACTGAGCTGTGACACTGAGCTGTAACACATTTTTCCACAACACCATGAATGTTACCTGATTTTCAACTTTGATTGCTGTGGTCTGAGAAACAAAGTAAGCCGTTTACACTTGGTGAGAACACTGGGTCCATATACTTAGTTTACCTTGGCTATACTATAATTATCAGTTTATTTGTCTTTGTCTTCAACCTGCATAATGTCTGAGTCTTAGTCATATTTGTGCCCTAAATATTGAGAAACAGGCTTTGAAAGTACATGATGATCTCCTAGTACACAAATGAATAGATGATAAATATGGAGTGTTGTGTGTGGGTGGTGGGGAGCCAGGAGGGCGGGTCAGGAACACAGTATCTTTCTTCACAGTCTTAGTATGTCAGACTTCTCTCGTTAGGTGTTCCCTGCCATGGAATGAAGGGACACAAAGATAATGCCTTCCATGATTTCCCCTTCTAGAGCAAGACCATTATGCATTTGTTAGGACGTGGTACTGACCGCATTTTATTCCCAGGAAATACATGGGACTAGCCTATTGCCATTAGGATAGATGCCAAGCAGCCCTGTGGTGAGGACGGTGGGTGATGGTCATACCAGACTTAGTTCATAATCATCACAGCTGATTACCTGTTTTGGAGGAAGAGAAAAGCCTTATAGTTTCCACAAGGGCTTGGTTTCCATGAAGAAGAAGAAATGGGTTTAGTTGAGTGAATTAAGGTGTCAGCAGTTACAAATGACACCCTAATCTTTCCCTGTTGTGTGTATTTTGTGTACCCCTCGGTCTGCAGTGTAGAGAGAGACTGTACACAAGACCCCGAGTGTTCTGATGACCTGCACCAGCCATCGTTCCTGACGAGGGGTGATGGAGCCTTTACTTGTGGAGATCTATGGGGGAGCTCCTGGGTGGGGGTAGCCATCAAGATAGGAATCCGTTATTTTAACCAATTGCTAACCAGTTTGCAGTCTCGGGACTCAGTATTTCCCAGAATGACCCTTACCGTGCAATGACAAACACTGACTATTAGTATTTCAGAGCAGACTTGCCATCTATCTCGTGTTGGCTCATTTATAACACGTTGTTGAGATCAGTAGTTGGGAAGCCACTTGCACTTACTGACCCTCACTTTCTACATCTGTAAACTGGAGATTGTAGCACGATTCTATCTAATAGCGCCCAGAGAAGTCACCAAGATGGTGCAAAGCCATACCAGAATTCCTGGGACGTTCTATCCTACCTCTCTGGGGGTCATCTTCCTGCTTCTCAGGTCTGTCCTTTGTTGGTGTTCAAGCTTGCAGCCAATTGTCTCCTTCATTATGCTTCTGTAGGGCTCCATTATCCCAGACATTCCACACATATCCCACATACGTGGCATGGTTGTGTGTCTCACTCCCTCCACAGGGAGGCTGCTCCCAATGGAGGGACTGTCTGGCTTCTAATCCACAGCCTAGCACATCACCTACACCTGACATTCACCCACTTGGCCTTGAAACAGTGGACTGGTGAACAGATGTCTTCATACACTGTTCCAGTGGCAGGATTGTAACAGGTGCCTCCTGGAGAAAGATTGAAACCAAAGTTGACAGACTATGATGGTAGAAATGTCATGCTCCATGACAATCTCCCAAGGAAATATCAGAGGGCAGGTGAGATAGTTGGGACCTACTGCATTTTACCAATGCGACATCTACCCACTCAGGCTGGTGTCAGGCAGCCCCAGGGACTTTCAGACCAGAGGAATGGAAAGAGTTGGTAAGAGGTGAGTATCTCATCCTGCAGAAGGACTGAAAGTGACAAAGCATGAAGAGAGAAGGAAGCACACAAACAGCTTAAATGTCTTGTGTTTCTCTTGAGATTAACAATTTTTGAGATAAAAATTAATAATAAATTGTAAAAAAAGTTTCACATTTTCTTTCTTCCACAGCTTATGGTTTCCCAGATGAAGCAGATACAGTTCATGGGTCAGAGGGATGAAAATGAGGCCATGGAATTTCCAGACCTTTAACCCACATGTGTCTCTCATCAGGGGTGGGGTGTGGGCTCACAGATGACACCAAGTTCCACTGTAGGTCTCTGCGTTACCAGATCGTCATACCCATTAAAACCTTCCCTACTTGTCAACAGGTTGGAAGCTGTCTGCTCTGACCCCACTCAGCCCCATAGGAACTTCCTGATATCCTTTTGGAGTCCTGTGTGTATTGTGTACCTCATCATTGGTAGATAAGGTGGTTGGGGTCCACTTGACCATCAGGCTGCTTTCTCCTCTCTGCTCTCTTTATGCCCATTGATCTCGGACTTGTAGCCTTTCCAGAGACAGAGGCCATTCTCTGGTCAATAACCTGTCTAACTTGCTGTCTCCTGCAGGGCCTTGAGGTGAGACAGCCTGAATTGATATCCCCTGGTGCAGCCATCACCCCCTGGTCCATGTCCCGCCTCTCCTTCAAGGGCCTCTTGTCAGCAGAATCTGATGGGTCATCCTGCATGTGCAGTAATGGTGGCCAGGGTCCAGCCAGGCCCTCTTGTTGTACTAACAGTCCAGTGGTCACCAAAGAGCCACTTGCAAAGGACATACAATGGCCTAGAGGTCCTACCTCGACCAACTCAATTCCACAAACCTTTCTCATCCCCACTCTGCAGAAAGCACTCTACTTGGTTCCAGGGATATGGTGGTGACTAATAGCCAGGCTGTGCCCAGGTTCTCAATCTGGTGAGGGAACTAGGTGAGGAAACCAACCATGGTGCTGGAGATAATAGATTGTGTGCAGGCGACGGAAGTTTGCCAGAAGTGGTTATACCTGATCAAGAAGGTCGGCTCGGAAAGACTCTAAAGCAGAGAGCTCTGTCTGAGACGGCATCTGAAGGATGAGCAGGGGACATACAGAGGGAACACGGGGCTTCGAGGTAGGGGAAACTGCATGGATAAAGATCTGTAGACTCACCTTGTTGGAAGAATTTCAAGCATTTCCAAATGAGGGCAGTTAAGGAGAAGCAAGTTAGAGAAGATACGGTCAGCGGCTTTTGTGAGTGTCTCTGCTGACATTAATTGAGTAGTTATTGAATTCCTACAGAATACGAACACAAAGGAGGCCAAAACTAGAGTGTCCAAGATGCGTTGCCAACTTACGGCCGAGTGAGCGCCTGCACGTAGAGCACAGGTGTTCCTCCTACTGGCTGCAGCTCCAGCCCCACCCCCTTCCCAGCACATAAACCCTCCAGCCTCGCTGCATCTCCACGGGCAGGACGGGGAGCTCCACGCTCACAGGCGAAGAGCAGCGCACAAAGCGGCGAGGGAACTCGGAGGAGGGAGTCACGGAGGACAGTGGCCATGGACCTGATCCCAAGCTTTTCCATGGAAACGTGGGTTCTCCTGGCTACCAGCCTGGCGCTCCTCTATCTGTGAGTAACTGTCCAGGTTCATAATCTTTGTAAACTCGAACTTGGGGAACTAATCATTTCTCCCTTTCCCTATGTGTTTTGAAGATCAGTTAACAGACGGGAAATTGCTAAAGATTTGGGTGCTACAAAAGTTTCCCCCATTCTACCTAGAAGAAGAATCTGGAAATCATGACTGAGTCAAGTTACTAATAAACATGAGTAATTCTTGCAAAGGATTTCAGCCTGAACCTCCCAGGAGCACTCAAATTCAAAATATTTAGCAAGTATTCACTCTGGGATGGGGACCCTGAAGACTTCAGCTGCTTTTAGCTACTCATCAGTAGCTTTTGCGAATCTCACAGTGGAGGTGGGAAAGGAGACGATCAGTGAATGTGATGATTGCTTTTGGAGTCGCTGCTTTTATTTATCACCTACATGTGACTTCCTAGGTCAGTGACCCAGCTCTGAGTCAGTGACTGGCCAGCCTCCCACCTGTCCCACAGTCCCTGTGACCGGGTTCTCTCTTTCACTTTACAGCTATGGGACGTACTCACACGGAGTATTTAAGAAGCTGGGGATTCCTGGGCCAAAGCCTCTGCCCATTTTTGGAAATGTTCTAGCTTACAAAAAGGTGAGTGTTGTTTGAACCTCCTCTTTTGCTTCTCACGGTTGCAAATCCCAGCTGAGTGCCATCATAAAAGGAGGAAGTCCTGAGGTTTCACACTTCCTAGATGCCATCGTGGGCCTACGCAGCACGTGCCCATTGTCAGCTGTAGGAGCCCCAGGTTTTGCCTCGGGCAGACAGCCCAGCCCCCTGGCTGGTCCAGCACAGGACCTGATGTTCCATCTTGTGAGTACTGTGAAGCGGGTTTTCTTTCTGCCAGACGCAGATCCCCCGGAAGGTACCGCCCCCTTAGTATTAGGAGAAAAGCATGAGGGAGGTGCCCAGTCTTGGCTCATTAAACTATGTTCACTGGAGTCAGACTTCGCTGTTGGTAGCATCAGCTGTGGGTAACCTTTTTTTCCCATTCCTCCTGGATGGCTGGGAAACTTCACTTTCTAAGGCAGCCCGAAACTTCACAGCCGGGTAATTTTCACACACCTGAATTCCCTCAAGAACCGCTGAGCCGTGCTGGTGTCTCCACGCCCTAATCCACCTCTTGTGCCCGTGGCAATCTGGGGGATCTGAGAGCTGGGGCGAGAGCTTTCTGCTTTACTTCTGTGCCCCGAAAGGAAGCGCCTTACGGGGGAATCTGAGCAAAGAGTGAGTATAACCAAGATAGAGTGGTGGCTGTCTTCGACTTCAGCTATTTAACCTCTACGTGAGCACTGGGGTTTTTTTTTTTTTTTTTTGGTCTTTTTTTTTTTTTAAGCAAGGCAGAACCACTTATACAAAATCACTAGAAAGAACATGATTTAAGAAAATTATTCTCAATTTAATTTAACTGAGCAGAATGTACTAGGTGCCACAGACTATGACTTCCAGCAGAGCCTTGATGCTAATCCAGCTCTGACGCCTCCTAGCCCGGGGCCTGGCCCCTGAGCCGAAGCTCATGAGCGGCGCCCGGACGTCCAGGGGCAGAGCCTCGTGTGCAGGCTGCTCTCAGCCTCAGACTTCCTTTCCCGCAGACCTGGGGCTTGTTCCTCAGATCCTCATTCTCCCTCCTTGGCCCTCATTGTCTCATTACTGCCTAAGAACTGCTTGAACTTTGTTCCTTCTGAAAAGGCAACGATTTCCTTTCTGCCTTCCCCAGATGAAGTCCTTCGTGGATGCACTCCAAGACCCACACTTCTAGGACCCTCATTTTCAGTTAAACCATCAAATGTCACAGCAGAAACTTAGCAACCGGAAGTGTTTTGTTTGTTTGTTTTGTTTTTACAGTTACAGAAGTGAATACTCAGGGCAAGTGTTTTTTTCTTGTATGTATATATATTTGTTTACTGAAGTATAGTCAGTTTGCAATGTTGTGTCAATTTCTGGTGCACAGCACAATGCTTCAGTCATTCATAAACATAAATATATTCATTTTCATATTCTTTTTCACCATAAGTTACTATAAGATATTGAATATAGTTCCCTGTGCTCTACAGTATAAACTTGCTGTTGATCTATTTATATATACTGGTCAGTATCTGCAAATCTCCGAGTCAGGGCACGTGTTCTGTATGCACTGGCCCTCGCTGAGCTGTGGTGTCTCCCGTTCTTCTCTGGAAAACTAGAAGTCAATCCACTTTCTCATTTGTTTGCTCACTCAGTTTCTCACTCAACACACATGCCTTAGATGTAGTTAAATCTGCTAGACTAACAGAAGTCACTGGTGTCTTTAACTTCCTAACTCTGCTACAAGTCTGGAGAGGGCTCTTGAGATAAATGAAAAGGCGGCTTAACTAGGAGCTGAAGGTGTGTAGAGGAAACTCTTTTTCTCAGCTTCATTATTCTTACATGTCCACGGAGAGTAAACTCAGAGGGCTATGAGATTTTAGAGAGAACACATGCACAAGCCAAAACACTTCAGAAAGACAAGGATTTATTCAGTATTCAGACAAGGCGAGGAATGACTTAAATGCTCCATTTCAAATATCTCGTCTATTTTGTCTCCTTTCCCCCAAGACATCCCTGAGTAAGAGTTTCCTTCCATTTGCCAGTGGACAACGTTAAGACTGATTTCATGGCATTCAAGTCATTTTTGTCCCAATTAGAGGTAGGGTTCAGTACATTTTAACTAATAATTTAATGTTTTTTTTCTCCTGCAGGGTATTTGGGATTTTGACGAGGAATGTTTTAAAAAGTATGGGAAAGTGTGGGGGTGAGTATTCTGGCAACTTCCATGGGATAGATGAGGCGCTGCCCTGCGGTGAAGGGGACAGTCTCAGTGCGGAGCTGCTTGTCCTGAAACCATCTGTTGTGCAGCTTTGGGAGCTTGTTCTCCTAGGGAGCCCCGAGGTCACCAGGTGTGCAGGTCTGCAGTCTGAGTCAGGCCTGGAGAGCTGCAGGCCATCACTTTCCTCCAGCCTTTGATGGCCCAGGGACTCCGAGCATCACCTCATGCCCAGTATCTTGCTCTTCCTCTTTTCTCCATTTTGCCTTCTTTGGGGCACCCTTAATTGCATCAAACACATTATTCCGGAACATTCTAACATGTGCTCATAAATGTATGTGTTTACCCTTTGCCACATGATTCGCTTTCAAGGAAAAGCCACAATTCCTTTATTTAAGTTTTGAGTTTAAAAGTATGTCCTTATTAAAGAAGGACTGGGGGGTAGAGGTAACAAGAGAAGGACACCCTTCCTACTCTACTTTTTATAACTTCCTCTGCACAGAGGTGTGGTTTTCCTTTAATTTTCAGGCAAGACTTTTCAATAGAAGTGTATAGAAAAACTGCTTTAACTACTCTATTCCTCTGACTTTGAAAAGATGTGGGCTATCTCTAGCCCAGGTGTTGCTCGTGGGCTGGAGGACTCGATGACTTTGCAGAGCGGCCTTGGCAGAGGCTGTTGCCTCTTGCAGCTGTTGGAGGTTTGGTGAGAGCAGCAGGACAGCTGTGATGTGATGCTTATTTGCTTAAAGCATGTGGGAGAAGGCTCTGCCTCTCCGTACCTCTTCATCTTCTCTCGTCGAGTCCTCAGAAACCGTAAGGCCCTGCTGAGCTGGCATGGCCCACAAGGGCAACGGGATAGAGTGGGAAGAGCCCGCGGCGCTGCATGGTCCCGGGACCGGCTCCAACATGCAGTGCTTCTGAGCTCCGGATGGAGTCACGTTTTCATGGTGGATCCCAGTCCTCTCTTGAGAAAACAGTTCTTGTGCTTGGGTGTAAACAAGAAACCCCTGGGACGGCAGGTTACAAGTCAAGACTTGCCCCTCACCGCAGCATCACTGACTCCGGAGGATCTGGGAAGGGGCCCAGGAATCTGAATTTTAACTGGTAGTGGAGGAAATACGAAGGCTGGTGTGATACCATGAATATAAAGGGTCACCCCAAACCACTATTCCGTCTCCACTGAGGTGTTTTTGAGAAAACATGGCGAGAAGAAGGGACTCATCCAAGAAACATGGTCAGTGAGGTGGAGGAGCAGCCAAACTGCCTCCAAAGTCACTTCCGGCCCGGCTTCAGCACTAAGCACAGTTGACGCGCACTTAAACCCTCTGAGCTTCAGAATAGTTTTCGGAAATAGCGCACTGATTCTCATCCATTTATATACGTGATCACAAAACCATTTGAAATTCCTCTGTGAAGTCGAAGGAGCAACAGGTGACTTGCAGAAAATCTTCCATTGTGTTCTAGCAATTGCAGCTGATTCACAGTGGAAGACAACGTGCCAGCAGGCAGTATGATTCAACTTACGGGAAATGTCCCAGCAGTGGCCCGTTCCCGGGAATGGACATCCTCACAGTCAAGAGATGAGGCCAGAGTGGGGTGTGTCACACACGAAGGGTCAGCTTTGGGTGGCAGGCGTGTCAAAAGTGCGTCTGCCCTGCTACAGGAATGTCACCGCCGTGGGGCCCGAGGCCCACAGGGGACCCCCGCAGAAGAAGACATGCAAGCAGTGGAAAGAGAACATTTCAGAAATGAATTCTACCTGCTGCTCTGACTTCCTTTATTCTCTTTGTCCTTTTGTTTCAAATTATTCTAAACTTGATGCTACCAAGGATATCTCCTTATTATTTTTTTTAATATTTCAAAAAAAAAATAAAATAGGGAAGAAATCTTTGACGATCCTACTGCCACTTGTGGACCATTCCACATCTTCCATCTGCAGACACACTGCTACCTCTTTGTGATCAGTGTGTCTTGAATTTTGACCTGACTTTATATCATATACATTTTTCATGTTTCTTGAAATGTTTTCAAAAATGACTGAGTAGGTGGATTCTCCTTAATTTTGTTTGTTTGTTTGTTTCCACATAATTAACTTGCCTTCAATGATTTACTAAGCCAGCTTAGTTTTTGAAAGTGAAATATTTGAAAGCCTTAAAAATTATGAAGAGTGGTAGAGGGAATCCCCCTGCACACACCCCTAGAGCGAACCGAAGTGTTAATGTATCCCTAGCCATCATACCAGGAGTAAGGCTTATGTAACGGCAGGATGACCATCTGGACTCCAGGGGTGGCTCCGGCTGCACAAACCAGTTCGTTCAATCTAATCAGCTCTGTTTTCTGCACGCAGGTTTTATGATGGTGGACAGCCTGTGCTGGCAATTCTTGATCCAGACATGATCAAAACAGTGTTAGTGAAAGAATGCTATTCCACCTTCACAAACCGGCGGGTAGGCATGTGTTTTTAAAATTTTAATTCATTCATTCGTTATTAAATTTTCATTTTGAAATAATTATAAATTCACAGGATGTTCTCAAAAGAAAAATTTACAGGGCGGACCCGTGTTATATACCTGCATCATGCTTCCCCCAGTGGTAATATCGTGAATAAATGTCGTACCACAGCAGAGCAGGACGCTGACTGTGACACTATCCACAGAGCCAATTCCGCTTTAATCAGTTTTCTGTGCGCTCTGTGTGCTCTCTGAAAATTTGCCATGGATTTAGGTTTGTGTAAGTACCACCACAACCCATATACAGAATTATTCCAGCCCCGCAAGGCTCCCTCCGTTGTTTATGGTCACAGTGTGTACCTGCCCTTCTCCACTTACCCGGGTTTTTAGCAGAGCAGACTTTGTTTTATTTTGATGAGGCAAACCTAGCATTGTTTTCTTTTATAGGTTGTGCCTTTGGTATGAATTCCCAAACCTTCACCAAGCCCTAGATCCTGAAGTTTTTCTCCTTTTTCCCCCCTAAATGTTATATAGTTTTATGTTTTACTTTTAAGCCTGTAATCTATTTTGTGGTTTTGTTTTGTTTTGTACTGTCTAAGCTGTTCCTCCACCATTTGTGGTAAGACTGTCCTTCCTCCCCACAGCCGCTCCTGCCATGTAGTTGACACTGGTAGTCCCTGCCCTTCTTAGCGCCTGCTTGTTCTTAGATGTCTCAGCTCTGCCAATCTCTGGGTGGCGTGAGACCAAAGCACATCACTTTTGCAGTGTTCTCAGCGGCTGAGAAAGTGCTCACTCGCTCTGCTGTCCTCCTCCCAGCGAGGAGCGCCCTCTCAGGCTGGGAGCCCCGCGTGGCGCTGAGCAGCGCTGGCCTTGGGGGTGAGCTGATGCGGGCAGAGTGGAACTCTCCCCCGTGTCTTTTTTGTCAGTTTTTCTCAAGTTTAGGCTCTACTGAGTTGCTGAAACTTCTTAAGTGACTCCTAAGGTTTCCTAGATCTATTTTTCTACGTTGCTAGCTGTCTTACTGTTTTTCTTTGTTGGGCAACAGAGCCTGGAATCTCCTTCTCTGCCATCTCGATGAGGTTAACCCAGGATTTCATCATTAAGTGTCATGTTTGCCGTAGTTGTTTTTTGTTTTTTGGTTTTTTTTTTTTTTTTTTGCTAAGTGTCCTTTATCAAATTAAAGTAGTTTCCCTCTGTTAGTAGTTTGTGAGTTTTTATCAGAAATGGGTGTTGGGGATATCCATTTTAAAACAAAATTTAATTCTGGAAGACTGTGGAAATTTTCAAGCAGTTTGCTTTGATACGCCAGTCCCAAGCTCAGAAATAAAAAAATTTTTTCCTTCTTAACCGTGGGCAAACAAATGCAGCGGAAATTGTTTTTCATGTAACATCATTATTTATTCAGACTAGCAAATAGTTCCCTAATCTTTCAAGTGCTAAGCACTATTATTTTAAACAATCACCATAGCAAGACCTCCCCTGTCCCGGCGGCTCAGGCTTTAGATGTATGTAAAGGCAGAACCTGCTTGGTCAGCATGCACTTTGCCAAGGCTCTCTGGCTCCTGTCACCAATCCCCTTCCTTGTACCTTGCACAGCCCAGGAGGATGAGCTCAGACCTACACCCGTTTATTCCCCTGGAAGACCAGTTTCCCTGCCCGTGGGTCTTTTGCATGAAAAAGGAGATTGGACTAGAAAGTCTGGAAAGGACATCAGGTGGCTGGGTGTCTCCTCAAAGGAGGCTGTGCATTTGGGATAAATATTTACTGACCATCTGCCTTAGGGTCAGCTTCGAAGCACACAGTCACGGAATATTTACTGAATAAATGCTGCACATTTAACACAATTTCCACAAATGTGGAGAGCTCCAAAACTTATACAGGGAAAAATGCGTTTTTTTCAACTCTAGATTTTTGGTCCAGTGGGAGTTATGAAAAACGCCATTACTCTGGCAGAGGATGAACAGTGGAAGAGAACACGAATATTGCTGTCGCCAAGCTTCACCAGTGGGAAGCTCAAGGAGGTAAGGAAAGAAGAGGACCTGCTATTAGAAACTTAGAGAATAAGGTAGAAAATGAGATCACAGTCCCTTTCCAAGGAGGGATCTGCTGAATTGCAGCTTCCTAAAACTGTCTTTCAGCTTGACCTCCTGGAAGCAACATTGTAAGATTCGTTATAAAATGTCACTTACAGCTCCATCATGGGAAAGCCTCATCTTTCTAGGACTTGAGTCTCTGTGTTTAACCTCAGGTGCTGTTGTATTTTGTGCCTAGATGTTCCCCATCATTGGCCAGTACGGAGATGTGTTGTTGAGAAACCTGAGGAGGGAAGCAGAGAAAGGCAAGCCCGTCACCATGAAGGAGTAAGTAGGGGCGAAGCTGCCCGTGTTCCGGGCTCTGGGCAGACCTTCCAGCTGCCTGCCGCGGCGCCGACATTCCCACTGCTGAGTTACCGTAATGACCAGACAGAAGCAGGTGTGCAGTGGTTTAACTCCAAGGGGCATCCTAGAAAGAGGTGGATCCCCGAAAAGAGCAGGGCAGCCAGGAGAGAAAGAAGAAACACGGTGATGTCGATTTTGAGTGCGGACGCTGGGGGATGATGGCAGGGGAAGGGCCTTGGTACACACTGGTGGGCCGTGGCTGGGGTGCAATCATCACAATCCGGAACTTGGAACAACTTACATCTCTTCACAATGTTGCTGAGAACACCTGAAGTTGCTAACTATTACCTCTCGCCACGACTGCTACTTCCTTCAGTCCCAAAGGAGAGAAGGCCCCGCGCAGGTTATGGGCAGGGTGACCGTGGGATTGAGCGTCTAGACTGGGGTTTTCTCCGTGAGGCAGGAACAGCAGGTCAACTGGGCCTGCCCTGAAAACCTGGGGACATGCGGTCACTTAGCTGTTACAGCTCTCAAGTCAATTTTGGAGTGATTTATTAATTTTTTAACTAGAAACATGTTTACTCCTTACATTTTACAGAAATGACTCTGCCCTCGGGGCAACCGCAGATCAGCGGCGCTGAGGAAGAGCGGGTCTCTGCAGCCTTAGCGGGGTGCACGCCAAGGCGGGCTCATGTTTCTGGCAAGTCAGAGCAGGGTGCTGCTGTTCTGGGACGTGCTTAAGAGGGAGCACTCTGAGCACAGGTCTGGGTTGAGGCGAGTCCCCTTTCTAGGCTGCCTGAGGACATTAGCGATTCCATCCTTTGTCCTGCTCAGACACGGTGCGTATACACCTGCTTTTGCCCATAGTCAAAACACGCTACTGCAATTTGTGTGATTGTGGGCGTCCATCCCTCTATGACCGAGTTCCTTGAGCCGAGGGTCTAACTTGACTGAGTCCCAGTCGTCCCTAGCACAGGGCCAGCTGTGTCTTTGGCAACTCATATACACCTCATGACCCAGTGGTACAGTAGCATAGACTGTTCAGAGGATCCAGCTGGTGGTTCTCAAAGTGTGGTTCTTTACCTCCTTGCCTGGGCAGCTTATTTTTCATGCATTTCTTGTTGCATATGTTGGAAAAGGATGGGAAAGTCGTGCTAGTTTGAACCGTCCATGTCTTTGTTTCTGCACTCAGCATTTTTGGACCCTACAGCATGGATGTGATTACCAGCACATCATTTGGAGTGAACGTTGATTCCCTCAACAACCCACAGGATCCCTTTGTAAAAAATGGCAAGAAGCTCTTAAGATTTGACTTCCTAGATCCACTCCTTATCATATCAAGTATGTAGACTGTTCTGTGTTTTTCTTTACTCCCTCCCTCCCCTTCTCCCTTTATTCCTTCTTTCATTCCTTCCTCCACCCTTCCTTTATTTATGTTTCTTTCTTTTCTAAAGAGCTATATTGAGATAGAATTCACATAGTGTGTAATTCTCCCCTTTAAAATGTAAACTTCAATAATATTTACAATCTGTGTCGCCGACATATGAATGGATCAGGAAAATGTGGTATGTCAGTGTGTATGTGTGTATATATGCCTTTGCACCATGGAATCCTATTCAGCCATGAAAAGGAAGGAAATCCAGATTTTGCATGATGTGGATACCCTTTGAAGGCATTATGATACGTGAAATAGGTGAGATGGAGGGAGATAAACACTTGAATGTTGAATCAAAAAGAAGAAATCCAACCTCATACAAAAACTATTTCAAATTTTTGGTTATCAGAAGTGGGGGTTGGGTGGTGGGAGAATTGAATAACAGTGGCCAAAAGGTACAAACTTTCAGTTGTAACATAAATAATTGTTGATGGTATAACGTACAATATGACTAACCCTGCTCTGTGTTGTGTTCTTATGTTGCTAAGAGCATAGAGCCTAAAAGTTCTCAACACAAGGGAAAAAGAACATTTTTTATGACTATGTGAGATAATGAATGGTAACTAAGCCTTTTTTTTAGCTTATTTAACATTTTTTTATTCAGTTATAGTCATTTTACAATGTTTTATCAAATTCCAGTGTAGAGCGCAGGTTTTCAGTTATACATGAACATACATATATTCATTGTCTCATTCTCTTTCGCTGTGAGCCACCACCAGATTAACTAAACTTACGATCTTAATCATTTCACAATATATGCGTTGTCATTATGCTGTACACCTTAAACTAACACAGTACAGAGTGTCAGTTATGACTCAAAAAACTGAAAAAATGGCTTTTATTACATTCAGAGATATGTGCAACCATTACCACAGTCAATTGTAGAACATTTTTGTCCACTCAGAAACCCTGTATCTTTTACCTGTCACCTCGCATGCCCCTTGCCCCTGAGCGACCACTATCCTACTTTCTAAGCACAGATTTGCCTGTTCTGGACACTGCATGTAGATGACAGGTGGAATGATATACGTGGTCTTTTGTGGCTGGATTCGATCCGTTGTCGTGATGTTCTCAAGGTGTCCCCGCATTGTAGCATGGATCATTTCTTCGTATGGTCAATTAATATTCCATTAAATGACCTTCCTGCACTTTGTTCATCCATTCATCAGTGGATGGACATTTGGGTTGATTCCACCTCTTGACTGTTGTGAATCGTGCTGCTGTGCACATTCGTGTACAAGTTATTGTTGAAATCCCTGTTTTTGATTCTTTGGGTTAGTACTCAGAAGTGAACCTGCCGAGCTGTATAGATACTCTTTGTTTAATTTGTGAGGAACTGACAAGCCATTTCACACTATAGCTGCAGCGTAGTACATTGTCACCGGTGATGTGTGAGGGGTCTGCGTTCTCTGCATTCTTGCAAATGCTTGGTCCGCACTTCTCCTTCTTTTTTATTATGGCCACTCCACTGGGTGTGAAGCAGAATCTCCTTGTGGTTTTGATTTCCGTTTCCCTAATGGCTAGTGATGTTGAGCAACTTTTTATATGTTTGTCGGCCATTTTAGTATCTTCTTAGATAGATGTCTAGTCACATCCATTGCCCATTTATAATTGGATTGTTTGTCCTTCTGTTGTTGAGTTGTAAGAGTTCCTTCTATATTCTAGATAAAGTCTCCTATCGAGATGCATGATTTGAAATATTTTCCCCTTCTGTGTATGTCTTTCTACTTCCTTGATTGTGTGCTTTGAAGTGCAAAATTTTAAACTGTGATAACCTATAAGTCTTATATTTTTTCCTTTCATTTTCTGTGCTTCTGGTGTCATATCTAAGAATTCACTGCCAAATCTCAGGTGATGACGATTTTCCCCTCGGTTTTCTTCTAATATTACGCATTATTGGCTCGTATATATATGGTGTGAGGTAAGAGTCCAACTTCATTGCTTTGCATCAGCTGTGTGTTGTCCCAGCACCTCTTATTGAAGACTATGTTGTCCCCTTTAATGGTCTTGGAAGACTTTTTAACATTCAGTTTATAGTATACACATGAGGATTTATTTCTGGACTCTAAATTCTATTGCATTGATGTATATGTCCATCCTAATGGCAGTAGCACATTGCCTTGATTATTACACCTTTGTGGTGTAAGTTCTGAAGTCAGGAAACGTGAATCCTACAACTTATTTCCTTTTTCTTTTTCAAGATTAGAGGAAATCATCCAGTCTTTGATGATTCAGTGTCATGTTACATACGAATTTTTCCTACGTGGCCTCCGTCATGTTGGGGAAATTCCCTTCTGCTCCTTTTTGTTGAGAGTTATTAGCACAAGAGTGTATTGGATATTGTCAGATGCTCCTGCAGCATCTTTAGATGATCATATGCTTCTGTTCTTTATTCTGCTGCTGCTACGTATTACACAGCCTTGCATTCCTTGGATAAACCCTCCCTGGTCTTGGTGTAGACCTCTTTTTATATTTTGCTGGATTCATTTGTTGAGAATGTACGCATCCACGTTCATAAGATATGTTGGCCTATGGTTTTCTTTTTCTGTGCTATCTTTGTCTGGTTTTTGTATCGGATTGATACTGGCCATGTACAATGAGTTTGGAAGTGTTCCATCCTCTTCTACTTTTTAGAAGACCTTAAGTAAAATTGTTGTTAACTCTTCTTTGAATATTTGGTAGTATTCCGCATTGCAACTTTCTGGACCTGAGCTTTTCTTTGTCAAATTGTGGGTTGATTACTTGATTCTTGATTACTAGCTCAAACTTTGTACGTCTTATAGGTTCATTCAGATTGTCTATTTTCTGGCATCTGTCTCTGTAGTTTGTGTCTTTCTAGGAATCTGTCCATTTTATCTAAGCTAACTCATTTATTGGCCCACAGTTTGTTTTGGTATTCCTTTCTAGTCCTTCTCATTTGTTTACTGTAAGTAGTAATCTCCCTTCTTTATTTTCATCACTAGCAGTTTCACTCTTCTGTCTTTTTCTCTTGGTCAATCTAGCTAAAAAGGTCTTTTCAAAGAATCAACTCTTTGTATCATTGACTTTCTCTATTGCGTTTTTATTCTCTAGTTTATTAGTTTCTACTTCAATCTTTATTATTTTCTTTTCTCCTGCTTCCTTTAGTTTTTCTTTGCTCCTCTTTTTCCATATGTCACAGTGGAAAGTTAGGTTATTGATATGAAATTTTTGTTCTTTTAAAATATAGATAGGTAAAGCCATAAATTTCTCTCTGAGCACTTCTTTTGCTGCATCCCATCAGTTCTGATATGTTGTGGCTTCAGTTTTGTTCACTTCAAAGTGGTTCCACGTTGTCCTTTCAATTTCCTCTACAACCCATTAGTCATTTAGGAGTGTATCATTTCACTTCCACGTATTTGTGAGTTTTCAATTTTTTTTCTATTTATAATTTCATGCCATTGTGCTTGAAAGACATACACTGTATTAAATCTATCCAGTTATTTTTTGAAGAACATGATTAACTGAAGTAACGGACTATGGTCTATTCCATCCGAAGAGACTGTAGTTCAATAGTTAAAAGGCAATGAAGCCCAAGGTGTAATTCTATCCCTCTGATCACTCAAAAGATGGAGAAAGGGCCCCTGATCTCACTGCTAGTCATGGCTCCTAGGGGTGGACTGCCCTTGCTCAGGCCTTGGCTTGGAGTGTAAGCACGGGTCCCAGAGGGAATGACTCCCTTTTGAGAATCCTGGTGTCTTCACTCTCTGACTCGTAGCACAGATTATAATTGCTGCAGGGAAATTGTGCATTTTCACTGTGCTTTCCTTTTATCTTTTCTCCTACAGTGCTCTTTCCATTCCTTTGCCCAGTCCTTGAGGTGTTAAATTTCTCTTTGTTTCCGAAAAGTGCCGTGAATTTTTTCATCAGATCTTTAGAAAGGATTAAAGAAAGTCGCCTCAAAGATGAACGAACGGTAAAATCTGGTGGTGTGATATGAGGCTGTTCACGTGTGGGTAATTTATTATTGAGCTGTATACGTACGATTCATGTACTTCCCTGCATTGTTCAAGGTAAGTAGAGAACTATGGATTTTAGAGCAGGGGGGTCCTAACAATTTGGGGTAAATAAATATAGTAGAGTCTGGGGAAGAAGATAAGAACAGGAGTCAGAGAGCAGGGCTTAAATTTAATAACAGGCATGCCAGTTAGCACGTCACTGCAGAAATACTGTTGGGTTAAGACTTCATGCCATTTACCTTCAATAAGTTGTCAAAGGATAAAAATCACTGTCTAAAAGTTATTTTACTCATAGTTCACCAAATATTAGATTGGCAAAGAATCACTTCAAATCCAAGCCTCCTGTCTTACAGACTTTCCGCTGCACACAAGAGGCACCTGGAGGAGTGTAGTCTATGTGCAGCCGTCTCCTAGTCTGGAGCGGGCCGGAGTCTTGTCTGGGCAATGAGGCTGCAAGCCGGTTAAGCCAGCCTTGGCCCAAGAGGACTCGAGGCCAGCGCAAGGATATTAGGGGCAGGGCTGGGTGCTGGAAGGCACTGGGAATTGTGTGGAGTTCTGGGAGGGTGAGGCACTTGAACAAGCTTCAACAAAAGCTGCCGATGAACTCTGCAAATGTGGGGGATTCATTTATGTGACCATTCATCAAGAATTAAAGCTGAGAGTGTGTATATGTCCATGAATGACTGAAAAATTGTGCTGAATGCTGGAATTTGACACAACATTGTAAAATGATTATAAATCAATAAAAAATGTTTAAAAAAAAAAAGAATTAAAGCTGGATGGGAGAGAAAAGAAGACTGAAGCCACAGGCTATCTCCTGCGCGCAGGTGTAACAGGAGAGAGAGCAGGTACCCCTTTGGTTAAGAAGCCGTTTCAAAGGCCAGAGAAGCCCAAGATCAGAGAGAGGCCAAAAAGCCGTCGGGCCTGACGCCTGGGCTTCTCTTAGGGGGACGTCGCACCCGCCCAGATGTGCAGCTGGGCATTTTTGTCGACTGAGGACTCAGGTGATACGAGTCAGACTCCTGCTCTGTAAGGGGGCATTTTCTTAGGAAAGAGGTGGAATACTGCTCTCCTGATTTATTTCTGTCTTCACAAGTAACTTTCTGTCACTGAAATTTCTCTTTCTGTTTCCAGCACCGAGTGGATTTTCTCCAGCTGATGATTGACTCCCAGAATTCCAAAGAAACGGGCACCCATAAAGGTAACCAAGGAATATTTCAGAGGGCCACTCTGGGGAGCTGCAGATGTAGGGGGTGGGTCTGAAAATGTGCAGGAGGTTTTCCAGGCTGATGAAATTTTGCAAAATTGAAGAATGTCCAATGTTAAAAAAGAAACAGTAGCCAGAGGTACTTCCCAGAACTACGCTGGCACAACTTTGTTCAGAGCTTGAAGGGCGAGTATGACAAGAACGTCACGCCCAGAGTCAGTCCTGGTCCTGGACCACCTGCAGCCCAGCCTCTGGGGGGCTTGTTTCCAGTGTCAATTCTCAGGCCCCTCCAGACCCACCGAGTCAGAGCCTCTGCCTGGAATTTGCACCAAGGCTTCATCACATCGGGAGGGACATTGCCCCTGTGTTGGTGACCTCAACTGGGAACACTTGGTTAAAGCTGTGTTCACTGGGTTTCTCTACTATAAAGTTTAATTTTTCCTTTTGTCATTAATATGTAACTTGTGGAGAAGCATCTGAGACTATATATTTTGTTCCTCTTCAAAGAGTCA
Organism: Camelus dromedarius; assembly: GCF_036321535.1. Classification (NCBI taxonomy): domain Eukaryota; kingdom Metazoa; phylum Chordata; class Mammalia; order Artiodactyla; family Camelidae; genus Camelus; species Camelus dromedarius. The sequence goes on along the minus strand of NC_087459.1, from coordinate 29,166,465 downwards.
CCCACTAGTTTTATCACCTATGTATGAGCTTTGACTGAAATCTTACTCTGACGGCTGCAAAATGATGACTTTCTAACTGCATCATTCTTCTGCATTTATGAGTCTGAAATTTTGTAAGGGAGAGTTTTCCATTCTCCCCCATCCATTGATTTGTTCATTTATCTATATCAGTATGACCTCATGTATAACTAATTACTCTCTTACATCATTCTTTCTTTCTTTTTTTGAGAATAGAAAAGGAGGGTACTAGGGGTATGCTGCCATAGACAACAGCAGGCCACATGGAAAACAGGTGCCTGTGTGAACATCAAAGGCGGCTGTTGGGGTCTTTTATAAGGTCGGGTCACAAGGTGCCTGATCGGCTTGTACACGAGTTTCTGATTGGCTGTAGGTGAGGTAAGAAGTTTAGGGTCTGTGAAGTTTATGACTCTGATAAGGTGGGCTGAAACAAGCCCGCGTAAGCTGTTGTGAGATTAGACATTACCCCGGGTATTAGTTTGTTAGGGGAAACACGCCCAGTAAAGGATGTACTTTATCTGTTGAGGGATCACAGGCAGACTTCTGAGAACCCAGGGATGGGGGTCATTGGACTTTTGAAGGACGTCAGTTGGCCTCACATCCCCCCCGACAGATTGGCAGTGACAGATCTTTGAAACAAGGGTGAAGGTCTCATCTTCTGTATCTGCTTCCTGCTGAATGTGGGGTGTCACGCTGTCCCTGTCTCTCATGCTAATCTGTCCAGGGTTTTGGGTCCCCGACATGCCGGCAGCTTTCAAGGTGGGAGTGGAAGGAGACCCCAGTGGCATCCAAGGGCTGCATCACCAGGATGTTGGCTTGGTTTACGGCAGCAATCTTGGTAGGAGGGGTGCATTTGTTCCTAAGTGCACAGATCTTGCAGCTCAAAGACAGACATTCTCTTTTGTAAGAGAGGAACACAGCATAAAAAAATGTGGATTCCAAGATAAATAGATAAACCCAGCAAAAACAGAGAGAAGAAATTTGAGGATGTCTGAAAAGGAAGAACTTATCCATTCAGGGGACTAAGAAAAGTCATTGGAGAAGCAGTCAAAGGTCTGTTTAGGGACCACCTTGTGCTGAACTTTGGCATAAGGACGCCCAGAGCAGTGCGGTTTTGTGAGACAGCTCTCCTTACTGGCCAAGGCAGATGCCACCCTTAATGATTTTAGTGCTTTTCTAGATATGAGGAGATGCAAGAATTTGGGTCATAAATCCTTCTCCTGAAAACATCTAACTACCCGAAGGCCCGTTTCATCAGTTTTTGCAAAGCTCAGAGCGCCTCACTTCCGACCTCCACCCTGAGCTCCTTTCAGGGGGTGCGGAGGGCCATGGCCTTCAGTGGCTTGCGACCTAACCCTTGTAGCGGCAGATGGCCAGCGCCCTCGTGATCAAAAAGTCACCACGGCTTGGAAGGCGTTTCATGACCGTTTCACCCCGGGCACGAGGAGCGCTCACTTCTAGGTCAGGCGGGGACTCGTTGACAGGCCGCCCACTTGCTGGACGAGGCCTTCTGCACAGGAGCAAAAACCTCTGGCCCACCTGCCTTACTGGCCCGTTACGCTCCAGGGAAACGTTCCCTCTTGTTGCTTCTTCCCACATCTACGGTTACCCGGAACCGTACTCACAGCTCCCCCGCAGAGCTGGAGCTCTGCTTACTGCGTCAAGCTGCTGCCTGTTGCTCTGACTGAGCTTCAGTGACTTCGGAAGAAAATCGTATCTGTGGCCAGGATGAGAGCAGGTAGTAACTGGCCGGGTGTGGGAATCCCACCTAGTAATCTCGTTAGGGGCCTGAACAGAACTGTAAGTTCTTTTTTCTAGAATAAATTTCCTAAAGGCCTAGCAGTTAGACCCCTGGAGTGGAGAAATCCACCAAGAAGTACTGGACTTAGGTACTTAACCATAAACCTGACAGTTAGATGAACTTGACTCTGAATAAGATCATGAAATACATTTAGATTACTGAGCTTTAGAAACAAACCTAAAATTCCTTTAATAATTCAATTAAACCTTGTAATAATCCCCAGGGGCAGGACAGCTTCTTGTTGGCAGTGCCCTACCCCCTTTGTTGTAACCTAAGGGCAAGACATGGCCTGGGAGGTGAGTCTTGTAAATACAGACCTCAGTTAGTAAAACTAGAATTTAAAACCCATCAGTTATAAAAGAAGTTGTATTCAAACTGGGTTTCTGGCAAATGGAACAAATCAAAGACAGTTAAATCCTTTTTACTAGTATTTATGGAAAAGAGACAAGATTTCTATTTGTCCTTAACAGGTTAAGTTCCAAATCATTTCACCCCTTTCTTGAAAGTTGCATTTTAGAAAGATGGTGAGATCAGGGTTCTCAGAGAAGGACAGGTAGAATATTTGCATCTCAAAGGCAAGTTCCTCCTAGAATGACTTTGCTCCCTTAGAGGCCAGAGAAAGGTTTTTTTTCTTTTTCTTTTTCTTTTCCTTTTCCTTTTCCTTTCTCTTTTTCTTTTTTTTTTTTTTTTTTTTCTAAGATACTCACAAGTGCCCGAAGCAGGGGAGGCGGGCGGGGGTGGTGGTGATGGGTTGGCGGGCTCTGGGTTCTGTCTGGAGCCACACCTCTGGTCCGGGCACAGAGGGAGCAGTGGCAGCGGCAGTATCTGGCTTGCTGTTCGTCTGTTTCCTTACCTCTTTTCTCCTCTTTAGCCCCGATATTTCCCCCTAATTGTTGGAAATCTTAAAGACGGTGTCCAGTAAAACAGGAAAAGAGAATCGGGAGGGACATGTGCGGCAATTTTTACGAAGATGCGAGTTTGGGGAGAGGGCAGTAAAGGCCTGAGCATAGGGGACTTCAGACGATTTGCCCAGTTTGTGACAGACAGAATCAAGCTGGAAGATTGTATTATAGCTCAGAGCTGCTTTTGCTTTAACGTCTGGGGATCAGCGTTATCCCAGTGTTTTAAACTGCAATCCAAAGGTGAGTCTCGGGGAATAGAAGAGGCGTCTCCCGCTGTAGCTAGGGCGGTATCAGAGAGAAGGTTCTACTCTATCCTGGGGCAGCCTAGCCCAGAAGGACACAGGCTGAACTTGTGGTGTCCTTTTACTTTGAGTGTCCCCCAGGAAAGACAAGCCAACCAGTGCAAGGGCCAAAACCCGCACAAGGGCTGTAAAGCAAAGACAAAAAGTGGGGGACTCACCCACCAGCGACTTCTACCTGGCGCAGTGATTGAAGGCAGGAGGCTCAGCAAATCTGGAGGTGTGATCCGCAAAAAGTGGAGAGAAGGTTCAGGGGTGCACCACGTGGTTGGGCTGGAGAGCCAAGGCGTGTCTCAAGGGCCAGAGTCAGAGGAAGGGGGAGACTGAGGAAGGGAGAGATGGAGAGGAGGGTATTTGGAAAAGAAAAGACCCCTTTCCCATGAGTATTCAGCACCAAGGGCCATCTGTCAGACTGGGTTTCAGAGCCCGCTGAGAGGAACCTGGTTCCTCGGTCCTTGGCTAGACTTTGCAGAATTTGTGAATGACAGGGAAGAGCAGGAAAGTATGAGAGAAGAAAGGAAAGCAGAAGAGGGAAGACTGCCCTGAGGATTCCAGCCTCCAGAACAGAGCATCTGATCAAGCCAAGGGGAGACTCCCGTAGGGAGGGGGGCAGAGAGAGAGACAGAAGCCCCAAGGACCGCCTGGGGCACCAAATTGTGGCAACACACAACACGGTGGGAGACGGGTGACACCGTGACGCACGGGTTGGTGAAAGAATTTACCAGAGATGAAGGACAAGACTAGAAAAGTTATTTATTAGCGGTGCGCCGCCATGGACAGCAGTGGGCCTCACAGACGGGAGGTGCCTGTGTGAGCCCATCCGTCTTTGTTTTGAGTCTCAGATTCTCTCAGGTTTTCCACTGGAGCTTTTTCAAGTGGGCTCCTGTATCCTTTCCTTTTCTTCTTTTTAAAATGTTTTTTCTTTTCAATAGACTGTTTTTAGAGCAGTTAGGTTCACAGCAAAATCACGTGGAAAATACAAATATTTCCAATATACACCCTGCCCCAGCCCGCACGCGGCCTTGCCGTCATCAAAAGAGCACCGCGGAGGGCTGCGCCTGTGACAGGCAGTGCACGTGCAGTCGCACACCATTACCGCCTGGCGTCCGTAGTTTACATTAGGTTTCATTTTTGGTGTTGTGCAGTCTGCGGGTTTTGACAAATGCGTGACGAGGTATATCCACCACGATAGCATGGAGCATCGTGTATCCTTTGTATCTGTCATTTTCTGAGACCTTCATTTTCTGATGCGAGACTTGCCAGGTTTCTCTTTGATTTCCATGAGCTGGTTTTCAAGGAGTTCTGGTGCCTGTTAGTGAGAAATGGTGTGTAGAAATCCAGATCTAAGATCTAGGAGTGCTCATTGTTACTAGGGTTACCAGGCAAGGATGTCTACTTTGGCTACTTCTGTTTAACATAGTATTGGAAGTTGTAGCCGTAGCAGTCAGACCAAAAAAAAAAAAAAAAATCAGACAAAGGAATGCAGATGGGAAGGGAAGAGGTAAAACTGTCACTATTTGCAGATGACATGGTACTTCATACAAGAACTCCAAGTTCTCTACCCCAAACCTATTACAACAAATAAATGAATTCAGCAAGGTTGTGCTGCCGATGGATGCAACTGGTGTTCCAGGTTCCTGTCCCGTCCCAGAAAGAATTCAGAGACAAGACGTAGTGGTTAAAAAAGGTAAAGTGAGGCTTTATTAAAGGATGGACAGCACATTCTCAGGGGAGAGCGGGCAGGCTTAGGGGAGCGGCTGCCCTGAGTCTCTTTGGCAAGTTAGCTACATAGGGTGTAAAAATAAATGGGCAGAATATTCACTGGGGAGGGAAGGGTTTGGGGTCATATTCCCTGATTGTCATACCAACTCCATCTTCCCAAAGGGAAGAGGGATTTTTGTCCTTATTTAGTCTGGATCAGAAATGTCATGGCATCTCGGCATGATGGAGAACTTCTGATCTGCAAGGCAATTTTATTGAAATGAGGGCATAATGAGCAAAAGGTTACATTCTGACACTAAATTCCTGCCTTTTCTCACCTCTCTTTGTTCTTCTCCAGGACACTTGTCATCCCAAAAAGCAGGATCCCTTATCAGTCCCAAAGTTCCTGCTTTTCTTTCTCTGCCCAAGGATCCCTGCTGCTTACATGATGTGTGGTTTCCTGCATTTGGTCTGAGCCCCTCCTTTCTGGCTAATTCCTGCCATTTGGTCTGTGTCCCCCTTTCTTTGCTCATACCTAGCTGTCTGCCTGCTCTAACAGTTGCAGGATCAAGATTAATAGACAGAAATCAGTTGCATGTCTATATGCTAATAATGAAATGCCAGAAACATAAAGTAAAAAGACAAATACTATGTGGATAAAAATATTATGCAGTTGTTAAAGATTCACGAATGTTGTGAAATGTTTGTGAAACTATGGTCAGCTTGAAACTAACCATGCCTTCTTCCTGAATTCAGTGGGAACGCGTTCAGATTCACAGTTGCATATTATGTTGGTTGCGGGTTTGTTGCAAATGGCCTTTATTCTTTTCAGATAAGTTTGCTCTGTACCCACGTTGATGAGAGCTTTAATCATAAACGAGGGGAATTTTGTCAAGTGCTTTTTCCGCAGCCGTTGAGATAATGCTGTGATTTTTAGCCTTCCTTTTGTCAATGTGGTGTATCACAATGATTGGTTTGTGACTGTTCAGCCATCCTTGTGACCCTGGAATAAGTCCACCTTGATTAAGATGTGTGATTGTTTTTATGCATTTTCTGATTTAGTTTGCTATCATTTTGTTGAGGATTTTTTCATCTGTATTCATCAATGCTATTGGCTTGTAATGTTCTATTTTGGTAGTGTCTTGTGTGGTTTGGGGATCAAGGGAATGGTGGCCACTGCAGAATGGATTTGGTAGTGTTCCCTCATCTTCAATTTTTTTGGACCAGTTTGAGAAGGATAGCTATGATTTCATCTTTACCTGTTTGGTAGAATTCCCCTGTGAAGCCACCTGGTCCTGGACTTTTTTTTTTGCTGGGAGTATTTTAATTACATGTTCAATTTCACTTCTAGTGAATGGTCTGTTCAAATTGTCGGTTTCTGATTGACTCAGTCTTGGCAGGCTGTGTGTTTCTAGAAACCTGTCCCTTTTTTCCAGAGCGTCCAATTTGTTGGCACATAACTGTCTATACTATTCTCTGATGTTTTTTTTATCTCTGTTGTATAGATGTTATTTCTACTTTTTCATTTCTTATTTTGGTTTTTTAGGTGCTCTCCCTTTTCTTGGTGAACCTGGCTAAAGCTTCATTAATGTTTACATTTTCAAAAAACTAACTCTTGATTTTAGTAATCTTTTCAATGTTTTAATCTCTATTTTATTTATTTTCTCCCTGAAAGTATCTATCCATATTCAATGATGTGAACAGCTTCTCTCTCTCTCAAGTAAGAATGTCCTGATATGTAGTGTATTCCATAGCATGAATACTCTCCTATGGTCAATTTCAAGCCACCAATGGTTTGACAAGCATCTCACAAAATTCTTGAAATTTAACAATTTGTTTTTAAGCGCAGGTGAACTGATACCAACACACCACTATAAATGTATCTAAAATTATGTGTACAACTATATCAATCTGTTTATATATTCTAGTATGTACTACAGTACCTCTTTCTGTGATAAAGGAATATTCTATATCTGCACCTATTCAATATAGTAACCACTAGACATACGTGGCTACGGAGCACCTGACATGTAGCTAGCACCACCAAAGAACTGAATGGTACACTGTATTTAATTTAAATCAATTCAAATTTAAATCTCTACATATTAGATGGCACAGCTCTACACTTTATCCTGGGGGGTTGTAAAAACTGGGACGGTAACTTTGAGAGTTGAATTTGCTCAATTACCATCAGAGGTATCATCATTGGGAAATCAAATCCCGTAGACCCTTTTAACAGACTTTTTCTTATCATTATTGTGTGGATCCATGGCTGGGGCAGATACCACCTTGATCTGAGTGCTCTGAGTATGTAAAGGTCCTAGTCCAGTCCCATCAGAAAGATCAGAGCCTGACCGTGCTCGGTTTCCCTCAGGAGAAAATGAAAGGGAGAGAAATGTATCATCACAAGGGCTGTTTGCTGGGCGCACAGGGGGACAGAGAGAGAGGACATGTACCGAGAAAGGTGACACTCAGGCCATGACTGAATCAGCATTGCTAATTCCATTCACAGGGCTCTATTTTTCAATGTCCTTTTATGGACACAGTCTTTATTCTGCTATTTTAACGCCCTTGATGAGACCACAGTCAATCAGAACTCTTCTGGCTTTTTGTTGATTCTGGCATCACCAGTTGCAGGGGCCAGGATTAGTACAGATAGGCACAAAAATGGGATTAAGACAATTCTTGTTGTTGTTTTGTTTTGTTTTGTTTTGATTTCTGCTACTTGAAGGAGGACATGAGAGTGCAAACAATTCTCAGTGTGACTTTGAATTGCTTTTACATTTCTTTCCCTAGGGGTTTGGCAGTTTCATTTGGATTTCTGATCATCTTAACTGTGATATTTTATGTTGCTGTCCTTCACCTACAATGGCTCTCCTCTCCTTTTAGCTCTGACTGACCTAGAAATAGTGGCCCAAGGCATTACCTTTATTTTTGCTGGCTACGAGACCACTGGCAATTCTCTCTGCTTCATTATGTATGAACTGGCCACGCACCCCGATGTCCAGCAGAAGCTGCAGAAGGAGATCGATGCGACTTTCCCCAACAAGGTGAGCAGATGGTGTCTGAACGGGGCGGGTAAGGTGAAACCTCAGAGAGAACACCTCCACTCCACTTATTAAGAGATTTTTGCGAAAATCGTGAGCACGAAATCTTTTACCCACACTACTGAGGAAAGATTTAAGGAGTGCAAAACGACAGGAGAAACATAGGTATATGTGCTACTCACAGCAGTGTAAGTACTTCGGAAAACATGCTGGTCCTGCCAAATCAGATGTCAGGATAATGCCAAGTAAAAATGACAAAACCTCAGTACATCGAACTATAAGCATTTACTGCTCTAGTGTCTGCTTAGTTACCTGTTGATGAGGCTTGACTTGATTTGGTCTGGGTGTTGGCTGGTCTAGGGTGATTGGCTAAGCTGGCTGCGCTCACTCAACTGCACACGTGTCCCACGCGTCCCTCGTACCCCCCATGTCTGCTTCTCAGGGCAGTGGTAGGTGGCAGGAGAAAGAAACCCACTCATGTGGGTGCCTTCAAACCTTTGCTTGCAGCACACTTAGGAAACTTTCCACTGTCTCAGACAAGCTGATCAACCTCAGAGTCACAAAGCAAGGGCACCACAAAGTTAGATGGCAAAGGCAGGGACACAGGAAGGGGTGGAGAATTGGGACCATCAATTCAATCTCCTACCCTGGGTAAACTGCAGATGAGGAGGAACCTTGTCACCACAGAGTGCATAGGGTAGGAAATAGAAGACATGAGTTTGACTCATGACTGTGGTTTTGGACAAGTTTTATGACATTTCAGAGTCCTGGTTCATTTAAATACAAGATAAGGATACAGTGTAGGGCTGACTTAAATTAGAGATAATCCTTCTTCTCTGTTAACCCCACATTGAGATTTTTTTTACTACAAGAATGTGAAAAGGTCACTAAGAGACCTTTAGTTGGTTAAGTCTTGTGTTCTCCTTTACAATAATGCTTATAATGACCACGATGCTAATGATCATTTGCTTTTTACTGTATGTGTATGCTCTGAATGCTTTCCATTTAAAATGAATCTAATCTTCCTAAAATTGTGTTTTAAGTCAAGAGAGGCTAAGTTATGCCTCAGTAACAGATGAACCCTCAAATCTCAGGGGCTTTCAGAGCAAAGGTATATTCCCACATTTACAAGTCCCACACGGATAAGTAGTGGAGGATGGGAGTGGGGAGCTCGGATCCAGAGTTACTCAGGGATACTGACTAAGAGGATCCACTACAAGGCTCCAGTCTTGTAGCTGCGTTGTTTGGAACATGAGGTCTTGTTGTCTGGGGATAAGGGACTTGACAGCTGCTCACTGGCTTTTCAAGTGTTTTCTCCCTGAACTGACATAATCAACTCAGTTCACAGCCCACTGCCAACGCTGGTTTCCCTAACTTCAGGTGGGCTGGGAAATGTGGGGACCACGTGGACACTGGGTGAGCAGAGAGTGTCTCTGCCACAGAGCCCTGTGACGTGTCAGCTCGAATTATCTCCGTGTGACACGTCAGAAAACTGAGCTGCCGAGAGATGGAATCCTTGCCTACACTAGTCGTGCACCCAGTGGAGAAAAAGCCAAGCTCTGAGCCAGGGGGTCCCTGGCTCCTGAGCCAGTTCTTACCCTTTACGATATTGCCTCTAAAATATAACACCATGTGGCAGCCACACGTCACCCTCACTGTTGTCGGATCTCTGCCAAAACTGGAATTGTTAGGAGACCTGGCCTCTGGGGCTGGAGAGGCTTGTTTAGACCTTCAGACCTTGCAGTCAAAACTTCAGTGACAACAGGAGACTTCTCAGCAACGGAGGGCGGGGCTGAGGGCGGGGTCCTGACCCTCGGGTAACTTCCCCTAGGTCTGAAAGTATGTCCCCTGGAGCATCCATCTTACCCTTCTTTTGCATATTTGGTCCAGAAAGGAACCCTTTTCTCCCCAAATTATTTATAGGGATTTTAGATTACATAATCTTTTCAAATTGTATATGTATATTCATTAGAATAGTGATCATTAGAAATTCATTAGAATTAGTGATTAGGAGTTTTCAACTTAGAAACTTTATGTTAAAGAGGGAAATTGTTATTTCACACATAACCTTTTCCTTGGTAGAGATGTGTGCCTTCCTTTTAAAACGAAATGATAATTTCAGCATTCAGTTAACAGAGTCATATTCTATTAGTCATTTTTTTTAATAAGAAAGAAAAATCACTGCAGGGTAATGTGCAAGATTTCAGGCCCTATTTAGGGGATGGTCTCAATGGTCTCCCATTGTCATACCTACTCCATGCATCTCAAAGAGCCACTAAGCAGGTCAAAGGCCATGAGAGATATTAAAATGTCTATAACTGTTAAGGTCCTTTACCAGTTTAAATTATTCTTCGGAGCACCTAACATTTCAATAGTACTTCATAGACTGAGCTGAAAGTTGATCCCAAGACTCGATGTGTCAAAAGTAATTTCTTTCTTTCCAGGCGCCCCCCACCTACGATGGCCTGCTACACATGGAGTATCTTGACATGGTGGTGAACGAAACTCTCAGAATATTCCCACTTGCTGGGAGACTGGAGAGGGTCTGTAAGAAAGATGTGGAAATCAATGGGGTGTTCATTCCCAAAGGGACAGTGGTGATGGTGCCAGTCTACGCTCTTCACAAAGACCCAGCACTTTGGACAGAGCCTGAGGAGTTCCGTCCCGAAAGGTACGAGACCCTGGGGAAAGGAACCCACCCTGAACCTTTTGGGTGCTTGCAAATTCTGAGAACCCTTATAGGTGACAAATGTGTGATTAGGCAATCATTTATTTGTACGTCTTTTTATTGTTATAATATGTTTCTCTTTACAAGAGAGTTCACTAAGTCAAAATTATACAAACTGTAGACTAGAAAAAAGAAAATTATAGCCAACTGAATTCCTAACATCTTAACATAAGCCTCATCGATATGTAATACATGTCTTTATGAACATGTTTCTATGCTTATATAGATTCTTTTTTTTAACTTTTTTTTTACTGAGTTACAGTCATTTTACAATGTTGTGTCAAATTCCACTGGAGAGCACAATTTTCAGTTATACATGGACATATATATATATATTCACTGTCACATTTTTTTCTCTGTGAGCTACCAGAAGATCTTGTACATATTTCCCTGTGCTATACAGTATAATCTTGTTTATCTATTCTATGTTTTGAAATCCCAGTCTGTCCCTTCCAGCCCCCAACCCCTTTGGCAACCACAAGTTTGTATTCAATGTCTATGAGTCTATTTCTATTTGGTATTTCTGTTTTGGTTGTTTTTGTTTGTTTTTAATTTTAGATTCCACATATGAGAGATCTCATATGGCATTTTTCTTTCTCTTTCTGGCTTACTTCACTCAGGATGACATTCTCCAGGAGCATCCATGTTGCTGCAACTGGCATTATGTTGTCGGTTTTTATGGCTGAATAGTATTCCATTGTATAAATATGCCACATCTTCTTTAGCCAGTCATCTGTTGATGGACATTTAGGCTGTTTCCATGTCTTGGCTATTGTGAATAGTGCTGCTATGGACATTGGGGTGCAGGTGTCATCCTGAAGTAGGGTTCCTTCTGGATATATGCCCAGGAGCGGGATTCCTGGGTCATATGGTAAGTCTATTCCTAGTTTTTTGAGGAATCTCCACACTGTTTTCCATAGTGGCTGCACCAAACTGCATTCCCACCAGCAGTGCAGGAGGGTTCCCTTTTCTCCACAGCCTCTCCAGCATTTGTCATTTGTGGATTTTTGAATGATGGCCATTCTGACTGGTGTCAGGTGAGACCTCATTGTAGTTTTGATTTGCATTTCTCTGATAATTAGTGATATTGAGCATTTTTTTCATGTGCCTATTGATCATTTGTATGTCCTCCTTGGAGAATTGCTTCTTTAGGTCTTCTGCCCATTTTTGGATTGGGTTGTTTGTTTCTTCTTATTAAGTCGTATGAGCTGCTTATACATTCTGGAGATCAGGCCTTTGTCGGTTTCATTTGCAAAAACTTTCTCCCATTCCGTAGGTTGTCTTTTTGTTTTACTTATGGTTTCCTTTGCTGTGCAGAAGCTTGTAAGTTTCATTAGGTCCCATTTGTTTATTCTTGCTTTTATTTCTGTTGCTTGAGTAGACTGCCCTAGGAGAACATTTTTGAGATGTATGTCAGATAATGTTTTGCCTATATTTTCCTCTAGGAGGTTTATTGTATCTTGTCTTATGTTTAAGTCTTTGATCCATTTTGAGTTTATTTTTATGTGTGGTGTAAGGGAGTGTTCTAGTTTCCTTGCTTTACATGCTGCTGTCCAGTTTTCCCAACGCCAGTTGCTGAAGAGACTGTCTTTATTCCAGTGTATCTTCTTGCCTCCTTTCTCAAAGATTAGTAGAGCAAAAGTTTGTGGGTTCAATTCTGTGCTCTCTATTCTGTTCCATTGGTCCATATGTCTCTTTTTTGTACCAATACCATGCTGTCTTGATGACTGTAGCTCTATAGTATTCTCCGAAGTCTGGTAGAGTTATTCCTCCAGCCTCTTTCTTTCTCTTCAGTAATGCTTTGGCAATTCTAGGTCTTTGATGGCTCCATATAAATTTTATTACAATTTGTTCTAGTTCTGTGAAATATGCCCTGGGTAATTTGATAGGGATTGCATTAAACCTGTAGATTGCCTTGGGCAATGTGACCATTTTAACAATATTGATTCTTCCAATCCAAGAGCATGGGATATCTTTCCATTTTTTAAAGTCTTCTTTAATTTTCTTCATCAATGGTTTATAGTTTTCTGTGTAGAAGCCTTTCACCTCCTTGGTTAGATTTATTCCTAGGTATTTTATTATTCTGAGTGCTATTTTAAAGGGGATTGCTTCTTTACTTCCTTTTCCTGTTGATTCATCATTAGTGTAAAGAAATGCAAGTGATTTTTGAACGTTAATCTTATAACCTGCTACCTTGCTGAATTCTTCAATCAGCTCTAGTAGTTTTTGTGTGGACCTTTTAGGGGTTTCTATATATAGTATCATGATATTGGCATATACTGACAATTTTACCTCTTCTTTTCTAATTTGGATCCCTTTTATTTCTCTCTCTTGCCTGATTGCTGTGGCTAGGACTTCCAAGACTGTGTTGAATAGGAGTGGTGATAGTGGGCATCCTTGTCTTGTCCCAGATTTTAGTGGGAAACTTTTGAGTTATTCACCGTTGAGTACTATGGTGGCTGTAGCTTTTATTATGTTGAGATATGTTCCCTCCATAGCCACTTTGGTGAGAGTTTTTATCATAAATGGGTGTTGAATTTTATCAAATGCTTTTTCTGCATCTATTGAGATGATCATGTGGTTTTTGTCCTTTCTCTTCTTGATGTGATGTATTACATTGATTGATTTGCATATGTTGAACCATCCTTGTGTCCCTGGGATGAACCCCACTTGATTATGATGTATAATCTTTTTTATGTGCTGCTGGAATCTATTTACTAATATTTTGGCAAGGACTTTTCATCTACATTCATCAGTGTTAATGGTCTGTAATTCTCTTTTTTGGTGGTGTCTTTGCCTGGTTTGGTATCAGAGTGATGGTGGCTTCATAGAGTGACTTTGTGGCTTCTGGAAGAGTTTGAGAAGGACTGGGATGAGTTCTTCTTTGTATGTTTGGTAGAATTCCCTGGTGAAGCCGGGTGGTCCTGGACTATTATTTGTAGGGAGGTTTTTTATTGCTAATTCAATTTCATTTCTAGTGATCGGTTTGTTCAAGTGGTCAGTTTCTTCTTGGTTCAGTCTTGGTGGACTGTATGTTTCCAGAAATTTGTCCATCTGCCCTAGGTTATCCATTTTGGTTCCATGCAGTTTTTCACAATATTCTCGTATGATATTCTGCATATATGGATTCTTCACACTTAGAAGGGCATTATAGCTAATTTGGTTTTGTACGGATTACTTGATTTAATGGTAAACTCTAAATAACATTCTGTGTATATGTCTTTGCATGTGTATGTCATAATTTACCTAAGCACTATCTTATTTTAGGTGTACAGGCTTTTTTATTTCCTTTAAGATTTTCTATCTGTTCTCTATATTTCTCCGAATTCACCACCAACCTTCCCCCATTTCCATTTTATGAAACATTGACTGTCATTTCCTCTAGCATTAATGTGAGGGTTCAGGCTGAGGACCTAGAGGTCCTGGTGGTTCAAGCAGCCTCACTGAGGACAGAGGTGCCCACAGGTTCCCCGGTGCTGTCCGTGGCTGCAGAGCTGGGCCAGCTCCCTTCTCCCTCAGGAGGCTGATGCGGCACATGTGCCCCTTCCCTGCCCAGCCAGCAGCAGCCCGTGTCAGCTGCCCATCCACATGCTCCTGCTACTCTTCTCTGTGCCCCCACATTATTTTAAGTCATATTGCCTATAAATATTACAGGATGTTTGTAAATAGGGCCTCTTTAAAATACACGTAAACACGATGCCAATATCAGTTTCCACAAATCCACATTTTTCCTTAATATATTCAAATACTGAGGAGTCAAAGTTGAATGAAACTGAGTCTAAGCACCAAGGAATTTGTAGGCTAATGGAACAGACAGACAAGGACACCAGTGATTAGGGTAGTGTAATCTGAACTAAGTACCTTCTGTGTGTGGGAAAGAGAAAGACGGAGAGACAGACAGTGACACAAGGGGAGGGGAGGAGGTAGGATATGAAATACAAGAAAAATAACAATTTGAATTCTCAGAGACACTTCTCCTTCCTTCCTCCATGAGCATGTGACCAACACAAGTGTACATGGAGACAAGAACCCACATTTCCTTTAGTCAGTCTCATTTCCTGCTTGACTTACACAGCATGAACATCTCACCTCCATGACTGTAGTTTAAGTGTTTAAAGATCAATTTTCTTTAAACAGCCTTCATCTCATCTCCCCAGCAAGACTGGGAGCTCTTACAGGGTAGAGGGGATGGGAAGGGTCAGGAGCCGACCTTTCTTTCCTCACAACACATTAACCATAGCAGGATGAACGACTAGCCCACAACATGACCCCTAATGCTACTGGTTGAGAGTTTCAGTTAAAACCTCACCTGGAGCTCTTGTGGTTCTTATGTCTCATTAACCTGTTTCATCTACTGCTGTGGATCCAGGTTCAGCAAGAAGAACCAGGACAGCATAAATCCTTACACATACCTGCCTTTTGGAACTGGACCCCGAAACTGCATCGGCATGAGGTTTGCTATGATGAGCATGAAACTTGCGCTCGCCAAAGTCCTGCAGAACTTCTCCTTCAAACCTTGCAAAGAAACACAGGTCAGAGAGTTTCCTATCTGCGTTAACAATGTTTTATTGGGAGTTTTGTTTTAACAGAGGGGTCTCTCTGTATATATCTAGGAATGTGATCTATTCAGAGAATCATTTGTTCTACTAGGCAGAGATCTATTTGGAGCTGTTGAGCTTCTGACTGTCCATCAGCTCTGGAGGGCTACGTCTGTGGCTGTATAAGTCTCAACTGTAAAGGTCATCTAGAGTCAATGAAGTTAGTGTGACAGCATTAGATGCAGTCCATTGAACTTGAGCAACAATTTACATTTGGACTCAAGTCCCCTTGAGAGAAGGGGAAGTGCGTGCACAGTCCTGAGGGCAGTCATTACCACGTCGTGACTTTTCAGCAACACGCTTCTCCAGCAGAACTTCCAGAAGCTCTCCTGACAGTGCTTCTCAGCCACTGCTTGCACAAGGAAAATCTGTGGTCCTTTACAAATTCTGTTGCCTAGGACGTCTGAGGCATCCTAAAATAATTCTCCCAGGGTGACATTCAAAACACCCCTGGAGATTCTGCTGTGGGGAGAAGCCCTGATTGAAAGCATTTCTGCCAGATGTGAAGGACTCCCACAGTCCCCCTCACCTTCCAGGAGTCCTGCTGCCATCAGGCTGGGCTCCCTTTGCATTCCAATAATAAGTCCATGTGTGTTCTCTCTACGCCCCCACCATTCTGTTCTCACCCTTCAGTTCTAGTTCAGTCCCCAAGCCCATTCCATGGAGCCCTCCCCCATCTAGTCAAAGCCCACTCTCCCTATGTTCTCTTATTAGTTCACACAGGCTGACCTCATGGGTCCTACCACCTAACTTAAGACTGCGTTGTTGAACAGTCCAGCTTGGCTTTCTGTCTTCTTTCTACCGAAAATGTCTTGAACTCTATCCCCTCCATTTATTCATTTCATAAACTTCCAGTGGTGCCTTGCAGTCATCCAGTAAATGCTAAAGGAGTGACTTGCTGTTGACTTAGAGTTCTTGCACACAAACATTTGAGCAGTTTGAACTTCTAAAATTTAACAAATGACATTTGTGTATTTCTGGGATTTGTGGGTATCCGTCTGTCTGCAGGGAAATGTATGCATGCCCTTTGAAATTCTAAAATACCAAGGTGTAATACTTCTAGAAAGATCTGCTTTCTCTCCTCTGAAGAGCACAAAGGACAGTCGCCATTGACTGGTACGAAGCCCGGCCCTACAACAAGGTCTGTGTCAGGACCCGTGCAGTTAATAAGCAGCTGCTCCACGTGGACAGGCTTTCTCAGGGACGAGGAGGAAAGAGATGGTTTCCATTTTGTTTTGGGGCACCTGTGAGGCAGTCCTGTAATCATGTCCAGACATGGGACTCACCCCTGAGAGAACCGGGGCCCCTGGCACATCTGGGAGGGGCAGACGCTCCCAGCAAGCTGCACCCAGTCACCCGCAGGCTGGGGCTTCTCCCCTCCGTGACGTTTCGCTTTCCCTTCTGTCACCGGACGTTAGAAGGTCACTCTGTTGTTTCCCCCAACTCTGAAGAAGTGACTGAGTGAGAATGGGTCTAAAATATCAGGCAAAACGCTGTAGGCCGTCAGAAGTTTACCATTTGCCCTGCACTTGGGAGCCAGGAGATGTTGAAAACAACGGGCGTAATGCTTCACCATGCCTTCTTTCCACCATGAAAATGACGGGGTCCAACTCAGAGAGGGGGCTGGCCTCTTTACAAGTTGAGGATGGCCCATAAAATTAAAACGTGTAGTACGTACTCAGGGTTACCTTGTAAGCTGACACATACAAAATACCTGTACATCATTTTTCAAGATATTTTGCCATAATGTCTAAGAACCTGGTACATTTTTTAAAATTGAGCATTTTTATTTAAATTCTAAATCAATAAAGAACACAGGCCAACCTGACTTTTGGATCAAGTCTGGTACAGAATAGGCGCTCAAGAGCTATTCTGTGGAGTGAATGATGGATGAATCCTCTCACTATCCACTTTTGACACAGCTTATAGAATAAATATACAGGATCAGAGATAGGAGGGGACATTGAATGAACGTGGTCAAAAGTTACAAACTTCTGATTATAGAATAAATACGGAGCAGGATGTAATGTACCACATGATGGCTGTAGTTAACATCTGTGCAGTGTAAGAGAGGAGATACTAGGAGTTCCCACACATGGAAGACAATGGTTTGGTTTTTTTTCCCTTTTTCTGTCTATATGAGATAATGAATGCTCACAAAACTTATTATGGTAGTAATTTCACGATAATTAGAAGTCAGATCACTATGCTATATGCCATAAACTTATGCCCTGCTGTACATCAATTATATCTCAGTAAAAGTGAAAATTTTTTTTAATTTTCAAAGAGGATAAGGGGGTGAGACACAGCTCAGTGGCAGGTGTATGCTTAGCATGCGCAAGGCCCTGGGCCAGTCCTTAGTGACTCTATTTAAAGAAAGAAAATAAATAAATAAACCTAGTTACCTCCCTTCCCACACCAAAAGCACTGTCAAAAATTTTTTTTTAATTCTACCGTTATTAGGATAAGAAAGGAGTATGGGAAACACATTTATGCCCATATAGTTTATGTTAAATTGAACAATTCTCTGAAAGACATAAACTATTAAAATTCAATCAAGGCACTACCAATAGACTGACTGCCCTTTTATCTATAAAAAAACATTGAATTAGTAGTTTAAAAAAATCAAAGATATAGGCTGCTGAAAGTTAGCTTTTATGTGTTTGTAAAGCATCATTGTCCCTAATGTATCTTGTCTACTTTGCTTCTTGGTGATGCTTCATTAATTGGTTCTCTTGCGTTTGTTTAATTGTTGCAGATCCCCCTGGAATTAGGCACTCAAGGCCTTATGCACCCAAAAAAACCCATCATTTTAAAAGTTGTGCCCAGAGACGGAACCTTAAATGAAGCCTGACTTTCCCTAAGGACCTGGGTGTTGTTCTGCAAGGAAGCCGCGTCCCAGAGCACCAGAGACCTGGACTGACTTTGTGAGAAAACCCAGAAATGAAAACGGGCCTCACCCGCTGCCTTGTTGGATGATCACGGATCCTGTACATTCATTGAGCCTTTTCAGGGTC
This sequence comes from Camelus dromedarius, assembly GCF_036321535.1. Lineage (NCBI taxonomy): Eukaryota > Metazoa > Chordata > Mammalia > Artiodactyla > Camelidae > Camelus > Camelus dromedarius. The sequence continues at coordinate 29,148,354 of NC_087459.1, read as the reverse complement.
TACGGGGAGTGTTGTATGTTGTGTCACATGAAGGAGGTGACTAGGAAGGGCCAGATACGTAGACTCAGCTTCCCAAGTTCTCACAGGACCATCTCCACCCACCCCCAGTTAGTACCATCTACTCCTCTGGAGCACTGATCAAGAATGAAAATTTCTCAACAGTTTTTTCAACAAAATTTAATGAAAACAAGAATTGCAGTGGTGACTGAAGTAGTGACATTTAGATCACAGATTTTTTTGAAGATTCTGAATTAAATATTCTATTGAGCAAGTCAATAAACATCTCTCTGCAGAAGTATTATCTGCTGCCTTTGTTCACATTAGGGGGAACGCGCACCACTGAATCGGGGAGACTCAGTGACTAAATGCTTTGACCGTCACAATCACTGGTGGGTGGAACCAATCTGATGTATTAAATAGGTAAGAGTTACAGCACTGGGACTTCATCCACTGCTTAGAAAGTATGTTCATAGTTTAAATCTACCTGTTTTGGACACATATTTTCTTCACACCTCTTTGTATTCCATCCCCAACTTCCAGCTGTCTTAACACAATGAATGTGAAATAAAAGCTGGTTGATTGGACAGTTGACTGGGGAGAATGGCTACAAGCACTGGTCATTTTCAGTTGGTATCAGAAGCTACACAGGGTTCTTCCTTTCCCTTTTCTGACCCTTCCCTCCTCTTTCCCTCCCTTGCCTTGCCCCACCTTCCTTGATAATCCAATCCTAAACCAGTAGGTAGGTCACAGAGGGTCTTTGGCAGCCTCACACTGCAGGGCGGGGGCAGTTAAGCAAGGAACAGTGGCTCCAAGTCAGAGGCTGAATAGGCTGGGGACGATGTCCACACAGACAGCAGGCTGGCATGGGTGTGGGAACCCCAAAAGCCCACTCAGGCGGCCTGCAGTACCACCCAGAGCCAAATAGGATGTGGCGATCCCAAGTACGGTGAGGAGGGCATCTGTGGGTAGAAAGGGAATTGGCTGCATAAAGTGGGATTGATCAAGTGGGTAACCAGATTAAGGATCATAGAAGCCAAGTTTTTCACTGTCAGAGAAAGGAGTCACTGGTTCAGAAAGGGAGGAAACCAGAATAAACCCCGTGGAGTCAGAGACTGCGACTGAATGTATCATTGTCAACCATTTTTTTCCATAAAACATAGGTAGATGATAAAGAGAGACAGATGATAGATGGATACAGATGGGTGCTACTGTGTGAGTGAGTGTGTGTGTGTGTGTGTGTGTGTGTGTAGATATAAATACACATATTGCCTGTTTCTTTCCACTCTTATGCTTTAGAAACAGTGACACTCTAATAGCAGTAAGTACACTTCGTGCACAAATCTTGGCTTATAAATATCATTTTCCACTGAAAGGAACCAGGGCTTCTTAGAGAAATGCTGTCTCCAGGGCTGGGAAAGCACACGCTGACTCTGGAACATCTCATGCTAGAAAGGAAGAAAACGTTAAACATTGAGGGGGTGCGTCAAAAGGACAGAAGCCAGCCTGAGGGGCTTCCATTGACCAAATCAAGGACAATTTAAACACAATAAATAATAATACATAAGAATAATACGAGATTGTAAGTCATTCAAGAAAATAGGAAAGCATGAGTACATACAGATATATATATATAAATATGTATCTAAAAATTGATAAATTTCAATTTGATGAGGATACTTACATAGCTTCAGATTAGTGCTGCTCAAAATATCCACTAATTACTAGGGGGCAGGGTATAGCTCAGTGGTAGAGTGCCATGCTTAGCATGCAAGAAATTCGGGGTTCAATTCCCAGTTACCTCCATTAAAAAATAAAATACATAAATAAATAAACCTAATTAACACCCCCCAGAAAATCCACTAATTACAGAGGGGAAAGAGTAGCTTTAGAGTGGAGAAACCTGGCAGACAGCCCTTTAATCAAGGGATCAGAGAGAGCATTCAGGGATGGGAGAAACTGACTGCACGTTACCTAATGGGACGCAGTGAGACGAACTCGCTTCACCTGTGCGATGTTCCCGCCCAGGAGGCAAACCTGAAGGAAACCCTGAAGGGTCAGACGAACCCAAACTGAGGATTATTCTACTCCGTGTCTGCGACTGGCTTAAGTGTTTGAAAGAGTCAACGTCATGAAAACCAAAGGTGGATTTAAAAGGTCCCAGACTCAAGGAGACTATGGAGAGGTGACATCTAAAGGTAATTCATGGGCTGGGTCCTTCTGCGATAAGGACATGGTGGGGACAGGTGGGGAACTGGGGGCTCTGAGGGTAAATCATGGTAATGTGCCTGTTAAATTCCTGACTTTGAGTCTGTACTGTGGTCAGGCAGGTGATGTTACTGTCTGTGGGTGAGACAGGGGGTATGAAATCTCAGACTGGCAATTTACTGTGAGAAGCATCCAGAAGATAAGTCTTTCAACAGAGTCTTCATTAAGTTCGTAACTGTTGGGTGGGAGCAGGTCTAAAAGTTACCTTTCGGCTTACCCAGCTCTCCTGTCTCTCACCTTCGTCTTCCTTGTATTATTTTCATATAAGGCGGCGGCACCACACTGTGACTGAGAGGTGAGGGGCTCTGAAGCTGGAGTCCTGGGTTTCAAATCCCAGCACCTTCCAGGGCTGAGTCTACACTAATCAGTGGCTTTTGGCAATTGAGGGCAAGCTACCCCTTTGCATAACTTGGCCCACAGAGTTTGAGCTGAATTTCAGCAACTGTGTGTCCCTCAGCTGAATGTCACTGTGCACAAACTAGCTCAGGCTTTGCTGCTCACTTAGGTTGGGTTCCTTGAAAGCAGAGCCCGAGACAGGGGTTCGGGCACAAATGGTTTACGGAGAGGGTGCTCTCTGGAGAAGGAAGTGCGGGGAGCTGGGGAAGGCAGGAAGAAAAGGTGAGTGGCGCTGTGCTCTCTGTGGAGCATTGTCCTACAGAGGGGGTCCCGGTTTGAGGCAGGCGCCAGCTTTGTACCCCATCAGTCACGCACAGACTGGCCGTCCCATTCCCCAGGAGGCGCAAGCTCCCAGGGGCAGTGGCTTTAGTTTGGCCCAGGGAGCTTCTCCAGAGAATGGGGCAGCCTCTCTTTGGTAGCAGCCAGTGCTCCCAGTAACTGGGGCTGAATGTGGAGCCTAGGCCTAGGTTTCCTGTAGCCCTGACAGAATGTTGTAAAGACCCCGTGTCTGAAGGGCGGGAAGAGCTCTCCTTACTCCTGTGTTTTGTTCCTTTGTGATTGTCTTTTCTCTGCTTACAGTGGCCTCAACTTGGGAACTTTTTAGAAACGATTTTTGCCCCAGGGCAGGAGGAGGGGAGAGGAAGCATTTCGACCCGGGGAGATATGAGGTCCTGCAAGGGTGGGAAATGTTGGGGGTGGGGGCCCCGAGCTCACACAGCTGGCCAGACACCACCGCCCCCATGAGGATCCCGGAAAGTAAGTTCTAAACACTTATGAGTCAGGGCCTCCGCACGCACGAGGCAGTAAAAAGATCCATTTCAGCACAACCAGTAGCAGAAAAAAACAGAGTCCGCGCTCAGCAGACTCCTGGCCTTTTCATTATGTTTCACTTCAGCGTGAACTCATGTCTCCTCCTCTTGCTAACAAAACGTACAGCCCATAGCTTGTTCTTTTTTTACCATGTTTTATTGAGTTATAATCATTTCACAATGTTGTGTCAAATTCCAGTGTAGAACACAACTTTTCAGTTATACATGAACATACATATATTCACTGTCACTTTTTTCCCTCTAACTTGTCACTACTGTCTAATGCTTGTCCTTTTTAGCACCAGGTGAACTGTTTATGAGCTCCTATGAGTGAACATTTCCTGAGGGCCTGCTGAGGGTCCTCACGCAAAGCCACCAGGAGGCCGACGTGCAGATCCAGGCTTCAAGCCCCTCCGGTCATCGACCTGGGTCTGGTCTGGTCTGCTCTGGGCTCCTTTAGGAGGGGAGGACACAGCTACTAACGCTCAGTCTATAGATCAGACAGCTGAGGCTGACAGGGTTTCAATCCCTCACCCGGGGCCGGCATGTCGGTCACAGTCCGTGGGCCAGCCAGCTCCCTAGCCAGCTGTCTGCACAGCACGGAGCACAGACGTCCCTGGAGTCCAAAGACGGCTCAGGGGCCACCTGGGCCAGGTTCCCAGTCCGTGGGCCAGCCAGCTCCCTAGCCAGCTGTCTGCACAGCACGGAGCACAGACGTCCCTGGAGTCCAAAGACGGCTCAGGGGCCACCTGGGCCAGGTTCCCAGCCAGGCGCTTTGCTTGTCCCCCTCTGTCTCTGGCAAATTCTTAGATTCTTAACCATTTTGACTTTTTTGACTTTGTGGTTACAAAAAGTCAGATGTTTTAGAAATTTTACTGCAGCACAACCACTAGGATGCCTATAAAAAAGAATACAAGGTAAAAAGCAAAAGAGGGTGAGAACGTGTAGAGATTGGAAGGCTCGTTCATTGCCGGCGGCGGTGCACGCGGCGCAGACACTGAGGGAAACGTCTGGCCGGACCAGACCGGGAAGCGCAGCGTCCCCGTCTGAGCCGGCAGCTGCGCCCCTGGGTAGGTACTCGGGAGAAATGAAAACAGGTTTTCAAACAAATACACGAACCTGTGGGCTCATAGCAGCACCATTCATGAGAGCAAAAGGGTGGAAACAAGGAAAATCAGCAGAGGACCCGGTAAACACACTGTAGATCCACCCACAGCATGTGATGAAACAAACTTACTTTTAAGACAAAGCAAGAAAAATGTTTTTCATACATTAAATTCTCTCTCTGCCATCAGGGCCGCCCGCCCCCCTTTGGTGTACATTGTGCGTCTGCGTCAGCCAGACCTCCTGAGAAGACAGGAGTGCCTGCTTGATGTCAGCAACACTTTTCCCAAGGTAACTCCTCAGGGGACAACACTCCTTCGAGTTTTGTAAGAGGTCACAGTGTCCAGATCTGGGCTGTCGAAACTGTCGGTAGCTTATCTGAAGTACGAGTCCTTGACTCAAAAACTTACTTAACTTGAGCTTTGACCTCTAATGGGTGGAACAGTCCTTAGAGCTTTCTGAAAGCTTGTCTCCTGGGTTCTAATCCTCCAATGGGCTTGAAAAGCAATTCTCTACTTCTTCTTACACTGACCATTAGATTAATTTTTTCATCAACAAATAGCATAGTATTCAGCCACCAAAGGAGTGAAGTACTGACACGTGACGCAAAAGGGATGAACCTCAGACACGTGTCAGTGAAAGAATCCAGACACAAGAGGCTACATATTACAGGACCCCGTTTCTGTGGGACATCCAGAGTCAGCAACTGCATAAAGAGGAAACGTGCGTGGGTGGTCGTCCGGGCCTGGGGACAGGACAGAGTGGAGAGGAAGTGCTTAATGGAAATATTTTGGAGCTACACGGAGGTGTTGGTGGCACGACATTGTGAATGCGCTAAATGACACTGACCCTAGAAGCAGAGTGTCCCTAGCTTGCTCTCTGATCCACTCCCTCCTGTATTAGCAGTAAGAAAGTTGGCTTCATTTAGACACTGTGTTTTGCAGCCAAGAGATGAGAAATACACTCAGCAGTGATCATGGCAGTCAGCTGCACAATTCTCACAGCCTGAAATGCCCTCTCCCCTTCCCTCCTTCGGGCCAAATGGATGAGGAAATGGGTCAGAACACGTCTGAAGGTGGCCAGGTGAAGACGGGTCTTGAGTTGCTAACCTGAAGCGTTTAGATTTTCTCTTGGGGATGATGGGAGTGGTTGTAGGCATTTGAGCAACAGGGGAACGTTAAAGGATCCACATTTTACCCGCATCTGTCGTGTGGCTTAAGAGGGGAATTGCCTGGATGAGGCCACTTGTTAGGAAGCCACTGCAGCGATGAGGACAGGCCGGCGCGCTGCCTCTCCTCTCCAGCACACCCAACACACTCGCTCTTCTTCCTTCATCTTACACTTCCTGTTTTATTAATTCCCTTCCACGTGGTCTTCTAATATTTGCCTCTGTTCTCTGATTCCTCTTGCCCTTTCTGTTTTCATCACCTTTTACTGTCCGCTTTCCTGGAAACCCAAAGGACTCTGACTGTGACACGTCCAAATCACCTGCATTATCCTCTAACGGCAGCACCGAAAGTTCAGCAAGTACCTAATTTAGAAGGATGTGCATCTCATTTTGGGTCATACCCAGCTATGTGCAAAGACATATCTGTCCCACGTGAGGCTGACGCAGCCTGCAGAGTTGTTTCAGGAGGCCCCTTGAATCTAAACATAAACACGCCACAGAAACAATTCAGAATCACAAGATCCGGCTCTGTGATCTGGATTCACGGATTATTTGCTTGGGCAGGAGTCTTCCTTACCCTGAGCTTCTGTTTCGACACCTGTCAAGTGGGAATAAAATGATTCCAACATGTTTTATCTCACAGAGATTTTCTAAGAATCCATTAAAAGCACTTTATAAAGCCTACCATGTGGTGGAGAGGTCCGTGGCTAGGTCATCAGGAGGGACACACTCTGCAGTGGAGCAGGGAGTGAGCGTCCCTGAGGGCGCCCGCCTCCTCCTCCCTTTGCTGTAAAGTCTAAGGAAGCGCTTCCGCCTCAGGGCACAGGGGGCTTTCTGCGCGATGGGCTGTGCGGGGGCCAGAAGGGACACCCCCGACCCCACCCCAGCCCTCCCTGAGGGGCATGGGGACACGCCTCACCTTGTCTCTGGGTGGGGGCAAAGCCCTGGTCACTGCCACCTCAAAAGGCCTGGGCTTTCCCACTAAATGCTTGGGCAGGGCTGAGCCTGGATTAAGGTAAGACCTTGGGCTCTCAACTTAGAAGATCTAAATTTGAATCCCAGCTCTGATAGTAATTAGTAATGTACCCTTGAACAGTCGCTTAACTTTCTGGGTCCCAGCTAGCTTATTTGTATAGGAGGCGTCGTAACAAGACCTATCTCATAGGATTGTTGGGCGGACTGAGTATCTTAATGCAAGCCAAGTACTCAGAACAAAACATATTAGCTCTCCTTTCCCGAGGATAGGTCTTGCTCTATGTGTGTGTGTGTGTGTGTGTGTGTGTGTGTGTGTGTGTGTGTCTGTGTGTGTCTGTGTGTCTGTGTGTCTGTGTGTGTCTCTGTGTGTGTGTGTGTCTGTGTTCTGTGCGCCCCTCTCTGTGCAGTCCCAGATGAGAAACCACTCTAGAATCCAGAGCTCAGGTCCTAAATGGGTCCATCCTATTGCATCTTGGCTCTCCATCTTGCCCTCAGGAACTCTCAGTTCTTGACAGGGCTGGGGGACTAGGGGACCTGAATGACATCGGAGGGACAGAGAATTATGCAGAAAGAGTTTAGGAAATCCTCGAGGGACACAGAGGCTGAGAGGGGCAGGCAGTGAGGGGGTCTTGCGGTTGGAATAAGGTTTTTCTGCATCAATTCCGATCAATTTCCGTCATGGACAGATGAGGAAACAGACCCAGCGATGCCCAGGCTCACACACTTCCAGTGATCAAGTTCTGTTGATTCTGTTGCCTTCATATTTTTCAAGGGGAACAGAAGGAAAAGGAAGAAAAGGGAATTATATCAATGCTAAGGAAGCTTAAGCAAGGGCGTTCTTCTACTTCATAACACATGTCCTGACATGTAACTGAAATTGATTTGTGAAGTTATTTGTTTATGTCTCTCTCCCCTTTAAGTGTGGGCTTCATGAGCGCAAGGATTTGGCTTTCTTTATAATTAGTTCTCGGCACATGGACTGAACACAGCAGGCATAGATCCCATCCAACATACAGCGACACTGGGTTGAGGTGCCTACCTCCTCTCAGGCCAAGACACAATGTCCTGTCACTATCTCCCCACCCTTGGAACCAGGAGCCCCTGAAATTTTGGCTCCTCCCCTCCCCCAGCTACCCACACTTTGAGACCCGCTGTTATTCCAAAATGGCATAGTCAAATGTTGCCCTACTGAGAACAAGGAGGGCATGGGGGCAGACTTAACATAATCTTGCTTTCATTGTTTGCACACGTCAGATTGTGATCTGTGAAATTTGAATCTAACACAAATCATTCCTGACCAATACTACCTCCCCATATCGTAAGCAATTCTTTCAGCCAGTGGAAATCCCGACAGGCTTCCCAGAAGAGGAGTCACTTGGGCTAACAATATAGAAGGATGGGAATAGCAAATTGGTAGTGCATCCTGCATCCCTCAGTCCCTGACACCCGGTTCACCTGTACAGATGCTGAGCCTAATGCTTCCCTTGAGGTGGGAAGCCCCATGAAAAGACCGGCAGGACTCCCAAGCTGGGTCAAACTCTCCTGACAGCATCATCCGGTTCCCCAGACCAGAGGATCTATGTCACTTTTTGCCTCTGAAATGGCTTACTTACTGCTAAAATTCTATTGGTTCCCTCAGCTCCCTTCTGATTGATTATTTCCTTCATTCCGACTTCATTATTACACTCACTTCTGATTGGTCCACTTCCCTAACTTCTCACTGGTCCATCTGTAGTACTTCATTTGCATGGAACTCACTTCTGATGGGTTATTTCCTTCACTCCTGATTGGTTATTACTTTCAATTCTGATTAGTCCACTTCCCTTACTTCTGATTGGTCCATTTGTAGTACTTCATTTGCATGGAGCTCACTCCTCATTGGTTATTTCTCTCACTCCTGATTGGTCCATTTCTCTCACTCATGATTGGCCTATTTCTACAAAGCTTGTTCCTAGTTGGTCAACTTTTATTATACTTTATTTGCATAAGATGTTGTAAAGTTTAAACTGGCAGCCTATAAAGGCCTGTGTAAACCTACAGACAGGGTCCAGAGCTTGGAGTGTTAACTTCTCTGGGCCTGCTGGCTTAATAAACCTGAGTTCCCCAACTCTCTGGGTGCTGCTTGCTCTCTTGCTGGGATCCAGGTTGGTGTCACAACTGAGCTGAGTGGCACTAGCCTTGGGGGTGAGCTGATGCGGGCAGAGTGGAACTCTCCCCCGTGTCTTTTTTGTCAGTTTTTCCTCAAGTTTTTGCTCTACTGAGTTGCTGAAACTTCTTAAGTGACTCCTAAGGGTTCCTAGATCTATTTTTCTATGTTGCTAGCTGTCTTACTGTTTTTCTTTGTTGGGCAACAGAGCCTGGAATCTCCTTCTCTGCCATCTCGATGAGGTTAACCCAGGATTTCATCATTAAGTGTCATGTTTGCTGTAGTTGTTTTTTGTTTTTTGGATTTTTTTTTTTGCTAAGTGTCCTTTATCAAATTAAAGCAGTTTCCCTCTGTTACTAGTTTGTGAGTTTTTATCAGAAATGGGTGTTGGGGATATCCATTTTAAAATAAAATGTAATTTTGGAAGACCATGGAAATTTTCAAGCAGTTTGGTTTGATACGCCAGTCCCAAGCTCAGAAATAAAAAAATTTTTTCCTTCTTAACCGTGGGCAAACAAATGCAGCGGAAATTGTTTTTCATGTAACATCATTATTTATTCAGACTAGCGAATAGTTCCCTAATCTTTCAAGTGCTAAGCACTATTATTTTAAACAATCACCATAGCAAGACCTCCCCTGTCCCGGCGGCTCAGGCTTTAGATGTATGTAAAGGCAGAACCTGCTTGGTCAGCATGCACTTTGCCAAGGCTCTCTGGCTCCTGTCACCAATCCCCTTCCTTGTACCTTGCACAGCCCAGGAGGATGAGCTCAGACCTACACCCGTTTATTCCCCTGGAAGACCAGTTTCCCTGCCCGTGGGTCTTTTGCATGTAAAAGGAGACTGGACTAGAAAGTTTGGAAAGGACATCAGGTGGCTGGGTGTCTCCTCAAAGGAGGCTGTGCATTTGGGATAAATATTTACTGACCATCTGCCTTAGGGTCAGCTTCGAAGCACAGAGTCACAGAATATTTACTGAATAACTGCTGCACATTTAACACAATTTCCACAAATGTGGAGCGTTCCAAAACTTATACAGGGTAAAATGCGTTTTTTTCAACTCTAGATTTTTTGGTCCAGTGGGAGTTATGAAAAACGCCATTACTCTGGCAGAGGATGAACAGTGGAAGAGAACACGAATATTGCTGTCGCCAAGCTTCACCAGTGGGAAGCTCAAGGAGGTAAGGAAAGAAGAGGACCTGCTATTAGAAACTTAGAGAATAAGGTAGAAAATGAGATCACAGTCCCTTTCCAAGGAGGGATCTGCTGAATTGCAGCTTCCTAAAACTGTCTTTCAGCTTGACCTCCTGGAAGCAACATTGTAAGTTTCGTTATAAAATGTCACTTACAGCTCCATCATGGGAAAGCCTCATCTTTCTAGGACTTGAGTCTCTGTGTTTAACCTCAGGTGCTGTTGTATTTTGTGCCTAGATGTTCCCCATCATTGGCCAGTACGGAGATGTGTTGTTGAGAAACCTGAGGAGGGAAGCAGAGAAAGGCAAGCCCGTCACCATGAAGGAGTAAGTAGGGGCGAAGCTGCCCGTGTTCCGGGCTCTGGGCAGACCTTCCAGCTGCCTGCCGCGGCGCCGACATTCCCACTGCTGAGTTACCGTAATGACCAGACAGAAGCAGGTGTGCAGTGGTTTAACTCCAAGGGGCATCCTAGAAAGAGGTGGATCCCCGAAAAGAGCAGGGCAGCCAGGAGAGAAAGAAGAAACACGGTGATGTCGATTTTGAGTGCGGACGCTGGGGGATGATGGCAGGGGAAGGGCCTTGGTACACACTGGTGGGCCGTGGCTGGGGTGCAATCATCACAATCCGGAACTTGGAACAACTTACATCTCTTCACAATGTTGCTGAGAACACCTGAAGTTGCTAACTATTACCTCTCGCCACGACTGCTACTTCCTTCAGTCCCAAAGGAGAGGAGGCCCCGCGCAGGTTATGGGCAGGGTGACCGTGGGATTGAGCGTCTAGACTGGGGTTTTCTCCGTGAGGCAGGAACAGCAGGTCAACTGGGCCTGCCCTGAAAACCTGGGGACATGCGGTCACTTAGCTGTTACAGCTCTCAAGTCAATTTTGGAGTGATTTATTAATTTTTTAACTAGAAACATGTTTACTCCTTACATTTTACAGAAATGACTCTGCCCTCGGGGCAACCGCAGATCAGCGGCGCTGAGGAAGAGCGGGTCTCTGCAGCCTTAGCGGGGTGCACGCCAAGGCGGGCTCATGTTTCTGGCAAGTCAGAGCAGGGTGCTGCTGTTCTGGGACGTGCTTAAGAGGGAGCACTCTGAGCACAGGTCTGGGTTGAGGCGAGTCCCCTTTCTAGGCTGCCTGAGGACATTAGCGATTCCATCCTTTGTCCTGCTCAGACACGGTGCGTATACACCTGCTTTTGCCCATAGTCAAAACACGCTACTGCAATTTGTGTGATTGTGGGCGTCCATCCCTCTATGACCGAGTTCCTTGAGCCGAGGGTCTAACTTGACTGAGTCCCAGTCGTCCCTAGCACAGGGCCAGCTGTGTCTTTGGCAACTCATATACACCTCATGACCCAGTGGTACAGTAGCATAGACTGTTCAGAGGATCCAGCTGGTGGTTCTCAAAGTGTGGTTCTTTACCTCCTTGCCTGGGCAGCTTATTTTTCATGCATTTCTTGTTGCATATGTTGGAAAAGGATGGGAAAGTCGTGCTAGTTTGAACCGTCCATGTCTTTGTTTCTGCACTCAGCATTTTTGGACCCTACAGCATGGATGTGATTACCAGCACATCATTTGGAGTGAACGTTGATTCCCTCAACAACCCACAGGATCCCTTTGTAAAAAATGGCAAGAAGCTCTTAAGATTTGACTTCCTAGATCCACTCCTTATCATATCAAGTATGTAGACTGTTCTGTGTTTTTCTTTACTCCCTCCCTCCCCTTCTCCCTTTATTCCTTCTTTCATTCCTTCCTCCACCCTTCCTTTATTTATGTTTCTTTCTTTTCTAAAGAGCTATATTGAGATAGAATTCACATAGTGTGTAATTCTCCCCTTTAAAATGTAAACTTCAATAATATTTACAATCTGTGTCGCCGACATATGAATGGATCAGGAAAATGTGGTATGTCAGTGTGTATGTGTGTATATATGCCTTTGCACCATGGAATCCTATTCAGCCATGAAAAGGAAGGAAATCCAGATTTTGCATGATGTGGATACCCTTTGAAGGCATTATGATACGTGAAATAGGTGAGATGGAGGGAGATAAACACTTGAATGTTGAATCAAAAAGAAGAAATCCAACCTCATACAAAAACTATTTCAAATTTTTGGTTATCAGAAGTGGGGGTTGGGTGGTGGGAGAATTGAATAACAGTGGCCAAAAGGTACAAACTTTCAGTTGTAACATAAATAATTGTTGATGGTATAACGTACAATATGACTAACCCTGCTCTGTGTTGTGTTCTTATGTTGCTAAGAGCATAGAGCCTAAAAGTTCTCAACACAAGGGAAAAAGAACATTTTTTATGACTATGTGAGATAATGAATGGTAACTAAGCCTTTTTTTTAGCTTATTTAACATTTTTTTATTCAGTTATAGTCATTTTACAATGTTTTATCAAATTCCAGTGTAGAGCGCAGGTTTTCAGTTATACATGAACATACATATATTCATTGTCTCATTCTCTTTCGCTGTGAGCCACCACCAGATTAACTAAACTTACGATCTTAATCATTTCACAATATATGCGTTGTCATTATGCTGTACACCTTAAACTAACACAGTACAGAGTGTCAGTTATGACTCAAAAAACTGAAAAAATGGCTTTTATTACATTCAGAGATATGTGCAACCATTACCACAGTCAATTGTAGAACATTTTTGTCCACTCAGAAACCCTGTATCTTTTACCTGTCACCTCGCATGCCCCTTGCCCCTGAGCGACCACTATCCTACTTTCTAAGCACAGATTTGCCTGTTCTGGACACTGCATGTAGATGACAGGTGGAATGATATACGTGGTCTTTTGTGGCTGGATTCGATCCGTTGTCGTGATGTTCTCAAGGTGTCCCCGCATTGTAGCATGGATCATTTCTTCGTATGGTCAATTAATATTCCATTAAATGACCTTCCTGCACTTTGTTCATCCATTCATCAGTGGATGGACATTTGGGTTGATTCCACCTCTTGACTGTTGTGAATCGTGCTGCTGTGCACATTCGTGTACAAGTTATTGTTGAAATCCCTGTTTTTGATTCTTTGGGTTAGTACTCAGAAGTGAACCTGCCGAGCTGTATAGTAACTCTTTGTTTAATTTGTGAGGAACTGACAAGCCATTTCCCACTATAGCTGCAGCGTAGTACATTGTCACCGGTGATGTGTGAGGGGTCTGCGTTCTCTGCATTCTTGCAAATGCTTGGTCCGCACTTCTCCTTCTTTTTTATTATGGCCACTCCACTGGGTGTGAAGCAGAATCTCCTTGTGGTTTTGATTTCCGTTTCCCTAATGGCTAGTGATGTTGAGCAACTTTTTATATGTTTGTCGGCCATTTTAGTATCTTCTTAGATAGATGTCTAGTCACATCCATTGCCCATTTATAATTGGATTGTTTGTCCTTCTGTTGTTGAGTTGTAAGAGTTCCTTCTATATTCTAGATAAAGTCTCCTATCGAGATGCATGATTTGAAATATTTTCCCCTTCTGTGTATGTCTTTCTACTTCCTTGATTGTGTGCTTTGAAGTGCAAAATTTTAAACTGTGATAACCTATAAGTCTTATATTTTTTCCTTTCATTTTCTGTGCTTCTGGTGTCATATCTAAGAATTCACTGCCAAATCTCAGGTGATGACGATTTTCCCCTCGGTTTTCTTCTAATATTACGCATTATTGGCTCGTATATATATGGTGTGAGGTAAGAGTCCAACTTCATTGCTTTGCATCAGCTGTGTGTTGTCCCAGCACCTCTTATTGAAGACTATGTTGTCCCCTTTAAATGGTCTTGGAAGACTTTTTAACATTCAGTTTATAGTATACACATGTGGATTTATTTCTGGACTCTAAATTCTATTGCATTGATGTATATGTCCATCCTAATGGCAGTAGCACATTGCCTTGATTATTACACCTTTGTGGTGTAAGTTCTGAAGTCAGGAAACGTGAATCCTACAACTTATTTCCTTTTTCTTTTTCAAGATTAGAGGAAATCATCCAGTCTTTGATGATTCAGTGTCATGTTACATACGAATTTTTCCTACGTGGCCTCCGTCATGTTGGGGAAATTCCCTTCTGCTCCTTTTTGTTGAGAGTTATTAGCACAAGAGTGTATTGGATATTGTCAGATGCTCCTGCTGCATCTTTAGATGATCATATGCTTCTGTTCTTTATTCTGCTGCTGCTACGTATTACACAGCCTTGCATTCCTTGGATAAACCCTCCCTGGTCTTGGTGTAGACCTCTTTTTATATTTTGCTGGATTCATTTGTTGAGAATGTACGCATCCACGTTCATAAGATATGTTGGCCTATGGTTTTCTTTTTCTGTGCTATCTTTGTCTGGTTTTTGTATCGGATTGATACTGGCCATGTACAATGAGTTTGGAAGTGTTCCATCCTCTTCTACTTTTTAGAAGACCTTACGTAAAATTGTTGTTAACACTTCTTTGAATATTTGGTAGTATTCCGCATTGCAACTTTCTGGACCTGAGCTTTTCTTTGTCAAATTGTGGGTTGATTACTTGATTCTTGATTACTAGCTCAAACTTTGTACGTCTTATAGGTTCATTCAGATTGTCTATTTTCTGGCATCTGTCTCTGTAGTTTGTGTCTTTCTAGGAATCTGTCCATTTTATCTAAGCTAACTCATTTATTGGCCTACAGTTTGTTTTGGTATTCCTTTCTAGTCCTTCTCATTTGTTTACTGTAAGTAGTAATCTCCCTTCTTTATTTTCATCACTAGCAGTTTCACTCTTCTGTCTTTTTCTCTTGGTCAATCTAGCTAAAAAGGTCTTTTCAAAGAATCAACTCTTTGTATCATTGACTTTCTCTATTGCGTTTTTATTCTCTAGTTTATTAGTTTCTACTTCAATCTTTATTATTTTCTTTTCTCCTGCTTCCTTTAGTTTTTCTTTGCTCCTCTTTTTCCATATGTTACGGTGGAAAGTTAGGTTATTGATATGAAATTTTTGTTCTTTTAAAATATAGATAGGTAAAGCCATAAATTTCTCTCTGAGCACTTCTTTTGCTGCATCCCATCAGTTCTGATATGTTGTGGCTTCAGTTTTGTTCACTTCAAAGTGGTTCCACGTTGTCCTTTCAATTTCCTCTACAACCCATTAGTCATTTAGGAGTGTATCATTTCACTTCCACGTATTTGTGAGTTTTCAATTTTTTTTCTATTTATAATTTCATGCCATTGTGCTTGAAAGACATACACTGTATTAAATCTATCCAGTTATTTTTTGAAGAACATGATTAACTGAAGTAACGGACTATGGTCTATTCCATCCGAAGAGACTGTAGTTCAATAGTTAAAAGGCAATGAAGCCCAAGGTGTAATTCTATCCCTCTGATCACTCAAAAGATGGAGAAAGGGCCCCTGATCTCACTGCTAGTCATGGCTCCTAGGGGTGGACTGCCCTTGCTCAGGCCTTGGCTTGGAGTGTAAGCACGGGTCCCAGAGGGAATGACTCCCTTTTGAGAATCCTGGTGTCTTCACTCTCTGACTCGTAGCACAGATTATAATTGCTGCAGGGAAATTGTGCATTTTCACTGTGCTTTCCTTTTATCTTTTCTCCTACAGTGCTCTTTCCATTCCTTTGCCCAGTCCTTGAGGTGTTAAATTTCTCTTTGTTTCCGAAAAGTGCCGTGAATTTTTTCATCAGATCTTTAGAAAGGATTAAAGAAAGTCGCCTCAAAGATGAACGAACGGTAAAATCTGGTGGTGTGATATGAGGGTGTTCACGCGTGGGTAATTTATTATTGAGCTGTATACGTACGATTCATGTACTTCCCTGCATTGTTCAAGGTAAGTAGAGAACTATGGATTTTAGAGCAGGAGGGTCCTAACAATTTGGAGTAAATAAATATAGTGGAGTCTGGGGAAGAAGATAAGAACAGGAGTCAGAGAGCAGGGCTTAAATTTAATAACAGGCATGCCAGTTAGCACGTCACTGCAGAAATACTGTTGGGTTAAGACTTCATGCCATTTACCTTCAATAAGTTGTCAAAGGATAAAAATCACTGTCTAAAAGTTATTTTACTCATAGTTCACCAAATATTAGATTGGCAAAGAATCACTTCAAATCCAAGCCTCCTGTCTTACAGACTTTCCGCTGCACACAAGAGGCACCTGGAGGAGTGTAGTCTATGTGCAGCCGTCTCCCAGTCTGGAGCGGGCCGGAGTCTTGTCTGGGCAATGAGGCTGCAAGCCGGTTAAGCCAGCCTTGGCCCAAGAGGACTCGAGGCCAGCGCAAGGATATTAGGGGCAGGGCTGGGTGCTGGAAGGCACTGGGAATTGTGTGGAGTTCTGGGAGGGTGAGGCACTTGAACAAGCTTCAACAAAAGCTGCCGATGAACTCTGCAAATGTAGGGGATTCATTTATGTGACCATTCATCAAGAATTAAAGCTGAGAGTGTGTATATGTCCATGAATGACTGAAAAATTGTGCTGAATGCTGGAATTTGACACAACATTGTAAAATGATTATAAATCAATAAAAAATGTTTAAAAAAAAAAAGAATTAAAGCTGGATGGGAGAGAAAAGAAGACTGAAGCCACACGCTATCTCCTGCGCGCAGGTGTAACAGGAGAGAGAGCAGGTACCCCTTTGGTTAAGAAGCCGTTTCAAAGGCCAGAGAAGCCCAAGATCAGAGAGAGGCCAAAAAGCCGTCGGGCCTGACGCCTGGGCTTCTCTTAGGGGGACGTCGCACCCGCCCAGATGTGCAGCTGGGCATTTTTGTCGACTGAGGACCAAGGTGATACGAGTCAGACTCCTGCTCTGTAAGGGGGCATTTTCTCAGGAAAGAGGTGAAATTCTGCTCTCCTGATTTATTTCTGTCTTCACAAGTAACTTTCTGTCACTGAAATTTCTCTTTCTGTTTCCAGCACCGAGTGGATTTTCTCCAGCTGATGATTAACTCCCAGAATTCCAAAGAGATAGAGAGATATAAAAGTAAACAGAGTGTTTCCGAGGGCCACTGGGGAGGCACAGAGGAAGTGGGTAGTTCCAAAAACATGCAGGAAGTTTTCCAGGCAGATGAGAATTTCTGCCACATTGAATAGAGACACACACTCAGGTAGAAAGTGCGTCTGGGTACCATTTCCAGAACTATGCAGACACAACTTTGTTCCGAGCTTGAAGGGCAAACATAACAAGAACGTCACGCCCAGTGTCAGTCCTGGTCCTGGACCACCTGCAGCCCAGCCTCTAGGGAGCTTGTTTCCAATGTCAATTCTCAGGCCCCTCCAGACCCACTGAGTCTGACCCTCTGCCTGGAAATTTGTATCAAGACTTCGTCACATCGGGAGGGACATTGCCCCAGAGTTGGTGACCTCAACTTGGAACACTTGGATAACGTCTTGTTCACTAGTTTAATCTACTTTAGTTTTGTTTTCCCTTTGTAATTAATAAGTGGCTTGTGGGAGAGGTCTTTTAGACCATAAATATTCTGCTCCTCTTCAGACTGTCACCTATTAGTTTTATTACCAATGGGTGGTTTTTGACTGAAAACTTCATTACTAAGATTTTTGCAAAATGATGATTTATAATTCCATCATTCTTCTGTATTTATGAGTTAATATTCTAAGGGAGAGCTTTCCACTCTCCATCATTTATTATTCATTTATATCAGTACATTCTCACATGTAATTTACTCTCATATCATTTTTCATTTTGATTCTCAAATTCTCTCAGGTTCATCCAATGGATCCCTTTTCAGCAGGTTCCTGCATTTTTTTCCTTCCTTTTTTCCTCTTAAAATTTTTTTCCAATAGACTATATTTTAGAGTAGTTAGTCACAGCAAACTTGAAGGGAAAATACAGAGATTTCAAATATACATCTTCCCCCCACCTCCACACAGCCTCTTCCACTATCAGAGATCACATCACAGTAGTACAGTTGTTATAAACAATGAACATACATTGACATATTATTACCACCAAAAGTCCATAGTTTACATTAGGCTTCATTCTTTGTGTTGTACCTTCTATGGGTTTTGACAAATGTTTAATGATGTATATCCACCATTGTAGTATATAGAGTATCCTGTATCCTTTTCATCTATCATTTTCTGAGAATTTCCTCATTTTCTGATGGAAGACGTTCCAGGTATTTTTTCTATTTCCCCTGACTAGACCTGGAATCAGCCATTTCTTCGAGGAGCTCTGGTTGCCTTTTGTGAGAAATGGTTCTTAGAAACCAAAATCTGGATCTGAGAATGGTCATTGTTACTATGGTTTCCTTGCTTCTAGATCCTCTCAGTGGACAAAGATAAGACCATCAAATATATCATCAGATATATTCACACAGGACTGATGAACATAAGCATTTCTATATCTACTCATAACCAGTGATGGAAACAGGCTCTCTCTCTCTCTGTTTCAAACAAGAATGCCCTGATTTGTAGTTTATTCCATGACATGAATACTCCCATATGGTTAATTTTAATCTACCAGTGGTCTGGCAACCATCTCACAAAATTCTTGAATTTTTAACAATTGGTTCTTTAGAGAGTGATGAGCTAACTCTGGCACACCGCTATAAGTACATCTACAACTACATCTAGATCTACTTCTTTCTATCTATCTGTCTGTCTGTCTGTTTGTCTATCTATCTATCTAACTACATGGTCCAATAAAAATTTCTGTGGTGAAGAAAATATTCTGTATCTGCACTGTTCAATACAGTAACCACTAGACATGTGTGGCTATTGAGCACTTGACATGTGCATACGGCCACTGAAGAACTAAATGTTAAATTATGTTTAATTTTAATCAATTAAAAGTTGTTTTAAATAGCCCCATATTAGACAGCACAGCTCTAAACTCTGAATATCCTGGGGTTTAGCTAACTGAGGAGAAAGAATCTGATGGTTGAATTTGCCCACAATAGCTTTCACAGAAATCGTCATTGGGAAGTCAGAATGCTGTAGATATTTCTTTCACTCATCAGTCGGTGCTGTTGTGAATTACATGGTTGGGGCAGGCACCACATTGATCTGAGGGCTCTAAGTACCTAAAGGTCATAGTCCAGTCCCATCAAATAGATCAGAGCCTGAACATGCTTGGTTTCTCTCAGGAGAAAAAAATACATACATTTACAAACACTGCTGTGATGTGTTTATAAGTTAAACATGCTTTACCTAAAACATTTCTTCTCTTCTTTTAGCTCTGTCTGACCAAGAAATGGCGGCCCAAGGTATTACCTTTCTTCTTGCTGGCTATGAGCCCACTGCTGATTCTATCTCCCTCCTTATGTATAAGTTGGCCGTGGAACCCGAAGTCCAGCAGAAGCTGCAGGAGGAGATTGATGCGGTTCTCCCCAGTAAGGTGAGTGGATGGTGCCTGGAGAGGGAGGAGGAAGGTGTAGCCTTAGCATGAATGTTCTCTTCGCCGCTTCTTAGGAGATTTTTTCAAAAAGCATAAGCATCAGTTCTTTCACCCACGACATTTAGGAAAAACCTCAAAAGTCAAAAACAAAGGGGGAAACTAGGTAATGTGTGCTACTCACAGAAATAGAAGTAGTTTGAAACAAGTACTGGTCCTGGCATATCAATTATCACAATAATGCCAAATGAAAGTCACAAAACCTCAGTGGCATCTAACAAGTATTTACTGCTCCAGTGTCTGCAGAGTTATCGATTGATATGGCTGGACTTGCTCTGGTCTGGCTGTTGACTGATCTATGCTGGCCTTGGCTAATTAGCGAGACTGAATCAATGCCACACATGCTTCTCCTGTCTCTCCACATGTCTTCTTCCCAGGGCAATGGTAGATGGCAGGAACAAAAAGACCAGTCATATGGGTGACTTTCAAAACTCTGCTTGTATCACACTTATGCAACTTTCCATTGGTTTAAAGCAAGCCACCTGGCCAACCCCAGAGTCAGAATGGAAGAGCATCACAAAGTTAGATGGCAAAGGGTGTGGACAGAGGAAGGGATGGAGAACTGGGGCCATTAATTCAGTCTTCCACCCTGGGTAAACTACAGACTACTAGGAGACTGGTAAAAGGAAAGGACAGGGGATAGGAAACAGAGGACAAGAATATGAGTCTTGACTGTGGTTTTGACAAGTCTTATGAGCTTTCAGAGTTCTGGGTCCTTCAAATACAAGGTAAGGATATTTCATAGGGCCTACCTATGTTAGAGATGATCTGTCTTCTCTAGTAAAACCCATATTGTGATTCTTTGGATGCAATAGGAGGGAAAGGTCACTAAGAGACAGAGACTAGTGAAAGCGTTGTGTTCTCCCCCATTTAATAATGATATGTACCAATGACAACACTAATGGCCAATATTTGCTGCTTACTATATATGTACGTTTTAAATGCTTTCTATTTATAAATGAATTTTATCTTCATAAAATTCTGTATAAGCCAGGAGAGGCTAAGTTATACCTCAGTAACAGATGAACCCTCAAATCTCAGGGGCTTTCAGAGCAAAGGTATGTTCCCACATTTACAAGTCCCACACGGATGAGTAGTGGAGGATGGGAGTGGGGAGCTCGGATCCACAGAGTCACTCAAGGATTCTGAATAAAAGTTTCCACCGTCTTATAGCTTCATTGTCTGGAACATGAGGTCTTCTTGTTGTCTGGGGATAAGGGACTTAACAGTTGCTCATTAGCTTTTCAAGTATTTGGTCCCAAAATGACATAACCAACTCAGTTCACAGCCCATTGGCAACGCTGGTTTCCCTAACTTCAGGTGGGCTGGGAAATATGGGGACCACGTGGACACTGGGTGAGCAGTGAGTGTCTCTGCCACAGAGCCCTGTGACGTGTCAGCTCGAATTATCTCCATGTGACACATCAGAAAACTGAGCTGCAGAGAGATGGAGTCCTTGCCTACACTAGTCGTGTACCCAGTGGAGAAAAAGCCAAGCTCTGAGCCAGGGTGTCCTGGCTCCTGAGCCAATTCTTAGCCTTTATGATATTGCCTCTAAAATATAACACCATGTGGCAGCCACATGTCACCCTCACTCATGCCAGGTCTCTGCCAAAACTGAAATTCCATGTGATGTCAGGAGACCTGGCCTCTAGGGCTGGAGTGGCTTGTTTAGAACTTCAGACCTTACAGTCCAACCTGAAATGGCAACAGAAGACTGTTCTAGCAACAAAGGGTGAGGTTGAGTATGGGGCCCTCATCCTCTTGTAACCTTTTATAGAACTTAAATTGTGTTCCCTTGTATCTTCCATCTTACCCTGTTTTTCATGTTCAGTTTAGAAAGGAACTCATTTCTCCCCAAATTATTTATAGAATTTTTGTATCATATAGGATCTGCAAATTTTGTATGTTTGGTCAAAAAATTAGCAAACATTAGCAAAATTAGGGATTTCTCAAGTAATAATTTTATGTTGAATAGTGAATATGCTCTTTTACACATTTGCTTTCTTTGGAGCAGATGCGTTGCCTCACTTTTGGAAGGAAACACTGAATTCGGCCTACTTCATACAGAAGCAGGAGTCATAGTCTATTAGTCATGTTTGTTCACATGAGAAGGAAAAGGTCCTGCATGTTAATGTGAGGCATTTCAGGACCTGTTAAAGGGATTGTCCCAAAGTCTCTCATAGTCATAAATACTCTGCACATCTCAATGGGCTAATGAGCATATCAAAGGATATGATAAATATTAAAATGTCTATAAATGCTAAGGTCCTTTACCAGTTAAATTACTCTTTGGTGATCCTAAACATTAAATAGTACTATGTAGACTGAGTTGAACCCAGATCTCAATTTATCACAATCTCTTTCTTTCTTCCCAGGCACCTCCCACATGAGTCCCTGGAGCAGCTGGAGTATCTTGACATGGTGTTGAGTGAATTGCTAAGGTTATTCCCACTTAATTCTAGACTTGGGAGGGTCTGTAAGAAAGTTGTGGAAGTCAGTGGGGTGCTCATTCCCAAAGGGACAGTGGTGACGGTGCCAGTCTTCGCTCTTCACGATGACCCGGAACACTGGCCAGAGCCTGAGGAGTTCCGTCCTGAAAGGAATGAGGCCCTGGGGAAGGGAAACCCTAATCTGATCCAGACTGGTTCCAGGCGTATTCTGATGCCTCTTATTATAGGTGACCAAAGTGTGACCATACAGTCATTTATTTGTACATCTTTTTATCGTCTGAAGCTTTTTCTTCTTATGAGAGTGATCATTGTTGGAGTCAAATTTTACAACTGTGGGCCAGAAAAAAGAAAATTATAGCTGTTGATCGTCCTAGTACCTTAAAATAGGCTCCATTAATAATATGATGTATGTCCTTACGGACATTTTTCTATGCACATATAGATTTTTATAGAATTAGAATGGTAGTATATTTAATTTGGTTTTGAACTGCTTACTTGATGTAACAGTCCACTATAAACAACATTTTATGTGTGTACATATAATCTATGTGAATGATTATGTATATATGCCATAATTGACCTAACCACTACATTATTTTAGGTGTATAGGCATTTTATTTCCTTGAAGTCTTTCTGTCTGTTCTCTTCAGCTCTTTGAATTCACCACCAATGTTCCCACATTTCCATGTTTTTAAACATTGACTGTCACGTCTTCTACCATTACTGTGAGAGTTCAGGCTGAGAGCCCGGGGGTGATGTCACCCCTGGTGGTTGGAGCAGCCTCACTGAGGGCCAAGGGGAGCACAGGCCCCCGGTGCTGTCTGCGTCTGCAGTCCTGGGCCACCTCCCTCTGCCTCAGTATTTGGTGACCTTCCAAAGAGAAGTCCTCTGACCTCTGGACGTCTGGGACATCCTCCTTGCAGGGGCTTGTGCATCCTCTTCAGGAACCAGGAGCAGAGGGCTGGTTTGGGCACAGCTTGAACTCTGGAAAGAGTTGATGGTCCCATTTATTGTATAATGAGTAAAATGTGGAATGAACTTTTTCAGGCCCCAGCTGGGATCTAGACTTTTATTACCCCTGCCTTTAAGCCCCCTGATGGCAGGGATTTTGTCTCATTGCCACAGTGTCCCTAGTGCTAGCATCATGGCCACACGTAACACTTGCTGAAAGAAGTCAGAGTGGACCAAGTCCTCTGTTTTCTGGACCAGGGAACCTGTGGTTCCTCCCAGCTCAGCAGTTCCCTGCCCCGACCTGCAGCTCCACAGTCCTAACCCCAGACAGAGACCACTCACTCCCCTTCTCTTTATTTTATGCAGTCGTCAAGCAGACAGACAGTGCTTACCTGTTTTTCAGGGACTGGGCCAGAGAGTGAGACATCTCAATGTTAAAAAAAAAATGCTTATTATGGATAATTTTTGATGAATGCACAATATACATATGTTTAACATATACACAAGTATATCCTATAGGCACAAGTCTATTAAAACTATGAAATAGTTTTAATGTATCTATCTGTGCCTATTCCCTGCCCAACAAGCATCAACCCATGTCTGCCCCATCCACGGGCCACTGCTACCCTCCTCCATATTCCCATGTTATTTGAAGTTACGTTGTTTGTAAATATTCCAGGAGGTTTTGCAAAATAGGGGCTCTTTGAAATATATATAACCACAAAGCCATTATCACTTTCCACAAAATCCACATTTTTTTCTTTAACTATCAGGGAATTTATAGGCTAGTGGAGCCGACAGAAAGGAAATCTGTGATTAGAGTAGCATTGTGTACTTATGTAAATCTGCCCTAAGCATCCTCTGTGTGGGGGAGAGAGAAGAAGACAGAGACACAGGGGAGGGGGAGGGGAGAGGGTCCAAGTGGAAAATGACAATTTAAATACTGGGAGATGATTCTCGTCCTTCCTTCCTCCATGAACATGCGACCAACATAGGCATTGCAGGAACCCACTTTATTTCCATTCAGTCTCATTTCCTACTTGCCTTTCAGAGCATGAACACCTCACCACCCTGAATGTAATTTTAGCGTCTAAAAAAGCATTCATCTCATCTCTCCAACAAGACTGGGCGCTCCTATAGGGTAAAGGGGATGGGAAGGATCTGGAGCTGACCTTTCTCACAGCAGGATGTATGACTCGCCCACAAAAGGATCCCCAGTGCTACTAACTGAAGAGTTAAGTTAAAACCTCAGACCTGGAGCTCTTGTGGTTTTTATGTTTCATTAACTTGTTTCATCTACTGTTGTGGATCCAGGTTCCGGAAGAAGAACCAGGATGGCATAAATCCTTACACATACCTGCCTTTTGGGACTGGACCCCGAAACTGCATTGGCATGAGGCTTGCTCTCTTGACCATAAAACTTGCTGCCATCAGAGTCCTGCAGAACTTCTCCTTTAAACCTTGCAAAGAAACACAGGTCAGACAGTTATCTATGTTCATTCATAATGTTTTAGTGTGAGTTTTTAAACTGATATATATATATATATGTATATGTATATGTGTATGTTCTATTTAAGGAATAATTTGCATAATGACATGAATGTATTTGGAGCCATCTGGGACCTTTAAGGGTCCTTCAACTCTGGAGGGCTAAGTCATTTGCTTTATAAAGACCCAATTCCAAAGGTCATCTAGCTTCAAAGAAGTTAGTGTGACACTATTATTTGCAGTCTTTTGAACCCGAGCAATGTTTTAAATTCAGTTTCAAGTCCACAGGAAGGAAGGGGAAGTGTGTGCACGATCCTGAGTGCAGTGATGACCACGTCATGAATTTTGAATGGTGTTCTTCTCCATTAGAGCTTACAGAGTCTCCTGACAGGTGTTCTAACCACTGCTTGTACAATGAAATAACTGGAGAGTTTTAAAACTCATGATGCCTAGGTCATCTCAGACATCTAATATAATTCTCCCAGGGTGTGACATTCAAAACGCCCCCATTGAGTCTCATGTGCAGCCAAGGTGAGAATCCCTGATTGAAAGCATTTCTGCCAGATGTGAGGACTCCCATGGTCCCCCTCACCTTCCAGGAGTCCTGCTGCCATCGGGCTGGGCTCCCTTTACATTCCAATAATAACTCCACGTGTGTCCTTCCCGCTCCCCCCACCATCTGTTCTCCCCTTTCAAGTTCTAGGTCAGTCCTTGGGTCCCTCTTGGAGCCTTCCCCATCCAGTCCAGAGTCCATCCTCCCCTCTGCTGTGTTGTCTGTCAGTTACCATGGGCTGGCATCGTGGGTGGTACCACCTAACTGAATACTTTGCCATTGAACCATCCAGTTTGGTTCCTATGTTTTCTTCTCACCCAAGAATGTCTTTAACTCTAGGCCCTTGCGTAAACTCTCAGTGGTGCCTCACGGTCACCCGCCAAATGCTTAAGGAATGATATGCGGTTGGTTAGAGTTCTTGGATACAATTTTTGAACAGTTTGTATTTTTGAAATTTAACAAATGACATTTGTGCATGTGCTCTGTGTGTGTGTCTGCAGGAGAAATGTGTGCATGCCATTTGAAATTCTAAAATAACAAGGTGTAATATTTATAGAAAAATTGGAGACTCTCTTATACAGCACAAAGAAAAGTAGCCATTGATTCATAGAAGGCAAGACCCTATAATAAGGCTTATTTCTAACAGTCACATGTTTAATAAGCAGCTCCTCCCCTTAAGTAAGCTTTCTGAGGGAAAAGGGGGATAGAGATGGTTTCCATTTTACTTCTGAGCCTCCGTGTGTCAGTCCTGTAAGTATGTACAGACAGGGGACTCAGCCCTGGGAGGAGGAGGGCCTCTGGCACACCTGGGAGGGGGCAGACACTCCCCGCAAGCTCCTCTCAGTCACCCACAGGCTGGGGCTTCTCTCCTCCATGACAATCTGTTTTCCCTTCAGTCAGCTGAGGTTAAAAAGTCACTCAGTTGGTGTACCCAACACTGATGGAGTGACTGGGTGAGAATGGGGCTAAAAGTATCAGGCAAAACACTGTGGATCATCAAAAGTTCACCATTGGCAGAAAATTGGCATAACAAAGATGTCTTTCCATTATGAAACTGGACGAGGTCCACTGGGAGAGGTGACTGGGCTCTACAGAAACTGAGGATGGCCCAATTAACATGTAATTCCCACTGGCAAGTTTCAACGGACACAAAATTACCGTTACGTGGCTCAAGGTAGTTGCACGCTAAGCACACATTCTACCACCGAGCTACTACTCTCCCCACAAGAACCTAGTAAATTGTAAAAATTCAGCCTTCGTACTTAAAATTTTAATCAAAAAAGGAACACAAACCAACCTGATTTTGTCTTTTGCCTGGTACAGAATAGGTAGTCGATAGATATTTTGTGGAAAGAATGATGGATGAGTGCTTTCACTGTCTAGTCTTGACATAATCTGTAGAATAAATATAAAGAGCCAAAGATAAGGAGGGGAGATTGGATGAAGCTACAGACTCCCAGCTATAAGGTAAGTAAGCACTGGGGACATCACGTACCACATGATGAGTACAGCTGACATCTCTGTACGGTAGACAGAGAAGTTGTTAAGAGAATAGATCCTGAGAGTTCTCATCTGAAGGGAACGAAATGTTTTTCTTTTTATGTATCTGTATGAGCTGATGGATGTTAAGGAAACTTATTGTGGTAATAACTTCCTGGTATATGTAAGTCAAATCATTATGCTGTACACCTTAAACTTATGCACTCCTGTAGGACAAGTGTGTCTCAGTAGGTGGACATTTTATTTTAATTTAAAGAAAAAGGTAATAAAGGAATGCTGCCAATAATTTTACTCCATATGTACAGTATGTAAATTAGACCAATTCCTTGAAAGACACGACTATTAAAATTCACTCTAGGAAAAACAGACAACCTGACTGTCCCTGTATCTATTAAATACACTGAATTTGTAGTTGAAAAAAATGAATCAAAGGTATATGGTGCTGTTCTGTGTTTGTATAGCATCATTGTCCATCGTCTATCTTATATACTTTGCTTCTTTTGCTTTGGCGAGGTTTCATTAATTGTTTTTCATGTGCTTGTTTAATTGTTCCAGATCCCCCTGAAATTACGCCCTGGAATGCTTATACAACCAGAAAAACCCATTCTTCTAATGGTTGAGCCCAGAGATGGGACGCTAAGTAGAGCCTGACTTTCCCTAAGGACCTGCGCTTTTTCCTTCAAGGAAGCTGCATCCCAGAGCACCAGAGACCTGGGTTTACTTTGTGATAAAACCCAGAAATGAAGATGGGCTTCACCTGCTGCACTTAGTAGGTGATTAATGGCTGCACAATCATTTAGCTTTCTCGGTGTCTACGTGGAGTGTTATACGCCGTGTCATGTGAAGGAGGTGACTCATGAGGGCCAGATATGTAGACTCAGCTTCTTGGATTCTCATGGGACCATCTCCATTCACCCCCAGTTAGTACCATCCATCCCTCCTGAGCACTAAGCAAGATTGAAAATTTCTCAACAATTTTTACTAACAAACTTAAATGAAAATAAGAATTACAGTGGTGACTAAAGTAGTAACACTTACATCACAGATTTTATTTTGAATATTGTGAATCAAATAGTATAATGAGCAAGTCAGTAAACCTCTCTTTGCAAAAGTATTATCTGATGACTTTGTGTACACTCGGGGAATGTGTACAACTGAACTGGGGAGAGCCAGTGACTAAAGCAGTGATGCTTTTGACAATCACAATCACTCGTGGGTGGAGCCTTTTTCAAAACTCCAGTGTGATATATAAAATCGTAAGGGTTAATCCACTGTGGCTTTCCCCGTCACTTAGAAAGGATATTCATCCTTTAAATCTGCCCTTTTTGGAGCGCATATTTTTGTAACACTTAACTGAGACACTTATTATTATGTTATTAGTTTTGATTTAATGTTTACATCTCATCTCTCCTTATGTTTCTGGAAGGCAGGAAAGATGTTTTTTCTCATACCTCTTTGTATTCCATCCTCAACTCCCAACTGTCTCAACACAATGAATGTGGAATAAAATGTGGCTTACAGGTCAGCTGATTAAGCAGAAAGGCTATAAGCACTGGTCAGTCTCCGCTGGTATCCTTTTCTGCCCCTTCCTCCTTTTTCCTCCCCTAGTCTTGCCCTCCCTTCCTGGATATCTTGTCTTAAACCAGTAGAGGGTGCACAGAAGGTGGGCAGCCACACACTGCAGGGCAGGGGCAAAGAAGGGATGCACAGTAGCTCCAAGTCAGAGACTCAGTAGGGAGGGGAGGGTGTCCACAGGCAGCCTCACATGGGTGGGGAACCCAAACAAGGGTTACATGGTCCTGCCTGTAAATTCTAAAGCACACAGAAGGTTAGGGGCTCTGTGGAGGATGCAGGGCACAGCCATGACTGCTGTGAGCCCTGAGTATGTGAGAGCTGCACAGCCCAGCAGGGACCCTCTGTCTTGGCTTTAGGGGACCATAATGTCAGGATTACCTTAGAAGATCCCCAACACTGAAATTCAAACTCTGCCTATCACTGTGTGGACCTGGCTTAAACGTGTGTCAAAGATTTTGTCCAACAATTTCATTAATGTTGATACAACTGCTTCCAAGGATTTTTTGTGAAACATGTTTATATAGTTCGTCAACAAAAAGCATTTTTGACAACCCAGCATCAACAAAAGAATGTGAGAACAAGATTGGCAGGGCAGATAAAAAAATGAGTAATGTCCCATCATACAACCATAATCTTCGAGTTTATCTTTCTACTGGTTCGTCTAAACTACGGATTAATCTGAAACTTCACAGTTGTTTGGGCTCTAATCAAATAGTAAATCACAAAGTCAAACAGATGCCTTTTCCTGGATAAGTAAATAAGTCTTGGGTTGGCTTGTTACACGATGCCCCAGTGTGCTACTGTGAGGACACTGGCAGCCTCCTACATTACTCCCAGGTGTCGAATAATTTTTATTCACAAAGTTGATTAATAAGATCAGACCTCTAGTAAATGGAAGAACCCAAATTTGAATACCATTCTAACTCTAAATCATATCGCCTTTCAAGTAAACCACACTGTCACTGAGCATCCCCAGCCTAATGATGTGAGCAGCGAGTAAAGAAACAGTGCAATCAGGTGCGAACTATGACTGTAGAACTATAAATCGGGGGTGTTGGGGCGATACGGCGTTAATCAGCCTTACCCAGGCAAGGAATGCTACTCAGGTGAGATGGTTCAGTCTAGAGACAGGTGTTTATACTTGGTCAGGCGTAGAAGGAAAGAAACGATACCCCAGGAAGAAGAGAAGGCACGCGTCATACACACAGGCGTGAGGAGAGAGGAGCACTGTGAGAACTGGAGGTAGATTTCTTTTAAGTTTTTGGCAGTAATGAAGGATCTCAAAGGGCTGCTCCCCCAAAAGGGCACCAGGTCCAGATGGGTTCAACTGAAGATTCCATTAAAACTTCAGGAAACAGGTAATTTTCACTCAATTTGAACAATTCCATCATTATTTTTAAAGAGGAAAGCTTCATGAATTTTACAGTTTGCTTTTATTATAATTCAGCATAAAATTCTTGCCAATATTTGGATTATTTTGAACTCAGTTCTGCTTGACTCTTAAGTTGAATGTTTCTTCGAGTTCTTCCGTTTGAAAACATTTGAAAAGCCCTAATTGGCTGTGGACTGCTATTTCTTTAATGTACTTGATTAATCTTCTCTAAGATTTTATGGAAAATTTAGTTACAAGCAGTTTAGAAATGAGATTGGCCTGTAGTTTTCTTCTTAGTGATCCATGTAGGAAATTAAATCTTGAGAAATTGCTTTTGAGAAAAAATATTAAAATACGGACATGTCTGTAAACCCTGTAATTCTAAGAGAATGACAGCTTTTTAAGAGAAAAGATTGTGATGAATGTGAAAGCTAGCAAAAGATGTGTAATGGGAAAGTCACAGGCTCTGGAATCAGACAGTTCTGAACAGGGCATGGGCTACTGTAAAGAACGTGAGGTGCCAGGGGTACAGACTTTACAGGGGCACCTGGGGTCGTGCAGAGGCAGGGTTGGTGCCACGAAGTGAATTCTTCCTTAAATTTTGCCCCTCTGGGTGTCCCATTTGCCTGACCCTGGTCCAGCCCCCTGGCCAAGAGCCTAGATCCAAAACCCTGCTCACGCTACCACCAAGACCTCAGGTGAGTTACTTCAGCTTTTAAAGCCTCAATTCTTTTCTTCTGCGAAGTGGTTGATTCTATCTACCTACCTCCCAAGATTGTGAAAATTAAGGGAGATCTATTGCATCAAGCAAATTGCATGGAATATCACAGAAAATTGGTTTCTTTATTCTCTCTACTCTACCCCTTTGGGAAAAAAAGGTGCTGCAGGAGAAGCAGGTGGAACTGCTACCAACCAGAGTTCCTACACCCCCTAATCAATGGGAATTGATGAGCGGCCAGACAAGAAATTCAGGCAAGTCTTTACTGGGACTTGTGCTGCAGCACAACGGAGTGAAAACAAGTAACAAGTTCCCTTGCTCGCTCCCTGATTTGGGGTGGGGGGGGCGAGCTGGTCCCTTAAATGGGGTGAAGGTAGGAGCGGGTTCTGGGGGTCAGGCCAGGGGGCAGCTTAGGTGGTCGGCCCGCGCCCTTGGTGGTGCTGTGTGCAGGGATCATGCGCAGTGCCCCGCTTTTGCTCCCGACACCTCAGAAGTGGCAGTTGAGTTTTTGGTCTTTTTGTTTCTTGTTGTTCACAAGTTGCCCCAGCTGCACGTGCACGCAGCTATTGTCAGTCCCTTAGAGTTTCTTTGTATCCTGTTGCCGGAGGAGACGTTTGTCCAGGTGCAGGCACTGCAGCAAAGGGCCCCAGGTTTCAGCCTCTCTCGGAACCTAGATAACAACAGACCTCTTCTGCACGGCTAGGAGTTTGGACTCAGTCTAGAACAGTGGTTCTCTAAGTGTGGTACCCACACCAACAGCATCAGCGTCACTCGGGAGTGTGTTCGAAATGTAAATTCTGAGTTTCTGAATCAGAAACTCTGGTGGTGGGGTCCAGCAGATTGCTTTAACAAGCCCTCCATAGGATCCTAATTCAGGCTAGTGTTTGAGAATCACTGCTCTAAAAGAACATGAGAATAACTGTGGCATTTGAATGAAGGGAGTGATATGAAAGGATTTAAATAATAGAAATGTTAATAGGTGTGATCGGATGGATGGTAGATGAGAGGGATTCAAGACAAGACAGGGAGACTCAGGGAGTTATTTTGTTGAAATACAAGTTATTCAAATCTGGAAAACAATACTGAAGTGAATAGGACATAGGTTTTCAATGTTGTGGATAGCAGAAATAATGTAAATTTGAAGCTTCTTAAGAGTTTGTCTTGGTCCTCTCTCTGCCTGCTGAACCTGGAGTATTACCTGGGTCACCACAGGTTATCAATACATGTTTGCTCTTGAGAGAATGAATCCAGGAGATGTCCTACTCTGCTCATGTTTAAGTGATATAATTGGGTGTAATTTTTGTAAGAAAAACTTCTTCCTTTGCATACAGAAGATGAACCAAAGAGGTGAGGTTAGGGCTCCTTGGTCTTTGATACACCAAGAAAACATAGCATGAACTTGGAATTTTTCTCTTTGTAACGTTCCTGTATTTGGTGTCAGATTACAGCAGCTTGGTCAAATGTGAATATTGGGGAGCTGACGAGGATCACTGAAGCCAAGGTAATGACACCTTGCTTTTCTTGCCAGATGTGAAGCAAGGCACGAAGTGCCCAGGTGATCAATACCCAAATGGTGATCAAGATCATTGCCTCTCAAAGGGTGTGACTTTTTGGCTTACAAAGATTCTATGGGGACAGTTCTTGCCTGCACAGTCCTTTGTCTGTCTGTCCTCACAGCTGTGGTTCTAGGGGTCTTTGTGAAGTATAGGGACACCCCCCGTAGTGGAGGCTCTAGCCGGGCTCTCAGCTACACCCTGCTCATCGCCCTCATCCTGTGCTTCCTCTCCTCGTTGCTCTTCACTGGCCGCCCCAACACTGCCACCTGCATCCTCCAACAAATGACATTTGCACTTGTGGTCGCTGTGGCTGTTTCCCACCATTTTGGCTAAAACCATCACTGTAGTCCTGGCTTTCAAGGTCACAACACCAGGGAGAAAGAGGAGGCAGTGGTTGCTCTCCGGGGCACCCAATTCAGTCATTCCCATCTGCTCACTGATTCAAGTGACTTTCTGTGCGGTCTGGTTGGGACCCTCTTCCCCTTTTGTTGACTGGATACACACCCGGAGCCTACCCTCAATATCACCGTGTGCAGCCAGGGCCGGGTCATTGTGTTCTACCTTACCTTAGGACACATGGGCTCCCTGGCCCTCTCGAGCTACACCCTGGCTTTCCTGGCCAGGAGTCGGCCGGCCACTCTCAGTGACGCCAAGTTCCTGACACTCAGCGTGCTGGTGTCCTGCACTGTCTGCATCCCACTCCTCCCCGCGTGTTACAGCCCCAGAGGGAAGGTCGTGGTGGCTGTGGAGAGCTTTTCCATCTTGGCTTCCAGTGCTGGGTTACTGGGGTGCATCTTTGCCCCCAGGTGTTGTAATATTCTCCTAAAGCCAGAAGAGAAGGCCCTGCCAAGATTAAGAGAGAAAACAAACTCTGGGGACGAATAAATATTCTAAGGCTTTACTTCTTGGATTTCAAAAGACATTTAGAAAGCTTGAAAATTAAGCAATACCTAGAGAGCTCTCTCCCCACACCTTGCCTAACTGTCCTAACGTCATTTTTGCCCCTTGGTTTGGAATGTCATGGTTATTATAAACTGTGTTCTCATGTATAAATCTGTGTTCTGCACTCACTACTCTTTCACGATCCTTTCTCTGAATGAAGACCATGCTGTTTTAACTCTCTGGATTTCATAGCACATCCTGACAGCAGACAGCACCTGTTCTTCATTGTTGTTCTTTTTCAGTTGTACTGTGTTTGCTCTTACAGATTTTCTTTTCGTCTTTTGGAATTGTCTTGGCAAATTCTGGATTTCACAGTAAGAGATTTGAATTGAAACAGTTTTGAATTAAAAGTTAATTTGAAGGACTGACCTCTTTGCACTAAAATGTTTCCCACTCAGGAAAGTGTGTTATCTCCATCATCTCAGCATTTTCATTTTATATATTAATGTTTTCTTACATTTTCTGACTGGTTATTTGGGTTGTTAAGTAATGTATTCTTTCTCGTACATTTCTCGAGCTTACTTGTTGACTCCTATTATTTGTAAGTTGACTTTTTTGGAATTCTAGGTGTGAAAAATAATATAGGGGTTTTTTTTCCTGCTCAAGCTTTATACAGATTTCTTTCCTGTTGTATTGGCAAGATTCTTTAATAGAATGCTTAACAACAATAGTAATTGTGAGCTTTGTATTCTTGGCTTTAGCGGGAATGTTTCTCGTGAGTTTTTTCCTAATAAAATGTACGTGTGGCAGGCTTTTGGGTCATATCCTTCTTTTTAATCCAAATGAATATCTCATTAATGATGAGAGTGCCCTGTATTCAACCCAAGCTAAGTTTTTTATATAAATTTTTAAAATTTTGATAAAATACACATAACATAAAATTTACCATCTTGAGCATTTTAAGTCTATAGTTCAGTAGTGTTAAGAACCTTCATGCTGTGTGCAACAAATCTCCAGAACCCTTTTGATCTTCCAAAACTAAAGCTCTGTACCCATGAAACAACTCCCCATGCCCCGTCATTCATCATTCTAGTTTCTTTCTCTATGAATCTGATTACTCTAGGTACCTAACAGAAGAAGAATTATATAGTATGTGTCTTCTCATGAATGGTTTGTTTTCCTCAAGGTTCATCCACGTTGTGGCATGTGTCAAAATTTCCTTCCTTTTCAAAGCTGAATAATATTCCTTTGTATGTGTATTTACCACACTTTGTTAATCCATTCATTCATCCATGGACACTTGAGTTGCTTCCACTTTTGGGCTCTTGCGAATTATGCTGCTATGAACAAGGGTGTACAAATACCTCTTTGAGATCCTGCTTTCAATTCTTTTCGGCATATACCCAGAAGTAGAGTTTCTGGATCATATGCTAATTCTATTTTTAATTGTTTGAGGAACCACCAAACTGTTGGCTACGCTGGCTGCGCCATTTTACATTCCCACCAGCAGTGCACAAGCGTTCCAGTTTCTCCACATTCTCACCAACAGTTGCTCTTTGCTGTTTTAATAATAACAGTCTTAATAAGCATGAGCAGGTATCTCACCGTGATTTTGTTTACTTATTCTTATTTCAAGATGAGATTTATTTTTCCTGTTTTATTAAGATACAAATGACACCTTTGTATGAGTCAAAGGTGTGCAACACGATGATTGGATGGATATACGTATATATTCCAAAATGATTACCCCAATGAGTTTAGTTCATTCACCTCAAATAGTTACAATTTTTTCTTATCTTAAGAACTGTTAGGATCTATTCTCTTGTCAACTTTCAAATATACAATTCAGTACTGTTAACTATAGTCACCACACTGTACATCAGACCCTTCTATTTATCTTACAGCTGGGCGTATTTACCTTTTGACCGCTTTCACCCTTTTCCCCCACCCTCAGACCCAGCTCTGCTGATCACTAATCTGTTCTCTAGATCTAGAACTTGAGGGACTTCTTTTGGTTCCGCATATATGTGATATCATAGAGTATTTGTCTTTCTCTGTCTGACTTATTCACTTAGCTTCATGCCCTCAAGGTCCACCCATGTTGTCACAAATGACAAGAATTCCTTATTTTTTTACGGCTGAATATTTATGGCACAATAACATTGTGTATGCGTGTGTGTATATACACACATATATACTCCATATTTCCTTTATCAGTTCATCCATAGATAGACACATAGGTTGTTACCATGTCTTGGCTACTGTGAATAATACTGCAACGAACATGGTAGCGGGGGGGCGAAGATAACTTTTCAAGATAGTGATTTAACTTCCATGGGTATATACCCAGAAGTGAGATTGCCAGATCCCGTCATAGTTCTATTTTTAATTTTTGAGGAACCTCCATATTCTTTTCAATAGTAGCTCTACCAATTTATATTCTACCAACAGTACTCAAGGGTTCCCTTTTCTCCAAATCTTCCCCAGTGCTTATCTCTTTTCTTTTTGATAAGAACCATTCTAACAGGTGTGAGGTGATTCTCCCGGTGATTTTGATTTGCATTTCCCTGATGGTTAGTGAGGTTGAGCATCTTTTCATGTGCTTGTTGGCTGTTTGTATAACTTGTTTGGGAAAATGTCTATACAAGTCTTTTGCCCAGTTTTTAATTGGATTATTCTATTGTCATCTTTCAATTGTAGTCACTCTTTATATATTCTGGATGTTAACCTCTTATCATGAAGCTTTCCCGCTATCTTTTTTTCAAAGACTTTTATAGTTTAAGCTCTTACATTTAGGGTTTTGATACATTTTCATTTAATTACTTGTATGGTGTAAGGTAAGTGTCCAAATTCATTCTTTTGCATGTGGGTATCCAGTTTTCCCAGTATCACTGATTATAAAGACTGTCCTTTCCCCATTGAATATTCTCGGCATCCTTGAAAATCTTCTGACCATATGTGAGGGTAATTTTCCAGGGTCTCTGTTCTGTTCTGTTGGTCTATACCTCCATATTTATGCCACTATCATACTGTTTTGATTACTGTAATTTTGTACAAGTTTAGAAATCAGAAACTGTGGGTCTTTCAGTTTTATTCATTTCCAGGATTGTGTAGGCTATTTGGGGTCTCTTCATTTCGTATGAATTTTAGTATAGGTTTTTCTATTTCTGAAAAAAATGCCATTGAGCTTGTGATAGGGGTTGCATTGACTCTATAGATCACTTTGGGTGATGAGGTCTTAATGCTAAGTCTTCGAATCCATGAACACAGGATATCTTTCCATTTATTTACATCCCTTTACTTTCTTCAGCCGTGTTTTGTAGTTTTCAGGGCATAAATCTTTCACTTTCTTGGATGAGTTAATTCCTAAGTGTTTTATCCTATTTCATCTCTATTATAAGTGGAATTAAGTTGAACCCCTAACTTATACTGTATACAAAATTTAACTGAAAATGTATCAAAAAAGTAATTCAAGAGCTAAAACTATAAAACTTTTAGAAGAAAATACAGGGGGGGAAACTACATGACGTTGCATTTGCAGTGATTTCTTGGCTATGACACAAAAGCCCCAGTCAACAAAACTACAAATAGATAAATGGAAATATATCAAAACTTAAAAGTTGTGTTCATCAAATGACAAAATAAACAGAATGAAAGGCAACCTATGGAATGACAGAAAATATCTGTAAACCCTGTATAAGGGGTTAATATTCAGAATATATCAAGAATGATTACAATTATATAGACTTATATCTCTTCTCAAGGGAGAGAGTCATATAGCACTACACTATTTACTTTTAACAGATGTTAGCATTATATGAATAACCATCCATCAGCTTAGCTTAGGTTGTTTTGTTCTCAAATACTTTTACAGCATTCCTGACAAGGCCACGGCTGTGTGTGTAGAGAGAGAATAGTTGCAAAGGAACAACCATCTCTCTCTAACTGGGGTTGTGACACAGCTGTTTATACAACACCCTTGTACCTTCAGAAAAAAATCCAGGCATCATTTCTACTTGATATTGGAGTGTTACGAGGCAAAACCAACCTTAGGACTTTAGGGTAAGATGACACCCAGCTCATGCTGGGCAGCTCATCTTATCAGAGAATGCCAGAAGTTTATTTCTAAAGACTTGTCAAAGAAGGCATAACTTTGCTCACAAACCTTTAGTGTTTTTCTTCTGAAGACGGTCCCCAGGCTGAACATTTTTAACCAGTAGGAAAAGCAGGACGTAGAAATTTGCCCATCACTTTGGCATCCCTCAGACCACCAGACTCCAGGAAAGTTCACTGAGATGTCGTGTCTCTGCATTTGCATGGGATTAATAGCTGGCTGTCTTAGAAAATGAGTCTTACCACGCCATCTGCTGTTTTATTTATTTTTGTAATCTCTTTCTGCTCTGAATTGAAGATCATCAATGTCATGTGAGATAGTAAGACGATCTTGGTCACTTTCATTTATTAATCCATGCAGCAGAACAGCCATTGAGTATTTCATGTCAGGCTCTTTCCTGGCTCTAGTGAAACAACAGTAAACAAAGTACATTCCTTGCCCTCTTGAAGCTACCGCTCTAATAAAGCAGAAAGTAAGTAGAATATAACATTATGAAATGTTGTGCGAAGTACAATGATAAGGTAGAATCAGGGACACAGAGTAAAGAGTGCTGTTTAAATAGGGTAGTCAGAGAGGTATGTTTGGGCAAGGTACATTTGAAAAGAGATCACAAGGAAATGAAAACATGTCTAGTGCTTTCAAATCTTGATCTTGGACTCAGCCTCCAGAACTGTGAGAAATAAATGCTTGTAGCTGAAGTCACCCCGTCTGTGGTATTTTTATTACAGGAGCTTGAAAGGACTAGGATAGGATACTACAGTGCTTAGGTGCCTGAGACCAAATTTACTAGAGCTGTGTGTTAACTACTTTTTATTTTTCAGTAGTCACCTTGAAAAATCTTCCAAGTTTACTCAAGTCAATTTAGGGAACCTAGTGCATTCCAGTCTGATATTCAGGGTAGCCACAATCACAGTATTTTAGTGATCATATCTCTCCCCAGTACTCTCCTCAGAGCCTGAGCTACATCCTTGTTCCGGAGAGTATAAATCAAAGGATTCAGCATGGGAGTAATGATGCTGTAGAACACAGAGCCAACTTTGTCTTGCAACGGAGTACGCTGCGACCTGGGCCTCATGTATGAGAAGATGCAGGCACCAAACCAGAGGAAAACAACAGTGAGGTGGGAGCTACAAGTGGCAAAGGCATTTCTCTTACTCCCAGCTGAACGCATCTGAATGACACTGTGGAGGATGAAGGCATAGGATGTAGAAATCAGGGATATGGGGAGGAGGAGAATTAAGATGGTGCTGATGTACACTGTGGCCTCATACACAGTGACGTCTCCACACACTAACTTCACAACAGCTGGAAACTCACAGTAGAAGTGGTGGATTATTCGAAGCCCACAGAAAGGGAAGTGCATCAAGATGGCTGTATAAATTAGGGAGTTTATCGATGCTCCCAACCAAGACATGGCGACCATCATCAGTCTCACCTTTCTGTTCATGAGAACAGTGTAGCGCAGTGGGTGACAGATGGCAACATAGCGGTCATAGGACATGAAAGCTAGGAGAAGACACTCAGCGCCACCCAGAGACAAATAGAGGAAGTGCTGCGTTGCACAGCCCGCAAAGGAGATGGACTTCTCGCCAGAGAGGTAGCTGGTCGCCATTTTGGGGATGGTTGTGCAGACGTGCATCAGATCCATGAGGGAGAGCTGGCTCAGGAGGAAGTACATGGGTGTATGAAGCCGGGGGTCAGCACAGATGAGGAGGATGGTGAGGGCGTTGCCGCCCACCGCAATGAGGAAGACCACCAGGGTCAAGGAGAAAAGGGAAAGGTGAGTGAGGGAGTCATCAAAGAGCCCTTCGAGGATGAAGTCGGCCAGAGAGGTCTGATTCCTCTGCCACATTCCCCCTTCCTCCATCCCTGGGGAAACAGGAAGGGAAGAGGAGATGTCAAATCAGAAATACCGGGGTTCATCACACCTGACAAGCAGCAGCTTTTGATCTGTGAAAGAACTGTTAAAGAGAATGTTTTCTATTTCTAAGTATTCAACCGCTCTCATTATGGAAATAACCGTTTTTTTAAAAGTGAGAACTTCAAATCTCTGTTCACAAATATGATCACTCTGAAATTCTAGAATATCTAGACCCTATTAAGTGCCTAACTTCAAAACAAGAGTCTCTCCTCACTGAAGAGGAGATATATGTACATACATATATGTGGATATATGCATATATTCTAAGTATGTATATATATTTATACACACACACCCCTTCTATATATACTCTAACTGCATGTATAATGTAAATATTATATATATATATATATATATATATATATATATATATATATATATATATATATATAAATTTTTCCTTCTATCAGTCAGGGTTTAACCAAAGAAGCTGAACCTAAGACATGTGTACATACATGTATGTACACATTTAATGGTTGTACAGAATTTTGGCTTACTTGACTGAGAAAGCTGTCAAGCATTCTATGTAAGGCTGTCACCTTTGTGTCTAACGCTGGACTGGGAGTCCATGGGGGAGGCAGTCAGGAAGGGACAATGGACATAAACTGTGGTAGATCAAGGTCAGGCTGGAACCCACAACGTGACGTGTAATCCCACAAGGACAGACTGAGACCCACGTCACTTACTGCCTCTGGAATTGGTGGTGTGGTTTTCTCGCAAAGGCCCAGGCCCAACTTAAGGAGGCTAAACACACACTCCTGGCCCAGAAGTAAGAGAAGCTAAAAAGGAAGATCCTGAGGAAGGCGGAGTAACTGCAGGCCCACTGCTGCCTCGCACCAGGGAGGGAGCCAGCAGATCAGCAACAGTGTTATGAATTATAAAAATGCTGGCTTCCCCTCCGCTCTCTGCATCTTCCAAAGAATCTCCTCTGTGGCCCACCTTAACCATAAACTCACAAAAGGGCAATTCCGGTAAATGTGGCTCATCCTTGCCTAGTTGACACATTTGAAAAACCTCTGGAGTCCATCTCCTGTCAGTGGCACAAATACACATCTCCTTAAACCATGCGTAATCACAAACACAACAAAGTCATCCTCCTGCCTAACGTAACTATCCTGCATACAATGAAAAACGTGCAAATATTCACAGGAAAACAAGAAATACCAATTACTAATGTCCACGGAATGAGGCACCCTGTCCAAGTGCTAACCCATTCTGTGGATGCCAGCACTTCCTCAGCCACTCTTATTCATGACAAAGACTCACAAACATAGTGGCCGTGGCAGCAGGGCTGGAGGCTTCACGTGGGCGCAGCCACATGGACTTGCACTCGCCCCGGCCAGTCTAGCTGCAGCCATGGCTGGGTCGCCCAGTCTGCCAGTGACCCCTAAACACCACGATATGCCGTGGGTCCTTGAGGGCATCACCGCCCAGGGGGATCAGCCAGATCCTCTGTGGTAAATTGGTTACACTTCCATTGTAGCAGGCACGGTACTTTGTTCTTCCTGGAGCAGACACTTGCTCTCAGCAGGGACTGGCCCTCCTCGCCTGCAGTGCTGCTGCGGAATAGCACCTGTGGACTTACGGAGTGCTTTACTGGGCGTGACGGCATTCCATGAAGCTGTGCTTCCGGCTAAGGGACTTGTTTCACAGCAAACGAAGTGTGGGGATGGACCTCTGCTGATGGAATCCGCTGGTCTGAAAATATTCTCCATCCTCCTGAAACGATGGGCCTGACAGAACAGTGGAACAGCCTTCTGAAGGCTCAATTACAGCAACAGCTGGTCGGCAG
The DNA here is from genome assembly GCF_036321535.1 of Camelus dromedarius. Lineage (NCBI taxonomy): Eukaryota > Metazoa > Chordata > Mammalia > Artiodactyla > Camelidae > Camelus > Camelus dromedarius. The sequence goes on along the minus strand of NC_087459.1, from coordinate 29,108,033 downwards.
CACCTCACACCGCTGGGGTCGTGTCCTCTGGGATGTGCTGTTTGCGCTAAATCCGTATCCAGCTTAGGGTGCTGTTCCTCCCACTGCAAGGGTTCATGGGATTAGGCACCAAGAGGTGGAAACGGGAGTGCGTCCTCTCACGATGACCTCTATAACTGTGACCCCCCAGCACAGTTTGCCTTCCTGTCACACTTTTGATCTCTGCTGCTTTAGAGGTCTTAGTCACAAAGGAGGAGCCCTTCCCCCAGGGGACACAGTGATTCTGTTTGCAGAGAAGCGAGGCTGCCACGTTGCCACTTTGGGGTCCTCATATCACGCAATCGACAAGCAAAGGCAGTTACTATACTGGTGGGTATGACTGATCCTGGGGGATGAGGAGGAACACGTCTGGAATCCAGATTTTTAGGGTGCCTCCTGTGCTCAAATGTCCTATGATGAAAGTCAGTGGAAAATTGCAATAACCCCATTTATGCAGGACTGCTAATGTCCCAGATCCTTCAGGAATGAAGATGAGGGTCACTCACCCACAGAGGAGTAATCATGACCAAGTGAGGATGAAGGAAAATATGGGATGGGTAGTGAAAGAAAGTAGTTAGAGAAACCAGCCGTGACCACGTGAGCAGCTGCAGGAACAGGAGCTGTAATAGAGACAGGCACTTCTTCCTTATTTTGACAGGCATATTTTGGCGTACATGTATTAACCAGATGTTTTAGTTTTCTTCCCCTCTGCCGTCCCCTTGTCTAACATAAGATACATTAATATAGTTAACTTCATATCTTAGTATTTCAGTTACAGGCTATAAAAAAAGGCAAGTATGAATCAGACAGGAGTAGAATAAATTTAACTTAAAGACAAAAAAGGGATTTTGTACCATCTTATGGGGAAAGGACTGGTGGGCTTTATATCCTCTTCGTGGGACAGAGGTTAACGTCTTTATGGTTTGTGCATGGGATAGTTGTATCCGGTTAGCTGGAAGGGTAACTTGGTATTGTCTCCCTTTGGAGATTAAGTATGGTTTAAGGAGATGTGTGTGGGCGCCAAGCTGACGCATAACAAGGCCACCATACTGTGTACCTGAAAACAGGTGAGAGACATGTCCTGGGTAGACCTGAGAGCATTCAAATTATGGATCAGGCTGGTAAAACTAGGATTCTACCATTCAGTCAGCTAGATTTCCCATCAGACCTTTACCTAATTCTCATATGAATACTGACCAGAATGAAAGCTTGATCTCCATGGAGAAACTGAATTTTTTTTTAAATCTAAATTAATACTCAAAATATCCACACTATCCCTCTTTCTGTTTTTCCTCCAAAATGTCTCCCTAGATCTTCATGCATTCCAGATTATCTACGTTTTAAAGTGAAGAACTCAGAATTTAACATATTCTTCCAAGTATAATTTGACCAATAAGAAATAGTTCACAGGGCGGGGCAGGTGTAGCTCAGTGGTAGAGCACATGCTTAGCATGCACAGGGTCCTGGGTTCAATCCCCAGTCCCTCCACTAAAAATAACTAAATAAATAAACCTAATCCGCCACCCAAAAAATTAATTTTTAAAAATAATTTTTTAAAAAGAAATAGATCACATTTATTATCTCTCTCCATATTCATGCAGCCTAGGATCATCTTTTGGGCTGTCACCTCATGCTGTTATTTCGCACTCAGCTTCCTGTGGACTAAGAGCCCAGCCTTCCCCACGCTCCCTCTCATCGCTCCAGCCCAGTCAAGGCAGCCGCACGTTTCCCTTTACTTAGCATCCATACACTTCCCCTTCTCTTTCCTCAGCAGCTTCCATCTTTCTCTCTAAATCACCATACCATAAAATTGTTCGTCACCTGACTCATGTCTCTCTTCCTCCCACAGGCAACTTTCCTACTAATTTCCCGTTTTGATTTGTGACCCTCAAGTGACTTATTCCTCCGCCTTCACAGGCAGCTTTCCTCATGGGGCAAGCAAATACCTCCCTCTGACTTGAGGGCTGGGGAAATCAGCGGTCAGTGCCAGAGCATGTCCTAGTTTCTAATAAAGTTTCTTGAATACCTCAAGCCCAAACAATACCTTACCTGGAGTTTCCTCTGCAGACACTTGTAAGAAAAGCAAGTATAGAGGAGAAACAGAGAGTGCAGAATAGATCCACACTGACTCTCACCTTGGCTACTGAATTTCCAGTCTTTTCTGAGGTGCTCATCAGACTTCCTTCATAACCCTGAGACCTCCATGTGCTGTGGAGCGCTGTAGAGGACATTGTCTGACACAGCCATCATTGTTTACACGAATTACCTTAGTGATAGAGCATCGCCAGGAGCAGTAGGATGTGTAATTCTGTAAAGCTCTTTCAAATAGTGCTCAGATTTTGAATTCCATCAGCGCATATCAGGACAGATTGACTAATTAAACTTCTTTAGCCTCCACTAGTTGGGTCTTTGCCTCATGCATATGACTCCTCTAACTCTAAGTATCTGTCTGAGCCACCTCTCCATCCAAACATAGCAATGAGAGATTCAGCGATCACAATCTGCTTTAATTTTACTGGGTGTAGATGCTACATTTAACACCTGCTCTGTAATCAATGAGCCCAGAGTCAAAAGAAAATCTATTTTGGATTTTCTGCTCTATTCTCTTCTTAGATGTACACCTCCTTTCCCCAGGAATTTAGCTCTAGCACTGATGTTTTTAGAATAAGCCCCTTCCTGACTGCATGAATGTTTCCTCAGCAGGAATCATAGGGGTTAGAATGAGGAAAGACTTGGCCTGACATGAGCCAATCCTGAGGGAAGTGGGGAAATAAAACACCTCCCAACCCAGAGGACCTATGTCAGGTGACACAAATGAGGTCACTACATATATGGCATCAGGGATTCTCACCCGAAGGACACATCCTGAATCTCTTCTGAAACCAATACTCAAGATGCCAATTAGACTTGCTTTGTGCATGAGATGAGCATTCCCAAAGGGCTCTGCTTGAAGTTGCTTTGTAGGGGTCAAGGGAGTGAGACATTTTAAGACGTGTGGCTCTGAAGATAACACGGGAATGTCTTCTCCAAGGGCCAATTAGCCATGGAGAGAAACAATTCCTAGAGTCCCTGGCTTCTTTTTCATCTTGGAACTCAGATCTCTCTAGCGCCTTCCATCCAACCCTTTGGAGAAGAGAGTCTGAGAAAGATCTAGTCTCCATTGCCCACAGGAGCCTGGGGAGGGTTTTCCCCATGTGCCAGATCATAGAAAAGAAGTCAAAGATTGGAGGTGGGTAATTACCACGAATATTTCCCACCCCAGGGGGAAATAACAGGTGAAAAGATTTCAGACACAGAAGTAAAAGAAGCAAGTGGTATATCTGTCCATCTCCTCCTTATTTACTCCCATCTCATTCTCCTACCCGCCCTTCTCCATTAAAGGATCTATTGAGCTTGTCTTTGCTTCTCTATCTCAGCTCAGATACTAAAATGTCCTACTTCGCTGAGTTTTATCTTGTTGTTTGTTCTTTGAGTAGAGGATTCAATTTATCCTCACTTTCTTCAAAACCTTCTGTCTTATCATTTCCTGGGTGCTTTTCTTCCTACCAAGATATAATATCTCTCTAGTTAAGGCACTTACGGCATTTGTATAGCGCATTAATTTATTTGACCAATATTTGACGATCATCTGCCGTGTCCCAAGCACTGTATTTGGGTAGCATGTGTACAGTGGCTAACAAGCAAGCATGGTCCCTTCCTCCACGGGACCGACACATAAAACAAGTAAGCAAATATACTATATCATGTTGGGCTAGTAATTTGTATTAATCAATACCCTTTAAAACAAAACCGATACTACCTTAAGGAAAGGGTAGGGGATCACAGCAACGAGGCAGTGGAGCTAATACCAGCGTCAGCCTGAGCCAATGGCTTGAATTATGCCAGCGCCTTCTTTCTCCATCTTTCATCTTGGCTCAGGTCGCTGTTTTGATGTCATTCTCTCAGGCATTTTTTAGAAACAACTTCATTGTGGTATGATTTCTGTACAGCAAACTACACATATTTCAAATGTACAATTTGATGAATTTTGATAAATGGACACACCTATGAAACCACCACCAGTCAAGACACCTAACATTTCCACCACCCCAAGAGTCTTGGACATTCTTATATGGAGGAACCCATACATCTGGAACCTCTAACGCCTTCCTTTTGGCTTGAAATCCAATACTCCTCCCATGAGAAAACTCCAGGGAAGAAATCTAATCAACGCTTTGGCCCGGCGGCCACCCCTCGGAGCAATCACTGTGGGCCAAAGCCTGGGCTGGGGACATTGGATCGAACCACCAGAGGAACATGGACTTGGAGTAGAGTAATATTACAAAGTGTGGTTGTGAAGGGGTGATGTTAGCAGAAGTAGGGAAGGAGTGTGTAAAAGACAAAACAACGCATGTCCATGATGAACTATGATAAGAAAGAATTTCTTATGCTGGAGTGAAACAGGGAGGTCACTATAGTAAACTCGGTGAGGGAAAGCCTCTTTTAAAAATGGCGTGTAAGCTAAGACCTCTAAGTTGAGGTAAGAGTTATCCAGGAAATTGAAGGTGAAAAGAGGTCCAGATAAAGTGAAAAACGTGCAAAATCTGTAAGTTGAGAAATTCGCGTTGTAATTAAGGAGCTGAAAGGAAGCAAATATGACAGTAGGTGCAATGCAGAGAGAATTGGAGATGCCAGGATGGATATAAGCATCAGGAGGAACGGAGGGAGGGAAAGAGAGAGGAGGAAGGAAGATGGGGAAAAGAAAGAAAGAAATGGAGGGAGAAGAAGGAGGAAAGAGGGCAGGGAGGGAGGCAAGGGAAGGGAAGGGATGGAAAGGGAGGAAGGAAGAAAAGGCAGAAAGGCAAGGTCTAGTAAATTTTATTCAAAGCAGAATGTGAGTTCTTAGAAAGTTAATGGTGAGGAAGTACCAGGATAAAACTTACATGTTTTAGAGCTCACACTAGAAGATGTATCATGGTGGGTGTGTGTTACCGGATAAGGATACAGGCAGTGTGGCCAGTTATGAGGCTGTTGCTTCATTCCAAGGAAAAGAGAATAGTGTTTTGGACTGATTGTAGCAGTAAATAATTTCAAGATATTTTAGGAGGGAGTCACTAACCTAGTCTCATGATTGATTTGATATGGAGAGTTGAGCATAAAAAAATCTCATGATAGGAAACTAATAAAATTGCTCTATTAAAAACAAGATTAAGAGTATCATGTAAAATTACGAATGAAACTCTAGGACAAAAATATACAACCTTCTGAAATTTCAGAACTATTCAAAGGGCAAGGAAAATATGTAGAAATATTTTTTAAATAAGAGCAAAAAACATATGAATACAATGTGACGGAACTCAAGAGAAAGATTCCTGGGCTATTAATAAATATAAATGGATTTAGCCCCGTTATTCACAGATAAGGACTTTCAAATTAGGTCACAAAGCAAAATCGAACTTCATGCAGTATAAAAGAATGTATCTCTTAAAAAGTAGTTCATAGAACTAAAAATAGAAGAATGGTCAGAGCTAAATGAAAATTTTTTTAAATAAAAGGCTTTAATATTATCATCTGAAAATTGGAACGCAATTCCAAAGGCATGAAAGACAACAAAAACATTGTAATTGTAAAAGGGCATTCTCTGAAGTGTATTTAACAGTGAAACTAAAATCTGTAAAAGAATGTAACAGTGGGCGCCATCTCTAATGAAGATACGATAGTTATGGGAGCATAAGCACTGTCAGAGTAGCAGTATTTAATAAAGCAGATCATAGGAACTATAAGGGAAAACAGAAACTCACTGGAGGAGGAAGACTTAAATCTTTCTTACACTGAGACAGGTAGATTAAAGTGACAAAAATAGAAAGACTGAAGAGAGAGAGAGAGAGAGAGAGACCTAACCAGCAGAATCAATAAGATAGCTCCCCCTGGTCCACCTGAGAGAAACTGAGTGTTGTAGAAATTAAGCAAGAAGAGAACTATGGGGCCAGAGACACTGAGTTCAAATCCCAATTCTCCTACTTACTGGCTATGTAATCTCAAGCAAGTTATTTCAACAATCTGTGCTTATGTCCTCTTTTGAAAAATGATGACAAAAATAAAATACGTTTCATAGGGTTTTGTGAGAATTCAGTAAGGCGATACAGTGCCATACTGCCTGTGTTAAATGCTATGTAACAGCAAGCTCTTATTATCCATGTAAGTGGAGATTAGAATGTAAACTCCATGACAGCATGGATATGTCTGTTTTCTTCATTGGTGCATTGCCAATATCTAGAACAAAATTTGAATTTTCTAACCACAAGCAATTTTATATAACCACATTACCAAGATTGCTCAGAAAATAAGCCAGAATTTTCACACACTTGTTTGAACTTCTCTGATCATTCAGCCACATTAGAATTCACTTTATAATGGTGTATATTGTGCATTCAAGTTATACAATTTAACTGATTATGACAAGTATTCGTGTACTCAAGAATTCCAATTAAATACAACATGTTGTATAGTGAAAATTGAATCAGAAAAAGAGGGGGAAAGATAGTTTGAGTGTGAGAAAAGAATCCTTTTCTAATTGCTTAAAACACACATGCAAGGACTTCTGCTTCTGACCAAGATGGAGTAACATGGGTGGGGGGAGGGTTTTCCCCCATGTTGTCTTGAGAGTTTTCAGGCAGCAACGTTGGGAGGAAGAAACCAGATGGAACCAAACTACTTCCCTGAGTTGAGGAGATAAAGGTGAGATTCTGGGGAGATCAAGTTTACTGGAATTAGCAGGGCAGAGTGATGGAGAGAAGAAGGCTGCCCAGAGAGAGAGAAACCCAGAGACGTGCAGGGGCTCCCCCTCAAGTATTTAGCAGAGTGCCGTTCAGCACAAGTGCCCGATGAAACTACCCAAGGCTGGGGAAAGAACTACCTGCACCTGGACCTGGGCCAGCCAGGAACAGTTCCTGTTCCCACCAGCCAAACTGGAAAACCAGTTTGGAGTACTGGGTGTAACAGTCAGAAGGGTCTTGCCTCAGTAGTGAGGAATAATTAGACCTAGACTAAACCCTGCTATGGTTCTGCTTAACAAATCCTAGCTCAAGAATATTTGTAGGGCTACAAAAATATCCAGCATACAGGATAAAATTCACAACAGTTCTAGCATTCAATAAAAAAAATTATCCAGGCATCCAATAAACCACAATGAAAAGAAAAATCAATGACTTGATTGCTACTCAGAATTGGTACTTAATAGACAATTTGAGGTATTTTATTGATTATGTTGGTTAGATCAGACAGAAGACAAAGACATTAAAACACTTTATTATAACATTCTACATATTCAAAATGTTAGAGGAAAAATTAAACATGTTAGTAAAGACAAAGTAGATAAAATAGAAACATACACAGGAGTTTCTAGTGTTGAAAACTACAATGTCTGAAATAATAAACCCACTGGAGGAATCAATAGCAGATTGGACATTGCAAAAGAAAATATTGATGCATGAAGACATAGCAATAGAAACTATCCAAAATTAAACAAGATAGGAAACAATCTAAAAATTTAATGAACAGTATGTGTGGGCTTCTGGACAACCTCAAATGGCCTAATATATACATATAATTGGAGTCCTGAAAGAGTGGAGACAGAGAGGACAGAGAAAATTTTTAAATAATAGGCCAATATTAAAAAACTAGACCTAATTGACACTTATAGGACACTCCACTCAATAAAAGAATAATACACATCTTTCAAGTGCATATGAAACATTTATCAAGATAGACCATATTCTGGGCCATAATAAAAGTATAAATAAATTTAGAGTTTGTCGTAAGTATTTGCTCAGAACACAATTGAATTAGAAATCGTAAGAGAAAGATCCCCAGGAAAATCCCAAATATTTGGAAACTAAATAGCATACTTCTAAGTAACTTATATCAAAGGATAAATCAAACAAGATATAAGGGGGTATTTTGTTTTGTTTTGTTTAAAACATTTTGAGGTATAAGTGACATACAAAAATAACTAAAACTCGATAAGTTTGCAGGTAAGTGTACATTCATGAAACCATTGCCACAATACCATAAAGCCATGATCTACGCCATAAACATGCCCATCACCTCCAGAATTTCCTCCTGCCTTCCTTATTATTTTCTTGTGTTAAGAACACTTAACTCCCTCTTAGCAAATTTTTAAATGCAGTATGGTTAACTACAGGATCTATGCTGTACAGACCTCTAGGACTGAATTCATCTTGTATAACTGAAACTCCACCTTTTGACTAGTACCTCCCCATTTCTCCTTCCCCCAGCCCCTTGCAACCACCGTTCTAATCTCTGCTTCTATGAGTCTATTTCAGATTTGTTAAATAAAGGATACCATGTAGTATTTGTCCCATGCCTGGCTTATTTCACTTAGCTAAGTTCCTCCAGGTTCATCTGTATTGTCACAAAAGGCAGGATTCCCTTTTTTTCTTTTTAAGGCTGAAAAATATTTCTTTGTATGTACATTTTGTTTATCCATTCACCTGATGATGGATGTTTAGATTGCTCCCATGTCGTAGCTATTTTGAATAATGTTGCAATGAACATGTGAGTGCAGATGTATCTTTGAGGTATTGATTTCAAGTCCTTTGGATACTGAGTCAGAAGTGGGATTGCTAGATCAGACAGTAGTTCTATTTTTAATTTTTTGAGGAACCTCCATACTATTTGTCATCTTTTGTTTTCCTGATAATAGCCATCAAAACAAGTGTGGGTTTTGTGGCTTTGATTTGCATTTCCCTGATGAGTAGTCATGTTGAGCACCTTTTCTTGTAACTGTTGGCCATTGGTAGATGTCTTCTTTGGAGAAATGTCTATTCAGTTCCTTTGCCCGTTCTAAATAGGGTCATTTAATTTTTGCTGTTGAATTGTAGGAATTCCTTTTATATTTTGGTTATTAACCCTTTATCAGATTATGGTTTGCAAATATTTTCTCCCATTCCATAGGTTGCTTTTTCATTTTGTTGATTATTTCCTTTGCTGTGCATAAGCTTTTCAGTTTGATGTAATCCTGCTTCTTTATTTTTGCTTTTGGTGTCATAGCCAAGAAATCATTGCCAAGGCCAATTTCAAGTTTTTTCTCTATGTTTTCTTCCAGGAGTTATATAGTTTTGGGTCTTACATTTAATTATTTAAACCATTTTCAGTTGATTTTTGTGTATGATGTATGATAAGGATTGGATTTCATTCTTTTGCATGTGGATATCCAGTTTTCCAAAAACTGCTTATTGAAGAGCCTTATAATTTCCTCGTTGTGTACTCTTGTCACCCTTGTTGAAGAATAGTTAACCAAAATGTCAAATTTAAAATTATTTTTAAAGGAGATACAGCTCCATAAAGATACAAATAATTGAAATAAAATTAAAATTTTAAATATTTTATTAACCACCCCCTGCAAAACAAAAAAGCAGGAAAAAAGTAATAGAGATAAAAAAAACAGAAAGGGCAAAATTTTAAAAAGCAAGTTGACAGATTTAAACTTAATGATACCAATTTTCATTAAGTATAAATGAACTAAAGTCTCTCAATACACATGAAGTGACAGATTGCTTCAAAGTAGATTCAGATTAAAAGCCAGAGATTTTTACGATGGATAAAGAAGCAAGACCTGAAAGTGTGTGCATCACACTAAATGAGAAACCAAAATGAGATCATCTGTCAACAAGCAAGACACCATGCTTGTTGCTACACCATGCTACATACACCATGACACCAATAATGGTAAAACTGTGAGGAAGAACAGATAAGCTGTACTTTCAAGTTCATTCAGAAGACCATGATCCATTTGACTCTGTAAATCTTTCCCACTTTAGAATCACCTGTCTCCTGAATTTTTCTTTTAGCCCTAAAAGGACCCCAGGTCACCAAAAATTAAGGCTGGACTCTCAGCACCCGGGCTCCAGAGAAACTGTGATTTTTTTCTCTTTCCTGAAAGTCTCTCTTGGCCGCCTGAATGTAGCCTACAGCTTCTAAGTCATCAGCATAAGTATTCTATGACAAGTATCTTTCCAAAATATTATGAGTCTTCAGTAACCTGTGTTTCTTCATTGTATCTGCTTTCCACTTTTGTCATTTCATTCACCTCAACACTTTTTAACATACCAGAGATTTTTTTTGTTTGTTTTTTGTTTTTTAACCTTTTTTATTGATTTATAATCATTTTACAATGTGTCAAATTCCAGTGTTCAGCACAATTTTTCAGTTATTCATGGACATATACACACTCATTGTCACATTTTTTTCTCTGTGAGTTATCATAACATTTTGTGTATACTTCCCTGTGCAATACAGTGTAATCTTGTTTACAGAAGATGTTTAAAGCAAATAAGCATTCAAGGCATTAATAATGATGTATTGGGTGTTCATTGCAAGCCTAAAAGTGAAATGTGTGACAACAGAGCAAGGGCTGGGAATCAAGGTGATACGGTTATAAAGTCTTTCACCACCCATGAAACATGTTACTTGAAGGTTGATTCAGACTTTTCAAAATGTACATTGTAAATGCCATAGCAATGACTCAAAAATTTTTAAGAAGTGTAAATAATAAGTAAATAAGATAAAATGAATTTTATTTTTAAATGCACAATAAAACTAGAGAAGGCAGAAAAGGGGAAAAAAAGAAACAGAAATGAAACTAATAGCAGCTAGCCAGACAGTATATTTTAATCCAACTATACAAACAGTCACTTTAACAGGGAATGGTTTGTGAATAACAGTTAAGACTTGACAGACTGTATAGGAAATAAGCAAGACCCAACTATATGAGGTTGTATTAGTCATGGTTCTTCAGTGAGACATCTGAAAGAATAGATCATTGGCCATTGGGTCATGCGATCATAGAAGCCAAGAAGCTCTACAGTGTGCTGAGAGCTGAAGAACCAGGAGAGCTGGTGGTTCAATTCAGTCCAAGTCCAAAGGCCTGAGGCCCAGGAGAGCTGATGCTGGAAGTTCCAGTTGAGGTCCACAGGGCCAAGAATGGGAGTGCCGATGGTGTAAGTCCCAGTCCCAGTCTGAAGGCCCAAGAACCAGGAGCACTGATGTGCAAGTGCAGAAGATGGATGTTCCAGCTTGAACAGAGAATTTGCCCTTCCTCTGTCTTTTGTTCTGTTCAGGCTCTCAACTGATTGGATGATGTCCATGCAGGTTGGGGAGAGCAATCTTCTTCTATGGATTCAAATGTTAATCTCTTTTGGAAACACCCTTACAGACACACCCAGAGATGTTTTACCAGCTATCTGGGCATCCCCTTAATCCAGTCAAGTTGACACAAAAAATTAACCATTATAGAGCTCTGTAAGAAACCTATTTTAATATTATAAAAGGATACTTCCAGTTTCAGTGTCAACATATAAAGAATTTGGAAATCGTAACTCATTTCTTTGTAAGAAAATGATGAGAAAACTGAAAAATCAATGGCTTTTCTTGGACTCATCAGAGAACTGAGGTTGAATGGCCAATTGACACCCCATAAGCTGGATGGACAGGCAAACCCACAGAATTGAAACTGAGATCTGGTTAACAGCAGAATCAAAACCCACTGGAGCCATAAACAAGGAGGAATACGCACATGGTCGTTCTGACGGATCGCTGGAGGTGGAGTGTGGGTTGGCTTCAGTGAGAAACTCTGGGGAGCTGCAGTATTGGGGGAGCTGCATATTTTCATGGGTTTTACCTCCGGGGACCCCATCAAATTCTCAGAGGGGAAAGTTGAGAAAGATCCCTCCTGGCTCTGGCAGGGGGAGAAAGGATATTTTTTTAAATGTGCCCAGTGTTTTCCGTAACAAAACCCTGGTCCCCAGAGGAAAAGACTTCAGCAGACCCTTACCCAGGGCCACAAAGTGTGGGTAGCTTACAGCACCCACACGTGTACCCACCAGCTTTGGAGGCTGGGGGTGGGGGCAAGTCTAGGTTGAAATCTGACATGGTCAAGATCATCTCGAGAAAGTGCAGAACGAACAGCGGCCAAACTATCTTGTGAGGAGTCTTCATTGGTGCTCCCAGAGCTAGAGTTTCTGTGGTGAAATAAACCTGAGAAATGCTGAATAAATACCCCTCCTGAACAGTCATAACACATTAACAGAGTAAAGACTCAGAGAAACTAAGTAAAATAAGAAACAGACTGTGGCAAGTTTATTCTGTCTTGTTTGTGCATCAGAAGCATCAGAAGTTTATTTTTAACAAATGGATCCCATCTCACACCTAAGATGAGAGAGGGTCCAATATGAAGACCCAGAAAAGAGACAAAGGATTATTAATCAGATGGGTAGAGTAAGAAAAAACCTTTTTCTCAGTAATACAGGTGGCTAGCGGAAAGGTAAGCAGCAGGGTCTTTTATGTCTGCGCACAGGGCGTGCAGGGAGCTGAACGAAGCGTGACGTCGGAATCTGAGTGGCTAGTACCGACGTACCAGCCAGGATCGACATGGAGCAGGTGAAGGACGAGGGCCAAGGGGTGTGTGTGTCCCGGGCCTGGGGTGTAAGGGAAAGATTCCTGGGCAGGGAAGCACAGCCTCATTTCCCACCAGTCGCTGGCGGGAGGACTAAAGAGGCTAACGGGCTCAACCAGAAGAACGGCCGGAGGCGGGACACAGGACAGGAGAAAGTGTGCAGGTGCGCGCCGTCCGCAGCACTGTAGAAGGAGATCTCCCCGGCCCCGTGATCGAGGAAGACTCCCACCCGGTGAGGAGCGGGCTCTGGCTTGGTGGGACTTACAGGGGAGCTCGTCAGGGGCCGAAAGCCAGCAGAACTCCAACAAAGGGCCCAGATCCCCAGCTCGGGGGACATTCTGGAGCCATCGGTAATCCCCATGACGTCTTCCCGACACACCCCCACAGCAATCTCCAGGCCATCTCGGCTCTCCACTTCCCAGTAGTGCTTCCCTGAAGTGAAAACAGTTTTCCCCAAAACACAGGGTAGGTGCTGAAATCTCTCCACAAAGCCTGTGGTCTTCTGAGGATTCCTCCAGCCAGTAACGTAGCTCCACGCTGTAGAAAGTAACGGCCAGGAACTGGCTGACGCTCCATTTTTCACGTACTTCCCTTCCTGGGAGAAGATGAGTTTGGGGTGAGCTGTGTCCTCGGCCACATTTACAGCCACTGCACAGAAAATGAGAACTGAGATCAGTAACACAACAGCCTGCTACCCACCCTCCTCCCGAAATGCCCGTCCTTTCCAGCTTCAGTCCCAGCCTTCTCCCATCAGGTTCTGCCAGGGATGAGTCTCAGTCTCTCAGCTGAGCCTCAGCTGAGCCTAACATGCCATGGTGTGGCCTTTAGCAACCTGAAATCTTCACTTCCCTTCTGCCCTAGAAGACTAAGACCGAGAAAATGCGGAGCTCATTATCTGATGGCCCCACGTCTTCACCATCAGCATAAAATCTGGAGAAATGGTACCAAATTCTGACTTGTTGAACCAGGTTCTCCGCAGGTACACACAGATGTCCTCAGGAACAAGGTCTCCCTGCCCTGGTTCCAGTTTTCACTGGGCGTCTCCACAAGATACCCAGAACCCAATTCAGAGCATCCTAAGTCCCTTCCAGTCCCTTGAGAGTAACCCTCCCCGCAGACATCTCGTCTTCTGTGTTCTCTGAGGGGTGAGAACATTACTTCCACTCGGAACACACGCACTTGGAAATCTCGAGCTTATCTGATCCTTCCTCTGACTTTGGTGGCTAGTTAATCCCAAGTCCTGTCAGCTCTCCCTCTGAAACATCACTCAGTCTCTTTTCTTCCTCTCCTTTCTCACTGCCAGTGTCTTCATCCAGACCTTCAGCAACTTTCACTGTAGCTGTGTCTGCAACATCCTCCCTGGTCTCCCTGCCTCCAAATTCTCTTCCCTCCCAGACTCTCCATGTCTCTCTAGTTTAGAGTTGTTTGTGTGCATTTTTTAAAAATCAGAAATGGACGTTAGATTTTGACAAAGGCTTTTTCTGCATCTACTGAGATGTTCAAATTGTCCTTCTTTAATTTGCTAATGTGGTGCATTACATAGGTTTGCAAATGTTAAACCAAACCTGCTTTTCCGTGATAAATCCCATCTGGTTGTGATGTATTATACACTGTTGAATTCAATTTGCTAAAATTTTCTTTGGAATTCTTCTTTGTTCATGAGGGACACTGCTCTACAGTTCTTTTTGCCTGTAATACCTTTGTCTAATTTTGGTATCATGGTGATACAAGCCTCACAGAACAAACTAGGAATATAGTCTCTTCAGTTTTTTAAGAGTTTGTGTATAATAAGTATTTCTTAAATGCTTGGTGAATTCACCAGTGAAGACATTGGGAAGGTTTCTAACTAGAACACGAACTTCTGTAGTAGAAATAAGGTTAGTCCAGTTGTCTGTTTTTTCTTGAGTCAGCTTTGGCCATTTGTGTCTTTTTAGGACTTTGTCCATTTCACCTACATTGTCAGATTTATCAGCTTAAATTGCTAGTAATATCCTCTGACTACCCTTTTAATATCTATAGAAGCTGCAGTGTTGAGGCCTCTCTCATTCTTGATACTAGTAATGTGTGTCTCCCCTTTTTTTCCTGGTCATTCTGCTTAAAGTATTATCAATAAAATTGATATTCTCAAAGAAAACACCTTTGGTTCCACTAATTTTTGTTCTTCTGTATTCCACTGCCATTGCAATTCCATTCTTCTCTGATTTCCATTACTTCTATTCTTCTGTTTCTCGGGGGCTTCATTTGCTCTTCTTTTTCTAGTGTCTTAAGGTAGAAACTGATATCACTGATTTAAGAACTTTCTCCTTTTCTAATATAGGTGGTTAGGACTAGAAATTTCCCCGTGAGTATTGCTTTAGCTGTTTCCCACAAATTCTGACATGTTGTGTTTTCCTTTTCTTTCAGTTCAAAGTACTTCCTATATATATATATATATATATATATATATATATATATATATATATAAATTCCCTTTTGATTTCACCTTTAATTCATGGGTTACTGAGAAGTGTGTTACTTAATTTCCTAACATTTGGGGATTTCCCAAAGTTTGTTTTTTGTTTGTTTATTTGTTTACTGATTTCTAACTCACATGCATTGAGGTCAGAGAACATACTCTGTATGGCTTGAATCCTTTTGAATGTTGAGATTCATCTTATGGCCCACCTTGTTCTACCTTGGAGAATGGTCCATGTACACTCAAAAAGAATTTGTATTCCGCTGTTGTTTGGTGCAGTGAGGTCAGGCTGGTCGACAGTGTTATTCAAGTTGACTGACAGTGTTACTCAGTCTACTTTACGATTTTCTGCCTGCTTGTTATAAAAAATGTTTTTAAGAGATATTGAAAATTCCAGCTATAACTGGATTTTTCAGTTTCTCCTTGCAGCTTTATTAGTTCTTGCTTAATATATTTTGAAGCTCTGTTATTAGGCGTATAAATGTTTAGAACTGTTACATCCTCCTGATAAACTGACCCCTTTATCGTGAGGAACTGACTTTATCTCTGGTAATATTCTTTGCTCTGAAACCTACTTGATGTTAATAGAACTACT